>NC_134270.1:93174480-94374480 GCF_031893055.1 Leptodactylus fuscus
AAGCCGTCCTGTCTCAGGGCACTGAACCATTTACCAACCTCCAACCTATCGCCTACTTTTCCAGGAGGTTCTCCACTACCGAGGCCAATTATGATGTTGGCAATAGAGAGCTTCTGGCGATTAAGTGGGCCTTTGAAGAGTGGAGACACTTCCTGGAGGGGGCCAGACATAAAATTACTGTACTGACTGACCACAAAAACTTATTATATTTAGACAAGGCGAAAAGATTAAATCCCCGTCAAGCCAGGTGGGCTCTATTTTTCACTAGGTTCCACTTTGTAATTACCTACCGTCCCGGCTCAAAGAATACTAAAGCAGATGCCTTGTCCAGAAGTTTTGGTCTTAGTGGTAGTTCTGATGGGGAACCTGAAAATATACTTGCTCCTGGGGTGGTAGTGGCAGTTTTGACCTTGGATCTTGAAACCCGTATTCTCAACACTTAGGATGCTGCCCCTAGTGCGCTACCACCAGGTAAATTGTTTGTCCTTAGCCACCTCCGCTTGGAGCTCTTAGAGGAGATCTACTCCTCTGTTCTGGCAGGTCATCCAGGTATTACTGGTACTGGGAATCTGTTATCACATACGTATTGGTGGCCATCTTGGCAACGAGATGTTAAAAATTTTGTTCATTATTGCGAGACCTGTGCCAGATCTAAGGTGCCCCATGAACTTCCAGCGGGTCTTTTACATCCACTCCCGCTACCCAATCGACCCTGGCCACACATCTCCATGGATTTTATTACCGATCTCCCGTCCTCTAAAGGGAAATCGGTAATTTGGGTTGTAGTAGATCGTTTTTCTAAGATGTCCCACTTTGTTGCCTTGAAAAAATTGCCTTCAGCTAAATTGTTGGCCTGGTTGTTTATCCGCCACATTTTACGTCTGCATGGTATTCCTTCAAATGTGGTGTCGGACAGGGGCGTACAGTTTGTGTCCAGGTTTTGGAAAGCCTTTTGTAACAGGTTGGGAGTCTTTCTTTCTCCTCAGCCTTCCACCCAGAGACTAACGGTCAAACAGAGAGATTGAATCAATATTTGGAACAGTATTTGAGGTGCTTTGTGTCTGATTGCCAAGATAAATGGAGTGAATATTTGCCCATGGCTGAGTTTGCACTAAATAATCATGTCAACTCCTCGACTCAGTCGTCTCCTTTCCACATTAACTATGGTTTTCACCCCAGATTCTCCTCAGGAACAGGCAATGAATTCGCCTTTTCCTCAGTAGAGGACGTTGCTAAATCTCTCTGTACTGTATGGGCTGAAAGCCTGGCATCGCTGAGAAAAGCCCAGGCTAATCAAGTAAATTTCGCCAACAGAAAGCGCCGCCCTGGACCTGACTTTGTGGTGGGTGACAAGGTCTGGTTATCCACTAAAAATCTCCAACTTCGAGTTCCAACTACTAAGTTTGCCCCGCGTTTTATTGGTCCATATCCCATTTCTGAAATAATCAACCCTGTGTCATTCAAATTATCACTTCCTAGGTCCCTCCATATTCACCCAGTTTTTCATAAGTCCCTACTCAAAAAGTATGTTCCGGCAATGGTCACTCGTTCCCCACCCGAACCAGTGATCGTTCAGGGGGAACTTGAGTATGAGGTGGAACGGGTCATTGATTCACGCAGAGTGCGGAATTCCCTTCAGTTCCTCATACATTGGAAGGGGTATGGACCAGAGGAGCGTGTTTGGGTGGCAGCCAGAGACCTTCACGCTCCTAGATTGGTGGAGAAGTTTTTTCGTTCTTACCCTACTAAGCCAGGGGGTCCTCTTGAGTGTCCGGAGGCCCCTCCTCAAAGGGGGGGTACTGTCAGGATACGGAGTCGCCGCGGTCTCCTTGCTGCGCGGCGTCTCCCTGGGAGACGTGTTAGGAGTTCTATTGGGTGTGCTTAGGTCATTAAGGGTTAATCTTTTCCTTGCCTTCAGTCTCCATGCCGTTAGCCATCAGGTGTGTTTTTCTGCTGCTATTTAATCCCCACCCAGGCATGGATCCTTGCCAGCCATTCACTTTGTGTTTACTGGTCCCCCTGCTCAGTCTGATTCCCTGTCTGTTTGTATTCCATTTGTTTCTTGGTTTTTAGACCCGGCTTGTATTTTTGACTATCCCTTGTCTTTTGATTTGGTACCTTTTATTATATCTCCTGGCTTGACCTCTTGCTCGTCTGACCTCGCCTTCTCTTCTGTGTCTTGCTGGGACTTGTGGTCCTCCCTGGTTCCATGCTGTTTAGTCTTTTGTTTTGCATTGCATTTACACTGTGCTTTCTGTTTAGGTGTGACCCCGTGACTCCAGTCCCTAGGACTTTCAGGGCCTCCTCTCCCCTTATCCTAGCCGCCGGATAGAAGGTTAGGAGCCGTGGTAGGCGCACTTCAATTAGGAAGTGCATTGGTCTGCCTCATCTCAGATATTACAGCATAGTTATAGCTGCAGGGCCTGCGACCCCTTTTGTCATTAGTTGCACAGTGTTGCTTTCCCAGCTGTGTCACTTTGCACTGCCTGACCCTGACTCCAATCCTTACAGTATTGCACATCCTTCAATATCACCTCCATACGGTACAATCTTTTGTACAAACCAAAATATTGTACAATAATATTGACCGTCTAGAGGCCGTGGTCAAAATATTGTGCAACCCACATTGCACAATAATATTGAACGTCTATAGGCCACTTATGCTTATTTAACCCCTTAAGGACGGGCCTAAAGGTACCGTAATGACCAGGCCTCATTTTGCAAAATTGACATGTATCACTTTATATGGCAATAACTTTGAGATGCTTTAACTTAAACAAGTCATTTTGAGATTGTTTTTTCGTGACAAATTTTACTTCATGTTAGCGGTAATCATTGATCAATATTTTTGTATTTATTTATTTAAAAATTTAGGAAATTTGATGGAAATTTGGAAAAAAAATCAAAATTTTCAAAATGTGAAATGCTCTGCTTATCTTACAGATATTACCCAAATACATTAATAAATATTATCTACAATTACTCATATCGCTACATATCATAGCTACATATTGGCATCATCTTTTAATCATCCTTTAGTTTATTTTGGACATTATAAAGCTTACAAGTGTAACAGCAATTCTCCAGATTTACAAGAAAATTTACCAAACTAATTTCTTAGGGACCACTTCAGTTCTGAAGAGAATTATAAAGGTCTATATATTAGAAACCCCCCATAAATCACCCCATTTTCAAAACTGCACCCCTTAAATAATTTAAAACAGCATTTGGTAAGTTTGGTAACCCTTTAAGCATTTCACAGGAATTAAAATAATATGGAGGTGAAATTTAGACATTTAATTTAAAAAAAAATAATACATTCAATTAGACCAGTGGTTCTTAACCAGGGTTCGATCGAACCCTAGGCCATATGCACGGTTCATTTTGTTTACCAGTAAAAAAACATATACCTCTGTCTTGAATTTGGAAATAAATCATATTGGATTTATCACTAAAGAAGGGTTCAGTGAATGTGTATATGAAACTGGTGGGTTCGGTACCTCAAACAAGGTTAAAGGGGCTCTATCACTGGGAAAAGTCATTTTTAACTAATCACATCCTTGCATAGGCTTTAGAAATGCTACTTCACACCTACCTTTAGTATGTAGATTGCCTCAGTGGTTTCTGAATAAGTCTGTTTTTATTCATATTAAACTGTTGCATACACTCATACAATCTAAATTAGCGGTCTAAAAGCACATAGGGCTCATTCAACTGTGCACCCTGTTGTGTGCCCAAACAGCAGTTTGTGTCCATAAGGATGACACTGGTGTACCCAGGATAATGTACTTAACAACATCATATGTGGGTATAAACTGCTATTTGGGCACAGCCGGGAAGGAGTGCTATTTTGGTTTTTGGACGTCATGCCACTTTTGCAAAGCCACTGAATTACCAATAAAGTGAAATCTGCCAACATATGACCCCATGTTGGAAACTACACCACTCAAGGGATTTATTAAGTGGGATACCACATCATTTTTAACCCTTGAGCATTGCATTAATTTAATTTCCAAAAATGAATGTGCAGCTGATAATCAAAAGTGAAAATTGCAATTTTTCCAGAGATACGCCATTTCAGTGCCTAATATGTTGTGCCCAGCTTGTGTCAGCCGAGACACACAATCCATAAACTGTTAAGAGGGTATCCCAGGCACAACAGGTTTTGGAGCATTTACCTCTGATATAAGCCTGGCACAACATATTACACACTGAAATGGCGTATTCCTGGAAAAAATTGTCATTTTCACCTTTCACCATGAGCTGCGTATTCATTTCTGTAAATTAAGCAACACTTACAGGTTAAAAATATTCACTGTATCCTGGGATAAATCCCTTCAGGGATGTAGTTTCCAAAATGGGATCACGTCAGAGGATTCCACTTTACTGTCATTTCAATAGTTCTGCAAAAGTGTCATGGCGTCCAAAAACCAAACTGTTTAAATGTGTTTTTAAATCCAAATAACGCTCCCTCCCTTCTGTGCCTGATTTTGTGCCCAAATATCAGTTTATACCCACATATGACATTAAGTAAGTTATCCTGGTTACATCAGTGTTATACATGTAGGCATAAACTGCTGTTTGGTTACACAGCAGGGCGCCAAAGGCAAGGAGCGCTATGTGGCTTTTGGAGCGCAGATTCAGACGTTTGGCATCTGGATGCCATGTCATGTTTACAGAGCCTCTATGGTACCAGAAAAATTTAATCCCTTAAGGAGTGACCCTATTGTGAAAACTGCACCCCTCAAAGAATTTATCAAGGGGTGAAGTGAGCATTAGTATTCCAAATGTGAATGCACAGCGGATTGTGAAGAGTGAATATGTAAGCTGTGAGGAGTGAATTGAGAACACCAAATTCCCTCCTATTTTCCCTGTAGCTACTATGATTGGGGTGGCTGATAAAGTGGGACTCCGGCACTCTTCCTGTCACCTTCTCACAACATCTACAATAACAATTACTAGATGGACCCAGACATCATCATGGCAACCAACATGAAACTGTCTATTGTTTATATTACTGACTGCATCCATGGGTTTTCCCATGAAAGAAAGTTATCTCCTATCCTAAATGATAGAGCGTAAATTACAGATTGGTGAGGTTTCAACTGCTCAGACCACCACCAATCAGGAGAGCAGAGGACTTTTGTCGCCATTCTGAAAGAGCAATAGAAGGGCAGCATGCACCACCACACTATTCATTTCAAAGAAAGTGCCATAGATAGCTGACCAATAGAGATGAGCGAACAGTGTTCTATCGAACTCATGTTCGATCGGATATTAGGCTGTTCGGCATGTTCGAATCGAATCGAACACCGCGTGGTAAAGTGCACCATTACTCGATTCCCCTCCCACCTTCCCTGGCGCCTTTTTTGCTCCAATAACAGCGCAGGGTAGGTGGGACAGGAACTACGACACCGGTGACGTTGAAAAAAGTAGGCAAAACCCATTGGCTGCCGAAAACATGTGACCTCTAATTTAAAAGAACAGCGACGCCCAGCTTCGCGTCATTCTGAGCTTGCAATTCACCGGGGACGGAGGTTTCCGTCCAGTTAGCTAGGGCTTAGATTCTGGGTAGGCAGGGACAGGCTAGGATAGGAAGGAGAAGACAACCAACAGCTCTTATAAGAGCTAAATTCCAGGGAGAAGCTTGTCAGTGTAACGTGGCACTGACAGGCTCAATCGCCGCAACCCAGCTTTCCCAGGATCCTGAATGGAATACGCTGACAGTGTATTCCCGTATACCCCATATATACACCCCAAATCCCCGTTCCAACGGTGTGCCCCCCCCCACCTTCACCCCAGAAATACCCTGCAAGTCCTCTAGCAATAGAATTGGGGCTATATACACCCACTATTTTTGCTACTGCCATATAGTGCCATTGTCTGACTGGGAATTCAAAGAATATATTGGGGTTATAAATACCCAAATTTCTTGCTACTGGTATATAGTGCCATTGTCTGACTGGGAATTCAAAGAATATATTGGGGTTATAAATACCCTCATTTCTTGCTACTGGTATATAGTGCCATTGTCTGACTGGGAATTCAAAGAATATATTGGGGTTACAAATACCCTCATTTCTTGCTACTGGTATATAGTGCCATTGTCTGACTGGGAATTCAAAGAATATATTGGGGTTACAAATACCCTCATTTCTTGCTACTGGTATATAGTGCCATTGTCTGACTGGGAATTCAAAGAATATATTGGGATTATAAATACCCTCATTTCTTGCTACTGGTATATAGTGCCATTGTCTGACTGGGAATTCAAAGAATATATTGGGGTTACAAATACCCTCATTTCTTGCTACTGCCATATAGTGCCAGTTTCTGACTGGTAATTCAAAGAATATATTGGGGTTATAAATACCCTCATTTCTTGCTACTGCCATATAGTGCCAGTTTCTGACTGGTAATTCAAAGAATATATTGGGGTTACGTGCACCCAAAATTTTTGCTACTGGTATATAGTGCCATTGTCTGACTGGGAATTCAAAGAATATATTGGGGTTACAAATACCCTCATTTCTTGCTACTGCCATATAGTGCCAGTTTCTGACTGGTAATTCAAAGAATATATTGGGGTTACGTGCACCCACAATTTTTGCTACTGGTATATAGTGCCATTGTCTGACTGGGAATTCAAAGAATATATTGGGGTTACAAATACCCTCATTTCTTGCTACTGGTATATAGTGCCATTGTCTGACTGGGAATTCAAAGAATATATTGGGGTTATAAATACCCTCATTTCTTGCTACTGGTATATAGTGCCATTGTCTGACTGGGAATTCAAAGAATATATTGGGGTTACAAATACCCTCATTTCTTGCTACTGGTATATAGTGCCAGTTTCTAACTGGTAAATCAAAGAATATATTGGGGTTATAAATACCCTCATTTCTTGCTACTGCCATATAGTGCCAGTTTCTGACTGGTAATTCAAAGAATATATTGGGGTTACGTGCACCCACAATTTTTGCTACTGGTATATAGTGCCATTGTCTGACTGGGAATTCAAAGAATATATTGGGGTTACAAATACCCTCATTTCTTGCTACTGGTATATAGTGCCATTGTCTGACTGGGAATTCAAAGAATATATTGGGGTTACAAATACCCTCATTTCTAGCTACTGCCATATAGTGCCAGTTTCTGACTGGTAATTCAAAGAATATATTGGGGTTACGTGCACCCAAAATTTTTGCTACTGGTATATAATGCCATTGTCTGACTCGGAATTCAAAGAATATATTGGGGTTACAAATACCCTCATTTCTTGCTACTGCCATATAGTGCCAGTTTCTGACTGGTAATTCAAAGAATATATTGGGGTTACGTGCACCCACAATTTTTGCTACTGGTATATAGTGCCATTGTCTGACTGGGAATTCAAAGAATATATTGGGGTTACAAATACCCTCATTTCTTGCTACTGGTATATAGTGCCATTGTCTGACTGGGAATTCAAAGAATATATTGGGGTTATAAATACCCTCATTTCTTGCTACTAGTATATAGTGCCATTGTGTGACTGGGAATTCAAAGAATATATTGGGGTTACAAATACCCTCATTTCTTGCTACTGCCATATAGTGCCAGTTTCTGACTGGTAATTCAAAGAATATATTGGGGTTACGTGCACCCACAATTTTTGCTACTGGTATATAGTGCCATTGTCTGACTGGGAATTCAAAGAATATATTGGGGTTACAAATACCCTCATTTCTTGCTACTGGTATATAGTGCCATTGTCTGACTGGGAATTCAAAGAATATATTGGGGTTATAAATACCCTCATTTCTTGCTACTGGTATATAGTGCCATTGTCTGACTGGGAATTCAAAGAATATATTGGGGTTACAAATACCCTCATTTCTTGCTACTGGTATATAGTGCCATTGTCTGACTGGGAATTCAAAGAATATATTGAGGTTAAAAATACCCTCATTTCTTGCTACTGCCATATAGTGCCAGTTTCTGACTGGTAATTCAAAGAATATATTGGGGTTACGTGCACCCACAATTTTTGCTACTGGTATATAGTGCCATTGTCTGACTGGGAATTCAAAGAATATATTGGGGTTACAAATACCCTCATTTCTTGCTACTGGTATATAGTGCCATTGTCTGACTGGGAATTCAAAGAATATATTGGGGTTACAAATACCCTCATTTCTTGCTACTGGTATATAGTGCCAGTTTCTGACTGGTAATTCAAAGAATATATTGGGGTTATAAATACCCTCATTTCTTGCTACTGCCATATAGTGCCAGTTTCTGACAGGTAATTCAAAGAATATATTGGGGTTACGTGCACCCACAATTTTTGCTACTGGTATATAGTGCCATTGTCTGACTGGGAATTCAAAGAATATATTGGGGTTACAAATACCTTCATTTCTTGCTACTGCCATATAGTGCCAGTTTCTGACAGGTAATTCAAAGAATATATTGGGGTTACGTGCACCCACAATTTTTGCTACTGGTATATAGTGCCATTGTCTGACTGGGAATTCAAAGAATATATTGGGGTTACAAATACCCTCATTTCTTGCTACTGGTATATAGTGCCACTGTCTGACTGGGAATTCAAAGAATATATTGGGGTTATAAGTACCCTCATTTCTTGCTACTGGTATATAGTGCCATTGTCTGACTGGGAATTCAAAGAATATATTGGGGTTATAAATACCCTCATTTCTTGCTACTGGTATATAGTACCATTGTCTGACTGGGAATTCAAAGAATATATTGGGGTTACAAATACTCTCATTTCTTGCTACTGCCATATAGTGCCAGTTTCTGACTGGTAATTCAAAGAATATATTGGGGTTATAAATACCCTCATTTCTTGCTACTGCCATATAGTGCCAGTTTCTGACTGGTAATTCAAAGAATATATTGGGGTTACATGCACCCAAAATTTTTGCTACTGGTATATAGTGCCATTGTCTGACTGGGAATTCAAAGAATATATTGGGGTTACAAATACCCTCATTTCTTCCTACTGCCATATAGTGCCAGTTTCTGACTGGTAATTCAAAGAATATATTGGGGTTACGTGCACCCACAATTTTTGCTACTGGTATATAGTGCCATTCTCTGACTGGGAATTCAAAGAATATCTTGGGGTTACAAATACCCTCATTTCTTGCTACTGGTATATAGTGCCATTGTCTGACTGGGAATTCAAAGAATATATTGGGGTTACAAATACCCTCATTTCTTGCTACTGGTATATAGTGCCATTGTCTGACTGGGAATTCAAAGAATATATTGGGGTTACAAATACCCTCATTTCTTGCTACTGGTATATAGTGCCAGTTTCTGACTGGTAATTCAAAGAATATATTGGGGTTACAAATACCCTCATTTCTTGCTACTGCCATATAGTGCCAGTTTCTGACTGGTAATTCAAAGAATATATTGGGGTTACGTGCACCCACAATTTTTGCTACTGGTATATAGTGCCATTGTCTGACTGGGAATTCAAAAATATATTGGGGTTACAAATACCCTCATTTCTTGCTACTGGTATATAGTGCCATTGTCTGACTGGGAATTCAAAGAATATATTGGGGTTATAAATACCCTCATTTCTTGCTACTGGTATATAGTGCCATTGTGTGACTGTGAATTCAAAGAATATATTGGTGTTACAAATACCCTCATTTCTTGCTACTGCCATATAGTGCCAGTTTCTGACTGGTAATTCAAAGAATATATTGGGGTTACAAATACCCTCATTTCTTGCTACTGGTATATAGTGCCATTGTCTGACTGGGAATTCAAAGAATATATTGGGGTTATAAATACCCTCATTTCTTGCTACTGGTATATAGTGCCATTGTCTGACTGGGAATTCAAAGAATATATTGGGGTTACAAATACCCTCATTTCTTGCTACTGGTATATAGTGCCATTGTCTGACTGGGAATCAAAGAATATATTGGGGTTATAAATACCCTTATTTCTTGCTACCGGTATATAGTGCCATTGTCTGACTGGGAATTCAAAGAATATATTGGGGTTAAAAATACCCTCATTTCTTGCTACTGCCATATAGTGCCAGTTTCTGACTGGTAATTCAAAGAATATATTGGGGTTACGTGCACCCACAATTTTTGCTACTGGTATATAGTGCCATTGTCTGACTGGGAATTCAAAGAATATATTGGGGTTACAAATACCCTCATTTCTTGCTACTGGTATATAGTGCCATTGTCTGACTGGGAATTCAAAGAATATATTGGGGTTACAAATACCCTCATTTCTTGCTACTGGTATATAGTGCCAGTTTCTGACTGGTAATTCAAAGAATATATTGGGGTTATAAATACCCTCATTTCTTGCTACTGCCATATAGTGCCAGTTTCTGACAGGTAATTCAAAGTATATATTGGGGTTACGTGCACCCACAATTTTTGCTACTGGTATATAGTGCCATTGTCTGACTGGGAATTCAAAGAATATATTGGGGTTACAAATACCTTCATTTCTTGCTACTGCCATATAGTGCCAGTTTCTGACAGGTAATTCAAAGAATATATTGGGGTTACGTGCACCCACAATTTTTGCTACTGGTATATAGTGCCATTGTCTGACTGGGAATTCAAAGAATATATTGGGGTTACAAATACCCTCATTTCTTGCTACTGGTATATAGTGCCACTGTCTGACTGGGAATTCAAAGAATATATTGGGGTTATAAGTACCCTCATTTCTTGCTACTGGTATATAGTGCCATTGTCTGACTGGGAATTCAAAGAATATATTGGGGTTACAAATACCCTCATTTCTTGCTACTGCCATATAGTGCCAGTTTCTGACTGTTAATTCAAAGAATATATTGGGGTTACAAATACCCTCATTTCTTGCTACTGCCATATAGTGCCAGTTTCTGACTGGTAATTCAAAGAATATATTGGGGTTATAAATACCCTCATTTCTTGCTACTGCCATATAGTGCCAGTTTCTGACTGGTAATTCAAAGAATATATTGGGGTTACGTGCACCCAAAATTTTTGCTACTGGTATATAGTGCCATTGTCTGACTGGGAATTCAAAGAATATATTGAGGTTACAAATACCCTCATTTCTTGCTACTGCCATATAGTGCCAGTTTCTGACTGGTAATTCAAAGAATATATTGGGGTTACGTGCACCCACAATTTTTGCTACTGGTATATAGTGCCATTGTCTGACTGGAAATTCAAAGAATATATTGGGGTTACAAATACCCTCATTTCTTGCTACTGGTATATAGTGCCATTGTCTGACTGGGAATTCAAAGAATATATTGGGGTTACAAATACCCTCATTTCTTGCTACTGGTATATAGTGCCATTGTCTGACTGGGAATTCAAAGAATATATTGGGGTTACAAATACCCTCATTTCTTCCTACTGCCATATAGTGCCAGTTTCTGACTGGTAATTCAAAGAATATATTGGGGTTACGTGCACCCACAATTTTTGCTACTGGTATATAGTGCCATTGTCTGACTGGGAATTCAAAGAATATCTTGGGGTTACAAATACCCTCATTTCTTGCTACTGGTATATAGTGCCATTGTCTGACTGGGAATTCAAAGAATATATTGGGGTTACAAATACCCTCATTTCTTGCTACTGGTATATAGTGCCATTGTCTGACTGGGAATTCAAAGAATATATTGGGGTTACAAATACCCTCATTTCTTGCCTACCGGTATATAGTGCCATTGTCTGACTGGGAATTCAAAGAATATATTGGGGTTACAAATACCCTCATTTCTTGCTACTGCCATATAGTGCCAGATTCTGACTGGTAATTCAAAGAATATATTGGGGTTACGTGCACCCACAATTTTTGCTACTGGTATATAGTGCCATTGTCTGACTGGGAATTCAAAGAATATATTGGGGTTACAAATACCCTCATTTCTTGCTATTGGTATATAGTGCCATTGTCTGACTGGGAATTCAAAGAACATATTGGGGTTATAAATACCCTCATTTCTAGCTACTGGTATATAGTGCCATTGTCTGACTGGGAATTCAAAGAATATATTGGGGTTACAAATACCCTCATTTCTTGCTACTGGTATATAGTGCCAGTTTCTGACTGGTAAATCAAAGAATATATTGGGGTTATAAATACCCTAATTTCTTGCTACTGCCATATAGTGCCAGTTTCTGACTGGTAATTCAAAGAATATATTGGGGTTACGTGCACCCAAAATTTTTGCAACTGGTATATAGTGCCATTGTCTAACTGGGAATTCAAAGAATATATTGGGGTTACAAATACCCTCATTTCTTGCTACTGCCATATAGTGCCAGTTTCTGACTGGTAATTCAAAGAATATATTGGGGTTACGTGCACCCACAATTTTTGCTACTGGTATATAGTGCCATTGTCTGACTGGGAATTCAAAGAATATATTGGGGTTACAAATACCCTCATTTCTTGCTACTGGTATATAGTGCCATTGTCTGACTGGGAATTCAAAGAATATATTGGGGTTACAAATACCCTCATTTCTTGCTACTGGTATATAGTGCCATTGTCTGACTGGGAATTCAAAGAATATATTGGGGTTACAAATACCCTCATTTCTTGCTACTGGTATATAGTGCCATTGTCTGACTGGGAATTCAAAGAATATATTGGGGTTACAAATACCCTCATTTCTTGCTACTGGTATATAGTGCCAGTTTCTGACTGGTAATTCAAAGAATATATTGGGTTTATAAATACCCTCATTTCTTGCTACTGCCATATAGTGCCAGTTTCTGACTGGTAATTCAAAGAATATATTGGGGTTACGTGCACCCACAATTTTTGCTACTGGTATATAGTGCCATTGTCTGACTCGGAATTCAAAGAATATATTGGGGTTACAAATACCCTCATTTCTTGCTACTGCCATATAGTGCCAGTTTCTGACTGGTAATTCAAAAAATGTATTGGGGTTACGTGCACCCACAATTTTTGCTACTGGTATATAGTGCCATTATCTGACTGGGAATTCAAAGAATATATTGGGGTTACAAATACCCTCATTTCTTGCTACTGGTATATAGTGCCATTGTCTGACTGGGAATTCAAAGAATATATTGGGGTTATAAATACCCTCATTTCTTGCTACTGGTATATAGTGCCATTGTCTGACTGGGAATTCAAAGAATATATTGGGGTTACAAATACCCTCATTTCTTGCTACTGCCATATAGTGCCAGTTTCTGACTGGTAATTCAAAGAATATATTGGGGTTACAAATACCCTCATTTCTTGCTACTGGTATATAGTGCCATTGTCTGACTGGGAATTCAAAGAATATATTGGGGTTACAAATACCCTCATTTCTTGCTACTGCCATATAGTGCCAGTTTCTGACTGGTAATTCAAAGAATATATTGGGGTTATAAATACCCTCATTTCTTGCTACTGCCATATGGTGCCAGTTTCTGACTGGTAATTCAAAGAATATATTGGGGTTACGTGCACCCAAAATTTTTGCTACCGGTATATAGTGCCATTGTCTGACTGGGAATTCAAAGAATATATTGGGGTTACAAATACCCTCATTTCTTGCTACTGGTATATAGTGCCATTGTCTGACTGGGAATTCAAAAAATATATTGGGGTTATAAATACCCTCTTTTCTTGCTACTGGTATATAGTGCCATTGTCAGACTGGGAATTCAAAGAATATATTGGGGTTATAAGTACCCTCATTTCTTGCTACTGGTATATAGTGCCATTGTCTGACTGGGAATTCAAAGAATATATTGGGGTTACAAATACCCTCATTTTTTGCTACTGGTATACAGTGCCAGTTTCTGACTGGTAATTCAAAGAATATATTGGGGTTATAAATACCCTCATTTCTTGCTACTGCCATATAGTGCCAGTTTCTGACTGGTAATTCAAAGAATATATTGGGGTTACGTGCACCCAAAATTTTTGCTACTGGTATATAGTGCCATTGTCTGACTGGGAATTCAAAGAATATATTGGGGTTACAAATACCCTCATTTCTTGCTACTGCCATATAGTGCCAGTTTCTGACTGGTAATTCAAAGAATATATTGGGGTTACGTGCACCCACAATTTTTGCTACTGGTATATAGTGTCATTGTCTGACTGGGAATTCAAAGAATATATTGGGGTTACAAATACCCTCATTTCTTGCTACTGGTATATAGTGCCATTGTCTGACTGGGAATTCAAAGAATATATTGTGGTTACAAATACCCTCATTTCTTGCTACTGGTATATAGTGCCATTGTCTGACTGGGAATTCAAAGAATATATTGGGGTTACAAATACCCTCATTTCTTGCTACTGGTATATAGTGCCATTGTCTGACTGGGAATTCAAAGAATATATTGGGGTTATAAATACCCTCATTTCTTGCTACTGGTATATAGTGCCATTGTCTGACTCGGAATTCAAAGAATATATTGGGGTTACAAATACCCTCATTTCTTGCTACTGGTATATAGTGCCATTGTCTGACTGGGAATTCAAAGAATATATTGGGGTTACAAATACCCTCATTTTTTGCTACTGGTATATAGTGCCAGTTTCTGACTGGTAATTCAAAGAATATATTGGGGTTATAAATACCCTCATTTCTTGCTACTGCCATATAGTGCCAGTTTCTGACTGGTAATTCAAAGAATATATTGGGGTTACGTGCACCCAAAATTTTTGCTACTGGTATATAGTGCCATTGTCTGACTGGGAATTCAAAGAATATATTGGGGTTACAAATACCCTCATTTCTTGCTACTGCCATATAGTGCCAGTTTCTGACTGGTAATTCAAAGAATATATTGGGGTTACGTGCACCCACAATTTTTGCTACTGGTATATAGTGTCATTGTCTGACTGGGAATTCAAAGAATATATTGGGGTTACAAATACCCTCATTTCTTGCTACTGGTATATAGTGCCATTGTCTGACTGGGAATTCAAAGAATATATTGTGGTTACAAATACCCTCATTTCTTGCTACTGGTATATAGTGCCATTGTCTGACTGGGAATTCAAAGAATATATTGGGGTTACAAATACCCTCATTTCTTGCTACTGGTATATAGTGCCATTGTCTGACTGGGAATTCAAAGAATATATTGGGGTTATAAATACCCTCATTTCTTGCTACTGGTATATAGTGCCATTGTCTGACTCGGAATTCAAAGAATATATTGGGGTTACAAATACCCTCATTTCTTGCTACTGGTATATAGTGCCATTGTCTGACTGGGAATTCAAAGAATATATTGGGGTTACAAATACCCTCATTTTTTGCTACTGGTATATAGTGCCAGTTTCTGACTGGTAATTCAAAGAATATATTGGGGTTATAAATACCCTCATTTCTTGCTACTGCCATATAGTGCCAGTTTCTGACTGGTAATTCAAAGAATATATTGGGGTTACGTGCACCCAAAATTTTTGCCACTGGTATATAGTGCCATTGTCTGACTGGGAATTCAAAGAATATATTGGGGTTACAAATACCCTTATTTCTTCCTACTGCCATATAGTGCCAGTTTCTGACTGGTAATTCAAAGAATATATTGGGGTTACGTGCACCCACAATTTTTGCTACTGGTATATAGTGCCATTGTCTGACTGGGAATTCAAAGAATATATTGGGGTTACAAATACCCTCATTTCTTGCTACTGGTATATAGTGCCATTGTCTGACTGGGAATTCAAAGAATATATTGGGGTTATAAATACCCTCATTTCTTGCTACTGGTATATAGTGCCATTGTCTGACTGGGAATTCAAAGAATATATTGGGGTTACAAATACCCTCATTTCTTGCTACTGCCATATAGTGCCAGTTTCTGACTGGTAATTCAAAGAATATATTGGGGTTATAAATACCCTCATTTCTTGCTACTGCCATATAGTGCCAGTTTCTGACTGGTAATTCAAAGAATATATTGGGGTTACGTGCACCCAAAATTTTTGCTACTGGTATATAGTGCCATTGTCTGACTGGGAATTCAAAGAATATATTGGGGTTACAAATACCCTCATTTCTTGCTACTGCCATATAGTGCCAGTTTCTGACTGGTAATTCAAAGAATATATTGGGTTTACGTGCACCCACAATTTTTACTACTGGTATACAGTGCCATTGTCTGACTGGGAATTCAAAGAATATATTGGGGTTATAAATACCCTCATTTCTTGCTACTGCCATATAGTGCCAGTTTCTGACTGGGAATTCAAAAAATATATTGGGGTTACGTGCACCCACAATTTTTACTACTGGTATACAGTGCCATTGTCTGACTGGGAATTCAAAGAATATATTGGGGTTATAAATACCCTCATTTCTTGCTACTGGTATATAGTGCCAGTTTCTGACTGGTAATTCAAAGAATATATTGGGGTTATAAATACCCTCATTTCTTGCTACTGCCATATAGTGCCAGTTTCTGACTGGTAATTCAAAGAAAATATTGGGGTTACGTGCACCCAAAATTTTTGCTACTGGTATATAGTGCCATTGTCTGACTGGGAATTCAAAGAATATATTGGGGTTACAAATACCCTCATTTCTTGCTACTGCCATATAGTGCCAGTTTCTGACTGGTAATTCAAAGAATATATTGGGGTTACGTGCACCCACAATTTTTGCTACTGGTATATAGTGCCATTGTCTGACTGGGAATTCAAAGAATATATTGGGGTTACAAATTCCCTCATTTCTTGCTACTGGTATATAGTGCCATTGTCTGACTGGGAATTCAAAGAATATATTGGGGTTATAAATACCCTCATTTCTTGCTACTGGTATATAGTGCCATTGTCTGACTGGGAATTCAAAGAATATATTGGGGTTACAAATACCCTCATTTCTTGCTACTGCCATATAGTGCCAGTTTCTGACTGGTAATTCAAAGAATATATTGGGGTTACAAATACCCTCATTTCTTGCTACTGGTATATAGTGCCATTGTCTGACTGGGAATTCAAAGAATATATTGGGGTTATAAATACCCTCATTTCTAGCTACTGGTATATAGTGCCATTGTCTGACTGGGAATTCAAAGAATATATTGGGGTTACAAATACCCTCATTTCTTGCTACTGGTATATAGTGCCATTGTCTGACTGGGAATTCAAAGAATATATTGGGGTTACAAATACCCTCATTTCTTGCTACTGGTATATAGTGCCATTGTCTGACTGGGAATTCAAAGAATATATTGGGGTTACAAATACCCTCATTTCTTGCTACTGGTATATAGTGCCAGTTTCTGATTGGTAATTCAAAGAATATATTGGGGTTATAAATACCCTCATTTCTTGCTACTGCCATATAGTGCCAGTTTCTGACTGGTAATTCAAAGAATATATTGGGGTTACGTGCACCCAAAATTTTTGCTACTGGTATATAGTGCCATTGTCTGACTTGGAATTCAAAGAATATATTGGGGTTAAAAATACCCTCATTTCTTGCTACTGCCATATAGTGCCAGTTTCTGACTGGTAATTCAAAGAATATATTGGGGTTACGTGCACCCACAATTTTTGCTACTGGTATATAGTGCCATTATCTGACTGGGAATTCAAAGAATATATTGGGGTTACAAATACCCTCATTTCTTGCTACTGGTATATAGTGCCATTGTCTGACTGGGAATTCAAAGAATATATTGGGGTTATAAATACCCTCATTTCTTGCTACTGCCATATAGTGCCATTGTCTGACTGGAAATTCAAAGAATATATTGGGGTTACAAATACCCTCATTTCTTGCTACTGCCATATAGTGCCAGTTTCTGACTGGTAATTCAACGAATATATTGGGGTTACATGCACCCACAATTTTTGCTACTGGTATATAGTGCCATTGTCTGACTGGGATTTCAAAGAATATATTGGGGTTACAAATACCCTCATTTCTTGCTACTGGTATATAGTGCCATTGTCTGACTGGGAATTCAAAGAATATATTGGGGTTACAAATACCCTCATTTCTTGCTACTGGCATATAGTGCCATTGTCTGACTGGGAATTCAAAGAATATATTGGGGTCACAAATACCCTCATTTCTTGCTACTGGTATATAGTGCCATTGTCTGACTGGGATTTCAAAGAATATATTGGGGTTACAAATACCCTCATTTCTTGCTACTGGTATATAGTGCCAGTTTCTGACTGGTAATTCAAAGAATATATTGGGGTTATAAATACCCTCATTTCTTGTTACTGCCATATAGTGCCAGTTTCTGACTGGTAATTCAAAGAATATATTGGGGTTACGTGCACCCAAAATTTTTGCTACTGGTATATAGTGCCATTGTCTGACTGGGAATTCAAAGAATATATTGGGGTTACAAATACCCTCATTTCTTGCTACTGGTATATAGTGCCATTGTCTGACTGGGAATTCAAAGAATATATTGGGGTTATAAATACCCTCATTTCTAGCTACTGGTATATAGTGCCATTGTCTGACTGGGAATTCAAAGAATATATTGGGGTTACAAATACCCTCATTTCTTGCTACTGGTATATAGTGCCATTGTCTGACTGGGAATTCAAAGAATATATTGGGGTTACAAATACCCTCATTTCTTGCTACTGGTATATAGTGCCATTGTCTGACTGGGAATTCAAAGAATATATTGGGGTTACAAATACCCTCATTTCTTGCTACTGGTATATAGTGCCAGTTTCTGACTGGTAATTCAAAGAATATATTGGGGTTATAAATACCCTCATTTCTTGCTACTGCCATATAGTGCCAGTTTCTGACTGGTAATTCAAAGAATATATTGGGGTTACGTGCACCCAAAATTTTTGCTACTGGTATATAGTGCCATTGTCTGACTGGTAATTCAAAGAATATATTGGGGTTATAAATACCCTCATTTCTTGCTACTGCCATATAGTGCCAGTTTCTGACTGGTAATTCAAAGAGTATATTGGGGTTACGTGCACCCAAAATTTTTCTGCTGGTATATAGTGCCATTGTCTGACTGGGAATTCAAAGAATATATTGGGGTTACAAATACCCTCATTTCTTGCTACTGCCATATAGTGCCAGTTTCTGACTGGTAATTCAAAGAATATATTGGGGTTACGTGCACCCACAATTTTTGCTACTGGTATATAGTGCCATTGTCTGACTGGGAATTCAAAGAATATATTGGGGTTACAAATACCCTCATTTCTTGCTACTGGTATATAGTACCATTGTCTGACTGGGAATTCAAAGAATATATTGGGGTTATAAATACCCTCATTTCTTGCTACTGGTATATAGTGCCATTGTCTGACTGGGAATTCAAAGAATATATTGGGGTTACGTGCACCCAAAATTTTTGCTACTGGTATATAGTGCCATTGTCTGACTGGGAATTCAAAGAATATATTGGGGTTACAAATACCCTCATTTCTTGCTACTGGTATATAGTGCCATTGTCTGACTGGGAATTCAAAGAATATATTGGGGTTACAAATACCCTCATTTCTTGCTACTGGTATATAGTACCATTGTCTGACTGGGAATTCAAAGAATATATTGGGGTTATAAATACCCTCATTTCTTGCTACTGGTATATAGTGCCATTGTCTGACTGGGAATTCAAAGAATATATTGGGGTTACAAATACCCTCATTTCTTGCTACTGGTATATAGTTCCAGTTTCTGACTGGTAATTCAAAGAATATATTGAGGTTATAAATACCCTCATTTCTTGCTACTGCCATATAGTGCCAGTTTCTGACTGGTAATTCAAAGAATATATTGGGGTTACGTGCACCCAAAATTTTTGCTACTGGTATATAGTGCCATTGTCTGACTGGGAATTCAAAGAATATATTGGGGTTACAAATACCCTCATTTCTTGCTACTGGTATATAGTGCCATTGTCTGACTGGGAATTCAAAGAATATATTGGGGTTATAAATACCCTCATTTCTTGCTACTGGTATATAGTGCCATTGTCTGACTGGGAATTCAAAGAATATATTGGGGTTACAAATACCCTCATTTCTTGCTACTGCCATATAGTGCCAGTTTCTGACTGGTAATTCAAAGAATATATTGGGGTTACAAATACCCTCATTTCTTGCTACTGGTATATAGTGCCATTGTCTGACTGGGAATTCAAAGAATATATTGGGGTTATAAATACCCTCATTTCTAGCTACTGGTATATAGTGCCATTGTCTGACTGGGAATTCAAAGAATATATTGGGGTTACAAATACCCTCATTTCTTGCTACTGGTATATAGTGCCATTGTCTGACTGGGAATTCATAGAATATATTGGGGTTACAAATACCCTCATTTCTTGCTACTGGTATATAGTGCCATTGTCTGACTGGGAATTCAAAGAATATATTGGGGTTACAAATACCCTCATTTCTTGCTACTGGTATATAGTGCCAGTTTCTGATTGGTAATTCAAAGAATATATTGGGTTTATAAATACCCTCATTTCTTGCTACTGCCATATAGTGCCAGTTTCTGACTGGTAATTCAAAGAATATATTGGGGTTACGTGCACCCAAAATTTTTGCTACTGGTATATAGTGCCATTGTCTGACTGGGAATTCAAAGAATATATTGGGGTTAAAAATACCCTCATTTCTTGCTACTGCCATATAGTGCCAGTTTCTGACTGGTAATTCAAAGAATATATTGGGGTTACGTGCACCCACAATTTTTGCTACTGGTATATAGTGCCATTGTCTGACTGGGAATTCAAAGAATATATTGGGGTTACAAATACCCTCATTTCTTGCTACTGGTATATAGTGCCATTGTCTGACTGGGAATTCAAAGAATATATTGGGGTTACAAATACCCTCATTTCTTGCTACTGGCATATAGCGCCATTGTCTGACTGGGAATTCAAAGAATATATTGGGGTCACAAATACCCTCATTTCTTGCTACTGGTATATAGTGCCATTGTCTGACTGGGAATTCAAAGAAAATATTGGGGTTATAAATACCCTCATTTCTTGCTACTGGTATATAGTGCCATTGTCTGACTGGGAATTCAAAGAATATATTGGGGTTACAAATACCCTCATTTCTTGCTACTGCCATATAGTGCCAGTTTCTGACTGGTAATTCAAAGAATATATTGGGGTTACATGCACCCACAATTTTTGCTACTGGTATATAGTGCCATTGTCTGACTGGGAATTCAAAGAATATATTGGGGTTACAAATACCCTCATTTCTTGCTACTGGTATATAGTGCCATTGTCTGACTGGGAATTCAAAGAATATATTGGGGTTACAAATACCCTCATTTCTTGCTACTGGCATATAGCGCCATTGTCTGACTGGGAATTCAAAGAATATATTGGGGTCACAAATACCCTCATTTCTTGCTACTGGTATATAGTGCCAGTTTCTGACTGGTAATTCAAAGAATATATTGGGGTTATAAATACCCTCATTTCTTGCTACTGCCATATAGTGCCAGTTTCTGACTGGTAATTCAAGGAATATATTGGGGTTACGTGCACCCAAAATTTTTGCTACTGGTATATAGTGCCATTGTCTGACTGGTAATTCAAAGAATATATTGGGGTTATAAATACCCTCATTTCTTGCTACTGCCATATAGTGCCAGTTTCTGACTGGTAATTCAAAGAATATATTGGGGTTACGTGCACCCAAAATTTTTCTGCTGGTATATAGTGCCATTGTGTGACTGGGAATTCAAAGAATATATTGGGGTTACAAATACCCTCATTTCTTGCTACTGCCATATAGTGCCAGTTTCTGACTGGTAATTCAAAGAATATATTGGGGTTACGTGCACCCACAATTTTTGCTACTGGTATATAGTGCCATTGTCTGACTGGGAATTCAAAGAATATATTGGGGTTACAAATACCCTCATTTCTTGCTACTGGTATATAGTGCCATTGTCTGACTGGGAATTCAAAGAATATATTGGGGTTATAAATACCCTCATTTCTTGCTACTGGTATATAGTGCCATTGTCTGACTGGGAATTCAAAGAATATATTGGGGTTACAAATACCCTCATTTCTTGCTACTGGTATATAGTTCCAGTTTCTGACTGGTAATTCGAAGAATATATTGGGGTTATAAATACCCTCATTTCTTGCTACTGCCATATAGTGCCAGTTTCTGACTGGTAATTCAAAGAATATATTGGGGTTACGTGCACCCAAAATTTTTGCTACTGGTATATAGTGCCATTTTCTGACTGGGAATTCAAAGAATATATTGGGGTTACAAATACCCTCATTTCTTGCTACTGCCATATAGTGCCAGTTTCTGACTGGAAATTCAAAGAATATATTGGGGTTACGTGCACCCACAATTTTTGCTACTGGTATATAGTGCCATTGTCTGACTGGGAATTCAAAGAATATATTGGGGTTACAAATACCCTCATTTCTTGCTACTGGTATATAGTGCCATTGTCTGACTGGGAATTCAAAGAATATATTGGGGTTATAAATACCCTCATTTCTTGCTACTGGTATATAGTGCCATTGTCTGACTGGGAATTCAAAGAATATATTGGGGTTACAAATACCCTCATTTCTTGATACTGGTATATAGTGCCAGTTTCTGACTGGTAATTCAAAGAATATATTGGGGTTATAAATACCCTCATTTCTTGCTACTGCCATATAGTGCCAGTTTCTGACTGGTAATTCAAAGAATATATTGGGGTTACGTGCACCCAAAATTTTTGCTACTGGTATATAGTGCAATTGTCTGACTGGGAATTCAAAGAATATATTGGGGTTACAAATACCCTCATTTCTTGCTACTGCCATATAGTGCCAGTTTCTGACTGGTAATTCAAAGAATATATTGGGGTAACGTGCACCCACAATTTTTGCTACTGGTATATAGTGCCATTGTCTGACTGGGAATTCAAAGAATATATTGGGGTTACAAATACCCTCATTTCTTGCTACTGCCATATAGTGCCAGTTTCTGACTGGTAATTCAAAGAATATATTGGGGTTACGTGCACCCACAATTTTTGCTACTGGTATATAGTGCCATTGTCTGACTGGGAATTCAAAGAATATATTGGGGTTACAAATACCCTCATTTCTTGCTACTGGTATATAGTGCCATTGTCTGACTGGGAATTCAAAGAATATATTGGGATTATAAATACCCTCATTTCTTGCTACTGGTATATAGTGCCATTGTCTGACTGGGAATTCAAAGAATATATTGGGGTTACAAATACCCTCATTTCTTGCTACTGGTATATAGTGCCAGTTTCTGATTGGTAATTCAAAGAATATATTGGGGTTATAAATACCCTCATTTCTTGCTACTGCCATATAGTGCCAGTTTCTGACTGGTAATTCAAAGAATATATTGGGGTTACGTGCACCCACAATTTTTGCTACTGGTATATAGTGCCATTGTTTGACTGGGAATTCAAAGAATATATTGGGGTTACAAATACCCTCATTTCTTGCTACTGGTATATAGTGCCAGTTTCTGACTGGGAATTCAAAGAATATATTGGGGTTATAAATACCCTCATTTCTTGCTACTGGTATATAGTGCCATTGTCTGACTGGGAATTCAAAGAATATATTGGGGTTACAAATACCCTCATTTCTTGCTACTGCCATATAGTGCCAGTTTCTGACTGGTAATTCAAAGAATATATTGGGGTTACGTGCACCCACAATTTTTGCTACTGGTATATAGTGCCAATTTCTAACTGGGAATTCAAAATGCGCAAGGCTCCCGGAAAGGGACGTGGACGAGGCCGTGGGCGAGGTCGGGGGAATGCTTCTGGGGAGCAAGGTAGCAGTGAAGCCACAGGGCGTCCCGTGCCTACTCCTGTGGGGCAGCAAGCATTGCGCCACTCCACAGTGCCAGGGTTGCTTGCCACATTAACTAAACTGCAGGGTACAAACCTTAGTAGGCCCGAGAACCAGGAACAGGTCTTGCAATGGCTGTCAGAGAACGCTTACAGCACATTGTCCAGCAGCCAGTCAGACTCTGCCTCCTCTCCTCCTATAACCCAACAGTCTTGTCCTCCTTCCTCCCAAAATTCCCAAGCTTCACAGAACAATAACCCCAACTGTCCCTGCTCCCCAGAGCTGTTCTCCGCTCCTTTCATTGTCCCTCAACCTGCCCCTCCACGTCACGATTCCACGAACCTAACAGAGGAGCATCTGTGTCCAGATGCTCAAACACTAGAGTCTCCTCCATCTCCGTTCGATTTGGCGGTGGATGACCAGCAACCCACCCTCATCGACGATGATGTGACGCAGTTGCCGTCAGGGCATCCAGTTGACCGGCACATTGTGCGGGAGGAGGAGATGAGACAGGAGTTGGAAGAGGAAGTGGTGGATGATGAGGACACTGACCCGACCTGGACAGGGGGGATGTCAAGCGGGGAAAGTAGTGTGGATGTTGAGGCAGGTGCAGCACCAAAAAGGGTAGCTAGAGGCAGAGGCAGAGGTCAGCAGCTTAGGCGAAGCCAGGCCACACCCGGAATCTCCCAAGATGTTCCAGTTTGTACCCAGCCCCGAAAAACTCCCACCTCGAGGGCACGTTTCTCGAAGGTGTGGAGTTTTTTCAAGGAATGCGCCAAGGACATATATAGTGTTGTCTGCACAATTTGCCTCTCGAAATTGATTAGGGGCTCTGAGAAGAGCAACCTGTCCACCACTTCAATGCGCCGTCATTTGGAATCCAAGCACTGGAATCAGTGGCAGGCAGCAACGGCAGGACAAAGGCCGCCTGCCGTTCACGCCACTGCCACTGCCTCTGCCTCTGCCACTGCTGACTGTGCTGGCGATGCACTCCAGAGGACGAGCCAGGACACCACTTCATCTGCCTCCGCCACTTTGTTGACTTCTTCCTCATCCTCCCCTGTTCCTGTCTTATCTCCTTCTCCTGCACCATCAAAATCACCATCAGGCGCTTCTTTACAACAACCCACCATCTCTCAGACATTGGAGCGGCGGCAGAAATACACTGCTAACCACCCACACGCGCAAGCCTTGAACGCCAACATCGCTAAACTGCTGGCCCAGGAGATGTTGGCGTTCCGGCTTGTTGAAACTCCCGCCTTCCTGGACCTAATGGCAACTGCGGCACCTCGCTATGCCGTCCCTAGCCGTCACTACTTCTCCCGGTGTGCCGTCCCCACCTTGCACCAGCACGTGTCACTCAACATCAGGCGGGCCCTTAGTTCCGCGCTTTGCACAAAGGTCCACTTGACCACCGACGCGTGGACAAGTGCATGCGGACAGGGAAGCTACATTTCACTGACGGCACACTGGGTGAATGTAGTTGAGGCTGGGACTGCTTCCCAAACTGGCCCGGTGTACCTCGTCTCCCCGCCTAACATTCCTGGCAGGGACACGAGAAGAACACCCCCCTCCTCCTCCTCCTCCACCGCCTCCTCCTCCGCCACCGCCTCCTCCTCTGCTGTTAGATTGACCCCAGCTACGAGTTGGAAACGTTGCAGCACTGGCGTTGGTAGACGTCAGCAGGCTGTGCTGAAGCTGATCAGCTTGGGGGACAGACAGCACACTGCCTCCGAGGTGAGGGATGCCCTCCTCGATGAGACGGCAATATGGTTTGAGCCGCTGCACCTGGGCCCAGGCATGGTCGTTTGTGATAACGGCCGGAACCTGGTAGCAGCTCTGGAGCTTGCCGGACTCCAACATGTTCCATGCCTGGCCCACGTCTTCAACCTAGTGGTGCAACGTTTCCTAAAGAGCTACCCCAATGTTCCAGAGCTACTGGTGAAAGTGCGGCGCATGTGCGCCCACTTTCGCAAGTCGACAGTAGCCTCTGCTAGCTTAAAATCTCTCCAGCAACGCCTGCATGTGCCACAACACCGGCTTTTGTGCGACGTCCCCACACGCTGGAACTCAACGTTTCAGATGTTGAATAGAGTGGTTGAGCAGCAGAGACCTTTGATGGAATACCAGCTACAAAACCCTAGGGTGCCACAAAGTCAGCTGCCTCAGTTTCACATCCATGAGTGGCCATGGATGAGAGACCTTTGTGACATCCTACGGGTCTTTGAGGAGTCCACAAGGAGGGTGAGCTCTGAGGATGCGATGGTGAGCCTTACAATCCCGCTCTTGTGTGTTCTGAGAGAATCCCTGATTGACATCAGGGATAACTCAGATCACACAGAGGAGTCAGGGATAGCATCCGATCCGTCACAGCTGGAGAGTAGGTCCACACATCTGTCCGCTTCATCGCGTTTAATGGAGGAGGAGGAGGAGGAGGAAGAAGAGTTGTCCGATGATGTGATGGTGATACAGGAGGCTTCCGGGCAACTTCGAATCGTCCCATTGTTGCAGCGCGGATGGGTAGACATGGAGGATGAGGAGGAAATGGAGATTGAACTTTCCGGTGGGGCCAGAGGAGTCATGCCAACTAACACTGTGGCAGACATGGCTGAGTTCATGTTGGGGTGCTTTACAACCGACAAGCGTATTGTCAAAATCATGGAGGACAACCAGTACTGGATCTTTGCTATCCTTGACCCCCGGTATAAAAACAACATCTCGTCTTTTATTCCGGTAGAGGGGAGGGCCAATCGCATCAATGCTTGCCACAGGCAATTGGTGCAGAATATGATGGAGATGTTTCCAGCATGTGACGTTGGCGGCAGGGAGGGCAGTTCCTCCAGTAGGCAACCAAGTTCTCACCGGTCCACACAAACGAGGGGCACACTGTCTAAGGTCTGGGACACCTTGATGGCACCCCCTCGCCAAAGTGCCGCCACGGAGGGTCCTAGTGTCACCAGGCGTGAGAAGTATAGGCGCATGTTGCGGGAATACCTTTCTGACCACAGCCCTGTCCTCTCTGACCCCTCTGCGCCCTACACGTATTGGGTGTCGAAGTTGGACCTGTGGCTTGAACTTGCCCTATATGCCTTGGAGGTGCTGTCCTGTCCTGCCGCCAGCGTCCTATCTGAGAGGGTGTTCAGTGCAGCCGGTGGCATCATCACTGACAAGCGCACCCGTCTGTCAGCTGAGAGTGCCGACCGGCTCACTTTGATAAAAATGAACCACCACTGGATAGAGCCTTCATTTTTGTGCCCACCTGTGTAAAGCACCCCAACATGAAACTCCATGTCTGTACTCAACCTCTCCAATTCCTCCGCATCCTCATACTCATCCACCATAAGCGTTGCACAATTCTGCTAATACTAGGCTCCCTCCACCCTGATTTCCCCCAACTCTGCTGGTTAGAGGCTCCCTCCACCCTGATTTCCACCAACTCTGCTGGTTAGAGGCTCCCTCCACCCTGCTTTCCCACAACTCTGCTGGTTAGAGGCTCCCTCCACCCTGCTTTCCCACAACTCTGCTGGTTAGAGGCTCCCTCCACCCTGCTTTCCCACAACTCTGCTGGTTAGAGGCTCCCTCCACCCTGATTTCCACCAACTCTGCTGGTTAGAGGCTCCCTCCACCCTGCTTTCCCACAACTCTGCTGGTTAGAGGCTCCCTCCACCCTGATTTCCACCAACTCTGCTGGTTAGAGGCTCCCTCCACCCTGTTTTCCCACAACTCTGCTGGTTAGAGGCTCCCTCCACCATGAATTGGTCCAAACTGGGCTGTTTAGAGGCTCCCTCCACCATGAATTGGTCCAAACTGGGGTTTTTAGAGGCTCCCTCCACCATGAATTTGCCCAAACTGGGCTGGTTAGAGGCTCCCTCCACCATGAATTGGTCCAAACTGGGCTGGTTAGAGGCTCCCTCCACCATGAATTTGCCCAAACTGGGCTGTTTAGAGGCTCCCTCCACCATGAATTGGTCCAAACTGGGCTGGTTAGAGGCTCCCTCCACCATGAATTTGCCCAAACTGGGCTGTTTAGAGGCTCCCTCCACCATGAATTTGCCCAAACTGGGCTGGTTAGAGGCTCCCTCCACCATGAATTGGTCCAAACTGGGTTTTTTAGAGGCTCCCTCCACCATGAATTGGTCCAAACTGGGCTGGTTAGAGGCTCCCTCCACCATGAATTGGTCCAAACTGGGTTTTTTAGAGGCTCCCTCCACCATGAATTGGTCCAAACTGGGCTGGTTAGAGGCTCCCTCCACCATGAATTGGTCCAAACTGGGCTGGTTAGAGGCTCCCTCCACCATGAATTGGTCCAAACTGGGGTTTTTAGAGGCTCCCTCCACCATGAATTGGTCCAAACTGGGCTGTTTAGAGGCTCCCTCCACCATGAATTGGTCCAAACTGGGGTTTTTAGAGGCTCCCTCCACCATGAATTGGTCCAAACTGGGCTGTTTAGAGGCTCCCTCCACCATGAATTGGTCCAAACTGGGGTTTTTAGAGGCTCCCTCCACCATGAATTGGTCCAAACTGGGGTTTTTAGAGGCTCCCTCCACCATGAATTTGCCCAAACTGGGCTGTTTAGAGGCTCCCTCCATCATGAATTGGTCCAAACTGGGCTGGTTAGAGGCTCCCTCCACCATGAATTTGCCCAAACTGAGCTGTTTAGAGGCTCCCTCCATCATCAATTGGTCCAAACTGGGGTTTTAGAGGTTCCCTCCACCATGAATTGGTCCAAAATGGGTTTTTTAGAGACTCCCTCCACCATGAATTTGCCCAAACTGGGCTGGTTAGAGGCTCCCTCCACCATGAATTGGTCCAAACTGGGCTGGTTAGAGGCTCCCTCCACCATGAATTTGCCCAAACTGGGCTGTTTAGAGGCTCCCTCCACCATGAATTGGTCCAAACTGGGCTGGTCAGAGGCTCCCTCCACCATGAATTTGCCCAAACTGGGCTGTTTAGAGGCTCCCTCCACCATGAATTGGTCCAAACTGGGTTTTTTAGAGGCTCCCTCCACCATGAATTGGTCCAAACTGGGCTGGTTAGAGGCTCCCTCCACCATGAATTGGTCCAAACTGGGATTTTTAGAGGCTCCCTCCACCATGAATTGGTCCAAACTGGGCTGGTTAGAGGCTCCCTCCACCATGAATTGGTCCAAACTGGGCTGGTTAGAGGCTCCCTCCACCATGAATTGGTCCAAACTGGGCTGGTTAGAGGCTCCCTCCACCATGAATTGGTCCAAACTGGGGTTTTTAGAGGCTCCCTCCACCATGAATTGGTCCAAACTGGGGTTTTTAGAGGCTCCCTCCACCATGAATTTGCCCAAACTCTGCTGGTTAGAGGCTCAATCCACCCTGATTTTCAAAACAAATGTTGGTGCCAACCTCAACTTACTACAAGGGCCAAATTCACTGCTGGTGACACGCTCTCCTCACTGCAAGTGCCAAATACACATGTTTCAAGGTGTTTTCCTACTGTCAGAGAGGTGGTATTGAGTGTGTAAAGTGTGTAGCTGTTAGGCTGTGATGTTGGGGTAATAGAGGGTCTTTGGTGTGTTAGATGCCCCCAGACATGCTTCCCCTGCTGTCCCAGTGTCATTCCAGAGGTGTTGGCATCATTTCCTGGGGTGTCATAGTGGACTTGGTGACCCTCCAGACACGGATTTGGGTTTCCCCCTTAACGAGTATCTGTTCCCCATAGACTATAATGGGGTTCGAAACCCGTTCGAACACACGAACATTGAGCGGCTGTTCGAATCGAATTTCGAACCTCGAACATTTTAGTGTTCGCTCATCTCTACTGAGCAACGCTCCATTCAGAGTGAGGGAAAAAATTGCCCTGTTCTTCTGATCAGTGGGAGTCTAAACAGTGGAATCACCACAAATTTGAAAATTATCCCCTATCCTTATAACTTATTTTCGAATCAAAACTCTTTTAATTCTTTTAAAACCTGGTGCTAATACCTGTGATCAGTGCCTGCACTGCCATTTTGGAGAGGATCGCCAGTGCATGTAACAGATCCAGGGCTGGATATCCATTGCCATGACAGCCGGGAGATTATTGGAGTCTCCCAGGCTTGTCTGCATTTAATGCCTTTATTCTGCAATGCATTGTAAAGCAGTGCATTAGTGATCAGATTCCCTGGGGTTCAAGACCCCTAGGAATATAATAATTAAAATATCAAATTGTTGCAAAATATATATATATATATATATATATATATATATATATATATATATATATTGTAAGCCGATGGCCGGTAGGGTAATGGAGGGGGTGTACATCTCACCCAGACTACTAAGGTGGGTGAGATGAGAAAACTCCAGAAAAAATGTTCCTCAGCAGATAATTCTATCTGCTGAGTGTAATTTCAAAGTTCCGGTTACTGGACTGGATTTTTAGGAATGGCAGGTAGGTTGGTAGTGGGACCTGTCATTCCATCCCCCCCCCCCCTTCCTTCAGTCCACACTTTGGGGATGTTCCGGCAGCGACTCAGCTGTGGAGAGTCCCCTCGTCAGGGATGCTTAAGAAGTCAGCTCCAGCAGCAGAATTTGGGGCAGAGCTTGGCTGGAGAGCCAAAGAAAGAGGTCATATTTTTGGAGCTGTGTCCTGAGTGAGTCAACTGGCTTTTGATTTCTGTTATCCTAGGTGAGGTATCCTATTCTTATGCTTAGTTAGAGCCTAGCTGGGCAGGTATTTATTTTTGTATTGTTTCATTTTGTTGCTGCACTATATTTTTGAGTGAAAATAAAACTCTACCTTTGTTTTGGACTAAAGAAACTGGACTTGTGTGTCTTTGCCACCCCACCTAGAAACCCCAGACCCTGACAAGATATATATACAGTATATATAGCCTCTGCCCACAACTTTATCTGCGTGTTGTTGGCGACAATGATCCACCTATATTCAGCAAATTGCTGCTGTCGATGATCCGCCTGCTCCAGGGTGTCGTCAGCTCTCAAGCTGGCCTGCCGCTGAGCTCGTTCCTCGTGCCATGCTCGTGATAGTTCCGGCATCTCAGCAGCTTGCTGGGACGCCATATAATGAGTGTGTTGGCATCAATGATTTGCCTGCTCTGGCATTTCGGCTGTTCTAAGAGTCGCTTGATGCCTAGCTTGCTCAATCTTTTTCCAATAACACACCATTTTGAATTTGTCCTGCTAACATCAAGCCCTCATATGGTTCTGCAAACGGAAAGAAATTTAAATCGAAAAATGCCACCAGCAAAAAGGTCCAGTCTTATCTTGGCCTTTTTGAGGGAGCCTATTATTCCTATAGTTGTAACAATTTTTATTTTCTATAGACTTAGCTGTTTCAAGACTTGTTTTTTGTGGGATGAGTTTATAACTTTTATTAACTCATTTTGGAGAGGAATGGAAAAAAGCCTACGATTCTGACATTGTACTTTTTGCATTATGCTGACTAGGGAGCATCCTATTAATATTATAAAGGTGAATGTTTGTGAGTTTGTGGGTTTGTGTGTTTGGATGTTTGGATGTTCGGATGTTTGTTCCTCAATCACAGCCAAACGGCTGAACGGATTTGGGTGAAATTTCACACACACGTACATATTTCCCACGAAAGTGCAATAGGCTACTTTAAATGTGGGTCACTCACCCCAAATCGACACCGTCACCCTCCAAACACCCCTCCGGGCTCGGCTGTACAAGCTGGCATTCTGCCAGCGCTGGTCTGTCCACGCTCCTCCTATTGGTGCAGGGCAGGCTGTGGGCGGGCTATGGAGCCAGGGTTGCAGCACCATAGGTTGGGGGCTGAATGTGAGCGTGCCGATTCACCAGGGACACAGTGAGGAAGATGGCGGCCGCCCACAGGGTCCCGGAGCCGCAGCTATACCACGCTGCCTACACACATCGCGGAGGAGAAGGAGAAGGCTGCTGCACCCCACACTACACATACAGGTCAGTGCAGCGGGAGAAGGGGGTGTCCCGGGGGGGTGGAGGTGTCCCCATGTCGGTGTCCACAGGTCCCCAGCTTCAGTCCCCCCCCCCCCCCGTGTAGTAGCTCTCACTTTTGGCTCTCTCCTCTGCTCCTGTGTCTCCTCCGCTCCACACACTTCTGCAGCCTGTCTGTGTCCTGTATGAAGCACAGCGAGGTCTGGCGTCTGGTTGCTATGACGCCAGGCCTGCTCTGCTACATAAACGCCACAGGGACCAGCAGGAGCAGTGTGTGCAGGCAGCCAGCAGATACTACACGGGGGACGATGTAGGGGGTGGGGCAGGGATGGGGGAACATGAGACTGGGGGGCAGAGATGGGGGGCAAGACACTGGGGGCACATGAAGTGAACTGAGGGCAGAGACGGGGGGACAAGATACTGGGGGCAGAGATGGGGGGGACAGGATACTGGGGGCAGAGATGGGGAGACAAGATACTGGGGGCAGAGATGGGGGGACAAGATACAGGGGGCAGAGATGGGGGACAAGATACTGGGGGCAGAGATGGGGGGGACATTATAGCTAGTATATAATATGTGAACATTATTTTACAGAACTGTACAATTATTACAATATCAGACCTTTAAAATATTACGATGCTTAAATGTTACTCTGGACCCCCTTCACTGTGACAACTGCAGCTTGGTGGACTTGGAACACGGCATTACAAGCTTCCAAGCGTCCACATATTTGAATGGGCACGCAACAATGCCATGTTACTGTTAAATCCCTGTCAGCTGTAAATGTGCTAAACAGAACCCCCACATACAGTGTTGGCCAAAAGTATTGACACCCCTGCAATTCTGTCATATAATACTCATTTTCTTCCAGACTATGATTGCAAGCACAAACTCTTTGGTATTAATATCTTCATTTATTTTGCTTGCAATGAAAAAAACACAAAAGAGAATGAAAAAAAACAGTCAAATCATCGATCATTTTACACAAAACTCCAAAAATGGGCCGGACAAAAGTATTGACACCCTCAGCCTAATACTTGGTAGCACAACCTTTAGACAAAATAACTGCGAACAACCGCTTCCGGTAACCAGCAATGAGTTTCTTACAATGCTCTGCTGGAATTTTAGACCATTCTTCTTTGGCAAACTGCTCCAGGTCCCTGAGATGTGAAGGGGGCCTTCTCCAAACTGCCATTTTGAGATCTCTCCACAGGTGTTCTCTGGGATTCAGGTCTGGACTCATTGCTGGCCACTTTAGAAGTCTCCAGTGCTTTCTCTCAAACCATTTTCTAGTGCTTTTTGAGGTGTGTTTTGTGTCATTGTCCTCCTGGAAGACCCATGACCTCTGAGGGAGACCCAGCTTTCTCACACTGGGCCCTACATTATGCTGCAAAATTTGTTAGTAGTCTTCAGACTTCATAATGCCATGTACACAGTCAAGCAGTCCAGTGCCAGAGGCAGCAAAGCAACCCCAAAACATCAGGGAACCTCCGCCATGTTTGACTGTAGGGACCGTGTTCTTTTCTTTGAAGGCCTCTTTTTTTTCCTGTAAACTCTATGTTGATGCCTTTTCCCAAAAAGCTCTACTTTTGTCTCATCTGACCAGAGAATATTCTTCCAAAACGTTTTTTTGCTTTCTCAGGTAAGTTTTGGCAAACTCCAGCCTGGCTTTTTTATGTCTCTGGGTAAGAAGTGGAGTCTTCCAGACACCCCCGGAGCCATCAGCAAAGGGGGACATGACTTTGGGATGGGGGAACCAATAACTCCTGCAGTTTCTTCTTTGTGCAGTAGTTGTGTAGATTTATACAGAATGGTTCAGCTTTAACGGTATATCTGTGTATATTCAGCTTTAGGAGTATGTAGTGCTTAGTGTGTCACTGTAGGGAGGGAGGAGTTTAGGAATAGATGTAACTTCCTGTCTCATCCACCTTCATCCTCTTTCTCATCACAAGACCTGGATGAAGCATTTCCCTCCCGCCCGCCCTCTATTAATCACTATTTTACAATTGTTTTTTTTTTTTTTTACATTTTCCTGTATAATGTATTATTGTATCATTTCTTTGTTACTGTCATTGTGTATCTGGCTCTATATATACAATTCTGAGATGAGTTTCGCAAATTATTGTTGGCATTATCCTTCTAAGCCCAAGGGAAGGGCAGTCCTCCAGCCATGGTTCCCTAGAGGTTTCCTCCACAGGGGTTTTTTCCTCTCCTGAGTGCTGTAGGATGACTCTTCGTGAGTCGGGGGTTTGTCGTGTTTGGTCCATATTTTTGTCATTTGCCTGAACATTTAGTTTTGGAGTTAATTGTTCATGGCATTGGCAATGAGTGTGGAAGTAAATTAATTCAATAAGTATTAAAAAAAAAATAATAATAATAATAATAATAATAAAAAAAATAAAATAAAAAAATGAAATAAAGATAGTCAAGTAGAATGTGATAAAGTGTTACTTGTCACATGGACTACTGGTAAACTGTCACAGCTTTACTTTTGCGGTTGAGGAGTCAGGTGGAAGTTGCAGGCGAGTTATTGTGGACTTATTTTAACTAATAGAGGAGGTTAAACCTCATGGTGGTGAACAGGCTGAGCTTTGGAAATGGCCAGCCTGAAGGATGTCGGAATAGGAACGTCATCCAGGGGCGGGCACAGTGGTTAAGCACAGGGTCGTTGGTGCCCTTAAAGTGTACTGGCTCTGCTAGAATTGCAAGCCGGAGCGTGCCGCCCCCTTTATTTATTTATTGCTGTCTGGCCGGGTGCTGTATGTCAGACAGCTGGGGATCTCACAGTATTCGTGAATCCCAATGGTCTAGCACTTCACCTGACTCCTTCTGTCATTATTTTACTTCTGTGAGTTTAATAAAGCTGTGGCCATTTTGACACCCAAAATAAAGTGTTTTGTGCATTTATTCCAAAGTCAATACTTACTGTAGTTTGGGTGGTTTTAGGAAGGAGTGAGGGACATCCCATATCCAAAGTCATGGGTATCCTACCATACAGTCCCTTTTCATTCAGACGCCGACGGATAGTACGGGTCGACACTGTTGTACCCTCGGACTGCAGGACAGCTTGAACTTGTTTGGATGTTAGTCGAGGTTTTTTATCCACCATCCGCACAATCTTGCGTTGAAATCTCTCGTCAATTTTTCTTTTCCGTCCACATCTAGGGAGGTTAGCCACAGTGTCATGGGCTTTAAACCTCTTGATGACACTGCACACAGTAGACACAGGAACATTCAGGTCTTTGGAGATGGACTTGTAGCCTTGAGATTGCTCATGCTTCCTCACAATTTTGCTTCTCAAGTCCTCAGACAGTTCTTTGGTCTTCTTTCTTTTCTCCATGCTCAATGTGGTACACACAAGGACACAGGACAGAGGTTGAGCCAACTTTAATCCATTTCAACTGGCTGCAAGTGTGATTTAGTTATTGCCACCACCTGTTAATTACACAATGTTTGGTGTGGAATTATATCCAATTTGGCTTTTTGACAATTTTTGTGGTTTTCCATTGAAGACAACTTAAATGGAGATAATAATACCAAAGAATTTGTGATTGCAGTCATTTTCTGGAAGAAAATTAGTATTATCTGACAGAATTGCAGGGGTGCCGATACTTTTGGCCAACACTGTGGACGCAATGGTGCAGTGCAGTCATATCAGAACAAGGCACATATTGAACTCTAACCTTAGTGGCTCAGAGCTTGTGAACATAACAGACATCGCTCCTGTACCCGACAGGTGACGTCTCCTACCACACTCACATTCTAGGCTTACAGTCTCTCATGACACAGTAACAACCAGATGGACTTGCCACTTTGACTGTTTCACATCCACATGTTGTATCTGCAAAGGAAACACAATAGTACACACTTTACATAGCTAAGTTACTCAGCACATTCAGACAACAGCTACAATTGCACACAAACTTGTAAACAGCAAGTCACTTCAGGACTGCGTTTACAAGACCCACATACAATATGTCTTCTTCTCAGCACAGGTAGGCACAATGATCTGATGGCTGTGCAGTCACAGAGTCTGTGCAGTCACTGTTGCAGAAAATGACAATGAAGATGAGGTAGAAGCTTATTTATGTACGTTTGAAAGATTGGCAGAAAGAGAGAAACTACCGCCTGCAGAATGGGCAGATGTCTTGGCACCATATCTGGTTGGGGATTCACAAAAAGCTTATTTTGACTTATCTCAGGAACAAATGACTATTACTTGCTAAAAGACAAGATCCTGGCTTGCTTGTGAGTGAGTCTCACTGTGCGAGCTCACGGAGTTTATGATTGGCAGTATGAAGTGAAGCAATCACCTCATTCCCCGTTATTTGATCTGCTACAATGGGTCGTATATAGCTTCAGTCTGAGCCCTTGAGTCCAACTGAGATTGTGGACAGAGTGGTGTTGAATTGCCATCTGAGTGGCCTCCCTAGAGACTTATATTGCTGGGTTGCCCAGGCAAATCCACAATCTTTGACTCAAATGGTGGCTTTGGTTGAAACTTATACCTCTACTGAGAGCTATCTATCACTGAATCAAAATTTTGATTGCTGGAGTAAAGTGACAAAGATCAGTTAACATCTGAAAGGAGGAAAGGCTGGTGAAACAATTTTGATTGATTTTGAAACGTGTTTTGGGACTGTAGAACATGTCCTTATAAAATCTGTACAACTCAATGTAGACTTTGTACCTGGCAGAGACTTTCCTTGTTTCTGGCAGTTGTTGGATGGTATTCCAGATAACCCTAGGAAATTCTATTCCTGGAAAAATTCCCTGCAGAGGGCACCTGTCAGCTGCCTAAAGGAAACAGTGTACAGTACAGGAGTCCCACATGAAAGGTCCTAAGGTGGTGATGGGTGGAGTTTCACTGTCTGACTATCCATATTGGTTAGAACAGCGTCCAGAGATACCACCATATAAGAAAGAGAGCCCTGAAAGTGATGAGACTGTGCAGCTTGGACTTAGGTCTGATAAACTAAGTGCTAAAAATTATGTTTCATGCCATAGAGACTGCTGACAATGATACACAACTGTTATGTGATGAGACTAATGTAATGTCATGTTGTAAATATAACTGGCCTTTAACTTCTGACTATAACACAGCCTGAAAAAGCAGAGTGTGAATAGACTGCTAAAGAACTGCAACTGTAGAAGAATGGTGGGTTTAGCTCGAAAGTGTCCCTAGTGGTCATGACTGACAATTGTGAAAGTGTGTCATGGGATGTTGCTAATGGTAATGCAGAGAAAGGTGTAAGTGATGTTTCTGGTGAAATGAATATGGCTAGTAATGCCACCCAGCTATCCACTGTACCTATAGGCCACCGCCCCCCTGAGGGGCTTGGCTGCCTTGATGCAGTGCTCCAAGCTGGGAGCAAACTTTTCTTTCCTTTTTCACTCTTTTTTCTCTGTATCTTCAAGAATCCGGTAACTAAGCAATCTAGCACTATGAATTAGCAACTATAAATCGAATGGAAGACCCTTTGGAGTATTTTGTTCCTTTTGTTTTCCATTGTAAAGCATGGACAATGACAAGACCTGGTTCAGCTGGTTTCCACATGTGCCTGTTACCATCCCCCCAGCTAGGACAGCATGGCTCACCATGCGGCATGGAGGAAAACTACATGGAAGTGTGGACTTCTTCTTCAAGGAGATGATTTTTGGCGTCAATTGCTGATGTGTGAAGATGCTACAGCTGACTGGTATTTCTTTCTTTTTATTACTGTGGACACGTGAGACTCTCCTACAGCCTGGGAACCTACCATCACCCACCTACCCCAGGAGTTATGGAAGCTTGGCAAGAGAGCAGCACCATGTATACCTGGATGGTCTCTGACTTCCTTGGGGCAGTAGAACACTGTGGTAAGAAGAATAGGAGGAGGAGGGCTTGTGATGAAGGACATTTGGGGCATTTTTTTTTTGTGGTTAAAAGGACAATAGTGCTGATACAAGATACCGAACTATCAACTGTGAGCAGGAGATCTCACTACCTACCAAGAAATACCACATGTTATCATAATAGCTGACTATGTTGTGACCCCCTCCTCGTGTCCTACAACCAAGTCGGCTGTATTATTATTATTATTATTATTATTATTATTATTATTAATAACATCAATCTGCACAGAGAACTAAATGATCCTGCAGTGTGTCTGTTTCTTTCTTTTTTAGTTGCTCTGATACCTAGGATTTCTCTATCTGCCATGAGCTTGTATGTGTTTCTCTCCTGTTATATACTACTGTACCATCTATGAAACTGTATCACTGAAATTTCCCCATTGTGGGACTATTAAAGGAATATCTTATCTTATAGATGACAAAAAGTTATCTCAAATGGTTGGTGGCAAGACTGTGAGCTTGCAGTATGAGAAAGAGAGGTCAAATAGTGCCGGTGATCCACATGTTGTTGCGGGTGACTTATGTGGAACTGAACAGATTAGATCAGTAAAGGTCAATAAAACTAAATTTGAGTTTTCCTTTAGAGATTGTGGCAGATTAAGCACCTGCTGGAGAAAAGCAACTCCCATTAGATAGTAAGGTCAAAGTGATCAGACTTACGGCCATGATCAGAGTGGGTGATATGTCGCAGTGCAGCTATTCAAGTGGCTGGTTTGCTGGAGTGGGAAGAAGAAGAGAGCAGATTCCACTTCATATACAGGGCAGTCCAAGAGAGCAGATTCCACTTCATATACAGGGCAGTCCAGGGTTTGGGCTGTTAGATGAACCTCACTAGGTGTCAGCTGGGAAGACTTCGAAAGAAAAGGAGATCATCACTGAGACATGGCTGACTCTGAGGAAGCCATGCTGAGCCAAAAGCCTGGACAGCTGCACCTACAAGTTTTGATATGAACATTATTTAGTTTTGAGGCTCTGGGTGCTAGGCCTGTTTCATTGTTAAACTGTTTTGGAAACCTGGGTTGTATCTCTGACTGTGGCTGGAGAAATAAAGCTGCTGAGGTCCGTTTTGTACCTGAAGTGCCAGTGTGAAACCAGATATATATGTACCAGAGATGTACTTGGTACATAAAATATATATATATATATATATATATATATATATATATATATATATAGGAACATTTCTGAACTGTCTCTTAAACAAACTGTAAAGTTATTTAAGAAAAATAACGAAGATGAGCATTGCAGTCTAGATTACTTCTATGGTGAATGCACATCTCAGCTTTCTTAGAAGTTGCTTAAAACTTCCTGAAAAACAAAAATGAAATGAAAGACTGGCCCTTACAAAGCCAAGATCTTGCAGGAAGTTACTGCTACTTGAAGGAACAAAATGGCTTGCTGCTTAATACAGTGATCTCTTACCTTAGTCATCAAGGCCATCACACCAATTCACTAAAAACCTTATTATCAAAGATTGATGATTTTCTTAATAGATTTGAATGCAAGTCCTTTTGTTCTTGAAACAATGCCTGAACAGACAGGCTGAACTAATAAAAGTCCCATCATAGATGTGGTCTGCATGTTATATGACCTCATTTTTATTCTAGGCCTTACATGTGGTGGGCTAGTTAAATAACGCTGACATTTTTAGGCTGTCGTCAGAAGCTTATCTGGGGAAGCTGGACAAGAGGGGCTATTATTTTGTGATCACTAGTTGTTTGCCAACTCTCACATTTCTCGGCAAATACAGTATATCTGGTTTTCATTTTCTGTTGTAATGTACAGGATCAAGTAAGGTGAAAAAAAAATTATAAACACACAACTTCATACAGCTCACTTTCCAGAATAATAAGGCCTTATTTATACAAGTCTTTTGCTTATTAATTAGAGCATCAAATACTGCCATTGCCTTACGCCCCAATATATCTGTAGTGTCAGCTTCTCTTTCTTTCTATATTCACTGGAATGTTAATATCTCACTATAACACATTACATTAATGTAAATGAAAAGAAATATAACAAACAAAGCGTGGCCACGCTAATTAGTATTATGAGACCTCGTAGATTTCACAGTCAGTGTTACCTTGTCTTATGCCTTTATAATACATAATCAGGTATTAGTCACCGAATTTGTAGGGCAGCATCTTCGGCTTATGACTCTTGGGTCGAACGGTATAAATGCAACTTATTCTGAGGGATATACCCTCAAAATGGAGGAATTGGTGCGCACTCCTTTCGGTGGAATGAAATGCTGGTACGCTGATGTAACAACAATATGATTTATTTAAGATAACGCATTTCAGGGTCCTTTGGTACTCCACAGGCACCACCCCTTCATCAGATCTTTAGTATTTGGCATTCAGAAGTGTATAACTTCAGAAGGGTATACACTTCTGAACGCCGAATACTAAAGATCTGATGAAGGGGTGGTGCCTGTGGAGTGTCAAAGGACCCCAAAACACGCTATCTTAAATAAATCACGTTGTTGCTACATCAGCGTACCAGCATTTCATTCCACCGAAAGGAGCGCGCAACCAGTCCTCCATTTTGAGGGTATATCCCTCAGAATAAGTTGCATTAATGTAAATTATCAGTCATCTCAGAATCAGATAGGATCCCTTAAAGAGGTTGTCCAGGCACTTTTTCTTTTGTCTAACTTTAAATATACCGGGGGAGGTGAAGAGAGAGGAAAATAAAAAATCATTCTTGCCTGCCCCTGGTTCTCCAGTGTTCTCCCAGTGTGGTGCGGTCCTTTTGTTTTCAAATTGAAATTGCTCTCTGGCTTTGCTCTCCTGGATCCATTCCACAGAAGCCGCTGATAGGCCTCAGTGGTCACGTGCCTCAGCCGGCCTCTGGAAGAGACCCGTGATGTCACAGGTAGTGACATCCCTAGCCAATCAATGGTCATGTGTGGTGTGGACTTCTTCCACATGTCAACGCTGGATCGAGAAGATGGGACCATGCTGGGAGGCACCTTAAGTTTATCTCCATAAGATTAAATACAGATGTTCCATTTAATGTTCTTATCTCAAAAACAATGCGGAGAGGCAAATTTTAGAGACCTGGTATAGTATCATTCCTTTAAGCTGGAAAACTAGATTACCATTTTTCAGATATCTGCCACTTTTTACTTTCTTTTAATCAATACTGTGATTAACTCCTGAATTATGCAAATGCAGAAAATAGAATGAAATACTTAAAATAAAAGTCTAAGGGTTTGATCACACTAGCATTCAGGGACTCCTTCCCCCATTCCACTTAGAGAGGTCCTGCACAACGCTATTGTGAACCTGGAGTAAGTAAAGCAATTTAGTCTACACAATTGTGCGTAGCAGTTGTACATGTTTGGTCACACTTTTTATTATCATTATTATTATTTTAAAAAACATATATGTATATATATAATTATTTTTTTTTTTACACCCAGTGGTTCAAGCAATCCATAGATGCAAATTGCAAATACACATATAAAGCGTCCTATACATCCTATATAAATTCAGGAACCAATATATTTGTGCTTTACAGCTACAGCATTGTTGGATAAACTCACTATTGTTTCATTTTGATGCAGATATAAGGATATTTTATTTGAATGTAACAAATAAGGAAAATAAGAGTCTCTTACACATAAACATGTAGTAAAAAAGAAAAGAAAACATTAGGGTCAGTATTACAGACTTCTGAATGACCCCTTGGGGTGAATATATACAATTCATATTAGACTAACATATATCATGACAACAACTGGAGCTGATCCCACTGAAAGAAAGCAAGAGGCTGGGTAAATAAATCCATGTGTTTTTATATTTCGCCCAAGTGTTAGATGTTGAGTCAATAAGATATCAGGACACTACTGGGTAATGAGCTATAAATCTCTTTGCAGAGACATAGGTCCATCATTACATGGTGCCAGGAATTCACTGCTGGGAATGGAATGTGTTTGTTTGTTTTTTAAAATAACCAGGCCCCGTTCCAATCCGGCACAGATGAGGTGACATTACAGTTTAACAACAGGCGACTCAGCTGTCACCCCTCTGATACTGGGTCACTGATTACTATTACAGTCAGGTCCACCATGTTGGATTGTCAGAATGACTCCAGTGTCTATCAGATTCAGAATACTGTGCTGTACACCATTTATCCCGCTCAACCTCTACCATGATTATTTGTTTTAGACTGGCTTTATTTCCACTGTCAGTGCTGTCTGCAAAAAGTTACTATGCAGCTATACGTTTCCATGGGTGCAGAGGGCACTATATAAGCTTTATGCACCTTAACTGCATACAGTAAAAGCAGACAGCTGTGTGTCCACTGGACCTGGACTTTCTTAAAAGCAAGGGATGCACACCGCTTCCCCATTCAAGTGTATGCTAACTTTAAAGTGAAGAACAGGACTTATATCGCATGGTTTGAATATTCATTGCTGGTGTACACACTGAAAGATAGCTGCTTGTCTTACTATACTACTTACTATACTATTTATTAGGTATTTTATTTAATTGAACTATCTTCTTAAAATCCCAACTTTTCTCCTATTTTGATAGTTTGGAACCTTTTTGTGACACTGGATTCTGTTCAACAGAGACTTTTCTGATCCCCAAAAAACTGCATTTGTGTGTAGTAACCATGTTTCTGGAAACTGGTTATGGAAATATCACTGTTAAATGAGTTTTATCTGGGTTTGTTTATTCTCTTCCTGAAACTAATGATCATTTTAACCACATATTAGAGGTCACATGGACACAAATGGGTAATGTATAAAGAGGTCCAATTTAAAAAGGTCATAGTGTTATATTTCTCCCCTGTGACTCAGCTGGAGAAGGTGGTAAGTTTGTTGCTCATGTTTGTACAACCCTGGCAACTACTTCCATTACATTTATAGCTACCCTTTAGGTCAGGAATTAAGAAGGGTCAGTATCTTGGGGTAAATGGTGTGCAACAAAGATGACTTTTGGATCTGATAGATTGGGCATTGAGCTCACTGCTATTATCTACCATCCATCTTGTTACATTCTAGATAACCTCTAGAGCAGTGTAATGGTTGTGAAAGAATCCAAAAAGTCTAAAAATCATATATATGAAAGAACTATAAATGATGTCTTATATCTAAGTTGTAATGAAGGGAATATAATAAAACTATCATGGCCATTATTTGCATATTTTTAAAATTACATGGCTGAAAACTATAGGCTATGCAATATAAGAGCAGATAGTAACAATGCATAAATCTGCTCAACATACACTTATTACAGGTGTGAAACCATATGGAACTTGTGTGCATGACACATGGTATGTATGTATATACTAGCCCCTGCCTGCGACTTTGTCTGCATGTTGTTGGCGTCAATGATCTGCCTTTATTCAGCAAATTGCTGCCATTGATGGTTCGCCTGCGCCGGCCTTTCAGAAGCTCTCAAGCTGTCCTGCTGCCGAGCTCATTCCTCGCGCTGAGCCCATGATTGTTCCAGCATCTCAGCAGCTCGCTGGGATGCCATATAATGAGCAAGTTGTTGGCATCGATGATCCGCCTGCTTCGGTGTTTCGGCAGCTCTCAAACAGGTCTGCCACTGAACTTGTTCCTCACATCATGCCTGTGATTGTTCCACTGGGATACCATATAATGAGTGTGTTGTTGGCATCGATGATCCACCTGAGCTCCACTTGAGGAGAAGTCTGTTGACTTCTGGCTACCTTCATAGCTCTCGTTGTTTTAGAATTTTGGGACAAAATTAGATTTTCTTTTTCCAGACATATTAAAATTGGCAAACTGCCAATTTGGATTAAAGTTTTTTTCCCATTCAGTGTGTCAGCACTGTCTGAGCAGATCAGATAATATGCAAATGCATGCACAAAATAGACCATAGGGTTAGCTCTGTGTTTACATATGATATAACAGACCTGGCTTTATCAGAACCTGAGATAAGCTGCTGCAAGATCAGTGTAATATAGTATGTGAACATAAATTCATAACAGTTGTGAAGCCAGGTCATTTACCTATGTTTTAATCGAGGTTACAAACTGTGTGCCAAATTTCATTCCAATACATTCAGCCGTTGTTTGCGTCATCGAGGAACAAACATCCAAACTTTGACATTTATAATATTAATAGGATGTATTTATAAGGTAAAGTGGATCTTAGTTTTTTTTCGGCATTTGAATCATTCTGACTGCTGTTCTTTTAATTGTAGTATTTTTGATTTATGAGATCAGGTCATCCATATTTTTGTCTCAGTATTGTATTTAAGGCTGCTTGCTTTTTTAATATACGTAAATTCCATAATTAAAGTTGTTAACCTCTGGGTTTGAGTTAAGAATTCTTCTATTGATGAGTTTATTTATCTCAACTACCTTAAAAGCGTGGAGCGACTTCACTACTACCCAATTACAAAATTCCCACTAGAGATACTGGAAAAGATGACACCAGAGTTCATAGTTTCACACTTGCACATAAATATAATATTTATTTAGCTTATTTATATAGCACTATCATATTCCGCAGCGCAGACATTGTCAGTCACTAGACCAGATACCAGTGGCGTAACTAGGAATGGCAGGGCCCCGTGGCGAGCTTTTGATATGGCCCCCCCCCACACCCAATGACACCAACGTCGAAGACCTCGACCGACCCCCTCCTCCGCACTCTATTATGTCCCTTAGTAAGCCCTGCACACAGTATTATGTCCCATAGTGGCCCCTGCACACAGTATTATGTCCCATAGTGGCCCCTGCACACAGTATTATGTCCCTTACTGGCCCCTGCACACAGTATTATCCCCCATAGTGGCCCCTGCACACAGTATTATCCCCCATAGTGGCCCCTGCACACAGTATTATGTCCATTAGTGTCCCCTGCACACAGTATTATCCCCCATAGTGGCCCCTGCACACAGTATTATCCCCCATAGTGGCCCCTACACACAGTATTATCCCCCATAGTGGCCCCTGCACACAGTATTATGTCCATTAGTGTCCCCTGCACACAGTATTATCCCCCATAGTGGCCCCTGCACACAGTATTATCCCCCATAGTGGCCCCTACACACAGTATTATCCCCCCATAGTGGCCCCTGCACACAGTATTATCCCCCATAGTGGACACCCATAAACAATTATTATACTCTGGGGTCTTTTCAGATCCCAGAGTATAATAATCGGAGACCGGGGGAATAAAAACATAAAAAATTACTGTTTCTTACCTGTCTCCGGCTCCCACGCTGTCTTCTCTGCTGGCGTCCTTATGAAATGACGTCAGACGTCACATGACCCGGGACGTAGGCTGGGTTCATGGGATGTCAGAGACGTCAGAAAGGAGGCCTGGCAGGATCGTGGAGAGGTAAGTAACACTGTTTGTTATGTTTCTTACCTCTCCCGATAGGCGATCATTATACTCGGGGGTCTGCGGTGTCACTTGCCGATTCCGGCCCAGCCAGCATTGGCAAGTGAATAGGGCGCATAACGGCCTATTTAAAAAACAAAACAAAAAAAAACGCAGCGGTAGCGGCTGTCACCAGGCCCCCTGATGGCCCGGGCCCTGTGGTAGCCGCCTCCACTGCCTCTATGGTAGTTACACCCCTGCTGGATACGGCTCACAATCTACATTCCCTACCAGTATGTTTATGGAGTATGGGAAGAAACTGGAGTGCCTGGAGAAAACCCAAGAAAGCAAAGGAAGAACTTACAAACTCTTTGCAGATGTTGTCATCGGTCACATACAAAACTAGGACTCTGACCACTGTGCCACTGTACTGCTTATGGAAATAAATCGCTACCATACACATCTTGGGGAAACTTATTTGCCTTGAAAACAAAAGGATTAGCATGTGGTAATTTAATTGTCAGATACCTCTATGCTCCAACATCTGCAGATGGGGGAATGTTAGGAGATACACTGGATATAGTTGAATGGTCCTGCTGCAATTGGCATGTTTGCGAAATTTGTCAAACGTATATTTCTAGCTTTAGATGATTTTTATGTTGTAAAAATTAGCATGGATCAAATGTTACTGTACCCAAAGGGCAATTCTAAAGAAAGGGGGTCAAACATAGTCAGACAGTTGCGATGGCTAAAAGTACGAACACTGCATGGTAAACATATTTTTCAGTGACTCTCAACATGGGAAAGGGTGGTCTACTTTCCTATACAGTAAAAAAAAAAAAAAAAAAAAAAAAAATTTACTGAATCTGATGTATGCCAGTCAGATGGAAACTTAAATGAATAGAAACTTTTTCCTGGTGTTAAACTCTGCACACTAAGACTATATTCACACGAACAAGGCGAAAAATGGGTCCTATGGACTTGCATTCTTGCATTGAGTCTATTTGGCTGTTAAAAAAGTCAAAGATAGTGAGTTCCATTTTTTGGCAGACATTAAAAATGGACCATCAAAAAAATAAATTCTGTGTTCTCAAGATGGATGTGTGACAGACGCTGCAAAAAAATGTCGTCACATGTCTGTTTTTCATTGTTTTGAACACGAGACCTAAAGCCACTTGCAAATGACAGCGATGTTTTTGACAGATTTAACGTTTTGTTAAAAACTGACATTAATGTCCATTTTGACGGCTGTTTGGCATCAATTCTGTGTGAACACACAGAATTGACACACAGAATTGATGCCAAACAGCCGTCAAAATGGACATTAATGACCGTTTTTAACGGTCATTGAAAAACAGGATACATTTCATTCAGTGATTTTTCTTTACCCAACCCACTGATCAGTTTTTATTACATGTTAAACTAATGACAATCCATTTCATTTTCATTAAAAATGGGTCTTATAGACTTGATTTGAGTCCATTTGGCCATCAGAATGGACAAAGATAATGCAGATCAGTGTTTTTGACAGACGTGAAAAATAGACCATAAAAAATAAATGAACATGTGTCTATACACATTGAAGTTCTGTGCAAGAGGCCCTAGGCTACATTCACACAACCAAAGTGCACTTAATACATCACAAAGACATTATTCACGGTCTTGAGAATATACCTTCAGTCTTATTTGAACATTTTAAGATGAGGAGAATAAGAAAGTAGAGTCCTGGGCAACAAATAGGAATTTATAAAATAGCCCTAAAAAAAAATTCTAACATTCCCTTCAAGGTTAATTTCTTACTATCAGCATTTGTGCTATTTGTACCAGTGATGATAATCCCACACTTCCATTTGCGGCTTTCCTTGCTTGGATTCTTCTTTGATTATTCCGCCGATCACTACATCTCCATACTAAATACAGGCTTCATAAAATACTACCCTGATGAAAGGTTTGGGCAGATCTGTCCAAAGATCCTCATGTATTATGCAGGGAATGTATGGAAGTAAAATTCTAAATAAACCAACATGTGAATGCAAGCGTGCCAAATAATAATGACTCGCCAATTAGAAAAACAAGGAAACATCAGTTAAGTTGAATTTACTTTCAGTACAGAAACCCTCAAAATTTATTCATGTTTTCTTAGAAATAAATCCAAAACATTCAAGATAGAAATCTGTTATATTTCATGTTCAACGAGTCTCTTTACATATGTAAGACATATTTGTGGTCTGTACAAAAGTAAAGTGATTTAGAAAGAACTATGTATTATTTATTTTGGTTACTTACATAGCACCATCATATTCTGCAGCGCTTTATAGATATTGTCAGTACTGTCTCCTATAGGGCTCACAATCTAAATTCCCTATCAGTATGTCTTTGGCGTATGGGAGGAAACTCTTGCAAACACAGGAAGAACATACAAACTCCTTACAGATGGTGTCCTTGGCTGGAATCAAACTCCAGCACTACAGTGCCATTGAGCCATTTTTAAGGTCGATTGGCATAAGACTGGGGAGAGGTCTGATGTTGTACCATGTACTCATCATTGTAGTAACTCATAGAGAAATGCATTCAGAGTTACACAAGGGGTTGGCCAGCTATTTTATTTTTAGTCCATCCCTAGGATAGGCCATAAATATCTGATTGGTGGGGGTTGACAAGGAATCGCATGTATGTTTGTTTCCCATATTTTCCACAGCGCAGCCCCACATACACTGTCTACCAATAAGTATTTGGACATCTGTGGTAGAATAGAAAAACAACATTTATTCATATTCAGTAGTTGGTAGAACCCAGCAGGTGCTTCCTTACGGATGGTATTGATCGACACAATACTCCCAGATACCTGTGGAAACTCCTGGTGTATGTGAGCCATGTATGTGGTTTCTGTAGCCAGCACTCGTCGGTCTCTGTCTTCCAGTTTCGGGGGTCTGCCGACTCTGGGCACATTCCAACAATCTTCGTTCACCTTTCACTTCGTAATCACATAGGCCACTGTCGATTTTGGGTAATTCAGTTCGCTTGCTATGTCCCTTAAGGATCGACCATTTCTGTGGTACCCCACAATTTCCCCTTTCTCGAAATCGGACAACTCTGCACTTTGTGGCATCTTGCATGCGACTAATGCCAATGCACTAATGCCAATGCTGTTTCCTATTTAACGGCGGAAGGCGTGACGTACATCACGACCGCAGATATCTTCATTTGTATGGGTGTCCAAATACTTATTGGTAGACAGTGTATATAGTTACCAAGCACTGTTACTTCAGCTCCGCTCTCATTGACTACAATGCAAGTAGAACTGCACTACTGGTGCAGCTCAGCCATTATACAGGGCATGGAGCTTGTGGCAGAGGACAACTGCAGTTCCCCCACAGATCAGATATTTACAGCCTATCCTAAGGATAAATAAAAATTCCTGGCCAACTGCCTTAATCCAATTGTCTAAAGAAGGAAGGTAAGGATTAGTTGCAGTTTGTAAACCCTATAAGGCAGGGGTCTCAAGTTGATGGACCGCATTAGTTTAAAATTCTACACAATATCCACATTAGATAAACTCTGTTTCTATTGGATCGATAGTGTGCAGGGCTCTCCTGTCACTGTTGTCGAGGTGCAGCAAACACGTCCTTGCACAACTGATCCTGTTTGGTGGTTGAGCTTCTATACTGTATAATGTAACTTTTTTGTGTGTGTTGTTCTTGGGACACTATTGACAAATGTTCTTTTTACAAACATTCTAATAAAATGGTATGGTACTTTAAAAACAATACAGTATTAACCAGTTCTGGACCGCCCAGAGATTTTTTAAGTCCAGGTAATACACTTTTAACCCTGTAAGGATGTACCCATACATCTTTGCAATCTTAAGCAGCTGCAGAACTGGGGAGCCAGCTAACTACAGCTAGAGAAGGCAGGGACAGTTAATTACCATCCCTGCTTTCCCAATCCCTGGATCCACCCCAATTACAGGTAAAATCAATATTTTATGACTTTATGGGGAAACAATGTAAAAAATATAAATAGAAAAGTAAAAAATTAAAATTAAGTAAAATAGTTTAAAAAATTTTTTTAAAAAAATCTGCCACACCCACAATATATTGCCCCACCCTCAGCAACTCAATAAATGCGAAGAGGGAAAACTATTTCCCCCACTTTGTAATGATATATACATATCATTGTTTTCATTTCCCCAATATAAAAACCATAGGCAAAAATAACATAAAAATAAAGCCCTATGTGTCACCGGAAAAAAGTGCAAAGATTAGTTGAACTGCCGAAGATCTCAATTCAATGTCATTCAGTAGGGCTTTTCCTTTGTGTTTTCTGCATAAAATCAAGTGTAATGAATGTGAATAGGGTTCCAGAACCCTATTCATATGCATTCCTAGTCAATCCATTTCTGGCTCTAGTGTAAAAACTGCTACAAAACTGTGTCAGAGATTTATCAAGACTGGCACAAGGATCAAGACCACTGTATGAGACACCAAAGAGAGGTAAACCAAATTTATTCACTATCAGAATTGTTCACTATAGGTTGAAATAAACATAACTCTATTATTTTCCATAAATGAGACCCATTTCATTCTAAATGGAAGCTTCCATTCCATCACTACTGTAAGGCCTTTCCATCAATAGTGTAAGGCCTTATTCAGACGGACATTATTTAAACACTGGGAGTGCATTTTTAAGCATACAGAAAATAAAGGTCAGATAAAAAATAGACGTGTTATCTTTGTACGTTTTAATAGAAACATCGAACCAATAGAAATCAGCGGAGTCATTTTTAATGGACACAAAACAGATTGACATCCAAATTACCTCCATTAAAATGGATTAGTGGGTCACAAAAGATAGACCAATGAAAATATTTTTTTTTACAGTCCAACAAGACAAAAAACACTTAGCCATAAAAAAATGGAACAGAATACAAAATAGATGCACAATGGTCCTCCAAAATGGGCATGTATATTAATTTTCACAGATGTTAGATCTAAATGGCACATTTATTGGTCAAGGTGAATCTGGCTTAAAGAGGTTTTCCCATCTCAGCCTTTCAGCCAGGCTGCCTGCAGTGTTTGCTTCTCACTTCCTGTATTTCTCTCCCTCTCCCTCCCCCTCCCCCTCCCTCCTGTTGAACAGGACAAACAACACTTCTGCAGGTGAGATATTATGCAGATTCTAGTACAGAACAGGCTCCGTGTTATCTGTGTGTTTACATAGAGAGACAACAGACTCGGCTTTATCAGCAAAGTGCAATTAGTCAATTGTCAATTGTCCTATAGGTCCATGGTTATAGCAATGCAGAGTAAACAATAGAATAAATTCACCTATAGGGAAAACAAAGTAGAATTTCTAAAGCAATGTATTTAGAAAAAGGCTTCAATTTACATATGCTATCAGTATATATAGGATCTTTGAGATGGGACAACCCCTTTAATGTTTGCACTCTGTGTTTGTGAGCACACTGCCTTTCTTAGCAGACGTAGCTTACAGGTTAACTGTTAACGGTTCCTGTCTCTATAATCCGTAATGTATAAAGCAACAGTACAGAAGCCCACAAGCCACTACATCCTGGACTATAATGGGTACACTGAAGAGGTTCACCTTTTAGCTGAAATGGTGAAGCCATAAAGTGCCCAGCATAAATTGAGGGTGTGGTACCAGAAAGTGGTGCAGCATATCGTACAGAAGGGCAGAGAGGACATTTTGAGCTATATTCAGAACTTCCAGACAAGTGCATGGAAGGACCTGTTATTTGTAACTGGTATCTATGAGGCATTCATGACATCTGCTGTAGATGTATTCCTGATTGCCCAGATAGGTTATACCTCCTTAACCGCTGATTTGCAAAAAGAGGCCACTTCTCAGAAGTTTCTAATATTTCAACACCTCTGTAGCCATGGCACCTGCCAGTACATAACACCAGTGCAGGCGTTAAATATTGTATTGTACAAATTCGCTTCTACGTTTACAGATCTGATTTACAGCATGGAGTAAAAATCTCACAGTATCTACAAGGTTAGCGTCACACACTGCCAATTAGTTACAGACATTACATACATGTCATTGGAGCAATGGTGTAACAAAAGTCTTGTGGGCCCTGGTGCAAACTTTGACAGCATATTTGTATTTATTTATTTTATTTTGCTTACTTGTATAACGTCATCATATTCCTCAGCGCTTTTTTTACAGATATTCAGTCACTGTCCCATATAGGGCTCACATTCCCTATCAGTAAGTCTTTGGAGTGTGGGAAGAAACCCACGCAAACATGAAGAGAATAAACAAACTCCTTGCAGATGTTGTCCTTGGTTGGATTCAAACCCAGGGCCCCTGTTGATCAGCTGTGTGATGGTACTTTCGTACTTTTGCGAGTGCCCTGACCCTTTTAACTATTTACAATGCATAGTATCCATTTTCAAGTGACTATGAGATATAATTACAGCCTTTAATAGTGTATGGCTGCTATAAAACAGATAAGATATTCCTTTAATAGTCCCACAATGGGGAAATTTCAGTGATACAGTTTCATAGATGGTACAGTAGTATATAACAAGAGAGGAAACACATAGAAGCTCATGGCAGATAGAGAAATCCTAGGAATCATAGCAACTAAAAAGAAAGAAACACAGACACACTGCAGGATCATTTAGTTCTCTGTGCGGAATGATGTTAATAATACAGCCGATTGTGGTTGGAGGACACGAGGAGGGGGGTCACAGCATGTAGATATAACAAGCAGAAAAACATTTTTGCAGAGGTGGGGGACATATACAGCTATCATGATAACATGTGGTAGTTCCTTTGGTAGGTGGTGAGATCTCCTGCTCACAGCTGATAGTTCGGTATCTTGCATCAGCGCTGTTGTCCATTAACCACAAAAAAATGCCCCAAATATCCTTCATCACAAGCCCTCCTCCTCCTCCTTTCTTCTTACCACTGTGTTCTACTTCCCCAAAGAAGTCTGAAGCCATCCAGGTATACATGGTGCTGTTCTCTTGCCAAGCTTCCATAACTCCTGGGGTAGGTGGGTGATTGTAGGTTTCCAGGCTGTAGCAGAGCCCCACGTGTCCACAGTAATAGAAAGAAATACTAGTCAGCTGTAGCATCTTCACACATTCAGCAATAGACTCCAGAAATCATCTCCTTGAACGAAGAAGTCCGCATTTCCATGTAGGTTTCTCCTCCATGCCGCATGGTGTCCATGCTGTCCTAGCTCTGGGGGGATGGTAACAGGCACATGTGTACACACAGGAAACCAGCTGAACCAGGTCTTGAGTCCATGCTTTACAATAGAAACAAAAGGAACAAAAAACTCCACAGGGTCTTCCATTCGATTTATAGTTGCTAATTCATAGTGCTAGTTTGCTTGGTTACAGGATTTTTGAAGATACAGAGAAAAAGAGTGAAAAAGGAAAGATTAAGGTTGCTCCCAGCTTGGAGCCCTGTATCGAAGCAGCCACTAAGGGCACCAGGAAGAGGAGGGATGCCCGATGCCTGAGCAGAGCCGACTGCGCATGCGAGGGCATGCCCGCGCATGCGCAGTCGGCTCTGCCTAGGCTGGATGCCTAGGCAGAGTGAATTCCAGCTGGAAGATGCCGCGGGGACGCTGCACGGAGAAGACTTCTAAAGGTAAGAGAAGAACCAGCGTTGATTGGCAGAATGTATAGCAATGAACGCTGGTTCTGCATCGAACCTTAAACTTCGAACAGCTAGTAGTGTTCGATCGGGTACGAGTATTTCGAATACCGTAGTATTCGATCGAACACCTATTCGATCGAACACTACTCGCTCATCTCTAATTATAATTTAGCATAGGCCTAGATACTCTTAGTGTAGTTTGGGACTGAAGTTACTTTTTTTTTTTTACTTTAGTCCGCAGGATATCATAGACCAGTGGATGGAAGTGAAGATTTTTAGCTAGCAGCACCAAGGTCAGTTTATCCCTTGGGGAACAGTGCTGTCATGGCCCAAGGGGTTGAGAAGTTGGGGCAGACCACAGGAGAGTCTACGTGGAGGTCACAAGGTCAAGTGGTCAAAGAAAATTCAGCTGTGCTCTCTATTAAGAGGTGTCGCTATGAAAGTCACTTGAGGTGGTATTCTGAGGTAGTATAGCCTTTTGTAGTCTACGTCTATAAATGCTTGCCCTGCATTAGCAAAAGTGGAATTAGATGCCCACATTCCCAGTTGTAAAAATAACCATGGCACTGAAGCTGTGGATACATGTGAAAATAGGAGATGCAACGGAAGAACAAAGCAAGAGTCAGAGAACCTGAGCGGCAATGTGCCAAGAGTGGAGCCCCTTTGCCTGGGCCAAGTTGTTTGTGTTGGGCCCTACATGCCAGATCAGGCAGTAAGTGCAAAAGGCTATGCCCTGTGAGATGTTCAGGGGGGGGACTGATGTAGGCTGCTCTTCATCAAAGTCCAGTGCTGGGGAAATGTCACACAGTTGTTAAGGATTGTTGCTATTGCTTTATGGCCTGTTGTATGTATGTTTAGATAGGAGACAGAATTGAGAAGTTTGGTAGGCCAAGTGTTTATAAAGCCTGCTAATCATATCAAAGGTCTTGGGTGGGAGCAGCCAGTGGTAAAAAGTCTCCTGGGGATCATCAATAGGTTCCCTGCCCCATCTCTAGTTAGCATGCAGGTCTGTGTTTGGCAATCTAACTGAGCCATGTTGCCCAAATCTTGGTTAGTTAGTAGTAAATGGTAAGTTGACCCCCTAGTAACAACAGTGTTGTGCGCTTTTCAGCAATCCGGAAAAAAAAACTAAGATTAACTTTTTGTATACCCAATATTTCCAGGGTGAAAAACCCATGGGCAGTAGTAAGGCTATGGCTTGGTATGAGGGAAAGATGTAGCGTAGTGATGGTCAACCTCTCCAGTTTGACAACTTTAGGTGGATGACCATAGATTGCTAAATACAATGTCCCTACCCAAAACAGGATAAAAAGCCCTGTATACCAGTATATATTTGGTGTTATGTTAGTTTTGCTGACCGGTGTTTAATCACAATGTCATGTTCTGACGTACTGTGGTACCACTTGGGAATACAATGTGCTGTTGCAATTTTGCCTTGCACATTCAAAGTTATTGTTGGGGGGGGGGGGTTGTTTGTTTTTTAATTCTCAATTTTTATTGAATTTTTTTGAAATGTACAAAACTTTTAAATACATCTGAAATATATATTTAGAATTATAGTAGTTTACAACATCAGGTAACAAACATATGTTTGGTACAATAGACAATCACTAATTTGCATTAGTGACTAAATAAAGTTTTGCGTAAAAGAACAAAATGAAGCACAGTAACACCTGTGACAGAAATTACTAAGTCAGCCTCAGTGTGGGGGAAACAGGGGAGGGGGATGGGTTGGAGGGTGTGGAGAAAGGGAATAAGGAAGAGAGTTCTAGCAACCAATACAATACAATACAAAAGGGCTTTATTAGCATAACCGGAAAAAAAAAAAAAACATATTTGGCATTGCCAAAGCTAGGAATGGTTGGGGGTGGGTGGTCGTGTTATGTGGGTTGAGGGATGGTCTGTCCAGAGCCAAGGAGACCAGATCTTCAGGAATGAGTCATGGGTTCTGTTTGACCAACTAATCAGTTCCCTAAATCTCCTAACCTGGTTCACTTTATCTATCCAGTCTTAGATGGAAGGAGTGGCTTGTTAAACCAGCACTTTGGGACAACTAATTTTACAGACTCCAGTAGAGGAGAGTAGTCAGGTCTCAAGGGTTGGAAACCCGGTGTGGGGCATGAGAGGGTACTACTTCAGAGGAGAGCACTACGTGGTCTGTTGCACATTCAACGTTTAAAGGGGTTGTCCAGGGAGTTTAAACTGACTTACCCGATCAGGAGGAGGATGCGCATGGGCCCAGGGTTCCCACCATCACCCCCAGGTCACATGATTGGAATTAGCCCTTTGACCCCTCTCTATTTCTGATCTCACAGTTATTAACTACCCATGCTATGGAGGCTGGCTAAGTGGCTATAGTCAGCTATGACCCAGGGATTGGAGCACTGCTTCTGATCATGCCTTATCACGACCACTGGGTCGATTATCAATATCCAGTGGATCTGGTAAGTCAATTTAGACTCCCTGGTCAATCCCTCTAAGGCAAAACTGTAGTTGCATGTATGTGTTAAGCCATGTGGTTGTCTGTGGTATAACAAACAGGCTATGCTAGGGAGACGACTCGCTGTATGTGGTTAGCCTTTGTGCCTTTTTACTTGTTTGGTGGTTTAGCTGCATAGTGTTCTAACAAAACAAAATTCTGCAACAATAAAGCAGTTTTTTCGCCACATATGGCCTCAGACTTAAGCCACATACAAGATGCATGACTATCAACAGCAGATCACCATGTGTAAACACAGTGTGGGATAGTCACTACAGCAATTGTTCCTCCCCTAAGTACTTTGCATAGACCTGTGTGATAGCATTTATCATTGATCAACACTCATTCATAGTGACACCTGAATTGTGAAGATTTTTTTCTTTTCTTTTTAAGGAGTAAATACCCTTTAGAACCGTCTCCAGTAAAACTTTCATCCATCTTGAGAGTACCTCGAACTCTGGCTGGAGGCGAAGAACAAGCTATTTCAGTGGCCAATTAACATTTCCACACTCTGCTTTTAAACAGCAAGAAGAATAAAAAACACAGAAAGGCCTAAGGCCGTGTAGTGTCACCTCTCAAGAACAGCATTGCACCCAGAGACCTATGACACTATACATAAAGGGTCTTTGGGCTTACTGTATTCACCAGGATTCAACTGCTGCATTTTCTTTAGCTGAAACTAAAGATTCAAAGCTGCTACAGAACACCTTGCTATTATTATCATATCAATCCTTGTAAGGACAGGTGACAGATTTAACCCTGTAATAGCTGGCAGCTATATTTAATCACAGCAAAGACCATTTAAAAAAAAAAAAAAAAACCTGCCCAGCAGCAAGTGACCCCTTAGGTCAGTATGCCAAAAAAAAAAAAAATCCACAATAAACACAAAAGGCAAGTGCCAGAGTTTACCACGTCTATGTGTCAATTATTAGTTGATTCACTTATGAGTTTATACATGTCACAGAAGATGGCAGTAAAGTTTTAAAATGCAACAAAATATTGTTGCAACTTGTACTGGAGATATCACATGGGCATAATGGGGGGGGGGGGGGGGAGTGTAAAGACGCAATATAAGTCAATATATAAATAGGATACCAACTATAAGCAACACATGCATCATCCCACTTCCCGAAGTACAAGGAAAGTGAAGTAGTGACTCATAACCATTTGTCTTGTATTGCTTTACTTGCTTTTTAGAGATTGGGAACCCTACTGAGCCACCTGCCTATTACACATAAAATGAACAAGACACTGAGAATAGCAGGTGTTTCCTACTGGCATCAAGTGTACACAGTATATTGTTATGCATAACATCTTAATATAATGTCTCAATTGTTTCATGTTACAGTGTTGGCAAGATGAAAAGTATCACTCTAGATGTTTACGGGATTCTAAATCACAGAATGATTATGATAGAAGACTTCTGTCATGAGAAAGGAGCTACCATTACTAGCTTTTATGATATTTGTCAATTGTTGTGCAGAAATAATGATTATACACTATACTGCCCAACTTGTAAGGAATATTGTATATCAAGTATCTCATTGTGTCAGTTATAGATCCAAGGAAAACCATCATGTTCTATAAATAATATGGCAATAAGTGATCCTTCCCTGGAATCTTTACAGTGGATCCCAAACTTGCAGAATTCTTCACCACCAAGAAACAAATGTGTCAAAACAAAGTTTTTATAAATTAGATTTTTATTTAATATCAAATAAATTGCGTATAACTATAAAAGTTTCATCAGTACAAAATGTGGAAGATAAAAAAATATAAATACCAGTGTACCATTGAAATGTAAACATTCATCTGCATGAATTATGTAGGAAAAAATACAGAAAGAGGACAAGAACTTAACTGACAGCTTTTTTTTCTTGCACATAAATAGAATTTTTTTGGTATTCACCTGTCTGTGGGCCAGTGCTCACAGGCAGCCATTGTATCTGCTGACAACTGCTTGCTAATAATTTGCGTTCTCATGAAAGGCAGTTGTTAAAGAGTCGCCTTAACAGGTGCTCAAGAGCTCTGTAAACACAATTGATGTTTGGTAACTACAAGCGGCCTGCTCTTTCCTGATCTTTGTTAGCGCTGCAGTCATTGTGCTGTGGCCGAACAGCTGCATGTAAGTGGGATATCATCACTGCATAGTAACACCTTCGTGGCATATATTTATCTATATACAATCACAAAAATATGAATGCATTTTAACACTTTTGACTTCATCCTTCATTAAAAAAATAGAGGAAATAGCCCTTTTCAGCTACCATAAAAAGAAGGCATTTGGTATTATAGCCTGCTGCTTTATAAATTCACAAATCACAAGGTTTTTAGAATTTATAGATTATCAGTCACATCGGTGTATTGCTGGTTGTCAGTTACACCTGTGGAGCAGGTGTCCTGTGATATCGGAACAAGGCTCTAAGACAGTGCAAGATCATTTCGGCACCTAAGAGCATTATAATATTGGCATAGGTAGCCCAAAACCACATGAGTGGACCTGCTATGCTCAGCCAAGGCACTTGTATTTGGGGGGCCCAATAACCCTTTTTCATGTCTAGAACGGTTACTTGTGCACAAGAAGTGATCAATGGTTCCCAGAGCAGCCTGACTCTTCATGCTTGTGAAGAAGGGACATGCGTGAGAAAGTCCTGGAGCAGGTTCTGCACTGATATTTCTTGACATCTGAATGGGTCTGTAAATGAGCGCGGAGATTAGAGCGGTCAGCAAAGGCTCGGTTACAATGTGTGCAGGAGAATGGCTTCTCACCTGTTGACAGAAAAAAATACATAAAGTTTAAGAGGAGTAAAATTCCAATGTCATATGCTTAAAATGTAAGTGTCCAAACAGTGAGAAGACACAGGATGTATAAGTTGTGTGACCTTTAGGCTGAGGCTCCCACATTTTTATTGTTGCAGATTTTGCTGCATTTTTTTGAGCCAAGACCAAGAAGGACAACAAAAGGAATGGGAAATATATAGGGAGTACTTATACTTCTACCTTCTGTTCAATCTACTCCTGGCTCTGGCTAAAAAAAAAAATGCAGATAGTCTGCAACAAAAAAAAGCTGCATTTCCACAAAGTGAGGCCTCATTCTTACATTGGAAAAAGAACTTCTTAAATAAATTGCCATTTAACCTTTGAATAAAATGCTAATGTAAAAATGGAGGGAGGTTGCTACAAGTCAATTAGCAGACACAATTAATACTATTCAAAATACTTTAGCATGAAATAAAACCTTACAAGATACAAAAATCAGAGCAAGCCTTATTATGAGGATTAAGGTGTACCGTGAATGTGATCTCTATTTGAAACGTGAGCCAGTGTGGCAGCTGGGGGTAGAGGGGGGACCTCAGCCTCCCCACAACTGTACCAACAGGTGCAACAAAGCAGCCAAGATGTACAGAAATTTTTCATATATCGAACTATTACGGAGGCGTTCAGCATATTATCATTGACTTCTATATCTGCAGATTTAGCAATGTGCCACAAGAATCTCATGACTAATATTCATAGACTGCAGGCTCTATGGTTTATGACAGTCTCAACAGTCCTCAATTCCAAGAAAACCCTGATTCATCGCAAACAAAAATGCTTATAAAGTCAATTACATCCAGAAGGTTAGAGCAGGCCCCTACCTGTATGCGTTCTGATGTGTCCTTGTAGCAGCCAGGGTCTTGAGAAAGCCTTGCCACAGATCTTGCACACACAGGGCAATGTGTGACTTCTGATATGCATCTTTAGGGCTCCTAGACTAACATATTCCTTCTCACAGTATTTGCAGCTGAAAGACTTTCTAGTTTGCAAGTCACAGTGCAGTTGTTTGTGCTTGGAGAGTCCAGCAAATGTTGAGTAAGACTTGCTACATTGGTTACAGTGGAACTTCTCAGCTTCTGTGGCTGATGAGGCCGGACTTGGAGGTTCGGAGCTCTTGCCCTCATCGTCTTCGCTGGAGAAAGAGGTGAGGTCCAGAGGTTTTGACTCCTCACTGGATGTGGAAATGGGAGACTTGCTGTAGTCAGGCTCAGTGGCGGTGAAGAATGTTGTAAGTAACCCAGTATCCCAGACAAGAGGAGGGAAATAGGCTCCTGAGCTCAGGATCTCAGGCTGGGAGATCACAGGGATGGGGAACTTGTCATATCTGAAGGGTGAGAAGCAGACTGCAGGAGAGAAAGACATGGACATCACAAGATTGTTCCTCAGAACTTTAGCAATGTGTTCTAGAGTTAGCAGCTTAGTTATTGTAAGACATTTATTTGCTGACAAATCACTGCACTTTTTCCAGTGAGATGTAACATACAGATGTGACTATGCTCTCACGGTCTGCAGAATGGCTCTTCTGGATTGTTACTGCATTGCAAGATTGGCAGGCATTGTGTTCTTACCTGTCTGGCTTTCCAGCTCACTGTAGTTGGGCTTCTTGGTGGCTGAAAAGTGTTTCTTTACCAGGAATGACCGGGGCATGATGTCGGGAGAGGCTGCAGCAGTGCAGATATAGCACGGAGTAAGCACCGGCAGCAAGGAAGGCACTGGCCCGGCCAGCACTGCGCTGCCTAATATGCAGCCTCCGGCCCGGGAACCTCCCATATAAATGAGCATTGTCAGCTCCCAGCCAATCACCGACAACAGGGCGTGGTAGTCCCGCCCCCTCTCTCCAGCAGGTGCCTGGAGGTGCGGAGTTTAGTGGAACTCAAACAATAAAAGCCGTGACATGGATGGAAGAATATAGCTGGAGGATATGGAGAGTATACAGTATAGAATATAGCTGGAGGATATGGAGAGTATATAGTATAGAACATAGCTGGAGGATATGGAGAGTATATAGAACATAGCTGGAGGATATAGAGAGTATATAGACTATAGCTGGAGGATATAGAGAGTATATATAGACTATAGCTGGAGGATATAGAGAGAGTATATAGAACATAGCTGGAAGATATAGAGAGTATATAGAACATAGCTGGAGGATATAGAGAGTATACAGTATAGAACATAGCTGGAGGATATAGAGAGTATATAGAACATAGCTGGAGGATATATAGAGAGTATATAGAATATAGCTGGAGGATATAGAGAGTATATAGAATATAGCTGGAGGATATAGAGAGAGTATATAGAATATAGCTGGAGGATATAGAGAGTATATAGAATATAGCTGGAGGATATACAGAGTATATAGAATATAGCTGGAGGATATATAGAGAGTATATAGAATATAGCTGGAGGATATAGAGAATATAGAGAGTATATAGAATGTAGCTGGAGGATATAGAATATATATGGAGGATATAGCTGGAGGATATAGCTAGAGAATATATGGAAGAATATAGCTGGAGGATATAGAATAGAGAATATAACTGGAGGATATAGAGAGTATAGAGAATATAGAGAATATAACTGGAGGATATAGAGAGTATAGAGAATATAGCTGGAGGCTGCAGCAACGATGTCACAACCTCTCAGATGACATGGCTGAGGACCTGAATACCTAAGCACCCAGCATTAAGAATACCTGAACACCCAGCCCAAAATATACCTGAGTATCCAACACTAAAAATATGTAAGCGACCAGCACCAATATAATACTATAGGCACGCAATGGTAATAATATATAAGCGACCAGCACCAGTAATACCTGAGGGACCCAATAGTAATAATATGCAAGCGACCACAACCAGTAATACCTGAGGTACTCAGTGGTAATAATATGTAAGCGACCAGCACCAGTAATACCTGAAGTACTCAATGGTAATAATATGTAAGTGACCACCACCAGTAATACCTGAGGGACCCAATGGTAATAATATGTGACAAGCACCAGTAATACCTGAGGTACTCAGTGGTAATATGTAAGCGACCACCACCAGTAATACCTGAGGTACTCAGTGGTAATAATATGTAAGCGACCAGCACCAGTAATACCTGAAGTACTCAATGGTAATAATATGTAAGTGACCACCACCAGTAATACCTGAGGGACCCAATGGTAATAATATGTGACAAGCACCAGTAATACCTGAGGTACTCAGTGGTAATATGTAAGCGACCACCACCAGTAATACCTGAGGTACTCAGTTTTAATAATTAGAGATGAGCGAACACTAGAATGTTTGATGTTCGAAATCCGATTCGAGTAGCCCCTCAATGTTCGACTACTCGAATCGAATATCAATCCCTATTATAGTCTATGGGGGGAAAATGCTCGTTTCAGGGGTAGGCAAAGTTCGATGAAATTATACTTACGAAGTCCACGAGTGAGGGTCGGGCTGGATCCTCCGAGAAGTCTTCTCCGTGCAGCGTCCCCGCGGCATCTTCCGGCTCTGAATTCACTCTGCCAGGCATTGGGCCTGGGCAGAGCCGACTGCACATGCCCGCACTACAAGCAGTGTAATACCTGAGGGACCCAATGGTAATAATATGTGACAAGCACCAGTAATACCTGAGGTACTCAGTGGTAATAATATGTAAGTGACCAGCACCAGTAATACCTGAGGGACCCAACGGTAATAATATGTGACAAGCACCAGTAATACCTGAGGGACCCAATAGTAATAATTTGTAAGCGACCACCACCAGTAATACCTGAGGTAATCTGTGGTAATAATATGTAAGTGACCAGAACCAGTAATACCTGAGGGACCCAATGGTAATAATATGTAAATGACCAGCAATACTACAGGCACCCATTGGTAATAATATGTAAGCGACCAGCACCAGTAATACCTGAGGGACCCAATGGTAATAATATGTGACAAGCACCAGTAATACCTGAGGTACTCAGTTTTAATAATTAGAGATGAGCGAACACTAGAATGTTTGATGTTCGAAATCCGATTCGAGTAGCCCCTCAATGTTCGACTACTCGAATCGAATATCAAACCCTATTATAGTCTATGGGGGGAAAATGCTCGTTTCAGGGGTAGGCAAAGTTCGATGAAATTATACTTACCAAGTCCACGAGTGACGGTCAGGCTGGATCCTCCGAGAAGTCTTCTCCGTGCAGCGTCCCCGCGGCATCTTCCGGCTCTGAATTCACTCTGCCAGGCATTGGGCCTGGGCAGAGCCGACTGCACATGCCCGCACTACAAGCAGTGTAATACCTGAGGGACCCAATGGTAATAATATGTGACAAGCACCAGTAATACCTGAGGTACTCAGTGGTAATAATATGTAAGTGACCACCACCAGTAATACCTGAGGGACCCAACGGTAATAATATGTGACAAGCACCAGTAATACCTGAGGGACCCAATAGTAATAATTTGTAAGCGACCACCACCAGTAATACCTGAGGTAATCTGTGGTAATAATATGTAAGTGACCAGAACCAGTAATACCTGAGGGACCCAATGGTAATAATATGTAAATGACCAGCAATACTACAGGCACCCATTGGTAATAATGTGTAAGCGACCAGCACCAGTAATACCTGAGAACCTGGCGCTAGTAATTCCATTAATACCTGACCAACTAGCGTCAGTAATATCCAAGCAGCCAACCTAAGCACTCGGTACTAACAATAGCTGATCAGCCAACACCAATAAAATCTGTGCAACCAGTACTAAGTACTAATACGTAAGATTCCACACTACTAATACCTGATATCAGTCATATTTGTGCACCATGCACTAGTGACACAATACCTATTCTAGCCAGAAATGATAATCACAGGCTTAGAGAAGAGGCCACATGGGGTCTCTCATGGAATTATCCTACACAAAACTCCATTGTGGAAGCTCCCAACAGGAGACAATGCACATTCCTGCCCTCTCCGAATACTTTTCTTTCCCCCCATTCCCCTTTTTGCAGGCCCTTACCCCTGTGTTGTGTGTGCTCTGCTGCTTATTTACACTGGGGACAATGATTTGCACTTGGTCATTGGGTAAATGAAGCCGACCCTGCTGTGAGGCTCAATGGAGAAAACACACAATAACAACATGTTTTCTGGTGCAAAATCTGGAGTCTGCCATGTGACGAGCTCAGTACAGTACACAAAGCAGTGATCAAAAAGGAAAGAAAACATCTTACATCCCAATGTTATTGATCAGAAATCATTGGTTCGCCATCAGTAGAGTCCAGTCTCCTTTACGCTGGGTTCACACCAGCGTCTGGACTCCGTTATCAGGTTTCCGTCTTCTGCATGCAGAAGATGGAAACCTGTCATGCCGAGTCCGGCCGTGAGCGCCAGTGAGCATTTTATGCTCTCCGCGGCGAAACCAGTTTCTTAAAACCGGACAAAGAGTACTGCATGTCCGACTCTGTGTCCGGTTATAAAAAACCGGTTTTGCCGCGGAGAGCATAAAACGCTCACTGGTGCTCACGGCCGGACACTTTTCAAACCCATTCAAATGAATGGGTTTGAAAGATGCTTGCAGGTTTCCGTCTCCTGCCGTTTTGTGCAGGAAACGGAAACCTGCAGAACGGAGTCCTGGGCACAGATGTGAACGAGCCCTTAGGCATGAAGCAGTCTGTGCATCCGACCACAATGCCCCCACTAAAACCATGACATTTGCATGTGGTTTATGGAATAATACAAATGCAGACATTGTATAACTGCCCCATATACACTGTGATGTTGAGATGACTTGGGCTGCTTACAAATATGCCAATGCCAGTTGGTGGTTGATGGTGATGAATGTAGGGTCATGGAAATCAAGCAGATTTACGTGTCAATTTTTGCCTATTGTGTTGCAACAAGACCACATTCACTGTCATTAGGTGTAATACAGCAGTGCAACCACAAATTTTTGTGTAGTCCTAGCCTTACTCTGTCATCAATGGGATTGATAGGTGCCAGATTATCAGACTCCTAGTTATTGAACATTAGAGAAAATTCAGAATTGGTACATTTGTTAAAGAAATTTCCACAAGTGTCTAAAGCTGGGTTCACACCAGTGTCTGGTCTCCGTATTAGGTTTCCATGTTCTGCCGGCAGAAACCTGTCATGCCGGGTCCTGCCATGAGCGCCAGTGAGCGCTTTGAGCTCTCCGCGGCAAAACAGTTTTTTTTAAACTGGACACAGAGTACTGCATGTCCGACTCTGTGTCCGGTTAAAAAAAAACAAAAAACGGTTTCACCGTGGAGAGCATAAAACGCTCACCGGCGCTCACAGCCAGACACTTTTCAAATGAATGGGTTTGAAAGATGCCTGCAGGTTTCTGTCTCCTGCCCTGTTTTGTGCAGGAAACGGAAACCTGCAGAACGGAGTCCCGGGCGCAGATGTGAACGAGCCTTTATTTATGTGAATTGGTTTACAGAAATGTGTGTTTGCTTCCTCAGCAATTCCATTCAGATAAATAGAACTAATTTGAGAGTTCATCCTTTACTCTAAGGCCTCACATAGAGAACCACGCTAAAAAGCGCTGGGGGAAAAACCATGGCAGAAATGCATTGCAGTTTTCCCCACATCGATTTTCAGAGAAAGACCACAGAGATCACCTCTGCTTCCAAGATATTTCCTATTCCTCGTGTAGCCACTACTAGGTTTAAAAACAAAAAACAAAAAACCCAGCAAGATCTGCAGCAAAAAGAAGCCTGAGCACTGCAGCTGCTTTAAACAGCTGATCGGTGTGGGTGCCAGGTGTCAGATCTCCACGTTCTACAAAACCGCTCTAGGCTATGGTACCATGTTGAGGACATATTTTGTCAGATTTTGCTGCGTTTTTTTTAAGCCAAAGTGGATTGAAAAGGAATGGAAAATATAAAGGAAGCTCTTGTGTTAAACCCACTCCTGACTTTAGCTCAAAAACTGCAACAAAATCTGCAATAAAAAGAAAGTTTTTCATCGATGTGGGGCCTTACAAAAAATCTCCTACTATTAGGGGAAGTTCACGCAGAGTTTTTTGGTCAGGAATTTGAGGTGGAATCCGCCTCAAAATCCTCCATCAAAATAGGACTCAAGACAGAGTCCTATGTAATCTGCTAGTGGAAAAAAGAAGCGACACAACCTTTCTTCAGGTGGATTACACCTGAAAAAACCAACAGGAGTCAATGGGAGGCGGAAAAACCGCTTTGCAGTTTTTGACGCGGATTTTGCTAAGAACAGCTTCAAAAACCGCTAGTGGTTTTCTTAAGGTCCATACACAATAAACACAAAAATTAAAAACACCTCATGTCAAAAAACCATTTCCTAATTCCTGAAGCTGATTTTTTCCTAACCAAATTCCTCAACACCTAACAACGTGTGAACTAGCCCTTATGTGTTTGGTTCTCTCTGCTCAATCTTTTTTTGTGAAATTCAATATTATGCTACACCTTCAGTGCTCATGTCATTATTTGGATTTATGGATTATTAGATACTGGATAAAAATATCATTTGAAGAATAGGTTTTATAATATGATAATACTGTTGCGGGAACAATCTGTGCATTTCATGAACATTAGCATAGTTGTGGAAAAGTCGCTGTAGTCAGTATGGGGAGGACTCTTTCATTTCTAGCCCCCTGCCTCTCTCCATTTCTGGGATTCTTAGGAAGAGTTGTCCTGCTTTTATTTGAACTCTTCTTTAGACAAGTCCACACGTGTCGGCCAGATGCCACCTGACCCCTCCGCATTCCTTGGACACCACAGTATGGACAGGTGACAGCAGACCCAGAGGGATCCTGGCTCCTGCAGCTCACTTTTAACTTTGTAGACTCTCTCATGTTGTCCATGGGTGGCTGGGAAATCATCTATGAATGTATATAGCTTGTATACAGGCAGCACAAAGCCATGGATGGAGCCCAATAGACCCATGTTTACTTTGAGCATCCATCCAAGAAAAACATTCCAAAGCACCAAGTGGGGTATAAAACCCACAATTTATTAGAATTTATTATGCCAAAGCCTCCAAGATTAAAATAAATAAATAATAAAATCTAACAATTGCGGAAGAGATACAGATCAGGATGTGGAAAGGAGAGAAAAAGAAAAAAAAAATCAAAGGAGTATCCCTCTATTGATGCAAAAACACCAACAACTTCCTATTACAGTAGGGTCAAGGACTCATCGAAGGATAAATAAGTGGTGTGACTTTTGGGCCTGCTATCTACTATTGATGTGTCTGTATGTGGGTTTACAGCATCCATAGAGGTGTCAGCCATTCTGTATCCTAGTGCTTTATAGCCTCTGAAGAGGTTTACAAGTTACATATTTATGGTATTTGCTTTCAGCGCTAAGGTTATACTATATATATATTATACTAACCTCTAGTAAGAAACCAATCCTATGACAAAAGTATCAGCTTTCCCAGGAAAACAACTAGCACGTGATTCTCCTTGAAGAACCAGAACTAAAAAGATCCTTTCAGATGAAGCTCTACATTGCGAATACGCTACGGCAAAAAATGCTGCGTTTTGCAGCACCCTCAAAGTAAATCGGATTCTGGCTAATCCCATCCACACATTGCAGAAAAAAAAACTGCAGCGGAAAATTGCAGCATGTCAATTATACCTGCAGAAACGCTTTCCTTATAGGTATAATAAGGGCAGAAAGTCTGCAGAGGAAAACTTGGCGAAAACTTAATGAAAGACGCTGCATTTTTCTAAATGTAGGCTATGAGCTTTCTGGTGGTTTATCTACCATAAAACGGCCCATGTGCAGGATCAAGGAATGACCTTTTCTTTGCTGACCCCAATCCCCATAATCATTCTGTGGCAGCAAAATGAGCATACAAATAATTGAAAGCATAAAAAGTAATATGCGAATTAACCTAAGTAGTCACACTGTTTGTTTGGGCATGACTAACATCTCCCTTAGGGTGCGTTCACACGATGTAACGTGCTGCGTGATCTGGCACGTATACGGCATGTGAGAGTTTGCGCGCCGTATACGCTCCCATTGATTTCAATGGGAGTTAGGATTGTATACGCTGCATTATTTTGTGGCCGTGATTTTGCAGCCGCAAAATAACGCGGCGTATACAATCTTAACTCCCATTGAAATCAATGGGAGCTTTCACGGCGTGCAAACTCTCACACGCCGTATACGTGCCAGATCACGCGGCACATTACATCGTGTGAACGCACCCAGTTGTCTCTACTCCATATCTTCGGTGACTACTTCGGTTTATGCTTTCAGACACTTAGAACTTCACTATGCTGCAGCCATGGAATGCAAATACCTCGACCCAACACCTGACGGAGCCAGTTTATGGTGAAAAACCAACTGGCAGGTACATTTTCATTAGAAACCGCTAAATGTATATAAAAATTTAATTTAATTTACAATATTTCTAAACAAAGTGGAGTTTGTCATCTGTCACTAATGATATGTTGGCTGTGAGTTTACATAGAAATACATTTAAACATCTACCTTTATTATTTATTAATGTGATACAGCTACATGTAAATTTCTAGCAGGATGTAATGCAGCAACTCACCACCACCACCTAGTGGTAAAACACTGGTACAACCATTGTAGGGAAAAGTCATTAGGGCACATTTACTAGAGTAGGTTGGACTAGACTCTGGAATAGAATGTGCCAAAATGTTGTACTTTTTGGCGCATACATTTAGAGATAAAATTCTTCTAACTTTCTAGTCAAATGAGTGTAAATTAAACAGTTAAAAAAAAAAAAAAAAAGCAGAAGACTTATCAAACAGCATCAGTCACGGTGTTAAATCTCGGATATTTTCAGACAGACTCAGTATTACGGTAATAAATGCGGGTCATTAAACTGTAATAATTGATCTGACATGATATGAACTTTGAATACACATCTCTGTAGAGATCAGATGCATGTGGCCTGAGTGACAAGTGGCATAGTTCCTTAGCAATCATTCTGTTTTCTGGGTTAGGAAGGCTTGGCAGTGTTGAAACCTTCCTTTTTCTTTTAAAAAAAATATTAAACAATTAGATTCCTTATCAGACTTTTAACAATGAACAATAATCAATACATTTTTTTTTTATTGTGAGACTTTCATCCTTACAGCTGACAGTGTGCTGCAAAAACATGTGGACAACACTGCCATCTGGTGGTGGAATAAGTTAAGCATAAGCGTGAAGTTATGGAATAAGCAGCACTCATGCCATAGGACTGTAAAATGGGTAATAACAGTAAAGCAATAACAGGTACGCTCACCTTTCATGTTTGTGCAACAGCTTATATGCTTTAAACAGAAAGATGATCCAAATAAATAATAGTTAGGGGGCGTTCACACTACCGTCAGTGTCCGACAGGTAGTGTCCGCTCAAAATCTGGCATGGACATTAGGAGCGGACACTAGCTGTGTCCGTGACACCTGTCATTTATTTAAATGGCGATCGGGTGCATTCTTTTGCACTCCGTGCCCTTCCTTCACTGTCTACATGTAAAGATGTCCGACTTTTCAAGCGGACAGAAAAACCTGACATGTCGGGTTTTTCTGTCCGCTTGAAAAGTCGGACATCTTTACATGCGGACAGTGAAGGAAGGGCACGGAGTGCAAAAGAACGCACCCGATCACCATTTAAATAAATGACAGGTGTCACGGACACAGCTAGTGTCCGCTCCTAATGTCCGTGCCAGATTTTGAACGGACACTAGGAGCGGACACTACCTGTCGGACACTGACGGTAGTGTGAACGCCCCCTTAAATTAATAAGAGTTTAATAAGCAAAGTTATTTTAAGAGACAAGTTATCTGTTAAGAGAGTATAGGTCCAAGGCACAGAGAGAAACCTGGGCCACAAAATTGTTAATTGGCCAGATTTACCAGCCTGAACATCTTGCATCATAGATCCTTATAATGCAAGGAGTCCTAGCAGGGTCGGACTGGCCTGCCGGGGAACCAGGGAATTCCCCCAGTAGGCCCCGAGCCTTGACTGTCAGTGCTCATTTCCTCAATGCGGAAGCACTGGTCAGGGGCCTGATCGGGATGTCAGGGGCTGGTTCGGGCTCCTGTCCAGTGCATTTGCATTGATAAACTGAGCACTGCTAGTGGCAGGGGCAGGATCGGTATGCTCGGGGCCCCAGGCTGCGCTGTAATGAATGAAGAAGCACGGCTGCTGGCAGTTTCCCAGGGCCCCGACCCTTACACAGAGGGGCTTCCTGCCAGTGGTATACTTTCCCTATTAATATAGGGAAAGTATACATCGGGAGCACACTAGGGGCAGAAGCTATCCCTGCAATCGTAGGAAGCAATCTCTCTGCAAGCCTGGACTCCCCCCTTCAGAGTGAGTCATCGCTTACATCGGCCCGTGTGGGGACAGAGGATCCATGTGCTGCTTCACAAATGTGAGTATATTTTTTTTTTTTTATTTTTTTTTGGTAAAATGTAATATTTAATATGCATATGTGTACATTTGTTTAACCCTTAAGTCCTATCATGATGTCTATCATACACCACTACCATACACATATCATTATGATAGACACCATGATAGTACTTAAGGGTTAAAGTATGTGTCTTGTATACTGTGTGAGGACTGTATGTTTGTATACAAGTATGTGTGTGTATATAGAGTGTGCTATAATAATGTGTAAGTGTATGTATATATGCGAATATATATAGTATATATGGTATATGAATGTATATAAGTGTGTATATGCTAAATATATATATATATATATATATATATATATATATGTGTGTGTGAGTATATATGAATGTATATGTATGAGTGTGTAGGTAACTGTTGCAGTTTTTGGAAATCGCAGCACTTATACCTACGGAAACACCTACAGTGTCCCTATAGGTATAATGGAAGCAGAAAGTACTCAGAGGAAACCTCTGTGGAGTTTCTGCAAAAAGCACTGCAGGAAAAACTGATGTGTTGCCGCTGGGAGTTTTCCTGCAGCGCTTTTTTGCTGCGGGACGCTGTGTTAGGTCTTATCTTTATAGTGTGATGTACAGTATATTGAGATGTTAAAGAGGAGCTCTGACCACCTGGGGCACATGCGGTTTTATATACCGCTAGAAAGCCGACAGTGCGCTGAATTCAGTGCAGCTTTCCTGTTCTGTGCCCCGGTGAAGAGCTATCGGTCCCGGTACCGTAGCTCTTCACTGTCAGAAGGGCGTTTCTGACAGTCAGTCAGGAACGTCCTTCTTCCCAGCAGCGCCTATTGTGCTGTACTGTGAGATCGGGGAGGAACGCCCCCTCCCCTCCTGATAATGCTCGTCCATAGACGTGTACTGGGGGAGGTAGCGTTCCTCACCGCTCAGCGTCATCACTAGGCAGTAAGCAAAGCCCCCTCACACAGTACAGCGCAATAGACGCTACTGTGAGGAAGGGCGTTACTGATTGACTGTTCCTTCTGACAGTGAAGAGCTACGGTATCGGCACCGATAGCTCTTCACCAGGAGCACAGAACGTGAAAACTGCACTGAATTCAGCACACTGTCGGCTTTCTAGCGGTGTATTAAACCACGTCCCAAATGGTGAAAGGTCCTCTTTAAGGATTAGGCGCAACAGTGAGACGCAGTGTTTTTCATTGAGCTTTTGTCCCCAGCACCCCGTTATCCTCCTGCCTGTGTCTGTTCAGTCTCATGGCCTTATTTCTGGAAATCCTGTATCTAATTGGTGTCAGTGGTCCCATGAGGTGCAGGACTCCCAGCAACGAGGTGCCGGCACGAGACTAAATGAACACTGGCGGCGGACAATGGAGCAATGGGGACAGGTGAAGGCACTTTTTATTTATTTTACACCTCCCGCCAGGCACATGGGTTGCTCCAATTCCTGGACAAATCTTTAAAGGATTTATCCATCTTTATAATATTGATGGTCTGTCCTTATGATAGGCCGTCAATATTACATCTGTGATGATACAACAGCCAGGACCTCTGCAGATCAGCTCTTCCAGGACAGTGTGGCTACAGGTAATGGTAACATTTCTAGGAGCTGCGCTGTTCACTTTCCATACAGAGTGTAGCAGTAGGTTTATGTTGTTGCACATTGTTTGGCGGGTGAGCAGCATGGCTCCCGAGATGGTATTACCTTTAGCTGCCCTGTCTCGGTACCGCTGGTCTGTAGGGGTCCTGATGGTGGGCCCCTAGAAACAATTCCACTGGTGGGCCCTAGACACCCCAGTCCGACCCTGAGTCCTTCCTAGTCTCCTGAATGGTCAGATTTCCTGGCCCGAACCCAATGTAAAGTCAGTATTTTCTGGCATGGATTTCACTATTTGTATGAAGGATTCCAACATTACCTGCTTTCTTTTAATGGAAGCACATTCCTATGTGAAATTAATGCTTCAGTTAGGCCTTTTTTTTTTTAGCTGCAGATTTTGTTGCGGTTTTTTGAGCCAAAGCCAGGAGTGGACTGAGCAGAAGGTGGAAGTACAAGAGCTTGCTATATATTTTCCCATTCTTTTTGTGGCAATTCTTGGCTTTGGCTCAAATAAACGCAGCAAAATCTGCAACAAAAAAGCTATATTTCCACAATGTGAGGCCTCAGCCTTAAGTTTCTATGAAGTCAGAGCTTTGTGCTGAATTTGATAGTTCCACGCTGAAAAAAAAAAAGAAAAAAGCATCTAGCGGGGAAAAAAAGCTAGCAGACCCCATTGAAATCAATAGGAGGCTTTTTTTTCAGCGTGGAAAATTCCACACCAAATTACTATGTAATCCGCTTTTAATTTTTTTCCTGCTAGCAGAAGCGACATGTCCATTCTTCAGGGGCGTTCCACGTGAAAAAAAATCAATGCAAGACAATGGGAGGTGGAAAATCCACCTCATGTTTTTTGGACACTTATTTTGACGCGGAATTGACAAAAAAAAAAAAAGCCTCAAAAACCGTGAGGCGTTTTTCTTAACTAATTCATGGCCACATTCAAAAAATGCCTCTAAAAACGCTTGAAAAAAAAGCCACACAAATTTTACTGAGCTGATCTTTCCTGACCAAAAAACTCTGTGTGAACTCAGCCTCAGGGTCCATTCACATGGAGAAAAGTGGCGCTTTATTTGGTGATGAATTTTCAGCGCTGAAAAAAAGCCTCCCATTGATTTCAATGGATTTTTTTTTTACTCTGAAAAAAAAGCTAGCAGAACCCATTGAAATCTATGGGAGACTTTTTTTAAGTTATGGCAGCAAGTGGGGATTTGGATTCGCTAGAACAATGCAACATTTATTGATGAGGTGCACAACTAATGCACAAATCCCAGGCACCTGCCCATTCTCCATTATATATGCAAAATCGATGAAGGTGATCACCACAAAAAGGTGAAATAAAATGAGATACAAATTAGGGTGCCGAGGGTGGAGTGGCCTAGAGAATGAGCTTCCTGCTGTCAGCCAGGTATCAATATACAGGTAGCAGTATGCCTGGTCCGGGTGGAAAGCAAAGGAATAAGCCATAAGAGAGCCTTCACACGGAGTATACGCTCCGCTCATTCTGAACGTACAACTCATTCAGAATGAGCGTGTAAAAAGCAGCTCCCATTGATTTCTAAGGGTGCCGGCATACGTGTACTCCCCCATTGAAATCAATGGGAGGCTTTTTTCCCTATTGCTCTCAATGCGATACGCGTGTATGCCGGCACCCATAGAAATCCATGGGAGCTGTTTTTTACGCGCTCATTCTGAACGAGTTGTATATTCAGAATGAGCGGAGCGTATACTCCGTGTGAAGGCTCCCTAAGATGCACAATAAAGCCATCCATAAACAAAGGAGATATACAAGTCACAATATACTTATACTTATTTGGTTAGTAAAGCTCATTTCCAGTTATAAACAGGTTTTCATAAATGAATACTGCACACGAATAAAAGAAACTTAGCAATATATCTTAAGAATATCTGTCTCCTTTACTACTTAAAGGGGCTCGATCATTGGGAAAAGTCATTTTTAGATAAGCACATCCTTGCACAGCCATTAGAAAGGCTATTCCACACGTATTCCACACGTACCGTTTTTATGTAAATCGCCTCAGTGGTTTTTGAATGAGATAGTTTTTATTCATATGCTAATTAACCTCTCGGTGCACCCCGGAAGTCTCATTGTGCACCCTCTGCCTATTCTTTCCTATGCATGTATTCAGCACAGGCTGCTGATGACTTCCTGCTTCCTGTTTGCACGCATGGATAGGAGAGAATAGCAGAGAGCAGTGCTGCTGGGAACTTCCTGTGCTGGCTGGAGCCTAATTAGCATTTGAATAAAAACTGGCTCATTCAAAAGCCACTGAGCCAATTTACATAGTAAAGGTAGGTGTGAAATAGCATTTCTAAAGGCTAGGCATGTATGTGCTTAGTTAAAAATGACTTTTCTGCTCAATATCTTCAATCTGACTACATAAGGTTACTTTAGGCCAGGGCTACACTGTGACTCCTTGTAGCACGATTGATTGATTGTAATAGCTGCCAATCAATAGTTAAAATCAATTAGTTGCACTACAAAAATTTGCAGTGTAGCCCTGGGCTTACTGTGGCTACTAGAGTATACTAGTAGAGATGAGCGAACACCCAAATGTTTGAAGTTCGAAATCCGATTCGAACAGCCGCTCACTGTTTGACTGTTCGAACGGGTTTCGAACCCCATTATAGTCTATGGGGAACATATACTCGTTAAGGGGGAAACCCAAATCCATCTCAGGAGGGTCACCAAGTCCACTATGACACCCCAGGAAATGATACCAACACCCTGGAATGACACTGGGACAGCAGGGGAAGCATGTCTGGGGGCATAAAAGTCACTTTATTACATGGAAATCCCTGTCAGCTTGCGATTTTCGCAAGCTAACTTTTTCCCATAGGAATGCATTGGCCAGCGTTGATTGGCCAGTCTTCAGAATTCAGCCAATCAGCACTGGCTCTGCCGGAGGAGGCGGAGTCTAAGATCGCTCCACACCAGTCTCCATTCAGGTCCGACCTTAGACTCCGCCTCCTCCGGCAGAGCCAGCGCTGATTGGCTGGATACTGGCCAATGCATTCCTATGGGTATGCGGTGTTGCAGCCGAGCTGAGCAAGTGCACACACTCACCACTGCTGTGCAGAGACTCAGCAGTGTTGAGCCAGTTCTGCTCAACTACACCGTGTGCCGGTCAGCTCTGCTGTGCGAGCTCGGCACACACTCAGCTCTGCTGATTCTGTATACTGATTCTGTATACTGGCCAATCAACGCTGGCCAATGCCAGCGGTGATGCAGAGCTGAGTGTGTGCCGAGCTCGCACAGCAGTGCTGACAGAACTGGCTCAACACTGTTGAGTCTCTGCACAGCAGTGGTGTGTGCACTCGCTCAGCTCGACTGCATCACCGCATACCCATAGGAATGCATTGGCCAGTCTCCAGCCAATCAGCGCTGGCTCTGCCGGAGGAGGCGGAGTCTAAGGTCGGACCTGAATGGAGACTGGTGTGGAGCGATCTTAGACTCCGCCTCCTCCGGCAGAGCCAGCGCTGATTGGCCGAAGGCTGGCCAATCAACGCTGGCCAATGCATTCCTATGGGTATGCGGTGATGCAGCAGAGCTGAGCGAGTGCACACACTCACCACTGCTGTGCAGAGACTCAGCAGTGTTGAGCCAGTTCTGCTCAACTACACTGTGTGCCGGTCAGCACTGCTGTGCGAGCTCGGCACACACTCAGCTCTGCATCACCGCTGGCATTGGCCAGCGTTGATTGGCCAGTATACAGAATCAGTATACAGAATCAGCAGAGCTGAGTGTGTGCCGAGCTCGCACAGCAGTGCACACCGGCACACGGTGTAGTTGAGCAGAACTGGCTCAACACTGCTGAGTCTCTGCACGTCTTCTGTATCTCATTCGGCCAATCAACGCTGCTCAATGCATTCCTAGAGGAAAAAGTTTATCTCACAAAAAACACAATTACACTCCCGATAGAGCCCCCAAAAGTTATTTTTAATAACATTCCCACATAAATAAAGGTTATCCCAAGCTATCCCTGCCTGTACAGCTGTCCCTGTCTCATAGTCACAAAGTTCACATTCTCATATGACCCGGATTTGAAATCCACTATTCGTCTAAAATGGGGGTCACCTGATTTCGGCAGCCAATGACTTTTTCCGATTTTTTTCAATGCCCCCGTTGTCGTAGTTCCTGTCCCACCTCCCCTGCGCTGTTATTGGTGCAAAAAAAGCGCCAGGGAAGGTGGGAGGGGAATCAAATTTTTTTGGAGTTTGCCACGTGGTGTCCATATGGAATCGAACAGCCTGATATCCGATCGAACATGTGTTCGATAGAACACTGTTCGCTCATCTCTATATACTAGAGGTCCACTAGAGTATTACTCCCCTGAAAGCTCCTTTAATTCACAAAAAGTGACTTTACTATGAAAGTAAATATGCAAACATTTATACAATATTGCAATTGGATAATTAAAAATAATTTCATTACAAAGCTGGTGTTGGTAACTTTGACACCTGACCCTGCTGCACCATTTTCTATATAGATACTGACCCCCACCTTTTGCAGCATTCTGGGTCATGTGCTTAGAACTTTCCTCCATAATGTGACAGCAGCTGGAACAGAATGTGACTATTATATTCCTCATCATCCTCCACAATACACTTGCTCCAATAAGGTTCACAAGCACAGCAGAGTAGGCCATGTGACTTATATAACATGGCAACTGGAGGAGCATGTGACCATGAAGGTCACTTAGCCTTATCCACTGCACCCCTGGCTGGAGCACTGTGTGTTAATGTGCTACATAATGGTTTCATGCTCCTCCAGCTATTGCCAGGTTATGGACAGGAATGCTGTCCATACAAAGCTGGCAGAAAAAGGGCATGACAACTTCATCTATAAAAGAAAACAGCACAGAGGGGCGAGGGATAAACCCAGTTGCTATTCATAGACACGCATACATCTAAAGTTAACTTTAAGATGGGAACCCCTTTAAACTGCAACGCAGAGAGAAATTTATTAAGCCCCCTATGCTAGTTTTCAGACATAGAGGGGTGAAAATGTGTAACATCTTTGGTACATGGCACCCACTTACACCAAAGATGAGGCATTTATTATAACTCATAAGATCACTGGCATGAGATTTGCCATAAATCTACACTAGTTCCTAATTTAGGTCATCTCAATTCTGGCACATCCACTCTAACCAGCCGTGCCTTGTGCTGGTATGCCAAAATTATAAATTGTATAAATCATCATCCAGAGTAAGCCACGGTCATAAACCTGCCTACTCTAAAGGTGCCATTACAGTTACAAGGGCTCAGGTGGATGTGCTCTGATCAATGATATAACCCATTCTGGACTTGTTTGCATTGGCTTTCTAGAGTTCATGCTCATGTTTCAGTAGCTGCATGCAACAGAAACCATGCCTACATGAATCTGCCAGTGACTGAGTACACAATACAATCATGCGGTCATTGGCAGCTGCATGTGTGCAGGGTTAGAGCTACTCCATCCAGTAATCCAGGGACCTTATGACTGATAAAATAGATATGAATAACTGCTTAATAGATTAAAAGGATATGCTCGTGTTTCCTCATGGATAGTGTGGTTAGACACAAAGAATAGACACCATTCATTTATTCCTAAGTGCTTTATTGCTGCTCAGAATTACACATTTTTTGTAAAATTTCTGTAAATTGCCTTAAACATTGAATCATTTATTTGCATAAATAATAAAGTGACAGTAGGTTGGAGATTTATACTGTCTGGGCAGTGCAAGAAATTGGTCAAAGGGAAAAACCAAAAAAGTACTTGGATGGCTACTAAATAGAGTAATTATTTATTTTATTTTTTTTGGCATTATTGTTACTATTCATATATTAAGTTCTTTGACAAAAAAAATAAATTAAAAAAATGACAACCAGAGTGACAGATATCAACCAACTATGGGAAGAATATGCAAATCCACCTTCCATGATGTAATTAGGAAGACAGTTGCTGCCTCATTGTTGCAAACCAATAGAGGGCGCTCACTGGAATGTGCAAGCCTGTCTTAAGACAGGATTCCAGTGAAATAACCCAATAATGGCTGCTCCCTTTAGCCTCATGCCCGACCTTCCAAGAGGCCTTTGTTTAGCAATGACGCTGGGATTATTACCAGGTTATATGATATCAACCAATCATACACAAATATGATCACCTGTTAACACTAAGTGTCTGAGACCAGATAGGAGATGACATGAGGTAGACTGCCTACACCAAATGATTCAAAGAAACTGAAATGTGTTTAGAGGCTTAGGCTCCACATGGCAGAAACTCAGCGGGGTTTTTTGGGGGGTTATTTTTTTGCAGTCGTTTTCTGAGCCAAAGCCAGAAGGTAGAAGTACAAATGCTTCCTATATATCCCCCCATTCCTTTTGTAGCCATTCTTGGTTATATATATTTCCACAACATGGGGCTTCAGCCTTAAAAATGTTCTCATGGTGTTGGGGCTTATTCACATGACTGCGATATAAACTGGACATGAGAAACTAATGACAGTTCATTTACTAACAGCTGATTTCCATCCATTTGGCACCCTTTTTTCTCAAATCCCTCAAACCTGAGTCTTTACAGTGATCTACGCCTAAAAATAAGCCTCTCTAGCCTTAGAGAAGAGATAGTGACTAAAACGGTTATGGAAATCTGAGCCCACTGTTGAAATTATACATCCTGCAGCGCTTATTTTTAAAAAAGAAACTAGCCTAATACCACAGGAAATAGATGCGTTTTATATATTAATGGTCTGTATCTAGCGTAACAATACATAAAAGGTGAAATTGTCCTTTAAGGAAAAAAAAATGCATTTGTCTGAAGAAAATGTGCAGGGTCTTAGACTGTGTGAAACGGTGCAAAAGGAAAATAATGCCACAGAGCAAGACAAGACAGAAGGTATACATTAAAAACAACCACCTGCAGCAACAACACTCAACTCACCAATCCTCCTTACTCAAATGCTGACATTTCCAGACAGGAAATTTATTGCAATAGATAAGATGCTACAAATATAAAATTAAATCCCCGATCTCCATGTACAATGAAGGCAACATATTGCTGAAGAGACAACTGGGATCATATCAGTCTGACCTTACTCTGGAAGCAAAGCTAAGGGAAGAATAACTTCTCTTCCCATATTATTTATTTTGCTTACTTATATAGTGCCATATTCTACAGTGCGTTACAGATATTGTCAATGTCCCATATAGAGTTCATGATCTAAATTCTCTATTAATATGCCTTTGCTTGGGTTTCCTCCAGGTACTCTGTATGTTTACCCCATGTTTGGTGTATAGGAGGAAATCAAATTCCTTGAAGATATTGTCCTTGGCTGGAGGGAAATGGTTTTCCCCAGATTTAAATATTGCCTATTCTTAGGATGGGTCAGAAGTATCTAATTGGTGGTGGTTCAACACACAAGACCTCAAAAGATCAGCCACCTCAAGCAGCAGTACACAGCTCTTCTTCCCAGGACAGTATCACCCTGTGTGCAGCCAATTCCCATTCAAGAGATTGGGGCCAAACTGCAATACCAAGCACAGCTGCTATACAATGTTTATCACGACCGTTGGTGAAGACGCCACAGTATTGATGTACATGCTGTATTCTCTTCAAAAAAAATGTTGGATTCTCACTGATCTGATATTGAAGACCCATCCTAAGGAGAGTCAAAAGGCCCATTGCACACAACTGTGCTGCCCACTGGTCGTGATCGAAAGACATGGCTGATGCATGGAGGACATGCGTATGACCGGCTGTACTTTGGTGACCCTATTCATTCAATGAATAGGGGCCATGGAAGCACTGGCACAAAACCAGACAGGAAAAGGACCTGTCCTGAGTTTTACGGCCCAGACTATCAGCCTGCACACGGAACCATGTAAAACACAGTCGTGTGTGTTCTGAAGGAATTGAACAGGTCAGTGTGCTATCCAGTTGTGTGCAAAGGGCCCAAGTCTCAGAAAACTCCTGGAAAACACTCAAGAGTCATAAGTACTATGGAGCACAAGTAAATTTGATATTCTGGCAGTATGTGAGTCATTGATCAATTTTGTAATATACTTTATTAAACACCGTTTCATTTTTGTGAAATGCTGCCTTTCTTTATTCTTTCCCTTGCCTCTGAGAGCTCTACCTTGCATCTGTGTATAGTGAAAAGTCTTGGCATACAATGCAGGCAAAATGAGGGAAGGGGGTCAATTTAAATAGTTATATCTCAGGCATTGTAAAACACAAACAGGATTCTGGTGTCATATGAAGGGGGAGATTCTTATTTTTCATGACATATGACATTGAGGATGCATTGCTAGTTGTATTATTTCCAGAGATGTTGCGAATGGAAGCAGCTGCATATAAGCTAACTGTTAGTGTCATAAGAAGGATGAAAATCTCCTGTTTCATACCATGGGGCACACAATGTTTAAATTGACTTTTCACCCTCAATTTTTCTTTATTACACACTAAACCCATCCAACATAAGCAGTCAGAAACAGGGTACAGCTCTCAATAGAGAAGCAATGGAAAGAATAAAGAAATTCAGAACTTCAAAGAAAGGAGACAACATTTATTACAAAAGTATATACAAACTTTATTAATGACAAATACTGACAAATTCAAGAGCCGTTTCTAAGTTTATGCTTTAAAATGGAAATTTAAAAAGGTCACTTGTACTATTTTACCATCTTTTCACATGTTGAATCTATACACTCCTAGGTCCAATGAAAAAGCTGGACCTGCCCTCCCCGTCTATCACCTACTGTCTGCTATGCACCTTTTTATGTTGAAGGCAGTAATGGGAATGCACTTTAAAGAGGTAGTTCCAACCCAAGAAGCTGCAGGCAGCCACAGGGGGGAAATGTCTTCTTACACCTGTCCATTGAAATGAGTGGCTAAGGCTATGTTCATATCATCGGAGTCTACGGTCCAGATATGTGAAGTTGGTGGATGAAGTGCTGCAAAATGGACTTTCAGTAAAATGTCCATCCTAGAATTGATCCATTTTTGTCCATTTTCTAGTCCTGCAATACACCAGAATAACAAAGTGTCTATAGGCAAAAAGATAGTTTGATAGTCCCCAAAATGTCATATGGACGTAAGCTGTGCTGTTGAGACAGACCATTTAGGCAAGACAACAGACTTGCTTTTCACATAAACATTCAGAAAACCCAGGACAAATGACAGAACAGATATGAGGAGGGAAAAAAGCAGCAAAGCCTTAACTGTGCTTTGCCCTGAGGTTACATGACAAACTCAGATTAGAGACTACATCCCATAAAGTGTACAAATGTAGTGACCCAATAAGTCGCATATGATAAATGAAAATGAATTTAAAAAAAAATCAAAAATCAAGAAGTCTGATATAAAATCCAACTGTATACATTATACAAAGATATTGTCATCTTCCCAACTACAAAATACATGAATACACATAGAAACCTGTACACTGCATCTATTATAACAGAATAGTATTTGGGGAAGTGGAGCATCAGCTCTAGTAATCTTGAAAGTCATCACCCTCATAACAGAGGGTCAAATTGAATGAAATACTCATATCTATCACTTAGACACGGCGGAGCAGATTTATTAAGACTAGAATTTCATATACCAGTCTTAATAAAGGCTCAACTGGAGAAAGTTGTGCCTGAATTAATAAGAGGCTCTGGACTCTTTATAAGTCAATGGAGATCTTCACCAGTCAGGAACTGGAATAGACTACCTGCATAACTCATGCCACGTGAGAGTTGTAACAAATATGTCAGGCCGACACATTCCCAAACTCTGTTTGCCCCTTCGATCACAGAAAGTGATGAGTAAGGAGCAAAATTGGGGATCTGCGGATCTTTGGAACAAGAAAGGGTATTGTGCCAAAGATGCATCACATTATCACACATCTACAACAGAAAACTGCCATAGACAGTTTGATAATTTCCCCCACTTAGCGGCAAAAAAAAATAAAAAATATCACCCAAGTTCAATGTCTAGAGTGAGCAATCGGCTTCAGCAGACTACCTCAATACATAAACTATCCAGCTGCAGGGAAGCAGGTGGATGAAAAGAACCGGTGGAGTCAGACAACATATGGAATCTTCAATAACGGTCATTATCAATTGTCTGTCAGGGATCGGACCAGAGCTTCACGCATCATGGCGTCCTCATCAGCACTGTAATCCTGCAATAGAGTGGAAATAACAAGAAATGTAAAACGCTTAAAGTCTCTATAGCACCACTAGAGAAAGCAACAAAAACATGGCAAGGACACAAGATACCATAGAAGAGATTCACAAAACTTCATAAAGTTCTAATCTGTAGCAACTACCCATAAATATCTGTAGCAAATCAGAGCAACAAAAAGCTCCTACTTTACAGGCCACAGTAATCCATTTCCCAGCATCCCATGGTCTCCCTGAAGCCTGGTCAGCAAGGACCTGTATTACTTCACCATTCACGTTAACAGCAGTTCATGGGTTTGCAGGTAGACCATGGCATTGTATTTTATGAGAAAAATTTATATAAATCTTAATATGGAACTTATGCAGAGTTTGTAGTATTTTTAAAGGGTTAATCCAACTTCCAAAAATTATCTGCAAATACATCCACAGCAGTGCTAAATACTCACTGTTCTCTTGTGCACCCTTTGCTTAACTTTATTTTTCCTTGTATCACTGTTATTTACATGCAGTGACTCTCTGAACAAACTACATTCCCCATGACTCTTCTGCCTACTCTCATTCTGTGTAATAAATGACTACCATATTCAAGGTCACGTGCTGCTGTGACGTTTCGTTTGCTCAGTACCCCTAAACTGTGAGAAACAAATGAAGGAAATGTAATTTGTCCACAAATTTACTGCATGAAAATGACAAGGAGCCCTTAAAGGTCTCCTAAACTGATGACACTGCATATGTGTTTGGTGAAACTCATTTGGCACTGCAACCTGGAGGATTGTAAACATCTGGGTCACAGCGCTGTTAACTTCCTGGTTACGTTCAGAGAGGTACTGCATAAGAATACCCCTGTGACTAGGCTCTGAGGGGTATTACATTATCCCTCTATGTGACAGTCAGAGAGCAAGCATATAGTATGGTCTCTGGTTGACAGGAGAGGGGATAACATGGACAGAAGCCCACGCTACCCCTTCCCCTGGGGTCACATACAAGTTATGCAAGACAATGATGATTTATCACGGCCACTGCAGTTCTGCTCCCTCTCTTCCACACTGCTCCAAGATGCTGCCTGAGGCTGGAGGGGGGGGGGGGGGGAGGACATTTTAGAGCCTTTACTGAGTTGGAGCGATTTGCTGTTAATGTTGTGAATTTGTCACAGTTGCAAGTGTCAGAAAATTTGGTCACAGTTGAAGATCATGAGTCCTCCAACAGGATAATGACCCAATACATACAGCTTTAAAAGAAACACCATCCAAGAATGGCTAAGAGCAAAGCATTGCACTATTCTGACATGGCCTTCTATGAGCCTAGTGAACTGTGGAAGGAGCGGAAACATGCCGTCTGTGGAAGGCACCCTTCAAACCCAAAACACATGAAGCAGTTTACTAATGAGGAATGGGTCAGAAATATTCATGAACAGGTCTTATTGAAGCTATGGGGGGGGGGAGCAGCAAACAGCTTTTTCCCGCTGCGTTTCTTCAATGTGGGGCCTAGAACCTGAGTTATAGAAATCGCTTAATTGCAGAGATTACCTAGATTACCTTAACAGGTTGTGCAACAAAATATTACTGTAAAGGCCCCTTCACACGGAGTTTACGCTCCGTGTATTCTGTACATTTTACACGTGTAAAAATACGCGTGTAAAATGTAGTTAGCCATTGAGTTCAATGGCTTTTTCGTAAAACGCGCGTCTTTTTACGCATGTGTATTTTTACACGTGTAAAATGTACAGAATACACGGAGCGTAAACTCCGTGCGAAGGGGCCCTAATATTTTTATTTTTTTTTTTAGTTTATTTTATTGTTGACCCACAATTCAAAAGCAAAGTCTGATTTTCAGTAGTTGAATTTCAGGGAAATGTATTAACTCTTTTGTCACTTTCAAGTTTTTTGAATGACCAGTGTGGGTTTTTTCTTCCTTTAATGGAAGGGTAACAACAATCGTCTCCATGTATGTACTATTTCTCACTATTTCTCACTGTCCACTTTACCCCAATATGTAGATTTACTAACCACATATGTATCATATGAAAACCTGTGGCGGCGGTGAATGTGTTCCATGAAATTGGCGCTCCTATAGCCGGGGTCTCCCCAGGGCATGGAGGCACAGATAGGGCAAACCTAAAAAGAGAAAACAGGTGAGGTGGTAGAAAGCAATGTGTGTTTATACAGAGTGAGAGAAATAGAACACCTTACCACTGGGGTAGGGTCCGAGAAGTGCAATTTATTGCAATGCTCCACCAATCCCTCTTGGTCTAAGTTCTGTTCCCGACAGTAAGGACACATAAAGGTGAAGCGGTTTGGGATATCACTACAATAGAAACATGAGAGAAACAACACATTTTAAAATGACTGCATATGTTGGGACAAAACACACGTCTAATACAGGGACACAAGGATATGCAGAGAGGTGGACTGCACAATTGTCTACTATGTAGACATAATACTGACCACTCAGGCAAACAATATTTTGGCATGAAGTCCCTGTGCATGTCTGATATGCAGGCATAGAGGTGCATTAGTATTGCTGGCAGTGATTCATAGGACACTCACCTGACAACCTGTGGCTGATCCTTTTTCACTGATTTAATCCCCTCCATAACATAGTTCTCATACTTAGAGCAAGTGGCAGAGTGACTACGCATGTTTGCCAGGGCCAGCTGTGAAGAAAGGATCACATGACCAGTCAGGAAATATTATGCAACAGAAAGTGAAACTGTGTGGCTGGAAATCCCCATAACAAAACAACTCCTGAAAAAGGAAAGTCCAAAACTTTCTAACTATGATCTCAATCATCTCAGTTCAAGGGGAGCTCAGGACTGACTCACTATTACATGTGGAAAGAAATCATCATGCTATTCCCTTTAGGACCTTTCATCACCTCCACCAACTCTAGTTGTTAGCATTTGTTAATCCGTTTATGCCTAGTGTTCCATTATTGGAACTCAAAACCAATATAACCTACGGCAGAAATGGGTTAATAAATGACATTTCACCAATTCCAGTGCAGCTGGAATTTTTCTCTCTAGCTCCCACCATTCCCAAGCATTAAACACAGGCAGTTTTGATGCCTGATGTGCTATTTAAGCTCTGTAATGTCTAAAGGGCAGTGTCAGGCAGGGAGGGGGACAAGTGTTAGACACCACCCACCTGACAGTACAGATACTAAATTGCATATCAAGCACCCAAATTAAATGCACCCATTTGTCAGAAACAGTGGGGGCAGGAGGAGAAATTTCAACTGTGCCAGACTTAGAGGAACAGTGAAAGGTCTAAATATATATATATATATATATATATATATATATATATATATATATATATATATATACATATATATACACACACACATATACACACACACACACACACACACACACACACACACACACACACACACACACATATGGGATGCCATTACTTGTCTGGAGGCCACGAGAGAGAATATACTGCGTTTTTGGACCACTGGGGAGTATGATAGTGTGTGGGGCCACAAAGGGAGCTTGGTGAAGGTAAAGGTGAATTTTTGTGTGGAAAGTATTTGTAGCTTTGACGGTGCATTTACATGGTACAGTTGTGATGCAGTTACAATTACTACAACTAAACTGCAATGGAAAAATTCATGCAGTTTTGAAGGTTTTTGCTGAGGTTTTCTAAATTTTCAAGTGAAACAAGTTTAACCCTTTCACTGCCAATGGTCTCTGGACATTTTGCACCTCCAGTTGCCAGAGCAATTTTCACAGTTTTGAGATGCATAAATCAAAGCTAAATTGTAACATTAAAAAAGCATCCAACCCCCCCATACCTATATATTTTCTTAAAGTAGACACCTGCAGCATTGTCTCAATGCCACTTGGTACTGTATACGAACAGGCACCTTCATGCAATTTTGGTTTAAAGTGAATGTTTTATGAAAAAATGCAAATAAATGTATATTGGTTGTTAAAAGTTGAAACCAAACAAATTATATGCACAAAACCTCCTAAAAAGAGTTCAACTTGTGCAGAGTTCATTCATATCACTATGGCCTAAACCCGCATACGTGTCCTCAGAAAATCGCTAGAACTAGAAGGAACAAAAATCTGCTTTGAAGCTAGAAATGTTAAAAAAGTATCATCCTATAAAATGTAGGGATTACACACCGTGAAAAGTAAGTGAATCTCTAAACCCTATATATTTTTTGAAAGTAGACAACCTGAAGATTACAAATGTCTCAATGAGTCATCAATAGTCATCCACCTTCATGCAACTTTGTGACAAACACAAAACATATTTTGAAAAAATAAGCTAAAACACATATTTGCACCTAAAACTCATGTTCAATCTCACATTCATATACAAAATACATTTTAAATAATAGCTTATGGTGTATACAACGTGTATATATACACTATATGTACCGCAAACATCAACTACAACAAGAGCTTGGACTCCCAAAAACAAATACAGAAGACAAGCAGGATTTTGCTGTTATTCACTAATATGTTAAAAAGCTATACTACACCTAGCAAACTGTGACACCAAAATCTAACGTTTTTGAGCTTGCACAGCATACTGTATATAAAAACACAACTTAATTTTTCATATATACAACCACCTTCATACAACGTTGCGGCAAACAGAGATTGCTAGCAAAAATTGCACAAAAATTCAAATTTGCCACTAAAGTGCGGCTCAAGCAATCTCTTTCTGCAAACAATGTACTTTCTAAAAAACTGTAATATGTGAGGAGCTCTTACATACCACACATGTGTATATTTACAGGGGCGGGTGTTAAAGAAACGCCAAAATTGCAGAAATGCGCCAAACCATTTTTAGCATGCAACTTAAATAGGACTTAACATAAAATTATTATTTTCCATCCACCTATAAAAATTTTAGTGATCTATATGTTCATCTCTAGTGATAATTAGAGATGAGCGAACAGTGTTCTATCGAACACATGTTCGATCGGATATCAGGGTGTTCGCCATGTTCGAATCGAACACCGCGTGGTAAAGTGCGCCAAAATTCGATTCCCCTCCCACCTTCCCTGGCGCCTTTTTTGCACCAATAACAGCGCAGGGGAGGTGGGACAGGAACTACGACACTGGGGGCATTGAAAAAAATTGGAAAAAGTCATTGGCTGCCGAAATCAGGTGACCTCCATTTTAGACGAATAGTGGATTTCAAATCCGGGTCATATGAGAATGTGAACTTTGTGACTATGAGACAGGGATAGCTGTACAGGCAGGGATAGCTAGGGATAACCTTTATTTAGGGGGGAATGTTATTAAAAATAACTTTTTGGGGCTCTATCGGGTGTGTAATTGTGATTTTTGTGAGATAAACTTTTTCCCATAGGGATGCATTGGCCAGCGCTGATTGGCCGAATTCCGTACTCTGGCCAATCAGTGCTGGCCAATGCATTCTATTAGCTTGATGAAGCAGAGTGTGCACAAGGGTTCAAGCGCACCCTCGGCTCTGATGTAGCAGAGCTGAGGCTGCACAAGGGTTCAAGCGCACCCTCGGCTCTGATGTAGGAGAGCCGAGGGTGCACTTGAACCCTTGTGCACCCTCGGCTCTGCTACATCAGAGCCGAGGGTGCGCTTGAACCCTTGTGCACACTCTGCTTCATCAAGCTAATAGAATGCATTGGCCAGCGCTGATTGGCCAATGCATTCTATTAGCCCGATGAAGTAGAGCTGAATGTGTGTGCTAAGCACACACATTCAGCTCTACTTCATCGGGCTAATAGAATGCATTGGCCAGCGCTGATTGGCCAGAGTACGGAATTCGGCCAATCAGCGCTGGCTCTGCTGGAGGAGGCGGAGTCTAAGATCGCTCCACACCAGTCTCCATTCAGGTCCGACCTTAGACTCCGCCTCCTCCAGCAGAGCCAGCGCTGATTGGCCGAATTCCGTACTCTGGCCAATCAGCACTGGCTAATGCATTGTACTGGCGTGATGAAGCAGTGCTGAATGTGTGTGCTTAACACACACATTCAGCTCTACTTCATCGGGCTAATAGAATGCATTGGCCAATCAGCGCTGGCCAATGCATTCTATTAGCGTGAACTGAGTTTGCACAGGGGTTCTAGTGCACCCTCGGCTCTGCTACATCAGATTGCTACATCTGATGTAGCAGTGCCGAGTGTGCATCAGATGTGTAGTTGAGCAAAACTGACTCAGCACTGCTAAGTCTCTGCATTCGCATAGGAATGCATTGGCCAGCCTTCGGCCAATCAGCGCTGGCTCTGCCGGAGGAGGCGGAGTCTAAGGTCGGACCTGAATGGAGACTGGTGTGGAGCGATCTTAGACTCCGCCTCCTCCAGCAGAGCCAGCGCTGATTGGTCGAGTTCCGTACTCTGGCCAATCAGCACTGGCCAATGCATTTCTATGGGGAAAAGTTAGCTTGCGAAAATCGCAAACTGACAGGGATTTCCATGAAATAAAGTGACTTTTATGCCCCCAGACATGCTTCCCCTGCTGTCCCAGTGTCATTCCAGGGTGTTGGTATCATTTCCTGGGGTGTCATAGTGGACTTGGTGACCCTCCAGACACGAATTTGGGTTTCCCCCTTAACGAGTTTATGTTCCCCATAGACTATAATGGGGTTCGAAACCCATTCGAACACTCGAACAGTGAGCGGCTGTTCGAATCGAATTTCGAACCTCGAACATTTTAGTGTTCGCTCATCTCTAGTGATAATCGTTATTACTATTATTTTAGCTTGTAACGGATATCACTAGAGACGCATTTTACTCTAGAAAGCTCAGGTATAGACAGGACAGGGATTGAGTAAATTTAAACTTTATTCATGATTTTGTGTATGTGTTGTGCAAGCGTTTGGTGCGACTTTTCTTTTTTGGCGCTGCGACCTGGACAATGGTAAATGTCTGGGTCACAGCACCAATAAACTTCCTAGTTATGTTCAGGGGATATAATATAAGAATACAACACTAGTAAAACTCAGGGGAAAATTACATTATACCTGTATGTGACAATCAAAGAGCAAAATACAGTATGCTCTCTGATTGACAGGAGGGGGAAATAGGGACTGAATCCCCTTCTCTCCCCCTCCTGGAGTCACATACAGGTTGTGCACAGGGACCGAGAAAATGCTTCTCTGTCTGTGTACGCTGCAGGGTGCTCCTCCTCCCCCCTTCCTGTTTCACTAATGCTTCCCGAGACAGGAGGGGGGACACGTTAAAGTCCTGTATCTCAGGACTCGTTTGGGCTATGAAGATAATTTTAGATGCATTTTAAAGATGAGAATCTCAACTTTAAAATGATAGGAAGATCTTCATAATAGCCCTTACATATTTTTAGTGAATTGCTGTTAAAAACGCTGCTCTCAATCCCCAATAGCGTTTTCAACAGTGAATCGCTTTGGCACAGTAAGGGTTAACATGAAGAACTTGGTATCATTTTAAAGATGAGATTCTCATCTTTAAAACGAATCTAAAATTATCTTCATAGTCCAAATGATTCCAGAGATATGGACATTAGAAGTAAGGATGTAGTAGCTATATCCTCGGCTAGGCAAGTGACACCCTGGGAGGACGTAGAGCTACATCCTTGGCAAGAAAAGGGTTAAACTATAGGTTTTTTTTGTCTTTTGGTAAAAATTATTCGGTAGGGATGCCAAAGGAAATTTTGGTTGGGAAACACTGCTCTAGCCAAATCCACAGCTGAAAATCTACGGATTCCCTTGAACCAGGATGTTGCTGTTAAAGCTGGACTGTGGTCTGTCATTGACTGTTTTTACAGCAAAATCACAGATCTAAAAAACCTGCCTGCAGCTACTTGTCACACAACATGTCACCCCATAGCCCTAGCCTAATACATGCAGTAAATATGATATAAACCTATTTGCAGTTTCCAAATATGCTCCATTATTCAATTTGGAGCTCCATTTTCATGTAAACCACCATTTTATTTATGTACAATGAGGAGGAAAGTTTTTTTGCCTGGAAATCTAGAATTGAAACTGTAAGTAGAGGGACTATTATAAAGACAGGGTGAACGGCAACCAGTTTCACATTTTTCTACACAATGGTCCCTCAAATGTGAACAGAAAATTCTAAAATTTAACTTTTAATAACCATTAAAAAGGTGCATCGACCTCAACACTCTCATAGAACTGGACGAGTCCTTTAAAAACAACTCAGGACGGCCACTAGATGTAGGTAGGGCTAGGCTGTAGCATCCTAATTGGGCTTCTGCTGACAAACAAGCAAAAGGAACTATTGTTTTAGTCACGTCTTCCAGCTGATACATACGGGTTGATCAGGAATTGGTTCCCTGGTGTATGTGATTCATTCCTCCTCAAGGAAATTTGTATTTGTTCAGCGTTAATAGTACTCTATACGTCGATTGTGAGTTTAGTAGTGGGCGTGGTATCAATGGACTGTAGAGACTGAGGGGGTTAGCTGGAAGAAGTGAACAAAATAATAGTTCCTTTTGCATGTGTAAACAATTTCAATAGAACCTGTGTAATAAACCTATAATCGAACTAAATATATGGCAAATTTAAAAACATGATTATATTGATGTGCATTAAAATTTTAGCACGGGTATCAAACAAAATAACATCTATTCCCCGTTCTTATGTATCTCTCTCATATAGGGAGGGCCACAATAACAACAGTTTCAACAGTGTGGGCTTGAGATCACAAACTCCAACACCTATTCGCCCCACCGTGTGATCACACAGTTCTCAACTTAGATTTTTGTGAGGGAGCATGAATTCCTAACTCCCACGATTAAACCACACCTTAATTGTCGAGTAGAACTGGGGACTAATTTTAAAACACTAAATGAGGAGTCCCAAATATGACCATATATTCTTTGGTCTGCCTCAGCTAGTTATCTTCCAATATTCAATACGTAATAGGTGGCACCGCTATGACTACAACATATATCACATCAACTAAATAAATGGCACAACGAGACATATATATTCTCTAAGTGGGAACGCGTTCTAATAACATCAGCGTGAACCCACAATCATAAATGCTCAAAATAGTCACAGCTAGCGGAACCCTAAAATAGACTCAGATTCCTAAATAACAGGTAGCCAAGACAGGATAAACTGGGCGGTCGATACAATGTTGCAATCTGCCCACCCTGCACACTACCATTGAATGGCTAGTAAATGCTCCGAAATTTCTAATCCCACATTTGTAATCTCTCTACACGTTTCCCTCACTATAATTGGAGTTCATCAGGATAGTGTATGGATTAGCGGTCACAAGAATTTCGCCATTCCTACAATTAAGCCGTTGATGTAAAAGATATGGCGGTGAAAACCACCTTTCCCCGCACCTCGATGGTAGATGCAGGTACTCAGAGATACAGAGATGGGCTATATCCCCGAGTACTTGCACCTACCATCGAGGTGCATGTAGGTCAGCAGAAGCCCAGTTAGAATGCTACAGTCTAGCCCTACATACAACTAGTGGCTGTCTTGAGGAGTGTTGAGGTCGATACACCTTTCTAATGGTTATTAAAAGTTACATTTTAGAATTTTCTGTTCACGTTTGAGGGGCCCATTGTGTAGAAAATGTAAGTAGAGGAACACCACAAACCACTTTTTGACTCATTTGCACATGAATAAAACAGTGATTTACATGGAGCAAAAAAGCTGGACAACAGAAGTAATGAGACATTATTTGGTGTCTGGCGGCCACTGGGGGACATTACTTCTAGTCTGGGGGCCACGAGGGAGAATGTACTACATGTTTGGCCACTGGGGAGCATGAAAGTAGTAGTTACTGAAATGAATGGGATATGTAACGAAGGAAGATAATCAGTACTTTTAAGAGATCTCATATTTCAGCTGACATGGTGGGAGTCCAGTTACCATAGAAGGAACCCCCCAGTAAGGATTTGACCACTTCTGGAGGCTGTGTTTCACTCACTTGTAAATGACAACCTTTACATGAGGTCTGGACATCCCGCATTTGCCTCTCCAGGTCGGAGGCTTTCCTGCTGGGGCTTAGAGAAGAACGACACACAGCACAGATGGGACTTTTCTGCTTCATACACTGCTGAAGGCAGGTGGAGCAAAATCTGTGAATCATAAGAAGAAGAGCTGAAGAAAGGTGCAAAAACATGGCTACGTTAACTAAATCAGTGGTTCCCCAGCTGTTCTGAAACTACTACTCCCAACATGGTAGAAAACATGGAAGTAGTTAGATGGTCAGGGGTCCCCTAATATGCCATGTCTCAGCCACCTGGATGCCCACTCCGTCCATTACACAAGTAAGATATGTAATATCCTATTTACATAAATTATACAATGGGCTTTATCAAACTTGAATTTTTTATTTTTTCAAATTTTTTTTAAGTTTTCCATATGAAGCAGAGCGCAGCTTTACATTTTTTAGTTTCAAAAGTATTTATGCAATAAAGGCAGAGATATGGTATACAAGCAAAATAACTGTTATTCAAGAGTCATTCGAAATAAGATACATCTGTGATGGCAAAATCACCAATAAATACAAGTATGGGAGAACTAAAAGAGTGAACATACTTTCTTAAGCACAGTGATGAAATAACAGTAGATTCCTTTAAAGAATACAGATAAAAAGGAAAACACTAAGAACAAAAATATGTAGTTTATAGTGCAATAATCGGAAAGGGGAAAACATCAGAGAGAGAAGGGAACCCCTGCCTGCTGACATGGATCAATCAAAAAGAAGACACGGTTGGAGACAGTACGACAGACCTGGGACAACAGACCTTTTAATCCATGGAGAACACACTTTGTCAAAATGTGGCAGAGTATCTGAAACAGTAGCATTGATCTTCTTGAGGAGCATGATCACGTCCATACAGCTAGTGACTACAAAGACGGAGAGGTTTGTTTTATTCCAGCTAGAAGCTGTGTGGATTCGGGCAGCCATGAGGATATATTGTAGTTTATACTGCACATATGTAACTCTAGCTGGAAGTCAATATCAAGAAAGACTAAATCGTGTGATGAGACCAAACGCAAGGCACCTGGCATAGGTAAGGTTAGGAAGCATAGATGTGGAGAGGAGGATTCTAGCTATCCTAGTGTAATGGTGATGGGCTAGGGAAAAATAAGTATAGCCATTTAATTTGCCCCAAGTACCGTATCATCACCATTAAGGAACTACCTACACCATCAACCAACTCCGAAGACGGCGATGCAAAAATAATGGATTTATGTCCCCAAATGTTTTTTTTGTTCTGCACAATTCGTTACACATAAAAAAAAGAAAAACTATATAAATTAGGTATCACCGTAATTTTAGCAACCCATAGAATAAAGGTATCATGTTAGTTATGCTGTATGGCAAAAAAAAAAAAAATTAAAAGGTAAAAAGATGCTAGAATTGCTAGGTGATTTTTATTTAGGTCATTAGGTTATAGGTACCCACCAATGTCATTACAAAAGGCATCGCATACTGCAAAAACAAGCCCTCACATGGCTAAATCACCAGAAAGAGATAATATAATATATAAATATTTATATATCTCTATCTATCTATCTACACGCATACATACACACCATGTAAATATAAACCCCCCCAAATCACCATGTCTGTAGAACACAAATTGCATTGTCGGGAAGGGAATGTATTAGCTGTGCGAGAGTACACTCACCGGCCACTTTATTAGGTACACCATGCTAGTAACGGGTTGGACCCCCTTTTGCCTTCAGAACTGCCTCAATTCTTCGTGGCATAGATTCAACAAGGTGCTGGAAGCATTCCTCAGAGATTTTGGTCCATATTGACATGATGGCATCACACAGTTGCCGCAGATTTGTCGGCTGCACATCCATGATGCGAATCTCCCATTCCACCACATCCCAAAGATGCTCTATTGGATTGAGATCTGGTGACTGTGGAGGCCATTGGAGTACAGTGAACTCATTGTCATGTTCAAGAAACCAGTCTGAGATGATTCCAGCTTTATGACATGGCGCATTATCCTGCTGAAAGTAGCCATCAGATGTTGGGTACATTGTGGTCATAAAGGGATGGACATGGTCAGCAACAATACTCAGGTAGGCTTTGGCGTTGCAACGATGCTCAATTGGTACCAAGGGGCCCAAAGAGTGCCAAGAAAATATTCCCCACACCATGACACCACCGCCACCAGCCTGAACCGTTGATACAAGGAAGGATGGATCCATGCTTTCATGTTGTTGACGCCAAATTCTGACCCTACCATCCGAATGTCGCAGCAGAAATCGAGACTCATCAGACCAGGCAACGTTTTTCCAATCTTCAATTGTCCAATTTCGATGAGCTTGTGCAAATTGTAGCCTCAGTTTCCTGTTCTTAGCTGAAAGGAGTGGCACCCGGTGTGGTCTTCTGCTGCTGTAGCCCATCTGCCTCAAAGTTCGACGTACTGTGCATTCAGAGATGCTCTTCTGGCTACCTTGGTTGTAACGGGTGGCTATTTGAGCCACTGTTGCCTTTCTATCAGCTCGAACCAGTCTGGCCATTCTCCTCTGACCTCTGGCATCAACAACACATTTCCGCCCACAGAACTGCCGCTCACTGGATGTTTTTTCTTTTTTCGGACCATTCTCTGTAAACCCTAGAGATGGTTGTGCGTGAAAATCCCCGTAGATCAGCAGTTTCGGAAATACTCAGACCAGCCCTTCTGGCACCAACAACCATGCCACGTTCAAAGGCACTCAAATCACCTTTCTTCCCCATACTGATGCTCGGTTTGAACTGCAGGAGATTGTCTTGACCATGTCTACATGCCTAAATGCACTGAGTTGCCGCCATGTGATTGGCTGATTAGAAATTAAGTGTTAACGAGCAGTTGGACAGGTGTACCTAATAAAGTGGCCGGTGAGTGTATATTAGGGTACACCCCCAAATTTAGAGCTTGAAAGGGAACAGAAACGAGACGTGATGTCCCAAGCAAAAGAACTTGGGAAGAAAAAGAAAGGAATTTGGTGTTCCCAATATACTAAACACAACTTACATCCCGTATTCACATTTCACTGCTGTGCATTCACGTCAAGTATACGAATGCTCCTAAACCCTTGATAAATTCTTTGAGGGGTGCAGAATGGAGCTTTCTTTAGGGGATTCCACTTTTCTGGTACCTCAGAGGCTCTGCAATCATGACCTGACATCTAGATACCAAACATCTAAATCTGCTCTCCAAAAGCCACATAGCGCTTCATCCCTTCTGTGCCTAGCTGTGCCCAAACAGCTGTTTATACCCACACATATACCATGAAATGCTTAAAGGGTTAAACTTCCCAAATGCTGTTTTGAGTTATTTGAGGGGTGCAGTTTTGAAAATGGGGAGATGTATGAGGGTTTCTAATATATAGGTCTTTATAATCCCCTTGAGAACTCAAATGGTCCCTAAAAAATTTGTTTGGGAAATTTTCTTGTAAATTGCTGTTATACTTGTAAGCTTTATAATGTCCAAACTAAATTAAAGGCTGATTAAAAGATTATGCCAATATAAAACAGAGATATGGTAGATAAAATTTAGTTTAAAGGGGCTCTATCATTGTGAAAAGTCATTTTTTAGATAAGCACATCCTTGCATAGCCTTTAGGGCCCGTTCCCACGAAGTAACGCGACGCTCATTCTGACACGTAAACACGTGTCAGAGTGAGCACTTCAAAACAGAATCCCGTTGACTTCAATGGGTGCAATCTCAGGTTTTTACAGTTAAAAAGCCTCCCATTGATTTCAATGTGTAGCACATGCAAGACTGCATTGAAGGCAATGGGATTCTGTTTTGAAGTGCTCATTCTGACACGTGTTTACGTGTCAGAATGAGCATCGCGTTACTTTGTGGGAACGGGTCCTTAGAAAGGCTATTTCACACGTACCATTTGTATGTAAATCGCCTCGTTTTTATCCATATGCTAATTAGCCTCTTGGTGCACCCCGGAAGTCTTATCGTGCACCCTCTGAGCTATTCTTTCCTATGTATGTGTACAGCACAGGCTGCTGCTGACGACTCAGCTTCCTGTTTGTACAGTACACACACATAGGAGACAATAGCAGAGACTAGTGCTGCTGGGAACTTCCTGTGCTGGCTAAAAGCTCATTAGCATATGAATAAAAACTGACTTATGCAAAAGACACTGAGGCGATTTACATACATAGGTGTGGAATAGCCTTTCTAAAGGCTATGCAAGGATGTGATTAGTTAGAAATGACTTTTCCCAATGATAGAGCCCCTTTAATGTATTTGGGTGGTGGTACGACTATCTGAAAAGCAGAACATTTCATATTTTGAAAATTGTGAATTTTTTTCCCCCTATATTTCCAGCAATTTTTTTTTTTTTTTTTGACGTAGTATTACATCATGAGCACAAGGTAGTTTGCGCTCTCTGAAGTAATACTATGTCAATGATATGCTGCCCACTCACCAGCTGAGCAGGCGGCATTGGGAGGTAAAACCTCCCAGCTCCGACCGCTCTCACATTACAGCGCTATAGGCGCTGCTGTGAGAAAGGGCGTTCCTGACTGACTGTCAGGAACGCCCTTCTGACGGTGTAGAGCTAACGGTACCGGCACCGATAGCTCTTCATCTGGGGCACAGATCGTGAAAGCCGACAGTGTGCAGAGTTAAGCTCACTGTCGGCTTTCTAGCGGTATATAAAACCGCACGTGCCCCAAGTGAGGAAAGGTCCTCTTTAAGGCACTTTTAGGCTTTGGTCCTGCAACTTGGCTGCCTTCTTGCAGTTGAATTTCTTGCCAGATGTGACATCCCGGCTCCTTTCAGTGGCCTCAGCAGTCAAGTGATCACTGAGGCCAATCAGCAGTCTCATAAAAGCAACAAGGGACGTCACGCCCGATTTTTCTTCTTGAGGCAGATGATTGGCCTCAGCTGTCATGTGCGGCAGATACTTCCACCAGAAGCCAACAACAATGCTGCAGGACCACGCAGGGAGGCACCAGAGTATGGTTTGACAGTGGCATAACTGGTGTTTATTGACGCCCACTTCAGTTTACTAAAAACAGGGCACGCAAGGGTATGCAGTGGGTGGGGCCATCAATCCCACCAGATTTATTATAATTTCTGCCAGAAAACAGGTCCAAATGATGCAGGAAATGTGTAGTATGGCACATAGGTTCACTCCAACCATTGAATATGCCAGTCTTCATAAATCTACCCAATTATGCCTGCTACAACCAGCTACTCATGAGAATCCATGTGACCAATGCAGCCATTTAGATTAGTGTAGGGATTTCCATCTATTCCAGACAAACCCTTGAATTTTATTGAAAGTTTTTCCAAAATATACAAAAAGCAATATGAAACACTACATACATATATATATATATATATATATATATATATATATATATATATATATATATATATATATATCAAATTATAATAGAGGTGAAGAGGGGAGGGGGTGTCTTGATCCACTTGTTTCCTGTGTCTTAGTCTCTGTGAATGAGGGAGCGTAAGGTGCCCACAGACCTACGAATAGCCTTCACTTTCTGTTTCTCCAGAATGACAGATACAGGCCAGGAGAGAGTACAGAGACACTACAGAAACACAGGGTCTACACCATGATACAATACAACAGAAAGCCAAGCGATCCAGGAGGGACTCACGTGTGGCCGCAGGTGACCCGCACGGGGTCCTGATACAGCTCCAGGCATATGGGGCAGATGAATTGCGCCATAGGGTCCACATCCCGGGCCGCCCCAGAGCTCCTCGGCCAGCGCTGCTCTCCGGCCATCACTACCGACACTTCCGCGTACACCCGCCGACGTCACGTACTTCTGGGCCCCGCCCCAGCACGTGACTGCCTAAGGAAGGAGATGGGGTATCACGTGACAATATCCAGAGTCTTCATCAATAATATAATAAGCGCCATTACAATAAAGATAGTGTTACTTCTCCAATCTGCAAAGTCAGTACTGAGGAATAGGGTGCTATGACGTGTCTGCGTATTATTTAGGCGAGAGATCAGTGAGAGTCTGACACTGATCAGCTGTCTGGAGGGTCACAGTGTCTCCTGGAATGAAGCTATGTATTTTATACCTCTTCATAGAAGTCAATGGGATGAAGCTGTACTAACACCCTACGTTGGCTATGAAATAAAGGGTGAGCAATGTAAATAAAGAAGGAGGATTGGTGGTGCTTGCAGGCAGGGCCGGATTTAGACAAAGTGGGGCCCTGGGCATATCTAAAAGTAGGGCCCCCATATCCCCCATATCCATAGCCCACCATCATATTCAGTCATTTCAGAAGTCAGGGCTGCACTTCCACTGGCTTTTATATAGTCTCAAAAGATAAAGAATACAAAAAAAAAAATTAACCGGTTAAGGACAAAGCCCAAAAGTAGGTTAAAGACCAGGCCTTTTTTTTTCAAAACTGACGTGTCACTTTAAATGGCAATAACTTTGAGATGCTTTAACTTACACAAGTGATTCTGAGATTGTTTTTTCGTATATATTCATTTAGCCCTAGAATTTACACATTTAGTAAGGGTTAAAGGAGAAACTGCACCCACATTTTGTTACACAATTTCTCCTGAACACAACAATACCCCATATGTAAGCAAATTTGAAGAAAATCCAGCACTGCAGTCAGGTATCCGTATAAAATAAAACTTAACTTTTATTGACTTGTAGTTGCTACATTAAAAAATCTGTGTGCAGCAATAGGAGTAGCAGAAGCCTACGCGTTTCGGGATAGACCCTTACTCATGGCATACAGAGCTGTAATATGCTGCAATCTTATATAAAAATAAAAGAGACACACATAAAATCCAGGCCCCTCCCATCTGCACATAGACAGGAAGTTAATTAATTAAGCAACATCTGTGATACATGCGATAAGATGCAAGTGAAGCAGGAACAAAAGCAGACAAAGTTGGCTGATTGTAGTCAAAATAGTTCAAACAGGTTAAGGTAAATAAGTAAATAAATCATAATTTTTAGTGACATAGATAAAACGTGACATGACCAAGAGATGTAACTTCTTCATTACATAGTTGTGGCACCATACTGAAGAAACATAATGACAACATCCCTTTCTATGGTGCATAATGCACCAGGAGGATAGAGTACGTATTATACTGAGAAAAAAAAAAAAAAAAACACTGAGCTGAACACCGTACTGGAACATGAAAGTGTGATTTGTGTATGATGCTCCAGGAGGATAAGATAAGTATAACTACATTAAGAATTGCATGTGTATCATACTGGAAAGAAAAAGGAGAGAAAAAAAAAAAATTGGAAAAAATGAATAAAAAAAAAAAAAAGGGAATTTTTTTTATTTTATTTTTTTTTTTTTCTTCTCTTCTTGAATAAATTTTTTTTTTTTTTTTGAAAAAAATAAATAAAATTTATAGAAAAATAATAAATATTTGAAATGTATAATTGATGCATAAAGACTATAGGAATATAGGATGAATTGTTGCAGTTAGTACAATTAATAAATAAAAGCTAAGTCAGTACGGAAGTTCATTCCGTGGGGGAATCTAGTTTTGAGCATGAAAATCCAATAGGCTTCTCTACGTAAAAGTTTTTTCTGCCAATTTCCCCCTCTGACTGGTTTGTTAACCCTCTCTATCCCGTATGCTTTGAAGGTGGTAGTGTCCCCTCCGTGTATTTCCCGAAAATGCTTAGATGCCCCTGAGCAATGTATAATATCCAAATTGCTACTGTGGTATAGATGTTCTGCTAATCTCACTTTCAGTTTTCTAGTGGTACATCCCACATAGTATTTCCTACATTCTTCACAACTTACAATGTATACGATGTGGTCTGTATTGCAATTGATGAAGGATCCAATCCTAAAAGTTTTATTACCCTCCGTGTTGGAAAAGGTTTTTGTTTTTTTCATGAATCTGCAGATGTTACATCTAGTTTGTCCACAGTGGTATGAACCCGTGATGCTTGATCTGATTGGAAAAATTTCTGTAGGTTGTGATCTGCTTCTAAAATAACTGGGAGACACGTAATTGCCGACAGACATTCCCCTTCTGGCAATATAATGACATCCTCCATCTAAGATGTTGCCTAATGTCGTGTCTTGGTATAGAATGTATAGATTCTTTTTGATGATTTTGATCACTTCCTTGTAGTTATCACTGTAAACTGTTGAGAAATAGATTCCTGTCTGCCTTTTGTCATTGCTGGGTGCTTTGGTGCTGAGTAAATCTGATCTATTTCTTTTGTGTACAATGTCTCTGGCTCTCTTAAGATTCCAGTTTGGATAGCCCCTTTCTTTGAGTCTATGACATGTGGCTTTTGCAAATTCATCATAGTCCTTGGGGTCTGAGCATATTCTCTTAACCCTTGTTTTTATGTGTGTCTCTTTTATTTTTATATAAGATTGCAGCATATTTCAGCTCTGTATGCCATGAGTAAGGGTCTATCCCGAAACGCGTAGGCTTCTGCTACTCCTATTGCTGCACACAGATTTTTTAATGTAGCAACTACAAGTCAATAAAAGTTAAGTTTTATTTTATACGGATACCTGACTGCAGTGCTGGATTTTCTTCAAATTTGCTTCCATTTGACCTCATCTCAGCCGAGAGAGATTTCCTGGCACCGGTCTTGAGGTTCCACGATTCACAGCAACCAGCAAACGGACAGAGTGAGTGCACAAGGTTTTTTACCTATTTTTGAATTGTATGTCACTTTGGATGAGGGCTGTAGCTATTTTTCTAGTTTTGGACTTAATACCCCATATGTGCTGGTACCCTAATGTACGGGCACACGGTCGCTCTCAGAACGGATGGAGCGCTAATTGGATTTTGTAGGTCAGATTTTGCTAAAATAGTTTGCAGGCACCATGTCCCTTTTGCAGAGCTCCCAAGGTGCCCAAACAGTGGAAACCCCCAAAATGTCACCCCATTTTGGAAACTAGACCCTTCAAGGAATTTATCAAGGGGTATAGTGTGCCCTTTGACCCTACAGGAGTTTCACAGAATTGGCCAAGCAAATGGGAAAACAACATTTTTTGCTATAAAATGTTGCTTTAATCCCAAATTTTGCATTTCCACAAGGGGTTAAAGGAGAAAATGCACCCTACAATTTGTTACACATTTTCTCCCAACTACAGAAATGCCCCACATGTGGATGTAAAATGATGTATGGGCACACTGTAAGGTCCAGAACGGAAGGAGCGCTATTAGGATTTTGGAGGGCAAATTTAGCTGGAATCTGTTTCAGGCACCATGTTGCATTTGGAGAGCCCCTGAAGTGCCAGAACAGTGGAACCCCCCCCCCCTCCCCCCCCCAATATGACCCCATTTTGGAAACTAGACCCCTCAAGGAGTTTATAAAGGGGTATAGTAAGCACTTTGACCCTACAGCTGTTTCACAGATTTTATTAACATTGGGACGTAAAAATGAAAAATTATTTTTTTTTACAATAAATCGTCCATTTAGCGCCATACTTTACATTTTTGCAAGTAGTTAAAGAATTAAAGACACACCACAGTTTGTTACACAATTTCTCCTGAACATGGCAATACCCCATATGTGGCTATAATCTGCTGTATGGGTACATGGTGGTACTCTGAATGGAAAGAGCGCTATTTGGCTTTTGGAGGGCAGATGTTGCTGGAATAGTTTTCGGGTGCCATGTTGCATTTGCTGAGCCCCTAAAGTATCAATACAATGGAAACCCCTCAAAAGTGACCCCATTTTAGAAACTACACCTATCAAGGAATGTATCAAGGGGTATTATGAGTTTGAGCCTAAAAATGCTTCCCAAAAATTAATGTACAAAATGAAAATTGAAATTTTGAAAGAAATATGCCATTTCGGTCCCCTATACATTGCACCCGCTTTGTGTTGTCAGAGACCTGCACTCCTAAAACTATTAAGTGGGCCATCCCCAGGGGCAAAAAATTATATAGGTGGGTGTAAACTGCTGCTTGGGAACACAGCAGGGCTCAGAAGGGAAGGAGCACTGCACTTTTTAGCTTTTGGGGTACAGAGTTAGAGGGACTTTCTGGGTGCCATGTTGCTTTTGGAGAGACCTGTAGGTGACTGTAAACTGGAATTCCCCAAGAAGTGACCCCATTTTGTAGGGGCAAGTTTAGGGTCTCTGCAAAAGTGTCATGGCATCCAAAAACCAAACCGTCTAAGTCTGTGCTCCAAAACCCAATAGCCCTTCTTCCCTTCTGTGTCTGGCTGTACCCTAATATCAGTTTATACCCACATATGGCATTACGTCCGTTATCCCGGGTACACCAGTGACATACTCAGGGTCGGTTTGGGGTGTCTAGGGCCCACCAGTGGAATTGGTTCTAGAGGCCCACCGCCGGGACCCTGCAGATCAGCAGTACCGAGAAACGACGGCTAAATACAGTGGCGTAACTAGGAATGGCAGGGCCCCGTGGCGAACTTTTGACATGCCCCCCCCCCCAACCGACGCCGAAGACCTTCGACCAACCCCCTCCTCCGCACTCTATTATGTCCCTTAGTAAGCCCTGCACACAGTATTATGTCTCTTAGTGGCCCTGCACACAGTATTATCACCCATAGTGGCCCCTACACACAGTATAATAGACCCAGAGTATAATAATTGGAGACCCGGGGGAATAAAAACATAAAAAATTACTGTTTCTTACCTGTCCCCCAGCTCCTACGCTGTCTTCTCCGCTGCCGTCCTTCTTCTATGACGTCGGACGTCACATGACCCAGGAAGCAGACCGGGTTCATGTGACGTCAGAGACGTCAGACAAATAGGAAGGAGGCCTGGCAGGATCGTGGAGAGGTAAGTAACAGTGTTTTTTTACGTTCCCTTACCTCTCCTGGTCCACCGATCATTATACCCGGGGGTCTGCAAAGACCCCCGAGTATAATGATAGTATTTGTGGGGCCCGTGGTGTCACTTGCCGATCCCGGCCCAGCCAGGATCGGCAAGTAAATAGGGCCCGTAACGGCCTATTAAAAAAAAAAAAAAAACGCAGCGGTAGCGGCTGTCACCAGGCCTCCTAATGACCCGGGCCCTGTGGCAGCTGCCTCTGCGGTAGTTATGTTCCTGGTTAAATATAATAACATGTCAGGAGCCATGCTGTTCACGCACTATACCATGGGCACCACGGCACTACCTAAACCTACTGCTACAACTTGTATGGCAAGTGAACAGTGCAGCTCCTAGAAATGTTACCATTACCTGTAGCCATGCTGTCCTGGAAGAGCTGATCTGCAGAGGTCCTAGCTGTTGTATCATCACAGATGTAATATTGATGGTCTATCCTAAGGACAGGCCATCAATATTAGAAACATGGATAAATCCTTTAAAGTGGTTGTCCAGGAATTGGAGCAACTCATCTGCCAGGCGGGAGGTGTAAAATAAAAAACAAATCAAAAAGCATACTCACCTGTCTATGTTGTCCGCCACCAGTGTCCGTTCAGTCTCGTTCTGGCGCCTCCTTGCTGGGAGTCCTGCACGTCATGTGATCGCTGAGACCAATTAGGTACAGGATTTCCAGAAATGAGTTGCCACCATGAGACTGAACAGATACAGGCGGGGGACAACAAGGTGCTGGGGACAGGTCAATATACTTTTTTATTTTACACCTCTCAGGTGGCCGCTACAGTGATAACTCTTGTTTATAGACAACCTCTTTTAAGAGGTTTTCTGAGCCAAATCTTGTATCGCCACTTCACTGCTCCCCATCATACAGTGGCCTCTTCACTGGTGCCCATCATATAGTGGCTTCTTCACTGGTCCCCCATAATGTATGGGGAACAGTGATGGGGCCATTATATTGTGTGGGAGCAGTGATGGGGTAACATCCTGTGCAGAAAGGGGATGTCAAACCGTGTGGGACATATTGAAGGAGTTGTCCAGGGTTAAACTTTTTTATGGCCTATGCTCAGTATAGGCCATAAATACCTGAAACCCCACATTGCAGAAACGCAACATCTTTGGCTACTACAGAAAAAAATAAAATGTTTTACAGAATCAACAAAGTGAATGAATTTACCTCATCCACACACTGCAGGAAAAAATAAGATGTGGAACAGCCGCAAACTCTAAAATGTGTGCGCTTCTAAAAACATGGCCGGTTACTTTCAGCTATGCAATCGGGAGAAAGTGCCAGAAAATGCATCAAAAGCTCAATGAAATACACTGTGGAAAAAATACTTTGTGATTCACTGCTATTTTATTTCCACAGGGTTTTTAGCTGAGTTGGGCCTCATCCTTGTAGTGTTGTAGTGAGGATGCAGGTCTTCTGGAATAAGTCCACTATGAGTTACTTTTGTGGATCAGAACACTTTATTCCATGCTTCCATCATGGCTCCCTGTCTAACAACTCCTCCCCCTAAGCTCAGCTCCTCCTCCATTACTACCTCACTGTTGCTAGGCAGACAAAGCAAAATAAGTAAGCAGAGCAGAACATACAGAACATACTTATAACAATATCACAATCCTGATCATCTCAATATACTGTGTACTACACTGTAAGGCCTAACAATATACTGTGTACTACAATGTAAGGCCTAACAATATACTGTGTACTACAATGTAAGGCCTAACAATATACTGTGTACTACACTGTAAGGCCTAACAATATACTGTGTACTACATTGTAAGGCCTAACAATATACTGTGTACTACAATGTAAGGCCTAACAATATACTGTGTACTACAATGTAAGGCCTAACAATATACTGTGTACTACATTGTAAGGCCTAACAATATACTGTGTACTACACTGTAAGGCCTAACAATATACTGTGTACTACACTGTAAGGCCTAACAATATACTGTGTACTACAATGTAAGGCCTAACAATATACTGTGTACTACACTGTAAGGCCTAACAATATACTGTGTACTACACTGTAAGGCCTAACAATATACTGTGTACTACACTGTAAGGCCTAACAATATACTGTGTACTACATTGTAAGGCCTAACAATATACTGTGTACTACATTGTAAGGCCTAACAATATACTGTTAGAGTCAAATCCTCCATTTTTGTATTTTGTCAGTCATCTTGTAACCTTTCACACATAAACTGTGTAAGTAAGTCGCAGCTGGCTATTTGTATATCTTATCTTCATGGTATATGGAGGTCACTGAGACTCATTTAACACCAACATGACATCTTATCTCTGTTTCCATGATATATGCATATAGACATAGTGTAAGCTGTTAGTTCACACATAAGTGTTTTTGAAACTTTCTTTGTTTAAGGACAAAGTACAAAGTCCATTAAGCTGTAATGATATGCAAAATACATAAGGCCTCAGCCAATAGTCATGTGCCAGGTTTATCTTATAACCAATCATTTTATGCCAACCATGTTATGTTATTAGAATAGTCCAACCTGCTCTTGTCTGTATTGTATTTAAACCACCTTTGTGCACCATTAAATTAGAATCCACCTTGATACACCAAACACCATGTGTCTTCGTGATTCTCCAGGTCAAAGATCGGCTGTAGCCAATCTTGGCCTGTTAATTAATTTTCCTTTACAGACAGCATATCTCTGGGGTATTATGATGTCCCCGACAGAACCTGACGCCCATCGTGGGGCATCGATAATCGTTTAATGTGCAGCCGATAGTGTACTGATCCACTCACCAACCGATTTGGAGACGGGCCCGGAGGACCTCAGATGAATAAAACGGCGCTGTAACGGTAAGTCCTTTTCTTGCCAAATAACTAATCTGAGTTCCTACGTGTCCCGGATCCTGTGTGTCGGTGAGTGAAGATTAGTGCTGCATATGTTATAACAATCGATGCCATATTATATAGTGTGCAAGAACCTGAATAGTATGTTGTCTGTAGTGGGGTGGGAAATGTTATACCTCATTCTTTGTCTACTGTCCATGCTGTCATTTGGTTGCTACATCTGTTATAGAATGTAAAAAGCGGTGCAGAAGAGAGAGTTATTCTTCATCCTTAATCCCTAGAGTTGCGAGAGTGGAAGTACTGAGTGATTGAAAAGTCCTTGTTTTGGACACTAAGGACTGAGTAGAATCTGAGTAAGTACATGCAATGATTCAGGGGTGTTCGATAGAGGGACACAGACAAAGTGGAGTCTGTGGAAACCAAATGAGGGTTTTGCCCTGAGCACTACGCCAGAACATGCACATTAGAGATTAGTTCAATGAAAACAGAGTGACTGTTTGGGAGGTCCCACTAGGTGAGTCAAAAGTGACCCTCTATTGTCTTAATTGCCCTAGAGGAGTGGGATGCTCACGGCTGACTGGCCATCAGCTATTATGGGGGAGGGACCCTCTGAGGTAGGGTACACCCCATATGAACTAATAGGAATGGGAGAGAGAGAAGAAGATGCCGCTCAAGAAAAAAAAAAAAAATTAAAAGAGCAGGAGTTACCAATGGAGAATAGGCAGGACAGATACAGGAATAGAGGGTAACCAGGAAGTGTTTTAATTGTGGAAACCAGGTACACTTGGCTAGAGATTGCTGGTGTCCTAAGCGAAGGACAAAGGCTTTGAGTGTAAGGAAATGTATAGTGAGCATCCATTGACAGTCCAGCTAAAGGGTTAATGTGCTTGGCACTTAGCATTGTGTTGTTAGTTTGTTGGTTAGTGGAAAGTGGAAACATGATATGTTTTGTAGTGAGGATACTGCAGGTTAAGTGTAGGTATGTGTATACACATATGTGTGTATATAGGCTTGGGGGTGGACATTAAGTTATTTCTAGAATGTCTATAGTGTCCTTTTATTCAGGAAAGGTTTCCCATTTTGAGAATGCTCCTCTCATGGTAATGTTTTTAAAATTGGATAAATGGCATAAATATGAGATCAACATTATTATGTTTATTTTATAGTAATATGCAAATTGGTAAGAAGATGAAGGCAACTATTTACATGTTTTGGTTTGTTTTCTCCTCAATATTTAGCTGTGCGGGAATTATAACTAACTCTGTGATTATTTGTAGGAATAAGCCGTCCCGAGAGAATAAGTGATATCAATATATGAATATTTTTATTTTAGTTCAGACAAGTTCTTTTTGATTTAATTGACATTTGTTTTGTTCTGTCTGGAGCTCCAGTGTGACGTTGCATGTTTGTATGGAAGGTTCAGAAAAGTGAATGGGCCCATATATGTGTGTCAGTTATATGTACATGTTACATGTGTCTGCTATGTGTACATGTTCTGTTTGTCCATGTCTGTATTGTTACATTTTCAGTCTCCACAGCAAGCAGATATTGAATGCTGATAACCACAGAGGGTGGTGACAAGTAGATATGAAAGGGAGGCATAAAAGTTCTTTCCATTGTTGAATACATATATGTGTGTTCTGGTGTAAATGAGATGTACTTGATATACCATGTACATGTATTATGTACTCAGTGTGTATTGGTGCGTATGTGTATCAAATATATCAGATGGGCTTTACACTTGTAACATAAATATTTGTTATGGGTTTATACTATAATTCCAAGAATGTTAACAATCGGGATTTATTGTGTGAAAAAGTTATTCAGATGTTCCTTCTGATATGGGATTAGGCCCCATAGGGGTAGGCAATACATGTGAACTATCTTGCCACAAGGGGCACAGAACGCCCCTAATATGTACACGCAGGTAAAGATAAATTGCAGTTCTACAAAGTTAAAGTGGTGTTTCTGGGTCATTGTTTGCTACAAGGTGTTAGATAGCTGTGTAAGTAGATCAGAAGTCACTCACATATCTGCTCTGTAATTTAAGGCTTCCGCCTTCTCTGCTGATATATGTTGAGTATTTACTTACCTTAATGAATTTTTGGAGTGTTTAGAAGTTTTAGAGAACTGAATTTACTTGGGATTGTATAAATAAGTCTGCTGGGATATGTAGTACTACAGCTATGACAAGTGTGGGGAGAGTCAGCGCAGCTGCTTCCATGATAAGACACGGTTTACAAGGGGTGATAAATCTTGCATTGGAAACAAAGATGACAATGGCTGGATATCTCAGGCTGCAGTGTGTCTTATCTATGTCTTCTAATGTAAGCTTTGCATTCTGTGCTGCACTACAAGTCCCTTCTAACCTGTTAACAATAGTTTCAGGGGAGGAGTAAGGAGAGTCAGATAACTTAAAATTAATTTTACTTTTGCTGATTTGGTTAATAAATGATGAATCTATTGTTAACACTGATGAGAATTCTTTTATTTTAGATGATTCTCGATTTGGGAATGATGGTGGATTCTGCACCAGATATGTCATGGTCACTGAATATGAGGTAAACCAAGGGTAAACCAAGCACAAGTAGAACCATTATAGAACTGTATGGGTCTCAGCTCATGAAGTTGAACTAGAAGCCATCACTGAGACAGGGTACAATGTCTGAGGGTAGGTGTTTGATATAGTGGGACTATGGTCCAATCTGGAGAGCGAGAGCTTTCTGTAGGGTTAATGTTAAGCTTAAAAGGATTTCCATGCTGTTCAGGTAGTGATGCTGCCACCCCCACATAGGTGGGTATAGTCAAAAGTCAGGACACACACATCAAGGCTGATACGAAGGAAGGTAGAGGTAACATGTGGGAAGACACTGCCACTAACCCAGCTGCAGAGGCCTAGGGGATATGCCTTACTGATAATTGGTCACTATACTCGACCCAAACCCCCCTTTTAGCTCTCTTTTCAGGTTTTACAACACTGAGGCACCAAAAATGGTCCAGGACTACAGTAAAAGAGGATGTACAAGTCCTGATCTCCGGTGGTAAGAGAATATATTTACTGAGTGCATTGTCCCCACTGATGGCATAAAGCAGTGTTTAGAAGTAGCCATGTGTGACCTGGTGAGCAGAGGATGGGCGGCTGCAGGATTTAACATCACTACAGACACTGCATGGCATGTGTTAAATGCAAAGTAGGCCAAAAAGTGAAAAGTTTCTCAGAGCCAGGCCCAGAGCCCTTGTACCCGTTCCAGAGATCGCAGGTTAACTATATGCAGTTACTAAAGGTGAGATGGTATAAGTACGTGCTTGTGTGTATAGTTATCTATCTTCAGAAAAGTCTGGGGCATATCTGGTGAAGAAAGCTATCACAAACGGGGCTGCAGATAGACGGCTACTGAAGATGTAGTGTGTCACTTGTATTGGTATTTTCTGTAAGGTACCCTCCTAAGAGAAGAATTGGCTTTAGCCCATGTCAAACTTTCTTTGGTTGTTGTATTCTTGGCAACTCCTACAGATGTGGTATGGTGTACTGACTGACTATGTGATGTATTGGCAAAAACATTTGACTAATGTATAGTTTTGAGTTTTCTCTCCTTCTCAGATTTTAAGTTAGTGGGCGGGACCTATTCATTTGAGCCAAGAGATTGATGGTGATGAAGAGACACATGAGAAAAACCTTGGAGCCAAGATTTGATGGTCCATTCCAAATGCTGCTGATAACCAGTCCTTCTGTGAAATTTGAAGGAGAGCCTAATTGTATCCATGCTTCATATTGCAAGAAAGTATCTACACACAAAGCGATGAAGATTCTCCTGATAATGCTGTTACAGATGGTCCTGACGATAAGCCTGCATAGAACATTTAACAATGAAGTGGGACAATAAGTTTCTTAAACATCATATGATTTTGATCAAAGATCTGAATGTGTCAGATTGTAGGATATGTACTCATAACCCCATATTAGCCTAAGTCATGTCATATATAGCTGTTTCTTTGACGCAACAGGAAATGTTTGAAGTATATAGTTAAGAAGATACCACCTCATATTTTAGGAACAATACATAGTATAAACAAGTAAATATCAGCAAGTTGTAGTAAAAATCTTATCTTCATTTTGTTTGTTTAATACAAAACATATACAAAAGGATGAGCAGACCAAGATATAAAAGGCCAGAACTATGATTGAGATTAGGTTAGAATACAGGAACATATGAGGGGAATCTGGTAAAGTCCGGCAGTAGACATTAGGTCACTGAAGTACCTAAATATGAATTCCTGTATTCAACCATCTCAAAATGGGGGAATGTTAGAGTCAAATCCTCCATTTTTGTATTTTGTCAGTCATCTTGTAACCTTTCACACATAAACTGTGTAAGTAAGTCGCAGCTGGCTATTTGTATATCTTATCTTCATGGTATATGGAGGTCACTGAGACTCATTTAGCACCAACATGACATCTTATCTCTGTTTCCATGATATATGCATATAGACATAGTGTAAGCTGTTAGTTCACACATAAGTGTTTTTGAAACTTTCTTTGTTTAAGGACAAAGTACAAAGTCCATTAAGCTGTAATGATATGCAAAATACATAAGGCCTCAGCCAATAGTCATGTGCCAGGTTTATCTTATAACCAATCATTTTATGCCAACCATGTTATGTTATTAGAATAGTCCAACCTGCTCTTGTCTGTATTGTATTTAAACCACCTTTGTGCACCATTAAATTAGAATCCACCTTGATACACCAAACACCATGTGTCTTCGTGATTCTCCAGGTCAAAGATCGGCTGTAGCCAATCTTGGCCTGTTAATTAATTTTCCTTTACAGACAGCATATCTCTGGGGTATTATGATGTCCCCGACAATACTGTGTACTACAGTGTAAGGCCTAACAATATACTGTGTACTACATTGTAAGGCATAACAATATACTGTGTACTACACTGTAAGGCCTAACAATATACAACAATATACTGTGTACTACACTGTAAGGCCTAACAATATACTGTGTACTACATTGTAAGGCCTAACAATATACTGTGTACTACATTGTAAAGCCTAACAATATACTGTGTACTACAATGTAAGGCCTAACAATATACTGTGTACTACACTGTAAGGCCTAACAATATACTGTGTACTACATTGTAAGGCCTAACAATATACTGTGTACTACAATGTAAGGCCTAACAATATACTGTGTACTACATTGTAAGGCATAACAATATACTGTGTACTACACTGTAAGGCCTAACAATATACAACAATATACTGTGTACTACACTGTAAGGCCTAACAATATACTGTGTACTACATTGTAAGGCCTAACAATATACTGTGTACTACATTGTAAGGCCTAACAATATACTGTGTACTACAATGTAAGGCCTAACAATATACTGTGTACTACACCTGTAAGGCCTAACAATATACTGTGTACTACATTGTAAGGCCTAACAATATACTGTGTACTACAATGTAAGGCTTAACAATATACTGTGTACTACACTGTAAGGCCTAACAATATACTGTGTACTACACTGTAAGGCCTAACAATATACTGTGTACTACAATGTAAGGCCTAACAATATACTGTGTACTACACTGTAAGGCCTAACAATATACTGTGTACTACATTGTAAGGCCTAACAATATACTGTGTACTACAATGTAAGGCCTAACAATATACTGTGTACTACACTGTAAGGCCTAACAATATACTGTGTACTACATTGTAAGGCCTAACAATATACTGTGTACTACAATGTAAGGCTTAACAATATACTGTGTACTACACTGTAAGGCCTAACAATATACTGTGTACTACACTGTAAGGGAGCGTTCACACTACTGTCGGTGTCCGACATGTAGTGTCCGCTCCTTGTGTCCACTCAAAATCTGTCACGGACATTAGGAGCGGACACTAGCTGTGTCCGTGACACCTGTCATTCATTTCAATGGGCATCGGGTGCATTCTTTTGCACTCCGTGCCCGTCCTTCCCTGTCCGCAAGTGAAGATGTCCGACTTCTCAAGAGGACAGAAGAACCCTGCATTCACCCGATGCCCATTGAAATAAATGACAGGTGTCACGGACACAGCTAGTGTCCGCTCCTTATGTCCGTGACAGATTTTGAGCGAACACTGGGAGCGGACACTACCTGTCGGACACTGACGGTAGTGTGAACGCCCCCTAACGGTGCAATTACACGGAGGAAAATGGCGGTGAATTTGGTGTGGAATTTCAGCGCTGAAAAAAAAGCCTCCCATTGATTTCGCATGATTAGTACGGACACCACACAGACCCCATTATAGTCTATGGGGTCTGTGTGTTATCACTGCACACCGCTTGCTAATGCTTTTGGTAATCCGTTCAGGGGGGTCCCCATGCGGACTCTCTGAACAGATTACCAAACGCAGATGTGAACCAGGCCTTATACATATACTATATATACTATATATACTTTCATCATTATAGCATATATACTCATACATATACATTTATATACATTCATATACCATACTAGCTGCTACCCGCGACTTCGTCTGCGGTGATTGTAAAAGTGTGTAAATCGACTATAAGACGCACCTAGGTTTTAGAGGAGGAAAATAGGGAAAAAAAATTTTGAAGCAAAAACTGGTAAAATATTTAATATATGGGAGTTGTAGTTTTGCAACAGCTGCAAGGCCACATTGACAGGTGACCCTGCAGCTGTACGGGGATGTATAGGGCGGTTTTTTTTTGCGGGGCCAGATGTACTTTTTAGTTATACCATTTTGGGGAATGTCTATTTCTTAGATCACCTTGTATTGAAAAAAAAACAGGAGGTGATTTAGAACTTTTATTTATTTTATATTTTTATTATATATTTTTAAAGCTTTTTTTTTTTTTTTTTTTTTTTTTTTTTTTTTTTTACTATTTTATTCCCCCCCGGGGGCTTGAACCTGCGGTCACTTGATTGCAAGTCCCATAGACGGCAATACAACTGTATTGCCGTCTATGGGACATTCTGTCTATTAGTATTACAGCTGGTCATAGAGACCAGCCGCAATACTAATATAGCCGTGACAGGCCGGGGAGCCTCACTAGGCTCCCGGCTGTCACCCGAACAGGTCGGCTCCTGCGATATCGCCGCGCAGGAGCCGGCCTGCAAAGTCACAGGTACGGGGCCGGTGGGGACCGGCCCCGGGGGAGAAGAGGCCACCGATACTGACCCGGCATCCGCTGTACTAGAGAGGCGGATGCCGGGGAGGGATAGAAGCCATCACAGGTGCCGGGGCCTGAGACATCGCTGCGCTCCTCTGCCCTGTATGAAGCCAGCGGCGGGGGGACGGAGAAGCGGAATAGCATCGCCCCTGCTGCTGCTGGCTTCATGCAGGGCAGAGGAGCGCAGCGATGTCTCAGGCCCCGGCGTCTATCACTTGCCGGCTTCCGCCTCTCTATTACAGCGGATGCCAGGCGCCACATTCAGACTATAAGAAGCACCCTTCTTTTCCCCAAAAATTTTGGGGAAAAAAAGTGCGTCTTATAGTCCGAAAAATACAGTAATTAATTTTCTATAGAAAAAAGGGATTTTTGGGCTTTATAACTTTATTCATTTTTTTCATACACTTTTTTTTTTTCACTTTTTTTCACTTTTTTATGTGTCCCTTTAAAACACTTGAATCAGTTGATGCTTTGATGAAAGCATCAACTGATTCTGCATTGTACCTTGCAAGACACGTGTCTTGCAAGCTACAGAGGAAGTGAGCTGATGCAGACACCACTCACTTCCTCCATCGCCTGGCAGGATCAACCAGATATGTGGGGGCTCTGGCAGCCTGGGGTCACTGGCCAGACCCCAGGCTGCCTTTTACTCATATCTGCACCCCCCCAATCTCTCCGGATCTCTTAAGAGTTAAAACATCCAGTCGGAGCTGAGTCCAACTGGACATTATTGAGGGGGGATTAGGTGTTAGTAACACCTAACCCCTGCCCCCCCACACACACCCCACCCCCTGCCAAGGAGGTACCTAAAGACTGGACGTATTTCGGCAATGGTCCGGTCTTTAGGTACCAGGACCGCAGGTCATAATTTTACGGCCGGCAGTCCTTATGTGGTTAAACATATGTATATAGTTGTGAAACTGGTATGTATGTACCGGTATACTGGGGAGAATTATTACCGCTATAAAGACAATTACCAGACAAAACACATCACATACATTGGGTACGGAAAGTACTCAAACCCCTTTAAATTTTTCAATCTTTGTTTCATTGAAGCCATTTGCTGAAAGCAAAAAAGTTCATTTTATTTCTCATTAATGTACGCTAAGCACCCCATCTTCACGGAAACCCCCCCAGAAATGTAGATATTTTTCCAAATTTATTAAAAAAGAAAAACTGAAATATCACATGGTCATAAGTATTCAGACATTCAGACCCTTTGCTTAGTATTGAGTATTTGCACCCTTTTTCACATCTGGATTTGGGGATCCTCTGCTATTCTTCCTTGCAGATCCTCTCCAGTTCCATCAGGTTGGATGGTGAACGTTGGTAGACAGCCATTTTCATGTCTCTCCAGAGATGCTCAGTTGGGTTTAGGTCAGGGCTCTGGCTGGGCCAGTCAGTGTGCTTAGGGCCATTGTCTAGTTGGAAGGTAAACCTTCAGCCCAGTCTGAGGTCTGTATGCAAATGAGTTCTCTTGCAGCACTGGGGGCGGTCCCCAGCACTCAAACAGCACTGGGGGTGTCCCCAATGCTGCAAGAGAAATCTCCAGCGCCGCCTCCATCTTCTTCAGGAATGGCCTCTGTGCGCGTCTTCTTCCGGAGCTGAGTTCAAACTTCTACGCATGCGCGGTCAGGACTTGGGCAGGGAGGCAGGGCTGGAGGTTTCTCTCGCAGTATTGGGGATGCCCCCAGTACTGTTTGAGCGCAGATGACTGCCCCCAGTACTGCGAGAGAACTCATTGCATACAGACGAAAACCGGGATTTCTACCAAACGTTGGCGCGGAGAAGGTAGGAGAAGAATAGCCTTTCTTAAGGCTATTCCTATGTGTGATCGAGAAAAAATTTGATTTTAATGATAGAATCCCTTTAAGGATTATGGAGGCCACTGTGCACTTAGGAACCTTGAGTGCTGCAGAAATTCTTTTGTAACCTTGGCCAGATCTGTGCCTTGCCACAGTTCTATCTCTGTGTGTGATATTTTAATTTTTCTTTTTAAATAAATTTGCAAAAATATCTACATTTCTGTTTTTTTCTGTAAAGATGGAGTGCTGAGTGTACATTAATGAGAAATAAAATGAACTTTTTTTATTTTAGCAAATGGCTGCAATGAAACAAAGAGTGAAAAATTTAAAGGGGTCTGAATACTTTCCGTACCCATTGTATATTTTGTGAGGTGTAAGGTGGCAGGCAGAGTTCTGGAGTCCTGATATATCAGTCCCAAGATTCTGATATATGTGTGGTCCAGGGCAGGTCTTGAGTAGGCCTAAGCCCAGGTGTGGGTCCTGGGCCTCTTACTGGGCCATAAAAGGCTGCAGAGCCTGTACTTCAGGGCAGATCCTGGGAGCGAGAGGAAGCATCTGGGTCTGTCTAGGAATACTTAGAGTCTGATGAGACCTAACTGTGCTGTTTTGTTTGTTCGTGTGGCCAGAAGTAAGCCACATGTATAGTTAGCCTCGAGACAAGCTGGAGTTTTGCTTTTCCTTTTGCCTGAAGTTAAGTGTTATGATCTGGGGATCTCTGACCATGGACTGTCCTCTGACTCAGCCCTCCTCTCCTACACGGCTCTCTGCTCCAGTCCTCCTGGTGTACAAGCTGCTGGGAGTGCTTGCGGCCTACTCCTCCTGTCCAGCGGTGTCCTCCTCTGCCCTGAGTTGTGGCCTGCAGCCTCCGGATACCTTCCTCCCGGCCCTCCTGTGACTTTTGTGTCTACTAGCTCTGCTGCTGGGACGGGTGAGTGGAGCCTTGGCTACAGTCTGTTTTCCCTGAAGACTTTTCCTGGCCTCTGCATGTGGGTGGCCGCCATTGATCCCCCCTTCCTTACTGCCTGGCCGGCCCTGGAGTGGCTCCTACTCTGCTTCTGTGGGATCCCTCTCCTGCTCTCCCTGGATATTACCTGGCGTAGGCTACCCTATATATGTACTGTCCTGCTGTGATTTTGAAACTGTTGTGGCCTGCTTGAGTGACATCTTCCCATGTGCCTGTGAGTAAAGCTGTTCTCTGCTGTTTCTCCTCTGATAAAGTATCTGCTGTGGATATTTCAGTGTGTTTGGGCCTCTCCATCTGCCACCATACCTACTCTCAAAGCACGGAAGAAGGGCGGGAGCGGTCCCTCAAAAATGAGTCACCCACTGTCGACCTCTGTATCGGACCGCCTACGTGGCTATGCAAGATCCTCTACCCCCTGCGGCTTCCCCCTCTGATGTGTCTGTGGACGATGCTGAACCCACCTTGAATCAGGTGACTGCGCAACTGCTGGAGGCAGTCCAAGCCGGTACGTCTTCCCTAACTGGCAAGACTGAGGAGGTTAAAATTGATCTTGGCCTTCTTCGTCAAGACTTTCAGACTTTGCAAGGTAGGGTGGGCGAAGAGGAGGAGCGTGTTTCCCGGGTGGAGGACTCTGTTCAAACCCTCCCTGCCAAAATTCAAGAACTGAAATGGGCGGCTGCCTTGTGGTCCCAGAGGGCGGATGATTTGGAGAACTGATTATGCCACAATAATCTGCGTATTTTGGGCCTTCCGGAACGAGCGGAGGGTGCCGACCCTCGATCCTTTATAGCAGTGGTTCTCAACCTTTCTAATGCCGTGACCCCGCAATACAGTTCCTCATGTTGTGGTGACTCCATTCAGTTTGGAAAACGCGTCCATAACGGCGTGCGTTCCAGCTGAATAGCGCTGCTGCAGACAGTAGCGTGGCTTCTCAGTGGCTAAAGCCATCAGAAATATGTATTTTCTGATGGCTTTAGGCATACCTCCCAACTTTTGAAGATTAGAAAGAGGGACAAAATATGCAGCGCACGCAGCGTGCTGTGGTGAATTTAGCTCCACCCACTTTATGTTGACTCCGCCCATTCTCATTCATTTTTCATGTGCTCCCACACAGTATAATCCTCCTACAGTCACCCGTACATTATATGTCCCCTCGCCATCTCTCCCCCAGTTTCATATAACCCCTTCATCTGCCCCCAGTTTCATGTCCCCCCTCCATCTCTGCCCCCAGTTTCATGTCCCCCCATCTCTGCCCCCAGTTTCATGTCCCCCATCTCTTCCCCAGTTTCATGTCCCCCCATCTCTGCCTCCAGTGTCATGCCGTACCCCCCTTCATCTGCCCACAGTTTCATGTCCCCCCATCTCTTCCCCCAGTTTCATGTCCCCATCTGTTCCCCAGTTTCATGTTCCCCCATCTCTGCCCAGAGCTTCATGTGCCTCCATCTCTGCCCTGTGTCATTCCGTCCCCCCCTTCATCAGCCCACAGTTTCATGTCCCTCCATCTCTGTCCCCAGTGTCATGCTGTACCCCCCTTCATCTGCCCACAGTTTCAATTCCCCCATCTCTTCCCCCAGTTTCATGTCCCCACCTGTTCCCCAGTTTCATGTTCCCCCATTTCTGCCCAGAGCTTCATGTCCCTCCATCTCTGCCCCCAGTGTCATGCCCCCCCTTCATCTGTCCACAGTTTCATGTCCCTCCATCTCTGCCCCCAGTGTCATGCCGTCCCCCCCTTCATCTGCCCATAGTTTCATGTCCCTCCATCTCTGTCCCCAGTGTCATGCCGTCCCCCCCTTCATGTGTCCCTTCATTATGTTCCACCTTAATGTTTAAAACAAAAAAAACCCCACTTATACTCACCTTCCAAAGCTCCCCCGCCACTCTCTCCGCAGTCTCGCTCACTCAGATAGTTGTAGGCACGATGTGACGTTATCACATCGCGGCTACACATACAGAAGCCGCAGCACAGCATTAAAGCAGGAGCTGGCTGTGACTAGAAGTAAAGTCTTAGTGTAGGGACCCATCTGAATGAGGTCGCCGTGACGTGGCAGATGGGCTCGCACAATTTACTAAATTAGTCACAATTTACTACAAGAACCTCACGTTTATAACTGTAGTCAGTGATACATGAAAGTGTAGTCTAAGAATTATATCATTACAAGCTCCGCACCAGAAGTATCAGCTCACTTGTCAGAACTGGGTCTAGTCTGTGTATCTAGAACTGGGTCTAGTCTGTGTATCTAGAACTGGGTCTAGTCTGTATCTAGAACTGGGTCTAGTCTGTGTATCTAGAACTGGGTCTAGTCTGTGTATCTAGCACTGTGTCTAGTCTGTATATCTAGAACTGTGTCTAGTCTGTATCTAGAACTGGGTCTAGTCTGTATATCTAGAACTGTGTCTAGTCTGTGTATCTAGAACTGGGTCTAGTCTGTGTATCTAGAACTGGGTCTAGTATGTGTATATAGAACTGGGTCTAGTCTGTGTATCTAGAACTGGGTCTAGTCTGTGTATCTAGAACTGGGTCTAGTCTGTGTATCTAGAACTGGGTCTAGTATGTGTATATAGAACTGGGCCCAGTCTGTGTATCTATAACCGGGTCTAGTCTGTGTATCTAGAACTGGGTCTAGTCTGTGTATCTAGAACTGGGTCTAGTCTGTGTATATAGAACTGGGTCTAGTCTGTGCTTCTACAACTAGGCTCTGGTTCCTCTACAAACTATCCTGGTTTCATCAGTCCTCATCTAATCTACCTGCTATTTTACTTTCCATCCATTAAAGTGTAACTTTTTCTTTATTTTTATTGCACATCATATAGGAAATGTTTCTGTAGCTGTTTTCTTGTATACTTTAGGTTTGGCTTCTTATTAGTAAAAAAAAAAAAAAAAAAAAAAAAATCAGGCTGACAGCACCTATCAGATGATGTATGGTATTGATCTTTTTAGATCTGTGCCCCAGGTGAAGAGCTATCGGTGCTGGTACTGTAGCTCTTCATTGTTAGAAGGGGGTTTCTGACAGTCACTCAGGAATGCTCTTCCTCCCAGTAGTGCCTATAGCTCTGTACTGTGAGACCGGGGAGGAACGCCCCCCGCCCCTCCTGATAGTTCTCGTCCATAGACGAGTTCCTCACTGCTCAGCATTTTCGCTAGGCGGTAAGCAACACCCCCTTCACAGTACAGAGCTATAGAGGAATGGTGTGACTATCAGAAACGCCCTTCTGACAGTAAAGAGCTACGGTACCAGCACTGACAGCTCTTCACCGGGGGCTCAGAACAGGAAAGCTGAATTCAGCGCACTGTCAGCTTTCTAGCGATGTATTACACCGCATGTGCCACAGAAGGTGAAGGGTCCTCTTTAAAGACCTTATAAACACTCTAGTAAACAGCAGTGATAGGCAGTGCAGTACATCAAATTAACAATATGATTATGTAGCAGGTACAATATTTAAACATTTGGGGCCCCACTTTTAATTTTGCCGAGAGCCCCACTTTGTCTAAAACCGGCCCTGATTCTAATGCACTGCATTAGTGTTAGGAGCTGAACAAATGGAGCCATACCCGGTAGAGGTGAAAAATTTCAAAAGCTTAAGAATAATGTCCCTGGGTACATTCAGGTTTTTAGGGCTCCCCTATGCTTGGTGAATATGGTCTATGTGCAGCAGTGTAGGGTTGGCCTGTTGAATAGGAGCTGAGAACAATGTTGTAACTTTCTCCCACAGGTTAGTTATCAATTCTGTCACTCCTCTGAGCTCTGTTGGCTCTGTTAGACCTATTTTTCAGGTACTCCAATTTAATATCAATGGTCTCACATTTTTAAGCAGAATCATCAAGGCGGGTTTTTATCCTTCTCCAGGGTGTCAGCAACTTTATCCGGTTTATCCTTCACCTCCTAGACTCTGGATCCAAAATTCAGTATTTTTTTTTTGGTGAAATCAGAGAGTTCAGTAGAAAACAGTTATTTGATTTTTGCAAAGAGAGTAGTGGGGTCTAAGTCAGTATCCATAGTGTCCACCATAGGTTCCGGGTCAGAGGTTGAGAGTGACGTAGTGCTACTGTGAGGAGAGTGTGCCATGGTAAATAGAAGACTTCTCTGAGCTTTTAGCTTTTGAGAAAGTGTAGACATCTTATAAAAGTAGCAGGTGGTAGGGCAGGGCAGGTTTTTGGCTTGGAGAAGCTGACAGGATGATAAAGACGAGCTGACTTGGAGCAGGTAAGATGACGGCTGCTGCACATGTAGAGGCTGCACAGAAATCAGATTCAGTCGGGGCGGAGCTTGACTGCCGAGCGTAGCGGACGCATGAGCCTGTAGCTCCGCTACATTTAGGTGCTTTGTCGGTTCCCACCTAGCTGAACCACGGCCGAAATGGTGAAGATTGTGAGAGACAGAGGGGGTGACCCGCCCAGTACCCCCAAACTGGCCCGCCAGCAAACAGACCTTCAGAAATTCCTCCGAAAACGGAGCCCACATAGCCGCGGCCTGCTTTCCAAGATGGCGCCGGGAGGCGCGAACAAGACGATTCCCGCTCCAGACGCTGATGGGGGAGGTGAGAGTGGAGGGGAGGAGGAGGATAGCGGAGGTGCAGGAGTGTCGGCCACGGTGTCTGAACGATTATTGAGGAATGTCATCATGCAGGCCCTGGAACCGGTAAGGGCTGACTTAGCTGATATTAAGGCCAAGCTGACGTCCCTGGGCCAGAGAGTGGAGGTAGTAGAAGACACTTGTGTCGCATTAACTGATCATGCCACCATTGTGGCGGCCACGCTGGCGTCTCAGAAAGCCCAGATAGATAGAGCACTGATTCTCCTGGAGGACCAGGAGAACCGGTCCAGACGCAAAAACATAAGGATTAAGGGGATTAGTGAAGACTGTGCCCCGGGAGACCTGAAAGACAGAGCCTCTGCCATATTTGCTTCGCTGCTGGGCCCTGATAGGGCTGCGTCTGTTGTGATTGAACGTGTGCACAGGGCCCTGAGGCCTAAACCCAGAGAGGGAGATCCACCTCGTGATGTCATTTGCGGCTTACTATCCTTCCTAGACACGCAAGATATTTTGTCGGCTGCTCGGGCTAAGAAGGACTTTACTTATGAATCTGACGCCTTGTCCTTATACCAGGACCTCGCCCCTTCCACTCTTTTTAAACGGCGACAGCTCAAACCTCTGCTAGAGACGCTTAGAGAACTAAATGTGGCCTACTCCTGGCTTTATCCGTTTGGCCTCTCCATACAGCATAAAGGAAAACGTATTATTGTTCAGACCCCTGCTGATTTGCCTAACGTCTGGATCCAGCTTAACATTACTCCTCTGGACATACCTTAATGGCTACCAACACCGGACTTGGCATCTCTACCTGATTTATCCTCCTGCCCGGCAGGGTCCAGAATACACCGTGCTAAATCTCCTAAAGCCCGGCGTTCACTTCAACAATCTCGTTTGCTGACACCATGATTTTATGTTTCTATTGGCGGTATTGGGACTTTCTAGACCCCCTCCATTCTTGGGTCTCTCAATGTGCTTAACCCGCCAATTACTGGTTCATGTGATTTTTCCTTTTCAGGACTTATTTGATTTCCTTTTGTTGATGATACCTGCTATCGCCGTGGAGCGGATACAACTATCTGCAGTATATTTCTTCCATGTTTTCCTTGTAGGTTTACAACTGCTGGAGGGTTATTGTCATATGGGGGCTTACATTACATTACATTATGTTATGTTATGTTGATTTCCTGTACCCAGCTTGCGGCATTTTCGCTTGTTCTGTGCTCTCATACTGGAAATCTTTAGCTTTCCTCCCCTCTTCTCCCCCATTCCTGTTGTATATGTATCAATGACTGTTTTTGACCGTTGGCACTTGGTTCTTTATTGCTGTTCATACTTATTCTACTGTGGGCCAGCAGGGTACCGGTTGCACCAAGCTCTACATACTCCCTATACAGACTTTCCCGGAAGTCAGTGGCCTCCCGGAACGTCTGCACCTCCATAGAGTTGGGGGTAATTTCCTCATAGCTGTGCTCTTCAGGCTAGAGCACCCTTAGCGATTAGCTGCTCATTATAAGAGAGTTTTTTCAGCTCACTTTTATAGTTTTCTTGTCTTATTGTCTGTGTTTGTCCACTGTCTACCCCTCTCCTCTTTATCTTTGTCTCTCCTTTTGGCTCTTCCTTTTGTTTTCCTCCTCTAACCCACCCTTCCACCCCTTTCCTTTCCCTTAGTAGTGGTATTCCGGTGCTTCTTTTGATTGTCTTCCTACCAGGTCATGGCTCAGGTGACAGTCATGTCACTTAATGCGCATGGGTTGAATTCTCCGGCTAAGAGGCACGGGGTCCTGCTCCTTCTGCGGAAGTTGCAGACTAAGATTCTTTTCCTGCAGGAAACTCACTTCAGGAGGGGTAAGATACCTAAGCTTCCGATTAATTATTTTTCCCAATGGTTTCATAATGGTAGCGACTCCGGGGCTTCGAGAGGGGTGTCTATAGCCGTGCATCACTCTGTTCCCTTCACGTGTCTTAAGCAATATACTGACCTAGATGGTAGAGCCCTCTTTGTGAAGGGGAAAATCGCATCGGACACCTACACACTGGTGAACCTATACGTCCCGACATCGGGTCAGGTAGATTGGCTGGTCAAAACGTTTGAAACACTCCAATTGTTTGCTGAAGGCGAGATTGTCTTGGGGGCTGATCTTAACTTGACGCTAAATCCTCTGTTAGATTCGTCCTCTGGTAGATCTCAGCTGTCGCAAAGGGCTTTGAGCAGGGTCTGTAAACTCTTCCAGGATTTGTCCTTGGTGGATATCTGGCGGACTCATCATCCCACCACCAAAGACTTCACCTTTTATTCTAATCCCCGATCCTCCTATCAAAGGTTAGATTACCTATTACTTTCTAAGAATCTCTTGCACTGTTCCAGGAAGTCGCGTATTGGCCAGATCTCAATCTCAGATCACGCCCCGATTACCTGTGACATTAAACTAGTTCCTATCCCTAAACCGGAACTCACGTGGAAACTTAATGAGAGCTTGCTTGACTCCCCAGATACGGTGGAGCACGTTTCCAAGCACATTAAAGAGTTCTTTGAAATTAATACTACTCCTGACACGAGTCCCACTATTGTTTGGGAAACTCATAAGCATTATATGCGTGGGATATTGATCTCCCAAGGCGCTAGGTGGAAGAAACTGCAACAGCAGCAAATAGACTCCCTACTTACCCGTATTTCCGCTCTGGAGAGAGCACATAAACTTTCACAGTCCATTTTGGATCTGGACAAGCTAAGTGCACTCAGAACTGAGCTCAGAGATCTACTTTCTGCTAAAGCTACCAAGCATTTCCTCAATTACAAACAAAATTTGTATGCACACGGAAACAAAGGTGGTCGGATGATGAGTTCGTTGATTAAGAAGGCTCAGTCTAGGACCTACATCACCTCTATCAAACCTGACTTAGGCCCACTTCTTACATCCACCCCTGATATAGCTGAAACTTTTAGACGCTACTATTTGGATCTGTACAACTTGGAGACCCCTGGCTTGCCCCCGGAGATTGACAGGACAGATGCGATCTCTGCTTTCCTCGCACCCCTCAATCTCCCTAGACTAAGTGAAGAACAGGCAGAGACTTTGCTGGATCCTATTTCTGAAGACGAGGTCCGTACAGTGGTAAATTCCTTCCCTGCCCATAAGAGTCCGGGCCCAGACGGATATTCTCTGATTTATTACAAAACTTTTCTGAATTTGTTGTTATCTCCTCTTACCAAGTCCCTAAATGCAGCTTTGTCTGGGACATGTTTGCCCAGCCAGGCATTGGAGGCACATATTACACTAATTGCGAAGGAGGGCAGAGATCCGCAGTTGTGCTCTAATTATCGCCCCATATCTTTGCTAAATTTAGATCTCAAATTTTGGGCGAAACTATTGGCCTTGCGGCTTCGGCCGCTTCTCCCACATTTACTTAGTGATGAGCAGGTTGGCTTCGTTAAGAACCGTTAAAGTTCACCCCTCCAATACCCGGGTGCTCCCTAACCTTCTGCAAGAAAGGTTCCAGGGATAAAATAAACAGGGAGGGGGATAATGGACACCCCTGTCTCGTCCCGTTACTTATAGGAAACGACTTGGACAGTGTGCTATTCACCTTTAGCCTAGCCGATGGACCATTGTATAGAGACATAACTGCAGTAATGAAGGGCAGGGGAATGCCAAATTTCTCCAGGGAGAGACGCATAAATAGCCAACTGACCCTATCGAACGCCTTCTCGGCATCTAGACCGACAAGGACAAGGGGATCTGGATAAGACTTAGACAGGTTCAGGACATGAAGAAGGCGGAGAATGTTAAGTCTCCCCTCCCGGGGGCTCTCTCCAATCCTTGGCCTTTGCAGATGACGTCCTCTTTTTGGTGTCGAACCCCGATACTGGCTTACAGGCGCTTCTGGACACTATTGAGGAGTTTGGCAGGTTTTCAAACTATAAAATAAACTTAGATAAATGTGACGTCTTGAATATTTCACTACCCTCTTCTAGACAGGCGCTTTTGGCTAGATCTCTTCCCCTCCGGTGGGCGAGCTCCTCGATTAAGTATTTAGGAGTGAGGATCCCCCGCTCTGTATCTGAGTTGTATAGCTTAAATTTTGCTGCACTGTTACAGGATATCCAGTCCCAACTGAAGTCCTATGATATCCCTCTCATATCCTGGCTGGGTAGACGTAACTTGTTGCAAACATATATTACTCCTAAAATTTCATATGTTCTCAGAATGCTGCCTATTTTACTGCCCTCGTCCTTTTTTGCGACTTTACGCTCTTTGTTTACGAAATTCCTATGGAAAGGTAAAAGACCCCGGTTATCTTATTCTGCTCTATGTAGGCGCAAACAGGAAGGCGGCTTAAATGTCCCAGATTTACAACACACCTACGAAGCCATTCAATTGCACTTCTGGACTGAACTTGCTACAACCCCGCCTGAGTCCTCTCTGGGTAGACTCTTAACGACTACTACTTCATTTTCCAGCCTTCAGACATAGGGACAGACGTGCTGCTGAGGGTTAGATAGGGATAAGCTTCAGATAGACAGGGAAAAACTCAAGAAGAACAAGAACAGCTCTTTTCAAAGCTATATACTGCAGGGAGAGGAGTCAAGCTCTCCCCAAATCAGGGATATGGAGCATCCAGTCCAGAGATATACGCTCAACCCAGCTTTACAGGCAGTGTGTAACCCCAAAACAGGGATACTGAAAAATTCAGTCCAGCTATATACGCTGAACACAGCTTTTCAAGCAGTGTGTTACCCCAAAACAGGGATACAGAAAAATTTAGTCCAGCTATATACTATCAACCCAGCTTTTCAGGCAGTGTGTAACCCAAAAACAGGGATACAGAAAAACTTAGTCCAGCTATATACGCTCAACCCAGCTTTACAGGTGGTGTCTCCCCAAACACCTAACAATGATACAGAGCAATTCAGTCCAGTTATATACGCTCAACCCAGCTTTGCAGGCAGTGTCCCCCCAAAACAGGGATATAGAGCAATTAGGTCCGGCTATGTACCCTCAGTCCAGATATCCACGGTGTGTACCCCCAAAACCTAGGTGGTATACACAGAAATTCAGTCAGGCTATGTACGCTCAATGCAGTTTTTCACGGTGTGTACCCCCAAAAACTAGGTGGGAGACACAGAAATTCAGTCAGGCTATGTACGCTGAATCCAATTTTTAAGGGTCTGCCCCCCAAAGCTAAGTGGGATACACAGCAATTCAGTCAGTCTATATACGCGACATCCAGCTTTCCACATGCTGTACCCCCCAATGCTAAGTGGGAGACAGTCGTTCATTCAGTCAGGCCATGTATGGTCAAACCTGTTTTTAATGCTGTACCTCCCGAAGCTAAGTGAGAGACACAGCAATTCAGTCCCGCTACATGAGCTCAATACAATTTTTAGGGGTCTACCCCCCAAAAGCTAATTGTGATACACAGCGATTCAGTCACGCTATATAAGCTCAATCTAATTTTTGGTCAATCCAGATCTGCTACCAGGTTCCGGCCATTATCACATACACAAACATGCCTGGGCCTAGGTGCAGCAGGGAAAACCATATTGCCATATCATCCAGGAAAGCATCCCTCACCTCGGAGGCAGTATGCTGTCTGTCCCCCAAGCTGATGAGCTTCCGCACAGCCTGCTGACATCTCCCCACGCCAGTGTTACAGCGTTTCCAGCTCATAGCTGGGGTGGAGGTTGACACCAAGGATGGTACGGATCCTGCTGTCTCAACACCTGGGGTTGAACCCCCCCCCCCCTCCCCAAGTGGTTCAAAAGCCTAACAAATTGGTTGTTCATACAACCCTCAAAGGTGAGAAGTATTCTTAGCACACAATTCCATTTACCATACGGTACTTCACTATAGCAGCTCAGTGCTGTTCTTTGTTTTTTACCATTAACTAAATCTTGGAATCTTATAAAAATTGATCTTGGAGAATTTTTTTTTGCCTGGTCTGGATTAGTGGTTACAGTATAAGGCTAAAGCCCCACTTTCTGGAAAAGCTGCTTTCTTTATTCCAGCCAGGAGTGGGTAAAGTAGAAGAGAGAAGTATAAGAGCTTCTTTATACTATCAGCATTTCCGAAGCTTATCCTAAATGAGGTTTCTGGGACTTATATATTGAGGATCTATGTGATTGGTGGGGATCCAACATTCGGGACCCCCACAGATCAGCTGGTTGAAGAGGCCACAGCATTTGACTTGTCAGTAACTACTAAGAATAGTTTGATACATATTTTAAGGGCTGTGTTTGGTATTGTGGCTCACACCCATTCACTTGCATGAGACTTAGTTGCTGTTGTGCCATGTGACCAACGAATGTGACGTCATTGACGCAGGGAAGAGCGGTAGCACTTGTGAGCACAGTGTCCCTGGTGCTTTGGTCTGGAGTCTGTCTAGTCCCTAGTCAGCTGCCATTTACACCAGCACGACTTCAAGAGGTAGCAACCTGAGAGCCTTCCTGTGTGCCGAAGATCATATCTCCATAGGGGGTAAAAGGATGAAGACTGGGAAGGCTACTTAGATAATGCACTTGGGATTGGCCCAACACCAAATGGGTTAAGCGGCAAAGCGGGTACACTATCTGACACTCTCAGACTGAAAGGCCTTGGGCCCACCAGTGGTAGATGTCCTGGGGGCCCACCCAACAACTTCCTGCTAATAGCTTACACCCCGGACAAACAAACTTTAGGCCATGACTGTACTCCAAGTTGACTATTGTCTGAATTGATTTAGTGTGCGTATAGACAGTGAAGGGGTCACGGGAGCTGGCATTAATAATGACTATAGAGAAAGGCAATAGATTACTGATCAGAAGACCACATTGTAAAGTGTCATACTGGGAAAAATGTATAAATGGTAAAAAACTTTATTAAAAAATTTGTAATAATTTATTTATTCTTATACATAAGAGGAATTTGCTTGTAAAACTAAAAAAGCTACTTTCATCAAGACCCACATAAGAAAGTTAAAGGGGTTGTCCCATCACAAGGATCCTATCTATACTGCTTGATAATGTGAATGTAAGACTTTTCCTAAATACATTGCTTCAGCAAAACTGCTTTGTTTGTCCACTATCTTACTTTATTCATTTCTCTGTTGACACATCCCTTGACTTATCTGGTCATAAATCAAGGGATGTATCTGCTGCTGTCAGGGGGGAGAGGGGAGGGGCTAAGTGCACGGGAGCGAGCCTGGAAGGGGGGGTAGTTTACACTTTGGGGGGGGGGAGGGGCCGCCAATACAGACCCGGCATCCGCTGTAATAGAGAGGCGGTTGCCGGGGAGTGTTAGACACCGGCACAGGTGCCTGCAACATCTCTACGCTCCTGCCCTGCATGAAGCCAGCAGCGGCAGGAGCGATGCTGCTATTCCGGAGGGGAGGGGGGCGGAGGAGCGGAATAGCAGCATCGCCCCTGCTGGTGTGCTGGCGTCTAACACTCCCCGGCATCCGCCTCTCTATTACAGCGGATGCCGGGTCTAAATTGCATTGTGAAGGCTGTACGTCCGATGCCTAGCTGCATCAGGAGCGCACACTCAGGGCCAGCGGCATAGAAGTGGCGTCTTCTCGCCGATGGCTTTGCATATGTCACCCCGCCCACCAATGACGCAACAAAGCTGGAAGAAAGAAGAATTTACAGCATCGAAGACTGGTGAGTATGCGACGTGGGAATACCCCTTTAACATGTTATATACACCTTTGCAAAAAAAAAAAGCAACAAAAAAAAAATGGAAATCCTTCCCCCCCCCTTTCTTCAACCCCAAAACTAAAAGCCATTCAATAATAATAATAATAATATCTACTGCAGAATGGTTAGATTAAATAATATAAATTGCCCTACAAAAATGTATGACTCTTTTGGTGACATAAAACTTTATTTTTTCTATGAGATGGGTTATTACGTTGCAAAAACAAAAATAATCTATACATATTGATTATCAATTTACTTGTACTGAGCCATTGAATAAAATGAATAAACATAGCGAATGGAGCAAACAATGTAAAATACAAAATCAGTAGCGGAATTGGTGTTTCACATTCAGCTCCTTCAAGAGTTAATACAAGTGAATGAGTTCGTAATATGTGTCTTATCCTGCAATAAACAAGATCTCACACAGCAATGTCTATAGCAGGGGTCGGCAACCCCTGGCACGCGTGCCAAGACTGGCACGCGAGGCATATTTTGCTGGCACGGCAGCCAGCCCGCATCCTTCATACACTAAATTGAGAGAGAGAGAGAGAGAGCGTCCCTTCAGTGCTCTGGTAGAGCTGCGGTGTAGGACACGCCCCCTTCTCTCACTGCCCACCAATCAGAGGTGAGCCTCTCACTGCACAGGATAAGGGCTCCCTGGACCTGCTGCTACATGTGAGGAGGAGCTCCTGCCGTCTGCAGCCCGGAGGAGGAGAGGAAGCAAAGTGAAAGTAAAAACACCAGGTACGTGTGTGTTACTAACTATTCTCATTAATGTCAGGCATTTGGGGTTATTAATTTAGTTTTAGTAACTCCATGTGCCTCACATTAATAGCAGTTAACCCCATCATGTCCCTCACATTAACCCTGTGTGACTCACATAAGGGTTACTGAGGTGTGAGACATATGGGGGTACTAATAAAGGACCTATATAATGAAGATGTTCACTTATTACCTCCATATGTCTCACATATCAGTGTCCTTTATGTAAAACACACAGGGGGTTAATGTGGGGGACATGATGGGGTTAACTGCTATTAATATGAGGCACATTGAGTTGTAACCTGCAATGCACATGACCAGACTCTTTATCTACAACTGTGGATAAAGTACAGACCTATATATTTCAATTGACCCATATATACAGCCATTCTTTTTGTGGCTGTGTATCTGGGCCAAATTGAAGAGCTGAAAACTATTGAGCAGGTCCTATATGTGTCCTGTACACCCCCTATATCTGTCCTATACATACCCTATATCTATCCTATACATCCCCTATATCTGTCTGCATTTGCAGCCTTGTCAATTCATTTTTAATGTATAGGTCAGTGAAAACCACATCTGTGCCATTTGTATGCAGGAGGCCTAAGGCTGAGGCCCCACGTCGCAGAAATGCAGCATTTTTGTTGCAGATTTTGATGCGGTTTATTTCAACCAAAGCTAAAAATGGCTACAGAAGGAATGGGAAATATATAGGAAGCTTCTTATACGTTTCCCTTCTGCTCAATCCACTCCTGGCTTAGGCTCAGAAAAACACAGCAAAATATGTAACAAAAAAAGCTGCATTCCAACAACGTGAGGGCCTTAGGCTAAAGCCCCACGTTGCAGAAACAGCTTTTTTTCGTTGCAGATTTTGCTGTTTTTTTTGAGCCGAAGCCAGGAGTGGATTGAGCAGGAGGGAGACATATAAGAAGCTTCCTATATATTTCCCGTTCGTTTTCTAGCCATTCTTGGCTTTGACGGAAAGAAAAACGCAGCTAAATCTGCAATTAAAAAAAAGCTGCATTTTTGTAATGTGGGGCCTCAGCCTTAGTGTGATTCTATTGGGTGGTGACGCTGTAACTAGATGCAATTAAAGCCAAATCCAGTTCCTGGGCACCAGTGCATTCTCTTTGTTGAAAGTGTGACACCCATTAATTCCTGGCTGGGGTTTTGCTGTTACTGCACCGCCAGGAACTAAACGTGACAAATTAATCTGCGTTTCACTTAGGGAGCGTTCACACTACCATTGGTGTCCGACAGCTAGTGTCCACTGCTAATGTCTGTTCAAAATCTTGTGCAGACATTAGCATCGGACACTAGCTGTGTCTGTGACATTTTGCATTGATTTAAATGGACATCGGGTGTGTTCGTTTACTGTTTGTGGGTGTCCTTAAGTGTCCGTTCCCAAAGATGTCCGACTTTTGAAGCGGACAGAAAAACCTACATGTCGGGTTTTGCTGTCCGCTTGAAAAGTCGGACATCTTTGTGGACGGACAGTTAAGGACAGGCACAGACAGTAAAAGAACGCACCCGGTGTCCGTTTAAATCAATGCAAAATGTCACGGACACAGCTAGTGTCCGATACTAATATCCGCACAAGATTCTGAACAGACATTAGCAGCGAACACTAGCTGTCGGACACCGACGGTAGTGTGAACGCTCCCTTACAGAATACTGAAGTTACTAACAGCCGAGGACTGGATGGAGCATACAGGTACATTGTGTGTCAGCTCTTTACAGGTATGACCTTACTCTGCTCCCAGTCACATACATTACCACCAATTGTAGGTTACGCATGTACTTACATTGCTTCTAAAGGAAAAGAACATGTGTATCCAGGCAAATAGTGGTAAGCGCATGTGGCTGGGAGCGCAGTATGACAGCACCCCTATGTTGCGGTTTGTGCTATATGACTTTAGTGTAGGTGTCGTCAGCTTTACAATTATTGCCCGGCACTCCGAGGACCTCATCTTTGATTTTTTAATTTAAATCGGCACGCCGAACAAAAAAGGTTGCCTACCCCTGGTCTATAGACAGATAAAAAGGCCTTAGTGCTGAAACAGTATTGGTACTTAAAGGGTTAACTCCTCAGCCTGCATCATATGTCACCATGGTAACCACAGCCACAACCAATAGGATTGCAGGACAGGAAGTTGAAAAATCAGTTATCTGCTGTCAGTTATTAGATGAGAGAAGACGTCCACGTGAGCGCTCTGCAGACGGCAGGACTTTGGTAAGTGACCGGGATCTAATACTGAAGATCTTCTGACATGACTGATCATTACACAGACTGTATTACAGGTAACACTAGGGGGCGACTGTGAGTAACTGACCAGTATTAGTCTCTCTTCACATGAGCTTCTCCCTGTTTATAGGAAATAGGAAACATTTACATTAATGTCTCCAGTCATTTTTAATCCTATTTCATGTGCAATGGGACACTTGTAGCTTCTCTCCCATCCCCCAGCTCCCTGTGGGGTTCCCTTAAAGGTAGGAAAGAGGCGACAGTATGGCCAGGACAAATGTATGAGCTACAGTATAAGCTGGTGGGAGATCATCACATTACATCAGATGTAGAACAATGTGCTTACATAGGCTCCATACATGACTCATATTTAGGTTTATGAGGGGAAAAAAACTAAATATATCAACTCTGTCATATATATATATATCTCACTGCTGCATGACGTACCATGATGGACTTCACTGGACTAGAAGATCTTCTGGTTAATTGGTTAATTGTCTCCTAATAAAAAAGAGCAATGTATATTGTTATTGTGCCAGTGACTTCTATTGTACAGACACTATTCTATTAGGTCCATATAACTGATCCTACCTGGCCCCTCCATACACCTGGCCCTGATAGAAATGCTTATTATCCCCTATTATCCCCTATTATCTTACTTTATATATCTGTAATATGTGATAAAGTGACAGACGGGGGTCCCCGGGCCCACCAGAGGACATTATAGTCAATGCTGGCCCTCTATGGATACAGAACATATGTATGCCCACTATTACTTCTACCATACACGTCTTTGTAGATACCTTACTTGGTTTATACTTGTTTCTACACAGTACAAAGAATACGTCAGAGGTGAAGGTACCCTGTATGTATTGTCCACTATTGTATGTCTATAAATAGTATATGTATAGACAGTATGTGTAATGTTTGTATATTGTATATATGTTTCCATACACACATATATCCATGTCTTTCTGTATGTATCTATGTATTTAGATGTATCTGTAAAAGTCGTATCTGTCATGTAACATCTCCACGGTCAGTATGTGTAAGGACTGTGTATACTCTAGATATGGAAAGCTGGAAACACAGAGTGATAGAGATACAACACACGGAGGGGTAAATAAGCGAGGCACAAAGAGGTAGAAGCATGGAGGGGTAGAGACTAGAGTTGAGCGAACACTGTTCGGATCAGCCGTTCCAAACAGCACGCTCCCATAGAAATGAATGGAAGCACCTGGCACGTACACTTTGCCAGCGGCCGGTCGCCGTGCCAGCTGCTTCCATTCATTTCTATGGGAGCGTGCTGTTCGGAACGGGAGATCCGAACAGTGTTCGCTCATCTCTAGTAGAGACACAAGGCGCGAGTCATACATAGGTAGAGGAGGGAACCTAGAGGGCCAGAAAGGTAATAGAGAGAGAGACAGACGAAAGGCACGGAGGGGTAGAGTAGAGAGATCTGAGGTCTGGAGAGAAGAACGAAGACAGAGGGGTAGAGGTGAAAGGTAAGAGTGGCAGAGGCATGAGGGGTAGATGCACAGAGTAGAGTAGTCAGTGAGAATGGGGCTCGGGGTAGAGGTCGCAGTGGTACGCACGCTCTATTAGGAGTTATTTTGTACATAGTCACGCTATTTGGACAGGTTTTGATTCCCTTCACATGTATATGGTATATTTTTGTAGCACTTTTTAAAGACTTTCCTTACTATATGATGCTACTTACATTTATTTAGTACTTACCTTTCATCATATTTAACTCTTGTTTTGCTGGGTGTTCTCATATACATGAATGACTACTTTTGTCACCCAAATTACATTTGTTCTAAATGTGTCTATATCTGTCTAGGTATTGTGCATTATATATTGACAGCACTGCCATACATGTGCTGTTTATCATATTTTACATGTGAGTCTCCATTCACACAGAGTAACGTTGGCATTTTTTGTGCTTATTTTGTGCTTATTTTGGCACATAGTGCCGCGTAAACGCCGCGTATACGCCGCGTTTACGCGGCGCTATGTGCCAAAATAAGCACAAAATAAGCACAAAAAACGCCAACGTTACTCTGTGTGAATGGAGCCTGACACTGCGATTTCCACTCATCTTTCGATTCAACTTTCTTTTGTTTTTAACTGTTTTGTTTTTCCTTTTTCAATATTTGTAATATTAATACAATTATTTTTGGATTACAATTAATTTGTTCTTATTTATGTTATTATACTGATACGGATACCATATAGGTTAATATGTTAGGTTTCTTTAGGTATCATGTATATTGAACATTCTAGGGTTGAGACTTGCTAGGGTTAATAGACAATGAGAAAAGAGGCATGAAGGGGTAGGTCAGGGTGCAAAATACATGAAGGGATAGGAGCAAAATAGATGAAGGGGTATGAAGAAATATGAGTTCATATGAATTACCTGGCAGCGCAATATAACAGTGCAGGAGGATTGTGCTGGCACAACCCAACTGTGATCATGAACTCTGCAACGTCTGTACAAATATGCACAAAGTACCAAATAAAATTATCTCTATGTATGTGCATATAATTTTATGGAGGGAGAAAGACACAAAGCACAGAGGGTAAGAGGTGTAAGATATGGAGGGGTAACTATGAAAAGCACAAAGAGGTAGAAGCATGGAGGTGCAAGTCACAGATAGAGAGAGGAGAGAGAATAGAGGCCAGGAGGGAGAGAGGAGAGAGATGTGAGGCCTGGAGGGAGAGAGGAGAGAGATGTGAGGCCTGGATGGAGAGAGGAGAGGTATAGGAGGCCTGGAGGGAGAGAGGAGAGACATGTGAGGCCTGGAGGGAGATAGTGGTGAGGCCTGGAGGGAGAGAGATGTGAGGCCTGGAGGGAGTGAGGAGAGAGGTGTGAGGCCTGCAGGGAGAGAGGAGAGAGATGTGAAGCCAGGAGGGAGAGTGGAGAGAGTTGTAAAGCCTGGAGGGAGAGAGGAGACAGATGTGATACCAGGAGGGATAGGGAAGAGAGATGTGAGGCCTGGAGGGAGAGAGGAGAGAAATGTGAGGCCTGGAGGGAGAGAGGAGAGACATGTGAGGCCTGGAGGGAGAGAGGAGAGAGATGTGAGGCCTGGAGGGAGAGAGGAGAGAAACTAGAGGCCAGGAAGGAGAGGGATGTGAGGCCTGGAGGAAGAGAGGGGAGAGATGTGAGGCCTAGGGGGAGAGAGGAGAGAGATGTGAGACCTGGAAAGAGAGAGGAGAGAGATGTGAGGCCTGGAGGGAGAGAGATGTGAGGCCTGGAGGGAAAGAGGAGAGAGATCTGAGGCCTGGAAAGAGAGAGGAGAGAGATGTGAGGCCAGGAAGGAGACAGATGTGAGGCCTGGAGGGAGAGAGGGGAGAGATGTGAGGCCTGGGGGGAGAGGGGGAGAGATGTGAGGCCTGGAGGGAATGAGGAGAGAGATGTGAGGCCTGGGGGGAGAGAGGAGTGAGATGTGAGGCCTAGAGGGAGAGAGATGTGAGGCCTGGAGGGAGAGAGGAGAGAGATGTGAAGCCAGGAGGGAGAGAGGAGAGATATGTGAGGCCTGGAGGTAGAGAGGAGAGAGATGTGAGGCCAGGAGGGAGAGAGGAAAGAGATGTGAGGCCAGGAGGGAGAGAGGAAAGAGATGTGAGGCCTGGAGGGAGAGAGGTGTGAGGCCTGGAGGGAGAGAGGAGAGAGATGTGAGGCCAGGAGGGAGAGAGGAGAGAGATTGGAGGCCTAGAAGGAAAGAGGAGAGAGTTGTGAGGCCTGGAGGGAGAGAGGAGAGAGATGTGAGGCCTGGAGGGAGAGAGGAGAGAGATGTGAGGCCGAGAGGGAGAGAGGAGAGAGATGTGAGGCCTGGAAAGAGAGAGGAGAGAGATGTGAGGCCTGGAGGGAGAGAGGTGTGACGCCTGGAGGGGAGAGGAGAGAGATGTGAGGCCTGGAGGGAGAGAGGTGTGAGGCCTGGAGGGAAAGAGATGTGAGGTCTAGAGGGAGAAAGGAGAGAGATGTGAGGCCTGCATGGAGAGAAGAGAAAGATGTGAGGCCTAGAGGGAGAGAGGAGAGAGATATGAGGCCTGGAGGGAGAGAGGAGAGAGATGTGAGGCCTGGAGGGAGAGAGGAGAGAGATGTGAGGCCTGGAGGGAGAGAGATGTGAGGCCTGGAGGGAGAGAGATGTGAGGCCTAGAGGGAGAAAGGAGAGAGATGTGAGGCCTGGAGGGAGAGAGATGTGAGGCCTGGAGGGAGAGAGGGGAAAGATGTGAGACCTGGAGGGAGAGAGGAGAGAGATGTGAGGCCTTGAGGGAGAGAGGAGAGAGATGTGAGGCCTGGAGGGAGAGAGGAGAGAGATGTGAGGCCTGGAGGGAGAGAGATGTGTGGCCTGGAGGGAGAGAGGAGAGAGATGTGAGGCCTAGAGGGAGAGAGGAGAGAGATGTGAGGCCTGGACGCAGAGAGGAGAGAGATGTGAGGCCTGGAGGGAGAGAGGAGAGAGATGTGAGGCCTTGGGGGACAGAGATGTGAGGCCTGGAGGGAGAGAGGAGAGAGATGTAAGGCCTGGAGGGAGAGAGGAGAGAGATGTGAGGCCTGGGGGGAGAGAGGAGAGAGATGTGAGGCCTAGAGGGAGAGAGATGTGAGGTCTGGAGAGAGAGAGGAGATGTGAGGCCAGGAGGGAGAGAGGAGAGATATGTGAGGCCAGGAGGGAGAGAGGAGAGAGATGTGAGACCAGGAGGGAGAGAGGAGAGCGATGTGAGGCCTGAAGGGAGAGAGGAGAGAGATGTGAGGCCGAGAGGGAGAGAGGAGAGAGATGAGAGGCCTGGAGGGAGAGAGGTGTGAGGCCTGGAAGGAGAGAGGGGAGTGATGTGAGGCATTGGAGGGAGAGAGGTGTGAGGCCTGGAGGGAGAGAGGAGAGAGATGTGAGGCCAGGAGGGAGAGAGGAGAGAGATGTGAGGCCAGGAGGGAGAGAGCAGAGAGATGTGAGGCCTGGAGGGAGAGAGGAGAGAGATGTGAGGCCTGGAAGGAGAGAGGAGAGAGATGTGAGACCTGGAGGGAAATAGGTGTGAGGCCTGGAGGGAGAGAGATGTGAGGCCTAGAGGGAGAAAGGAGAGAGATGTGAGACCAGGAGGGAGAGAGGAGAGCGATGTGAGGCCTGAAGGGAGAGAGGAGAGAGATGTGAGGCCGAGAGGGAGAGAGGAGAGAGATGAGAGGCCTGGAGGGAGAGAGGTGTGAGGCCTGGAAGGAGAGAGGGGAGTGATGTGAGGCATTGGAGGGAGAGAGGTGTGAGGCCTGGAGGGAGAGAGGAGAGAGATGTGAGGCCTGGAGGGAGAGAGGAGAGAGATGTGAGGCCAGGAGGGAGAGAGCAGAGAGATGTGAGGCCTGGAGGGAGAGAGGAGAGAGATGTGAGGCCTGGAAGGAGAGAGGAGAGAGATGTGAGACCTGGAGGGAAATAGGTGTGAGGCCTGGAGGGAGAGAGATGTGAGGCCTAGAGGGAGAAAGGAGAGAGATGTGAGGCCTGGAGGGAGAGAGGAGAGAGATGTGAGACCTGGAGGGGAGAGGAGAGAGATGTGAGGCCTGGAGGGAGAGAGGTGTGAGGCCCTGACGGAAAGAGATGTGAGGCCTAGAGGGAGAAAGGAGAGAGATGTGAGGACTGGTGGGAGAGAGGAGAGAGATGTGAGTCCAGGAGAGAGAGAGGAGAGAGATGTGAGGCCTGGAGGGAGAGAGGTGTGAGGCCTGGAGGGAGAGAGGAGAGAGATGTGAGGCCTGGAGGGGAGAAGAGAGAGATGTGAGGCCGAGAGAGAGGAGAGAGATGTGAGGCCTGGAGGGAGAGAGGAGAGAAATGTGAGGCCTGGAGGGAGAGAGGAGAGAGATGTGAGGCCTGGAGGGAGAGAGGAGAGAGATGTGAGACCAGGAAGGAGAGAGGAGAGAGATGTGAGGCCTGGAGGGAGAGATGTGAGGCCAGGAGGGAGAGAGGAGAGAAATGTGAAGCCAGGAGGGAGGGAGGGACCCTTGAGGAGGGAGGGACCCTTGAGGTCCCTTCCAACTCTACCATAAGAATAAGAGGAGAGAGATGTGAGGACTGGTGGGAGAGAGGAGAGAGATGTGAGACCAGGAGGGATAGAGGAGAGAGATGTGAGGCCTGGAGGGAGATGTGAGGTCTGGAGGGAATGAGGAGAGAGATCTGAGGCCTGGAGGGAGAGAGGAGGGAGATGTGAGGCCTGGAGGGAGAGAGGAGAGAGATATGAGGCCTGGAGGGAGAGAGGAGAGAGATGTGAGGCCTGGAGGGAGAGAGGAGAGAGATATGAAGCCTGGAGGGAGAGAGGAGAGAAATGTGAGGCCTGGAGGGAGAGAGGAGAGAAATGTGAGGCCTGGAGGGAGAGAGGAGAGAGATGTGAGGTCTTGAGGGAATGAGGATAGAGATCTGAGGCCTGGAGGGAGAGAGGAGGGAGATGTGAGGCCTGGAGGGAGAGAGGAGAGAGATGTGAGGCCTGAAGGGAGAGAGGATAGAGATGTGAGGCCTGGAGGGAGAGAGGAGAGAAATGTGAGGCCTGGAGGGAGAGAGGAGAGAGATGTGAGGTCTTGAGGGAATGAGGAGAGAGATGTGAGGCCTGGAGGGAGAGAGGAGGGAGATGTGAGGCCTGGAGTGAGAGAGGAGAGAGATGTGAGGCCTGGAGGGAGAGAGGAGAGAGATGTGAGGCCTGGAGGGAGAGAGGAGAGAAATGTGAGGCCTGGAGGGAGAGAGGAGAGAGATGTCAGGCCTGGAGGGAATGAGGAGAGACATCTGAGGCCTGGAGGGAGAGAGGAGGGAGATGTGAGGCCTGGAGGGAGAGAGGAGAGAGATGTGAGGCCTGGAGGGAGAGAGGAGAGAGATGTGAGACCAGGAAGGAGAGGAGAGAGATGTGAGGCCTGGAGAGAGAGATGTGAGGCCAGGAGGGAGAGAGGAGAGAGATGTGAAGCCAGGAGGGAGAGAGTAGAGAGATGTGAGGACTGGTGGGAGAGAGGAGAGAGATGTGAGACCAGGAGGGGTAGAGGAGAGAGATGTGAACCCAGGAGGGAGAGAGGAAAAAGATGTGAGGCCTGTAGGGAGAGAGGAGAGAGATGTGAGGACTGGAGGGAGAGAGGAGGGAGATGTGAGGTCTGGAGGGAATGAGGAGAGAGATCTGAGGCCTGGAGGGAGAGAGGAGGGAGATGTGAGGCCGAGAGGAGAGAGATGAGAGGCCTGGAGGGAGAGAGGTGTGAGGCCTGGAAGGAGAGAGGGGAGTGATGTGAGGCATTGGAGGGAGAGAGGTGTGAGGCCTGGAGGGAGAGTGGAGAGAGATGTGAGGCCTGGAGGGAGAGAGGAGAGAGATGTGAGGCCAGGAGGGAGAGAGCAGAGAGATGTGAGGCCTGGAGGGAGAGAGGAGATAGATGTGAGGCCTGGAAGGAGAGAGATGTGAGGCCTGGAGGGAAATAGGTGTGAGGCCTGGAGGGAGAGAGATGTGAGGCCTAGAAGGAGAAAGGAGAGAGATGTGAGGCCTGGAGGGAGAGAGGAGAGAGATGTGAGGCCTGGAGGGAGAGAGGAGAGAAATGTGAGGCCTGGAGGGAGAGAGGAGAGAGATGTGAGGTCTTGAGGGAATGAGGATAGAGATCTGAGGCCTGGAGGGAGAGAGGAGGGAGATGTGAGGCCTGGAGGGAGAGAGGAGAGAGATGTGAGGCCTGAAGGGAGAGAGGATAGAGATGTGAGGCCTGGAGGGAGAGAGGAGAGAAATGTGAGGTCTGGAGGGAGAGAGGAGAGAGATGTGAGGTCTTGAGGGAATGAGGAGAGAGATGTGAGGCCTGGAGGGAGAGAGGAGGGAGATGTGAGGCCTGGAGTGAGAGAGGAGAGAGATGTGAGGCCTGGAGGGAGAGAGGAGAGAGATGTGAGGCCTGGAGGGAGAGAGGAGAGAAATGTGAGGCCTGGAGGGAGAGAGGAGAGAGATGTCAGGCCTGGAGGGAATGAGGAGAGACATCTGAGGCCTGGAGGGAGAGAGGAGGGAGATGTGAGGCCTGGAGGGAGAGAGGAGAGAGATGTGAGGCCTGGAGGGAGAGAGGAGGGAGATGTGAGGCCTGGAGGGAGAGAGGAGAGAGATGTGAGGCCTGGAGGGAGAGAGGAGAGAGATGTGAGACCAGGAAGGAGAGGAGAGAGATGTGAGGCCTGGAGAGAGAGATGTGAGGCCAGGAGGGAGAGAGGAGAGAGATGTGAAGCCAGGAGGGAGAGAGTAGAGAGATGTGAGGACTGGTGGGAGAGAGGAGAGAGATGTGAGGACTGGAGGGAGAGAGGAGGGAGATGTGAGGTCTGGAGGGAATGAGGAGAGAGATCTGAGGCCTGGAGGGAGAGAGGAGGGAGATGTGAGGCCGAGAGGAGAGAGATGAGAGGCCTGGAGGGAGAGAGGTGTGAGGCCTGGAAGGAGAGAGGGGAGTGATGTGAGGCATTGGAGGGAGAGAGGTGTGAGGCCTGGAGGGAGAGTGGAGAGAGATGTGAGGCCTGGAGGGAGAGAGGAGAGAGATGTGAGGCCAGGAGGGAGAGAGCAGAGAGATGTGAGGCCTGGAGGGAGAGAGGAGATAGATGTGAGGCCTGGAAGGAGAGAGATGTGAGGCCTGGAGGGAAATAGGTGTGAGGCCTGGAGGGAGAGAGATGTGAGGCCTAGAAGGAGAAAGGAGAGAGATGTGAGGCCTGGAGGGAGAGAGGAGAGAGATGTGAGGCCTGGAGGGAGAGAGGAGAGAGATGTGAGGCCTGGAGGGAGAGAGGAGAGAGATGTGAGACCAGGAAGGAGAGAGGAGAGAGATGTGAGGCCTGGAGAGAGAGATGTGAGGCCAGGAGGGAGAGAGGAGAGAGATGTGAAGCCATGAGGGAGAGAGGAGAGAGATGTGAGGACTGGTGGGAGAGAGGAGAGAGATGTGAGACCAGGAGGGGTAGAGGAGAGAGATGTGAAGCCAGGAGGGAGAGAGGAAAAAGATGTGAGGCCTGTAGGGAGAGAGGAGAGAGATGTGAGGCCTGGAGGGAGAGAGGAGGGAGATGTGAGGTCTGGAGGGAATGAGGAGAGAGATCTGAGGCCTGGAGGGAGAGAGGAGGGAGATGTGAGGCCGAGAGGGAGAGAGGAGAGAGATGAGAGGCCTGGAGGGAGAGAGGTGTGAGGCCTGGAAGGAGAGAGGGGAGTGATGTGAGGCATTGGAGGGAGAGAGGAGTGAGGCCTGGAGGGAGAGAGATGTGAGGCCTGGAGGGAGAGAGGAGAGAGATGTGAGGCCAGGAGGGAGAGAGCAGAGAGATGTGAGGCCTGGAGGGAGAGAGGAGATAGATGTGAGGCCTGGAAGGAGAGAGGAGAGAGATGTGAGGCCTGGAGGGAAATAGGTGTGAGGCCTGGAGGGAGAGAGATGTGAGGCCTAGAAGGAGAAAGGAGAGAGATGTGAGGCCTGGAGGGAGAGAGGAGAGAGATGTGAGGCCTGGAGGGAGAGAGGAGAGAGATGTGAGGCGTGGAGGGAGAGAGGAGAGAGATGTGAGACCAGGAAGGAGAGAGGAGAGAGATGTGAGGCCTGGAGAGAAAGATGTGATGCCAGGAGGGAGAGAGGAGAGAGATGTGAAGCCAGGAGGGAGAGAGGAGAGAGATGTGAGGACTGGTGGGAGAGAGGAGAGAGATGTGAGACCAGGAGGGGTAGAGGAGAGAGATGTGAAGCCAGGAGGGAGAGAGGAAAAAGATGTGAGGCCTGTAGGGAGAGAGGAGAGAGATGTGAGGCCTGGAGGGAGAGAGGAGGGAGATGTGAGGTCTGGAGGGAATGAGGAGAGAGATCTGAGGCCTGGAGGGAGAGAGGAGGGAGATGTGAGGCCGAGAGGGAGAGAGGAGAGAGATGAGAGGCCTGGAGGGAGAGAGGTGTGAGGCCTGGAAGGAGAGAGGGGAGTGATGTGAGGCATTGGAGGGAGAGAGGTGTGAGGCCTGGAGGGAGAGAGGAGAGAGATGTGAGGCCTGGAGGGAGAGAGGAGAGAGATGTGAGGCCAGGAGGGAGAGAGCAGAGAGATGTGAGGCCTGGAGGGAGAGAGGAGAGAGATGTGAGGCCTGGAAGGAGAGAGATGTGAGGCCTGGAGGGAAATAGGTGTGAGGCCTGGAGGGAGAGAGATGTGAGGCCTAGAGGGAGAAAGGAGAGAGATCTGAGGCCTGGAGGGAGAGAGGAGAGAGATGTGAGACCTGGAGGGGAGAGGAGAGAGATGTGAGGCCTGGAGGGAGAGAGGTGTGTGGCCCTGACGGAAAGAGATGTGAGGCCTAGAGGGAGAAAGGAGAGAGATGTGAGGCCTGGAGGGAGAGAGGAGAGAGATGTGAGGCCTAGAGGGAGAGAGGAGAGAGATGTGAGTCCGGGAGAGAGAGAGGAGAGAGATGTGAGGCCTGGAGGGAGAGAGGTTTGAGGCCTGGAGGGAGAGAGGAGAGAGATGTGAGGCCTGGAGGGGAGAAGAGAGAGATGTGAGGCCGAGAGAGAGAGAGAGGAGAGAGATGTGAGGCCTGGAGGGAGAGAGGAGAGAAATGTGAGACCAGGAAGGAGAGAGGAGACAGATGTGAGGCCTGGAGGGAGAGATGTGAGGCCAGGAGGGAGAGAGGAGAGAGATGTGAAGCCAGGAGGGAGGGAGGGACCCTTGAGGAGGGAGGGACCCTTGAGGTCCCTTCCAACTCTACCATAAGAATAAGAATAAGAGGAGAGAGATGTGAGGACTGGTGGGAGAGAGGAGAGAGATGTGAGACCAGGAGGGATAGAGGAGAGAGATGTGAGGCCTGGAGGGAGAGAGGAGGGAGATGTGAGGTCTGGAGGGAATGAGGAGAGAGATCTGAGGCCTGGAGGGAGAGAGGAGGGAGATGTGAGGCCTGGAGGGAGAGAGGAGAGAGATATGAGGCCTGGAGGGAGAGAGGAGAGAGATGTGAGGCGTGGAGGGAGAGAGGAGAGAGATATGAGGCCTGGAGGGAGAGAGGAGAGAGATGTGAGGTCTTGAGGGAATGAGGATAGAGATCTGAGGCCTGGAGGGAGAGAGGAGGGAGATGTGAGACCTGGAGGGAGAGAGGAGAGAGATGTGAGGCCTGAAGGGAGAGAGGAGAGAGATGTGAGGCCTGGAGGGAGAGAGGAGAGAAATGTGAGGCCTGGATGGAGAGAGGAGAGAGATGTGAGGTCTTGAGGGAATGAGGAGAGTGATGTGAGGCCTGGAGGGAGAGAGGAGGGAGATGTGAGGCCTGGAGGGAGAGAAGAGAGAGATGTGAGGCCTGGAGGGAGAGAGGAGAGAGATGTCAGGCCTGGAGGGAATGAGGAGAGACATCTGAGGCCTGGAGGGAGAGAGGAGGGAGATGTGAGGCCTGGAGGGAGAGAGGAGAGAGATGTGAGGCCTGGAGGGAATGAGGAGAGAGATCTGAGGCCTGGAGGGAGAGAGGAGAGAGATGTGAGGCCTGGAGGGAGAAAGGAGAGAGATGTGAGGCCTGGAGGGAGAGAGAAGAGAGATGTGAGGCCTGGAGGGAGAGAGGAGAGAGATGTGAGGCCTGGAGGGAGAGAGGAGAGAGATGTGAGACCAGGAAGGAGAGAGGAGAGAGATGTGAGGCCTGGAGAGAGAGATGTGAGGCCAGGAGGGAGAGAGGATAGAGATGTGAAGCCAGGAGGGAGAGAGGAGAGAGATGTGAGGACTGGTGGGAGAGAGGAGAGAGATGTGAGACCAGGAGGGATAGAGGAGAGATGTGATGCCAGGAGGGAAAGAGGAAAAAGATGTGAGGGCTGTAGGGAGAGAGGAGAGAGATGTGAGGCCTGGAGGGAGAGAGATGTGAGGCCTGGAGGGAGAGAGGAGAGAGATGTGAGGCCTTGGGGAAGAGTGATGTGAGGCCTGGAGGGAGAGAGGAGAGAGATGTGAGGCCTTGGGGAAGAGATATGTGAGGCCTGGAGGGAGAGAGGAGAGAGATGTGAGGCCAGGAGGGAGAGAGCAGAGAGATGTGAGGCCTGGAGGGAGAGAGGAGAGAGATGTGAGGCCTGGAAGGAGAGAGGAGAGAGATGTGAGGCCTGGAAGGAAATAGGTGTGAGGCCTGGAGGGAGAGAGATGTAAGGCCTAGAGGGAGAAAGGAGAGAGATGTGAGGCCTGGAGGGAGAGAGGAGAGAGATGTGAGACCTGGAGGGGAGAGGAGAGAGATGTGAGGCCTGGAGGGAGAGAGGTGTGAGGCCTGGAGGGAAAGAGATGTGAGGCCTAGAGGGAGAAAGGAGAGAGATGTGAGGCCTGGAGGGAGAGAGGAGAGAGATGTGAGGCTTAGAGGGAGAGAGGAGAGAGATGAGAGGCCTGGAGGGAGAGAGGTGTGAGGCCTAGAGGGAGAGAGGGGAGAGATGTGAGGCCTGGAGGGAGAGAGGTGTGAGGCCTGGAGGGAGAGAGATGTGTGGCCTGGAGGGAGAGAGGAGAGAGATGTGAGGCCTTGGGGAAGAGAGATGTGAGGCCTGGAGGGAGAGAGGAGAGAGATGTGAGGCCAGGAGGGAGAGAGCAGAGAGATGTGAGGCCTGGAGGGAGAGAGGAGAGAGATGTGAGGCCTGGAAAGAGAGAGGAAAGAGATGTGAGGCCTGGAGGGAAATAGGTGTGAGGCCTGGAGGGAGAGAGATGTAAGGCCTAGAGGGAGAAAGGAGAGAGATGTGAGGCCTGGAGGGAGAGAGGAGAGAGATGTGAGACCTGGAGGGGAGAGGAGAGAGATGTGAGGCCTGGAGGGAGAGAGGTGTGAGGCCTGGAGGGAAAGAGATGTGAGGCCTAGAGGGAGAAAGGAGAGAGATGTGAGGCCTGGAGGGAGAGAGGAGAGAGATGTGAGGCCTAGAGGGAGAGAGGAGAGAGATGAGAGGCCTGGACGCAGAGGAGAGAGATGTGAGGCCTGGAGGGAGAGAAGAGAGAGATGTGAGGCCTTGGGGGACAGAGATGTGAGGCCTGGAGGGAGAGAGGAGAGAGATGTAAGGCCTGGAGGGAGAGAGGAGAGAGATGTGAGGCCTAGAGGGAGAGAGGAGAGAGATGTGAGGCCTGGACGCAGAGAGGAGAGAGATGTGAGGCCTGGAGGGAGAGAGGAGAGAGATGTGAGGCCTTGGGGGACAGAGATGTGAGGCCTGGAGGGAGAGAGGAGAGAGATGTAAGGCCTGGAGGGAGAGAGGAGAGAGATGTGAGGCCTGGGGGGAGAGAGGAGAGAGATGTGAGGCCTAGAGGGAGAGAGATGTGAGGTCTGGAGAGAGAGAGGAGATGTGAGGCCAGGAGGGAGAGAGGAGAGATATGTGAGGCCTGGAGGTAGAGAGGAGAGAGATGTGAAGCCAGGAGGGAGAGAGGAGAGAGATGTGAGACCAGGAGGGAGAGAGGAGAGAGATGTGAGGCCGAGAGGGAGAGAGGAGAGAGATGAGAGGCCTGGAGGGAGAGAGGTGTGAGGCCTGGAAGGAGAGAGGGGAGTGATGTGAGGCATTGGAGGGAGAGAGGTGTGAGGCCTGGAGGGAGAGAGGAGAGAGATGTGAGGCCTGGAGGGAAATAGGTGTGAGGCCTGGAGGGAGAGAGATGTGAGGCCTAGAGGGAGAAAGGAGAGAGATGTGAGGCCTGGAGGGAGAGAGGAGAGAGATGTGAGACCTGGAGGGGAGAGGAGAGAGATGTGAGGCCTGGAGGGAGAGAGGTGTGAGGCCCTGACGGAAAGAGATGTGAGGCCTAGAGGGAGAAAGGAGAGAGATGTGAGGCCTGGAGGGAGAGAGGAGAGAGATGTGAGGCCTAGAGGGAGAGAGGAGAGAGATGTGAGTCCAGGAGAGAGAGAGGAGAGAGATGTGAGGCCTAGAGGGAGAGAGGTGTGAGGCCTGGAGGGAGAGAGGAGAGATGTGAGGCCTGGAGGGGAGAAGAGAGAGATGTGAGGCCGAGAGAGAGAGAGAGGAGAGAGATGTGAGGCCTGGAGGGAGAGAGGAGAGAAATGTGAGGCCTGGAGGGAGAGAGGAGAGAGATGTGAGGCCTGGAGGGAGAGAGGAGAGAGATGTGAGACCAGGAAGGAGAGAGATGTGAGGCCTGGAGGGAGAGATGTGAGGCCAGGAGGGAGAGAGGAGAGAGATGTGAAGCCAGGAGGGAGGGAGGGACCCTTGAGGAGGGAGGGACCCTTGAGGTCCCTTCCAACTCTACCATAAGACTAAGAGGAGAGAGATGTGAGGACTGGTGGGAGAGAGGAGAGAGATGTGAGACCAGGAGGGATAGAGGAGAGAGATGTGAGGCCTGGAGGGAGAGAGGAGGGAGATGTGAGGTCTGGAGGGAATGAGGAGAGAGATCTGAGGCCTGGAGGGAGAGAGGAGGGAGATGTGAGGCCTGGAGGGAGAGAGGAGAGAGATATGAGGCCTGGAGGGAGAGAGGAGAGAGATGTGAGGCATGGAGGGAGAGAGGAGAGAGATATGAAGCCTGGAGGGAGAGAGGAGAGAAATGTGAGGCCTGGAGGGAGAGAGGAGAGAGATGTGAGGTCTTGAGGGAATGAGGATAGAGATCTGAGGCCTGGAGGGAGAGAGGAGGGAGATGTGAGGCCTGGAGGGAGAGAGGAGAGAGATGTGATGCCTGAAGGGAGAGAGGAGAGAAATGTGAGGCCTGGAGGGAGAGAGGAGAGAAATGTGAGGCCTGGAGGGAGAGAGGAGAGAGATGTGAGGTCTTGAGGGAATGAGGAGAGAGATGTGAGGCCTGGAGGGAGAGAGGAGGGAGATGTGAGGCCTGGAGTGAGAGAGGAGAGAGATGTGAGGCCTGGAGGGAGAGAGGAGAGAGATGTGAGGCCTGGAGGGAGAGAGGAGAGAAATGTGAGGCCTGGAGGGAGAGAGGAGAGAGATGTCAGGCCTGGAGGGAATGAGGAGAGACATCTGAGGCCTGGAGGGAGAGAGGAGGGAGATGTGAGGCCTGGTGGGAGAGAGGAGAGAGATGTGAGGCCTGGAGGGAGAGAGGAGAGAGATGTGAGGCCTGGAGGGAATGAGGAGAGAGATCTGAGGCCTGGAGGGAGAGAGGAGAGAGATGTGAGGCCTGGAGGGAGAAAGGAGAGAGATGTGAGGCCTGGAGGGAGAGAGGAGAGAGATGTGAGGCCTGGAGGGAGAGAGGAGAGAGATGTGAGGCCTGGAGGGAGAGAGGAGAGAGATGTGAGACCAGGAAGGAGAGAGGAGAGAGATGTGAGGCCTGGAGAGAGAGATGTGAGGCCAGGAGGTAGAGAGGAGAGAGATGTGAAGCCAGGAGGGAGAGAGGAGAGAGATGTGAGGACTGGTGGGAGAGAGGAGAGAGATGTGAGACCAGGAGGGGTAGAGGAGAGAGATGTGAAGCCAGGAGGGAGAGAGGAAAAAGATGTGAGGCCTGTAGGGAGAGAGGAGAGAGATGTGAGGCCTGGAGGGAGAGAGGAGGGAGATGTGAGGTCTGGAGGGAATGAGGAGAGAGATCTGAGGCCTGGAGGGAGAGAGGAGGGAGATGTGAGGCCGAGAGGGAGAGAGGAGAGAGATGAGAGGCCTGGAGGGAGAGAGGTGTGAGGCCTGGAAGAAGAGAGGGGAGTGATGTGAGGCATTGGAGGGAGAGAGGTGTGAGGCCTGGAGGGAGAGAGGAGAGAGATGTGAGGCCTGGAGGGAGAGAGGAGAGAGATGTGAGGCCAGGAGGGAGAGAGCAGAGAGATGTGAGGCCTGGAGGGAGAGAGGAGAGAGATGTGAGGCCTGGAGGGAGAGAGATGTGAGGCCTGGAGGGAAATAGGTGTGAGGCCTGGAGGGAGAGAGATGTGAGGCCTAGAGGGAGAAAGGAGAGAGATGTGAGGCCTGGAGGGAGAGAGGAGAGATATGTGAGACCTGGAGGGGAGAGGAGAGAGATGTGAGGCCTGGAGGGAGAGAGGTGTGAGGCCCTGACGGAAAGAGATGTGAGGCCTAGAGGGAGAAAGGAGAGAGATGTGAGGCCTGGAGGGAGAGAGGAGAGAGATGTGAGGCCTAGAGGGAGAGAGGAGAGAGATGTGAGTCCAGGAGAGAGAGAGGAGAGAGATGTGAGGCCTGGAGGGAGAGAGGAGAGAAATGTGAGGCCTGGAGGGAGAGAGGAGAGAGATGTGAGGCCTGGAGGGAGAGAGGAGAGAAATGTGAGGCCTGGAGGGAGAGAGGAGAGAGATGTGAGGCCTGGAGGGAGAGAGGAGAGAGATGTGAGACCAGGAAGGAGAGAGGAGAGAGATGTGAGGCCTGGATGGAGAGATGTGAGGCCAGGACGGAGAGAGGAGAGAGATGTGAAGCCAAGAGGGAGGGAGGGACCCTTGAGGTCCCTTCCAACTCTACCATAAGAATAAGAGGAGAGAGATGTGAGGACTGGTGGGAGAGAGGAGAGAGATGTGAGACCAGGAGGGATAGAGGAGAGAGATGTGAGGCCTGGAGGGAGAGAGGAGGGAGATGTGAGGTCTGGAGGGAATGAGGAGAGAGATCTGAGGCCTGGAGGAAGAGAGGAGGGAGATGTGAGGCCTGGAGGGAGAGAGGAGAGAGATATGAGGCCTGGAGGGAGAGAGGAGAGAGATGTGAGGCCTGGAGGGAGAGAGGAGAGAGATATGAAGCCTGGAGGGAGAGAGGAGAGAAATGTGAGGCCTGGAGGGAGAGAGGAGAGAGATGTGAGGTCTTGAGGGAATGAGGATAGAGATCTGAGGCCTGGAGGGAGAGAGGAGGGAGATGTGAGGCCTGGAGGGAGAGAGGAGAGAGATGTGAGGCCTGAAGGGAGAGAGGAGAGAGATGTGAGGCCTGGAGGGAGAGAGGAGAGAAATGTGAGGCCTGGAGGGAGAGAGGAGAGAGATGTGAGGTCTTGAGGGAATGAGGAGAGAGATGTGAGGCCTGGAGGGAGAGAGGAGGGAGATGTGAGGCCTGGAGTGAGAGAGGAGAGAGATGTGAGGCCTGGAGGGAGAGAGGAGAGAGATGTGAGGCCTGGAGGGAGAGAAGAGAGAGATGTGAGGCCTGGAGGGAGAGAGGAGAGAGATGTCAGGCCTGGAGGGAATGAGGAGAGACATCTGAGGCCTGGAGGGAGAGAGGAGGGAGATGTGAGGCCTGGAGGGAGAGAGGAGAGAGATGTGAGGCCTGGAGGGAGAGAGGAGAGAGATGTGAGGCCTGGAGGGAATGAGGAGAGAGATGTGAGGCCTGGAGGGAGAGAGGAGAGAGATGTGAGGCCTGGAGGGAGAAAGGAGAGAGATGTGAGGCCTGGAGGGAGAGAGGAGAGAGATGTGAGGCCTGGAGGGAGAGAGGAGAGAGATGTGAGGCCTGGAGGGAGAGAGGAGAGAGATGTGAGACCAGGAAGGAGAGAGGAGAGAGATGTGAGACCAGGAGGGATAGAGGAGAGAGATGTGAAGCCAGGAGGGAGAGAGGAAAAAGATGTGAGGCCTGTAGGGAGAGAGGAGAGAGATGTGAGGCCTGGAGGGAGAGAGGAGGGAGATGTGAGGTCTGGAGGGAATGAGGAGAGAGATCTGATGCCTGGAGGGAGAGAGGAGGGAGATTTTAGGTCTGGAGGGAGAGAGGAGAGAGATGTGAGGCCTGAAGGGAGAGAGGAGAGAGATATGAGACCAGGAGGGAGAGAGGAGAGAGATGTGAGGCCTGGAGGGAGAGAGGAGAGAGATGTGAGGCCTGGAGGGAGAGAGGAGGGAGATGTGAGGTCTGGAGGGAATGAGGAGAGAGATCTGAGGCCTGGAGGGAGAGAGGAGGGAGATTTTAGGTCTGGAGGGAGAGAGATGCGAGGCCTGGAGGGAGAGAGTAGAGAGATGTGAGGCCTGGAGGGAGAGAGGAGAGCAATGTGAGGCCTGGAGGGAGAGAGGAGAGAGATGTGAGGTCTGGAGGGAATGAGGAGAGAGATGTGAGGCCTGGAGGGAGAGAGGAGGGAGATGTGAGGCCTGGAGGGAGAGAGGAGAGAGATGTGAGGCCTGGAGGGATAGTGCAGAGAGATGTGAGGCCTGGAGGGAGAGAGGAGAGAGATGTGAGGCCTGGAGGGAGAGAGGAGAGAGATGTGAGGCCTGGAGGGAATGAGGAGAGAAATCTGAGGCCTGGAGGGAGAGAGAAGGTAGATGTGAGGCCTGGAGGGAGAGAGGTGAGAGATGTGAGGCCTGGAGGGAGAGAGGAGAGAGATGTGAGGCCTGGAGGGAATGAGGAGAGAGATCTGAGGCCTGGAGAGAGAGAGGAGAGAGATATGAAGCCTGGAGGGAGAGAGGAGAGAGATGTGAGGCCAGGAGGGAGAGAGGAGTGAGATGTGAGGCCTGGAGGGAGAGAGGAGAGAGATGTGAGGCCTGGAGGGAGAGAGGAGAGAGATCTGAGGCCTGGAGGGAGAGAGGAGGGAGAGGGGAGAGAGATGTGAGGCCTGGAGGGAGTGAGGAGAGAGATGTGAGGCCAGGAGGGAGATAGGAGAGAGATGTGAGGCCTGGAGGGCGAGGAGAGAGATGTGAGGCCTGGAGGGAGAGAGGGGAGAGATGTGTGGCCTGGAGGGAGAGAGGAGAGAGATGTGAGGCCTGGAGGAAGAGAGGAGAGAGATGTGAGGCCTGGAGGGAGAGAGGAGAGAGATGTGAGGCCAGGAGGGAGAGAGGAGAGAGACTAGAGGCCAGGAGGGAGAGAGGAGAGAAATGTGAGGCCTGGAGGGAGAGAGATGTGAGGCCTGGAGGGATAGAAGAGGGAGGACAGAGGTGCAGAGAGGTGAGTGGTAGGAGAGGCAGAAGCAGGGGGTGTGACAGGTACAAGAGAGAAAGCTGGAGAGGTAGGATATATAGAAAGATGAAAGGTACGGAGGAATAGCGAGGTAGTGGGTGGTAGAGGTAACAGAGAGATGAGAGGCGCAGAGATGGAGGGGTACAGGAAAGAGGAAAGAAGCATAAATAACAGAGAGACATAGACAAGAGGCATGAGGAGCCCAGAGACAGAGAGAGGCAAGAAGGGTTAGAAGTAGGAGGTGGTGAATAGAGAAGAGAGGCAGAAGGCAAAAGATTCAGAGAAGGAAAGAGGAAAGTGGTGCAAATCGGTAGAGGAGAAAGGGGTGAAGTTTGACAGGGTAGCTCAGAGAGGTACAAGATGAGGAATAGGTGGAGGAGAGAGGAGCAAGTGCAGAGGGGTAATGTAATGAAAATAGAGGGGTGAGATGAAGGGGGAGCTTGGGAGCTTTTACGGTGCGCAAAGTCTCACATGCCGTATACGTGCCACATCACGTGGCACGTTACTCCGTGTGAATGGACCCTTAGGATGTGTAATATATCCTCTATCCTATGAATAGAAGATAAATACTGTAGTATATCCCATTTAATATGATAATACTTATAGGAATCTATGTAAACAATAAAAGGTGTGTGTGCTAACTATATGACGTGTCTATATCTATTTTACTTATTTGTATATACAATTTGTGCAGATGTCTGTATTTTATATATGTTTTGATCAGTGTGTGTGTGTGTGTGTGCGTGTGTGTGTATATGTATACTGTGTGTGTGTATATATGTATACACTTATTAGGATGTATACATACACACTTTGGGTACATTACATAAGTGGATACTACTTACTGACTATTACAAAGGTCGCACTACATGATGGGTGAATGGGCTCAGTACAGATTTTTTCACAATACCTTGTAGTGCTTTCTTTCATTTTGCCATTTGTCCATATGCAGTATGTGTAAGGTGTGTATTGCATGTATATATTTCTCTATATACTGTATATATACCTGTTTTAAGTTGTACCGCTCATGTAAAGTATCTCTATATACAGTAAGTGTAAGGTGTATATTTAAACAAATTGAATAGATAGACAGATGTTATATTACATTACTATTACTAGTATCCTATCATATATTACTATGTTTTAGCCATAGAGATGTTAGAGCAGAAATTCTGCATGACATGTTTGATCCCATCAACCACTTAGTGGCCTTATTATGATGGGTCCCTATACTAACACTTTACATATAGGGAAGGAGATCACCTTCTTATAGACTCACTGTTACAGGGCAGTTTATAAAAACTTGATCTCTGGGGTGTATAGAGGGTGGGGGTCAGCATTTATTCTAGAAGTAAAGTGTTAGTGTAGGGACCCATCTGAATGAGGTCGCCGTGACGTGGCAGATGGGCTCGCACAATTTACTAAATTGTGCGCCAAGAACCTCACGTTTATAACTGTAGTCAGTGATACATGAAAGTGTAGTCTAAGAATTATATCATTACAAGCTCCGCACCAGAAGTATCAGCTCACTTGTCAGAACTGGGTCTAGTCTGTGTATCTAGAACTGGGTCTAGTCTGTGTATCTAGAACTGGGTCTAGTCTGTGTATCTAGAACTGGGTCTAGTCTGTGTATCTAGAACTGTGTCTATTCTGTATATCTAGAACTGTGTCTAGTCTGTATCTAGAACTGGGTCTAGTCTGTATATCTAGAACTGTGTCTAGTCTGTGTATCTAGAACTGGGTCTAGTCTGTGTATCTAGAACTGGGTCTAGTATGTGTATATAGAACTGGGTCTACTCTGTGTATCTAGAACTGGGTCTAGTCTGTGTATCTAGAACTGGGTCTAGTCTGTGTATCTACAACTGGGCCTAGTCTGTGTATCTATAACCGGGTCTAGTCTGTGTATCTAGAACTGGGTCTAGTCTGTGTATCTAGAACTGGGTCTAGTCTGTGTATATAGAACTGGGTCTAGTCTGTGCTTCTACAACTAGGCTCTGGTTCCTCTACAAACTATCCTGGTTTCATCAGTCCTCATCTAATCTACCTGCTATTTTACTTTCCATCCATTAAAGTGTAACTTTTTCTTTATTTTTATTGCACATCATATAGGAAATGTTTCTGTAGCTGTTTTCTTGTATACTTTAGGTTTGGCTTCTTATTAGTAAAAAAAAAAAAAAAAAAGGCTGACAGCACCTATCAGATGATGTATGGTATTGATCTTTTTAGATCTGTGCCCCAGGTGAAGAGCTATCGGTGCTGGTACTGTAGCTCTTCATTGTCAGAAGGGGGTTTCTGACAGTCACTCAGGAATGCCCTTCCTCCCAGTAGTGCCTATAGCTCTGTACCGTGAGACCGGGGAGGAACGGCCCCCACCCCTCCTGATAGTTCTCGTCCATAGACGAGTTCCTCACTGTTCAGTATTATCGCTAGGTGGTAAGCAACGCCCCCTTCACAGTACAGAGCTATAGAGGAATGGCGCTCCTGTGTGACTATCAGAAACGCCCTTCTGACAGTGAAGAGGTACGGTACCAGCACTGACAGCTCTTCACCGGGGGCTCAGAACAGGAAAGCTGAATTCAGCGCACTGTCAGCTTTCTAGCGATGTATTACACCGCATGTGCCACAGAAGGTGAAGGGTTCTCTTTAAAGACCTTATGAACACTCTAGTAAACAGCAGTGATAGGCAGTGCAGTACATCAAATTAACAATATGATTATGTAGCAGGTACAATATTTAAACATTTGGGGCCCCACTTTTAATTTTGCCGAGGGCCCCACTTTGTCTAAAACCGGCCCTGATTCTAATGCACTGCATTAGTGTTAGGAGCTGAACAAATGGAGCCATACCCGGTAGAGGTGAAAAATTTCAAAAGCTTAAGAATAATGTCCCTGGGTACATTCAGGTTTTTAGGGCTCCCCTGTGCTTGGTGAATATGGTCTATGTGCAGCAGTGTAGAGTTGGCCTGTTGAATGGGAGCTGAGAACAATGTTGTAACTTTCTCCCACAGGTTAGTTATCAATTCTGTCACTCCTCTGAGCTCTGTTGGCTCTGTTAGACCTATTTTTCAGGTACTCCAATTTAATATCAATGGTCTCACATTTTTAAGCAGAATCATCAAGGCGGGTTTTTATCCTTCTCCAGGGTGTCAGCAACTTTATCCAGTTTATCCTTCACCTCCTAGACTCTGGATCCAAAATTCTGTATTTTTTTTGGTGAAATCAGAGAGTTCAGTAGAAAACAGTAATTTGATTTTTGCAAAGAGAGCAGTGGGGTCTAAGTCAGTATCCATGGTGTCCACCATAGGTTGCGGGTCAGAGGTTGAGAGTGACATAGTGCTGCTGTGAGGAGAGTGTGCCATGGTAAGTAGAAGACTTCTCTGAGCTTTCAGCTTTTAAGAATGTGTAGACATCTTATAAAAGTAGCAGGTGGTAGGGCAGGGCAGGGCAGGTTTTTGGCTTGGAGAAGCTGACAGGATGATAAAGTCGAGCTGACTTGGAGCAGGTAAGGTGACGGCTGCTCAGGGCCGCCGATAGGCCAGTACTACCGGTACTGGCGTCAGGGGCCCGGCCAAATTGAAAAATGGGGGGGGGGCGGTTTTGGCCCGCCACCGTGTGCCGGCCCCCTGGCGCCCGTAGCAGTCATTATATGTCCTATTTCAACTCAGATCTGCATCCAGAGGACGCAGATCTGAGTTGAAGACATACGCGGCTGAAGCAAGGAGCTGACACAGGTCAGCTCCTCGCTTCGCCGCTGCGCGCCTCTCTCGCTGACACATATGCGGCTGAAGCGAGGAGCTGACTTGTGTCAGCTCCTCGCTTCGCTGCCGCCGCTGCTACTGGCTTGTAGACGCGATGTGATCACATCGCGTCTACAAGCCAGTAGCCGGCGAAGCGAGGAGCTGACACAGGTCAGCTCCTCGCTTCGCCGCTGCGTGCCTCTCTCGCTGACACATATGCGGCTGCAGCGAGGAGCTGACCTGTGTCAGCTCCTCGCTTCGCCGCTGCTACTGGCTTGTAGACGTGATGTGATGACGTCACATCGCGTCTACAACTGTGCGCCAGTGAGAGAGAGGCGCGCAGAGAGCTGCGATGGAACGAAAGAGAAGGTAAGTGTAATGTTGTGTACGCTGAGGTGGAACATGAAACTGGGGGCAGATGAAGGAGAGGACGGCATGACACTGGGGGCAGAGATGGAGGGGACATGAATCTGGGGGCAGAGATGGAGGGACATGACACTGGGGGCAGAGATGGAGGGGACATGAATCTGGGGCAGAGATGTGGAGACATGAATCTGGGGGCAGAGATGGAGAGGACGGCATGACACTGGGGGCAGAGATGGAGGGGACATGAATCTGGGGGCAGAGATGGAGGGACATGACACTGGGGCAGAGATGGAGGGGACATGAAACTGGAGGCAGAGATGGAGGGGACATGAATATGGGGGCAGAGATGGAGGGAACATGAATATGGGGGCAGAGATGGAGGGGACATGAATATGGAGCAGAGATGGAGGGGACATGAATCTGGGGGCAGAGATGGAGGGGACATGAATCTGGGGGCAGAGATGGAGGGGACATGAATCTGGGGGCAGAGATGGAGGGGACATAAATCTGGGGACAGAGATGGAGGGGACATGAATCTGGGGGCAGAGATGGAGGGGGGGACATGAAACGGAGCAGAAATGGATGGGCGGACATGAATCTGGGGGCAGAGATGGAGGGGGAGACATGAAACTGAGGGCAGATGAAGGGTGTATATGAAGCTGGGGGAGAGATAGAGGGGGTACATATAATGTACGGGTGACTGTAGGAGGATTATACTGTGTGTGGGCACATGAAAAATTAATGAGAATGGGCGGAGTCAACATAAAAGTGGGTGGGGCTAAATTTGCCGCGGCGCACAATTTCTCCCTCTTTTGGTTCTTCAAAAGTTGGGAGGTATGGGTACAATGTGTACAATGGAAAGATGTTAGAAGGGGGGGGGATTGTTGGGGCATCGGGTGTGCAGCACTGCGGAGAGGGAACTGGGGCAATAATATATAATATATAAGTTTTTAGCTGGAGAACTACAAAGCACACAATACCTCCAAAGGTACGTGTGCTTTGTATTAATAATGATGTAGGCTGCTATGTTACTAGCATAGCAGCCTGTTTGGGGGTGGGACTTTCACTTTAAAGGAGTGTTCACATTGCGTTTTTGGCCTCCCTTGCCGGGATCCGTTGGTAACCAGTCACAATCATCTACCCACTTATCCCTGCACGGAGAACTACAGGCCCCCCTTTTTTTTTAATGGCCAGTTCTTCGTGCAGGGATAAGTGGGTAGCTGATTCTGACTGGTTACCAACGGATCCCGGCAAGGGAGGCCAAAAACGCAATGTGAAAAAGCCCTGAGGATTTATTAAGAGGGCTCTTATAGATGGTGTTGGCTCCCTATAGGCGCTGTCACACGGAGCAGATTTTACCTGCAAATAGAATTTGATTAAGCTTTGTAATGCTGTTAAATAAAGGGAAATGTAATACAGAATTGGTATGTCGCAAAATAAGACAGTTTTAAAATGGCGAGGGGGGCCCAGACACTTAGGCTGTATGGGGCCCCAAAATTCCTGATGGCGGCCCTGCGGCTGCTGCACATGTAGAGGCTGCACAGAAATCAGATTCAGGCAGTTTTCAGACACCAACAAACTTTCGAAAACCCACCGGGTTCAGCAGGAGATCCGGATGTAAGTAGTAGCGGGGGGACCCAGGTGGGAACCCCTAAATAGGCTGGAAAAAGAATATAACACCAAAGCCTGTGTGAAACATGTATGGTCCTCTTCAGCACCATGTCATGCCCCTACCTGCTCAATTTTTAGCTGCAGGGGGGTTTTTTTGTTATAAATTTTTAGTTATATTTAGATAGAATTGCTATAATTATAGATAGAAATTTCTATATTTATAGAAAAGTTTTAGACTTTTACACTACAGTTAATTATTTAACACACATTTTATATGTTTGTGTACCTCCTGTGGTGCTGAGCACTGGTCAGTGACATATATTACTGGTCGGTATCTGCTCAATTTTTAGCCACAAGTTTATTGTTGTTAAATTTAGTTACAATTGCTAGATAAATAGTTAGAGAGAGATAGATAGATAGATAGATAGATAGATAGATAGATAGATAGATAGATAGATAGATAAAAGTATCTATCTATATCTGTATAAACATTTTAGCTAGCTTTTAGTACAGGATCTTATATGTGAGTACAAGTAAATTTATTGTAATTCTTTTCTACCTCTCTTTTTTTCTGATTTATATATTTTTTTACATATATACCCTTATTAAAGCATAACATACACTTTAGATTCTCAATAAAGGATCAATACACGTGTAAAAACAGAACACAACATATACAAAATGTGCCAAAGCTCCTAAACCTTCTAAATAATGTATTCAGCAGAAGAGGATTATCCCTTCGTGGCATCTGACAATGATATGGCGAGAGGGAGAACAAGAAAATGCCCAATTTCCTCTATTTTTCCTCTTCCCTCTCCCAAAGGAAAAGCCCCAGAATAATTACTGAAGTAGTTTCTGATATTGCTGAATTCATTTTTAGAATTCATTTTTAGATATAAAATTTTATTTCTGTATAAATTATCCAATTCACTACCATATTGCAAAATAATTGAAAATCACACCAAGGCTGGGGCCCCACATTGTGAAATCGCAGCGTTTTACAGTTCTTGCAAAGTGAATGGGCTAATCCCATTCACACATTGCAGGAAAAAAAATCTGCATAAAATAAAATAAATAATCCTTTAATAGTCCAACTATGGGGAGATTCAGTGTGTTACAGCTGCATGATAATACAGTAATACAAAATATGAATACAAAAGCTCCACAGTAGAGGCATTACAGTGACAGTAGAGAGAGGAGTCAAGCTCTCCCCAAATCAGGGGTACGGAGCATCCAGTCCAGCGATATACGCTCAACCCAGCTTTACAGGCAGTATCCCCACAAACACATAACAAGGAGACAGAGCAATTCAGTCCAGCGATATACGCTCAACCCAGCTTTACAGGCAGTGTGTAACCCCAAAACAGGGATACAGAAAAATTCAGTCCAGCTATATACGCTGAACACAGCTTTTCAAGCAGTGTGTTACCCCAAAACAGGGATACAGAAAAATTTAGTCCAGCTATATACGCTCAACCCAGCTTTACAGGCGGTGTCTCCCCAAACACCTAACAATGATACAGAGCAATTCAGTCCAGTTATATACGCTCAACCCAGCTTTGCAGGCAGTGTCCCCCCAAAAAAGGGATATAGAGCAATTAGGTCCGGCTATGTACCCTCAGTCCAGATATCCAGGGTGTGTACCCCCAAAACCTAGGTGGGAGACACCGAAATTCAGTCAGGCTATGTACGCTCAATGCAGTTTTTCACGGTGTGTACCCCCAAAACCTAGGTGGGAGACACAGAAATTCAGTCAGGCTATGTACGCTCAATGCAGTTTTTCATGGTGTGTACCCCCAAAACCTAGGTGGGAGACACAGAAATTCAGTCAGGCTATGTACGCTCAATGCAGTTTTTCACGGTGTGTACCCCCAAAACCTAGGTGGGAGACACAGAAATTCAGTCAGGCTATGTACGCTGAATCCAATTTTTAAGGGTCTGCCCCCCAAAGCTAAGTGGGAGACACATCAATTCAATCAGGCTATATCAGCTCAATCCAATTTTTAAGGGTCTACCCCCAGAAGCTAAGTGGGATACAAAGCAATTCAGTCAGTCTATATACGCGACATCCAGCTTTCCACATGCTGTACCCCCCAATGCTAAGTGGGAGATAGTCGTTCATTCAGTCAGGCCATGTATGGTCAAACCTGTTTTTAATGCTGTACCCCCTGAAGCTAATTGGGAGACACAGCAATTCAGTCACGCTACATGAGCTCAATACAATTTTTAGGGGTCTACCCCCCAAAAGCTAAGTGTTATACACAGCGATTCAGTCACGCTATATAAGCTCAATCTAATTTTTGGTCAATCCAGATCTGCTACCAGGTTCCGGCCATTATCACATACACAAACATGCCTGGGCCTAGGTGTAGCAGGGAAAACCATATTGCCATATCATCCAGGAAAGCATCCCTCACCTCAGAGGCAGTATGCTGTCTGTCCCCCAAGCTGATGAGCTTCAGCACAGCCTGCTGACATCTCCCCACGCCAGTGTTACAGCGTTTCCAGCTCATAGCTGGGGCGGAGGTTGACACCAAGGGTACTACGGATCCTGCTGTCTCAACACCTGGGGTGGAAACCCCCCCCCCCCCAAGTGGTTCAAAAGCCTAACAAATTGGTTGTTCATACAACCCTCAAAGGTGAGAAGTATTCTTAGCACACAATTCCATTTACCATACGGTACTTCACTATCGCTGCTCGGTGCTGTTCTTTGTTTTTTACCATTAAAAAACCATTTTTTTTTTTGCCTGGTCTGGATTAGTGGTTACAGTATAAGGCTAAAGCCCCACTTTCTGGAAAAGCTGCTTTCTTTATTCCAGCCAGGAGTGGGTAAAGTAGAAGAGAGAAGTATACGAGCTTCTTTATACTATCAGCATTTCCGAAGCTTATCCAAAATGAGGTTTCTGGGACTTATATATTGAGGATCTATGTGATTGGTGGGGATCCAACATTCGGGGCCCCCACAGATCAGCTGGTTGAAGAGGCCACAGCATTTGACTTGTCAGTAACTACTAAGAATAGTTTGATACATATTTTAAGTGCTGTGGTTGGTATTGTGGCTCACACCCATGCACTTGCATGAGACTTAGTTGCTGTTGTGCCATGTGACCAACGAATGTGACGTCATTGACGCAGGGAAGAGCGGTAGCACTTGTGAGCACAGTGTCCCTGGTGCTTTGGTCTGGAGTCTGTCTAGTCCCTGGTCAGCTGCCATTTACACCAGCACGACTTCCAGAGGTAGCAACCTGAGAGCCTTCCTGTGTGCCGAAGATCATATCTCCATAGGGGGTAAAAGGATGAAGACTGGGAAGGCTACTTAGATAATGCACTTGGGATTGGCCCAACACCAAATGGGTTAGGCGGCAAAGAGGGTACACTATCTGACACTCTCAGACTGAAAGGCCTTGGGCCCACCAGTGGTAAATGTCCTGGGGGCCCACCCAACAACTTCCTGCTAATAGCTTACAGCCCGGACAAACGAACTTTAGGCCATGACTGTACTCCAAGTTGACTATTGCCTGAATTGATTTAGTGTGCGTATAGACAGTGAAGGGGTCACGGGAGCTGGCATTAATAATGACTATAGAGAAAGGCAATAGATTACTGATCAGAAGACCACATTGTAAAGTGTCATACTGGGAAAAATGTATAAATGGTAAAAAAAACTTTATTAAAAAATTTGCAATAATTTATTTATTCTTATACATAAGAGGAATTTACTTGTAAAACTAAAAAAGCTGCTTTCATCAAGACCCATATAAGAAAGTTAAAGGGGTTGTCCCATCACAAGGATCCTATCTATACTGCTTGATAATGTGAATGTAAGACTTTTCCTAAATACATTGCTTCAGCAAAACTGCTTTGTTTGTCCACTATCTTACTTTATTCATTTCTCTGTTGACACATCCCTTGACTTATCTGGTCATAAATCAAGTGATGTATCTGCTGCTGTCAGGGGGGAGAGGGGAGGGGCTAAGTGCACGGGAGCGAGCCTGGAGGAGGGGGTAGTTTACACTTTGGGGGGGGAGGGGCCGCCAATACAGACCCGGCATCCGATGTAATAGAGAGGCGGATGCCGGGGAGTGTTAGACGCTGGCACAGGTGCCTGCAACATCTCTACGCTCCTGCCCTGCATGAAGCCAGCAGCGGCAGGAGCGATGCTGCTATTTCGGAGGGGAGGGGGGCGGAGGAGTGGAATAGCAGCATCGCTCCTGCCACTGCTGGCTTCATGCAGGGCAGGAGCGTAGAGATGTTGCAGGCACCTGTGCCGGCGTCTAACACTCCCCAGCATCCGCCTCTCTATTACAGCGGATGCCGGGTCTAAATTGCATTGTGAAGGCTGTACGTCCGATGCCTAGCTGCATCAGGAGCGCACACTCAGGGCCAGCGGCATAGAAGCGGCGTCTTCTCGCCGCTGGCTTTGCATATGTCACCCCGCCCACCAATGACGCAACAAAGCCGGAAGAAAGAAGAATTTACAGCATCGAAGACTGGTGAGTATGCGACGTGGGAATACCCTTTTAACATGTTATATACACCTTTGCAAAAAAAAAAGCAACAAAAAAAATGGAATTCCCCCCCCCCTTTCTTCAACCCCAAAACTAAAAGCCATTCAATAATAATAATAATATCTACTGCAGAATGGTTAGATTAAATAATATAAATTTCCCTACAAAAATGTATGACTCTTTTGGTGACATAAAACTTTATTTTTTCTATGAGATGGGTTATTATGTTGCAAAAACAAAAATAATCTATACATATTGATTATCAATTTAATTGTACTGAGCCATTGAATAAAATGAATAAGCATAGCGAATGGAGCAAACAATGTAAAATACAAAATCAGTAGTGGAATTGGTGTTTCACATTCCGCTCCTTCAAGAGTTAATACAAGTGAATGAGTTACCTGTAATACAGACTGTATTACAGGTAACACTAGGGGGCGACTGTGAGTAACTGATCAGTATTAGTCTCTCTTCACATGAGCTTCTCCCTGTTTATAGGAAATAGGAAACATTTACATTAATGTCTCCAGTCATTTTTAATCATATTTCATGTGCAATGGGACACTTGTAGCTTCTCTCCCATCCCCCAGCTCCCTATGGGGTTCCCTTAAAGGTAGGAAAGAGGCGACAGTATGGCCAGGACAAATGTATGAGCTACAGTATAAGCTGGTGGGAGATCATCACATTACATCAGATGTAGAACAATGTGCTTACATAGGCTCCATACATGACTCATATTTAGGTTTATGGGGGGGGGACTAAATATATCAATTCTGTCATATATATATATATCTCAATGCTGCATGACTTAACATGATGGACTTCACTGGACTAGAAGATCTTCTGGTTAATTGGTTAATTGTCTCCTAATAAAAAAGAGTAATGTATATTGTTATTGTGCCAGTGACTTCTATTGTACAGACACTATTCTATTAGGTCCATATAACTGATCCTACCTGGCCCCTCCATACACCTGGCCCTGATAGAAATGCTTATTTTATTATCCCCTATTATCTTACTTTATATATCTGTAATATGTGATAAAGTGACAGACGGGGGTCCCCGGGCCCACCAGAGGACATTATAGTCAATGCTAGCCCTCTGTGGATACAGAACATATGTATGCCCACTATTACTTCTACCATACACCTCTTTGTAGATACCTTACTTGGTTTATACTTGTTTCTACACAGTACAAAGAATACGTCAGAGGTGAAGGTACCCTGTATGTATTGTCCACTATTGTATGTCTATAAATAGTATATGTATAGACAGTATGTTTGTTTTGGTACCGTGTTAGCCAGTGGTTATGAAATATGAAAAAAAACAAAAAAACTTTTTAAGTCTTCAGTAGGTGATACCTTTTTTAATGGCTAACTCATAATGATGACAGAATATGACGTTTCGAAGCTTCCTCTGAGCTTCTTCTTCAGATATGACTAAAAACACTTTCTAGAGGCTGCATATTTATGTACAACTGGACACAGGGCTAGAATTACAGAAGGGAGGGGGGAAGAGGCTTATTACTATATACTTATAACAACAAACAATCAATTGCCAGATCCCAGGTTATCTTAATGGCTGTCTTAATGATTTGTATAAGAAGACATAAACCCACGTGAGATGTTCATTCCATTGTCCAATGTCTGGAATAGGGTCATGGCCTTGTACTCATAAATCAGTCGCTGTTTCCTTGATTTAAAGTTCCCTTTTAAGATCAAGATTTTCATGTCATTGATGATGTTGTGGTCTTCCTGGCAGAAATGTTTTGGCACGGGAAGATCAGTTCTCTGTTTGATTGTATGGCGATGTGAATTAATTCTCATTCTGAGTTTCTGTCCGGTCTTTCCAACATACAGATTTTCAGTGGAACATTTGGTGCAAATGATCAAATACACTACATTAGGTGTGTTACAGGTGAACACACCTGGGATTTTATATTCCCTGTTAGAGTTTGGTACCTCTATCCTGTCAGTGGTCAGTATGTGCGGGCAGGTCTTGCACCTCTTCTGTCCACATGGGAATGTTCCTGTGTTAGTTGGAGGTGACAGTGAGCTGCTAATGATCATATTCCTGAGGTTTGGTGGCTGTCTGTAGCACAGGAGAGGGGGGTCCGGAAATATGGATTTTAGACGGTTGTCTTTTTGCAGTAGTGGATGTAATTTGCGTGTGATTCCTCTCAGCGTCTCCAGGTGGGAGTTATATGTGACAACCAAGGGCACCCGATTGTTTTCCTGTTTGGTATTGTATTTTAATAACTCCGATCTTGGTATTCTGGTGGCTCTGGTGATTTGGTTATCAACTGATTTTGGATGGTAACCCTGCCTTAAGAATGTGTTTTTGAGGCCCCCAAGGTGCTTGTCTCTGTCCACCGGATCTGAGCATATGCGATGGTATCTGATGGCCTGGCTGTATACAATGGAGTTTTTTATGTGTTTAGGATGAAAGCTATCCCATCTTAGGTAGGTAGGGTGGTCAATTGGTTTCCGATACAGCGATGTCTCAATTTTGTTGTCCTGTATCTTGATGACTGCGTCCAGGAAGTTTATTTCGGAGAAGGAGTGATTGAGCGTCAGGTTGATGGTGGGATGGAACTGGTTGAATTGATCATGGAAGATTTTCAGCTGTTCCTCGGATCCGGTCCAAATGATTAGGATATCATCAATGAAGCGATAGTAGGCCAGAGGTCTGATGGTGCAGGTGGAGAGGAAGTCACTCTCCAGCTTGGCCATGAAGAGATTAGCGTACTGTGGCGCCATTTTGCTCCCCATTGCGGTGCCGGTCTGTTGTAAATAGATGCAGTCACCAAAGGAGAAGTAATTGTGAGTGAGGATGAATTTTCTGAGTTTCACCACTGATTCAGCGTTCATACCTCGCTTTTCCATGAAAAACCGGCAGGCATTTATACCGTCCTGGTGTGGGATGTTGGAGTACAGGGATTCTACATCCATGGTGGCCAGGATAGTTCCATCTGGAAGGGGACCTATAGTGGATAGTTTATTTAATAGGTCTGTGGTGTCCTGAAGGTAGCTGGCTGTATCCTTCACTAAGGGTTTAAGGGTACCCTCCACCCATCCAGAGATCTGTTCAGTGAGAGTCCCAACACATGAGATGATCGGTCTCCCTGGGTTCCCAGGTTTGTGCAGTTTTGGAAGCATATAAAAAGTCCCTGTCCTTGGGCTTGCTGGTATGAGGCTGCTTAGGCTTATTGCTCCATCAGATAGGCCGGAGATCACCTATTTCAGTTTTTTAGAGTATTCCACTGCCTCCTGTATGTAGTCTGATGTGTTCATCATGACTATAGCACCACCCTTGTCTGCTGGTTTAATGATGATGTCGTTATTATTTCTCAGAGATTTTATGGCCCTTCTTTCCTGGGCAGTGATGTTAGATGGCAGTGCTTTATTTGTATCCAGTATAGTGGATTTGACCATGTGTCTGAAACAGTCTATGTAATTATCCAAATCAAAATTTCGTCCAGTTGGAGGTGTCCAATCAGATGTCTCCTTTTTTGCTAAGATTGGAACCTCTGAAGGGGTAGGTTGGGTCTCCTCTGTGTCATGAAAATATTCCCTCAGGCGCAGTCTCCTGAAAAAATCCTCCATGTCGCTGCACAGTTCAATTTTATCCATGGTTTTAGAAGGACAAAATGAGAGTCCCCTGGAGAGTACCCCAAATTCTGCTTTGGTGGGTTCATAGGTGGAGAGATTGATAACACAGTTCTGTGTTTCCAAATCCACAGGTGAGTGGTCCTGGTTGTTGTTAGATATATATTTTGCTTTGTGTGTATTCTTGTAGAATCCTGCAGCAAGTCTCAGTCTGTGGAGTTTCTTTCGCTTATTGAGGATCAGAGATTTCTGCAGTTTCTCATAGTATTGTAGTAATGTTATCCTGGAGCTCTCCTCGATATTCTCCTTTGGTGACTGCATCTATTTACAACAGACCGGCACCGCAATGGGGAGCAAAATGGCGCCACAGTACGCTAATCTCTTCATGGCCAAGCTGGAGAGTGACTTCCTCTCCACCTGCACCATCAGACCTCTGGCCTACTATCGCTTCATTGATGATATCCTAATCATTTGGACCGGATCCGAGGAACAGCTGAAAATCTTCCATGATCAATTCAACCAATTCCATCCCACCATCAACCTGACGCTCAATCACTCCTTCTCCGAAATAAACTTCCTGGACGCAGTCATCAAGATACAGGACAACAAAATTGAGACATCGCTGTATCGGAAACCAATTGACCGCCCTACCTACCTAAGATGGGATAGCTTTCATCCTAAACACATAAAGAACTCCATTGTATACAGCCAGGCCATCAGATACCATCGCATATGCTCAGATCCGGTGGACAGAGACAAGCACCTTGGGGGCCTCAAAAACACATTCTTAAGGCAGGGTTACCAACCAAAATCAGTTGATAACCAAATCACCAGAATACCAAGATCGGAGTTATTAAAATACAATACCAAACAGGAAAACAATCGGGTGCCCTTGGTTGTCACATATAACCCCCACCTGGAGACGCTGAGAGGAATCACACGCAAACTACATCCACTACTGCAAAAAGACAACCGTCTAAAATCCATATTTCCGGACCCCCCTCTCCTGTGCTACAGACAGCCACCAAACCTCAGGAATATGATCATTAGCAGCTCACTGTCACCTCCAACTAACACAGGAACATTCCCATGTGGACAGAAGAGGTGCAAGACCTGCCCGCACATACTGACCACTGACAGGATAGAGGTACCAAACTCTAACAGGGAATATAAAATCCCAGGTGTTTTCACCTGTAACACACCTAATGTAGTGTATTTGATCACTTGCACCAAATGTTCCACTGAAAATCTGTATGTTGGAAAGACCGGACAGAAACTCAGAATGAGAATTAATTCACATCGCCATACAATCAAACAACAGAGAACTGATCTTCCCGTGCCAAAACATTTCTGCCAGGAACACCACAACATCATCAATGACATGAAAATCTTGATCTTAAAAGGGAACTTTAAATCAAGGAAACAGCGACTGATTTATGAGTACAAGGCCATGACCCTATTCCAGACATTGGACAATGGAATGAACATCTCACGTGGGTTTATGTCTTCTTATACAAATCATTAAGACAGCCATTAAGATAACCTGGGATCTGGCAATTGATTGTTTGTTGTTATAAGTATATAGTAATAAGCCTCTTCCCCCCTCCCTTCTGTAATTCTAACCCTGTGTCCAGTTGTACATAAATATGCAGCCTCTAGAAAGTGTTTTTAGTCATATCTGAAGAAGAAGCTCAGAGGAAGCTTCGAAACGTCATATTCTGTCATCATTATGAGTTAGCCATTAAAAAAGGTATCACCTACTGAAGACTTAAAAAGTTTTTTTGTTTTTTTTCGTATTTCATAGACAGTATGTGTAATGTTTGTATATTATATATATGTTTCCATACAAACATATATCCATGTCTTTCTGTATGTATCTATGTATTTAGATGTATCTGTAAAAGTCGTATCTGTCATGTAACATCTCCACGGTCAGTATGTGTAAGGACTGTGTATACTCTAGATATGGAAAGCTGGAAACACAGAGTGATAGAGATACAACACACGGAGGGGTAAATAAGTGAGGCACAAAGAGGTAGAAGCATGGAGGGGTAGAGACTAGAGTTGAGCAAACACTGTTCGGATCAGCCGTTCCAAACAGCACGCTCCCATAGAAATGAATGGAAGCACCTGGCACGTACACTTTGCCAGCGGCCGGTTGCCGTGCCAGCTGCTTCCATTCATTTCTATGGGAGCGTGCTGTTCAGAACGGCTGATCCGAACAGTGTTCGCTCATCTCTCGTAGAGACACAAGGCGCGAGTCATACATAGGTAGAGGAGGGAACCTAGAGGGCCAGAAAGGTAATAGAGAGAGAGACAGACGAAAGGCACGGAGGGGTGGAGTAGAGAGATCTGAGGTCTGGAGAGAAGAACGAAGACAGAGGGGTAGAGGTGAAAGGTAAGAGTGGCAGAGGCATGAGGGGTAGATGCACAGAGTAGAGTAGTCAGTGAGAATGGGGCTCGGGGTAGAGGTCGCAGTGGTACGCACGCTCTATTAGGAGTTATTTTGTACATAGTCACGCTATTTGGACAGGTTTTGATTCCCTTCACATCAGGGGCGGATCCAGGGCCGGGCAAGCCGGGCAACCGCCCGGGGCCCCGCGCTTAGGGGGGCCCCGCGGTGCGGCCAGGACCTAACAAAATGGTCCCAGTCGGCATGTCCCGATTTCAACACATCGGCGTCCTATGGACGCCGATGAGCTGAATACATAGCCGTTTAAAGCAGGAGCTGTTACAGCTCAGCTCCTGCTTTAACGCTGAGCTCCGGCATTTGTATATGTGTATGAAGGAGAGAGCTGCGAGGGAACGAGGAAAGGTGAGTGTGTGTGTGAGTGTGAGAACAGCATGACACTGGGGCAGATGGAGGGGGGAGAGAACAGTATGACGCTGGGGCAGATGAAGGGGGAAGAACGGCATGACACTGGGGCAGATAGAGGGGGGGGGAGAACAGTATGACACTGGGGCAGAGACGGGGGGGAACTTGAAACAGGGCAGATGGAGGGGGGAGAACGGCATGACAATGGGGCAGATAGAGGGGGGGAGAACAGCATGACACTGGGGCAGATGAAGGGGGGAACGGCATGACACTGGGGCAGATGAGGGGGTGAGAACAGCATGACACTGGGGCAAATGAAGGGGGGAGAACGGCATGACACTGGGGCAGATGGAGGGGGAGAATGGCATGACACTGGGGCAGATGGAGGGGGGGAGAACGGCATGACACTGGGGCAGATGAAGGGGGGAGAACGGCATGACACTGGGGCAGATGAAGGGGGGGAGAACGGCATGACACTGGGGCAAATGAAGGGGGAGAGAACGGCATGACACTGGGGCAAATGAAGGAGGAGAGAACGGCATGACACTGGGGCAGATGAAGGGGGGAGAATGGCATGACACTGAGGCAGAGACGGGGGGGACATGAAACTGTGGGCAGATAAAGGGGGAGAATGGCATGAAACTGGGGACAGAGATGGGGTATATGAAGGGTGTATATGAAAATGGGGGGGAGACAGAGGGGGGACATATAATTTACGGGTGACTGTAGGAGGATTATACTGTGTGGAATCACATGAAAAATGAATGAAAATGGGCGGAGTCAACATAAAAGTGGGAGGGGCCTAAATTGCTGCGTGCCGCATGTTTTATTCCCTCTTTCTAGTCTTCAACAGTTGGGAAGTACAGGTTAGAAGTGCGAGACCCCTCAGTAAGTAGGGCCCCGCCAAAGTCAATTGCCCAGGGCCCCGCAAACCCTGGATCCGCCACTGCTTCACATGTATATGGTATATTTTTGTAGCACTTTTTAAAGACTTTCCTTACTATATGATGCTACTTACATGAGGCCTGGAGGGAGAGAGGTGTGAGGCCTGGAGGGAGAGAGGAGAGAGATGTGAGGCCTAGAGGGAGAGAGGAGAGAGATGTGAGGCCTGGAGGGAGAGAGGAGAGAGATGTGAGGCCTGGAGGGAGAGAGATGTGAGGCCTGGAGGGAGAGAGGAGAGAGATGAGAGGCCTAGAGGGAGAGAGGAGAGAGATGTGAGGCCTAGAGGGAGAGAGGAGAGAGATGTGAGGCCTGGAGGGAGAGAGGAGAGAGATGTGAGGCCTGGAGGGAGAGAGATGTGAGGCCTGGAGGGAGAGAGGTGTGAGGCCTGGAGGGAGAAAGGAGAGAGATGTGAGGCCTGGAGGGAGAGAGGTATGAGGCCTGGAGGGAGAGAGGAGAGAGATGTGAGGCCTGGAGGGGAGAGAGATGTGAGGCCTGGAGGGAGAGAGGAGAGAGATGTGAAGCCAGGAGGGAGAGAGGAGAGAGATGTGAAGCCAGGAGGGAGAGAGGAGAGAGATGTGAGGCCTGGAGGGAGAGAGGAGAGAGATGTGAGACCAGGAGGGATAGAGGAGAGACATGTGAAGCCAGGAGGGAGAGAGGAGAGAGATGTGAGGCCTGAAGGGAGAGAGGAGAGAGATGTGAGACCAGGAGGGTTAGAGGAGAGAGATGTGAGGCCTGGAGGGAGAGAGGAGAGAGATGTGAGGCCTGGAGGGAGAGAGATGTGAGGCCTGGAGGGAGAGAGGAGAGAGATGAGAGGCCTGGAGGGAGAGAGATGTGAGGCCTGGAGGGAGAGGGGAGAGAGATGTGAGGCCTGGAGGGAGTGAGGAGAGAGATGTGAGGCCTGGAGGGAGAGAGAAGAGAGATGTGAGGGCAGGAGGGAGAGAGGAGAGAGATGTGAGGCCAGGAGGGAGAGAGGAGAGAGATGTGAGGCCTGGAGGGAGAGAGGAGAGAGATATGAAGCCAGGAGGGAGAGAGGAGAGAGATGTGAAGCCAGGGGGAGAGAGGAGAGAGATGTGAGGCCTGGAGGGAGAGAGGAGAGAGATGTGAGACCAGGAGGGATAGAGGAGAGACATGTGAAGCCAGGAAGGAGAGAGGAGAGAGATGTGAGGCCTGAAGGGAGAGAGGAGAGAGATGTGAGACCAGGAGGGATAGAGGACAGAGATGTGAGGCCTGGAGGGAGAGAGGAGAGAGATGTGAGGCCTGAAGGGAGAGAGGAGAGAGATGTGAGACCAGGAGGGTTAGAGGAGAGAGATGTGAGGCCTGGAGGGAGAGAGGAGAGAGATGTGAGGCCTGGAGGGAGAGAGATGTGAGGCCTGGAGGGAGAGAGGAGAGAGATGAGAGGCCTGGAGGGAGAGAGATGTGAGGCCTGGAGGGAGAGGGGAGAGAGATGTGAGGCCTGGAGGGAGTGAGGAGAGAGATGTGAGGCCTGGAGGGAGAGAGAAGAGAGATGTGAGGGCAGGAGGGAGAGAGGAGAGAGATGTGAGGGCAGGAGGGAGAGAGGAGAGAGATGTGAGGCCTGGAGGGAGAGAGGAGAGAGATATGAAGCCAGGAGGGAGAGAGGAGAGAGATGTGAAGCCAGGGGGAGAGAGGAGAGAGATGTGAGGCCTGGAGGGAGAGAGGAGAGAGATGTGAGACCAGGAGGGATAGAGGAGAGACATGTGAAGCCAGGAAGCAGAGAGGAGAGAGATGTGAGGCCTGAAGGGAGAGAGGAGAGAGATGTGAGACCAGGAGGGATAGAGGAGAGAGATGTGAGGCCTGGAGGGAGAGAGGAGAGAGATGTGAGGCCTGGAGGGAGAGAGGAGAGAGATGAGAGGCCTGGAGGGAGAGAGATGTGAGGCCTGGAGGGAGGGGGGAGAGATGTGAGGCCTGGAGGGAGTGAGGAGAGAGATGTGAGGCCTGGAGGGAGAGAAAAGAAAGATGTGAGGGCAGGAGGGAGAGAGGAGAGAGATGTGAGGCCAGGAGGGAGAGAGGAGAGAGATGTGAGGCCTGGAGGGAGAGAGGAGAGAGATGTGAGGCCTGGAGGGAGAGAGGAGAGAGATGAGAGGCCTGGAGGGAGAGAGATGTGAGGCCTGGAGGGAGGGGGGAGAGATGTGAGGCCTGGAGGGAGTGAGGAGAGAGATGTGAGGCCTGGAGGGAGAGAAAAGAGAGATGTGAGGGCAGGAGGGAGAGAGGAGAGAGATGTGAGGCCAGGAGGGAGAGAGGAGAGAGATGTGAGGCCTGGAGGGAAATAGGAGAGAGATGTGAGGCCTGGAGGGAGAAAAGAGAGATGTGAGGCCTTGAGGGAGAGAGGAGAGAGATGTGAGGCCTGGAAGGAGAGAGGAGAGAGATGTAAGGCCTGGAGGGAGAGAGGAGAGAGATGTGAAGCCAGGAGGGAGAGAGGAGAGAGATGTGAGGCCTGGAGGGAGAGAGGAGAGAGATGTGAGGCCTGGAGGGAGAGATGTGAGGCCTGGAGGGAGAAAGGAGAGAGATGTAAGGCCTGGAGGGAGAGAGGAGAGAGATGTCAGGCCTGGAGGGAGAGAGATGTGAGGCCTGGAGGGAGGGGGGAGAGAGATGTGAGACCAGGAGGGATAGAGGAGAGACATGTGAAGCCAGGAGGGAGAGAGGAGAGAGATGTGAGGCCTGAAGGGAGAGAGGAGAGAGATGTGAGGCCTGGAGGGAGAGAGGAGAGAGATGTGAGACCAGGAGGGATAGAGGAGAGACATGTGAAGCCAGGAGGGAGAGAGGAGAGAGATGTGAGGCCTGAAGGGAGAGAGGAGAGAGATGTGAGACCAGGAGGGTTAGAGGAGAGAGATGTGAGGCCTGGAGGGAGAGAGGAGAGAGATGTGAGGCCTGGAGGGAGAGAGATGTGAGGCCTGGAGGGAGAGAGGAGAGAGATGAGAGGCCTGGAGGGAGAGAGATGTGAGGCCTGGAGGGAGAGGGGAGAGAGATGTGAGGCCTGGAGGGAGTGAGGAGAGAGATGTGAGGCCTGGAGGGAGAGAGAAGAGAGATGTGAGGGCAGGAGGGAGAGAGGAGAGAGATGTGAGGCCAGGAGGGAGAGAGGAGAGAGATGTGAGGCCTGGAGGGAGAGAGGAGAGAGATATGAAGCCAGGAGGGAGAGAGGAGAGAGATGTGAAGCCAGGGGGAGAGAGGAGAGAGATGTGAGGCCTGGAGGGAGAGAGGAGAGAGATGTGAGACCAGGAGGGATAGAGGAGAGACATGTGAAGCCAGGAAGGAGAGAGGAGAGAGATGTGAGGCCTGAAGGGAGAGAGGAGAGAGATGTGAGACCAGGAGGGATAGAGGACAGAGATGTGAGGCCTGGAGGGAGAGAGGAGAGAGATGTGAGGCCTGAAGGGAGAGAGGAGAGAGATGTGAGACCAGGAGGGTTAGAGGAGAGAGATGTGAGGCCTGGAGGGAGAGAGGAGAGAGATGTGAGGCCTGGAGGGAGAGAGATGTGAGGCCTGGAGGGAGAGAGGAGAGAGATGAGAGGCCTGGAGGGAGAGAAATGTGAGGCCTGGAGGGAGAGGGGAGAGAGATGTGAGGCCTGGAGGGAGTGAGGAGAGAGATGTGAGGCCTGGAGGGAGAGAGAAGAGAGATGTGAGGGCAGGAGGGAGAGAGGAGAGAGATGTGAGGCCAGGAGGGAGAGAGGAGAGAGATGTGAGGCCTGGAGGGAGAGAGGAGAGAGATATGAAGCCAGGAGGGAGAGAGGAGAGAGATGTGAAGCCAGGGGGAGAGAGGAGAGAGATGTGAGGCCTGGAGGGAGAGAGGAGAGAGATGTGAGACCAGGAGGGATAGAGGAGAGACATGTGAAGCCAGGAAGGAGAGAGGAGAGAGATGTGAGGCCTGAAGGGAGAGAGGAGAGAGATGTGAGACCAGGAGGGATAGAGGAGAGAGATGTGAGGCCTGGAGGGAGAGAGGAGAGAGATGTGAGGCCTGGAGGGAGAGAGGAGAGAGATGAGAGGCCTGGAGGGAGAGAGATGTGAGGCCTGGAGGGAGGGGGGAGAGATGTGAGGCCTGGAGGGAGTGAGGAGAGAGATGTGAGGCCTGGAGGGAGAGAAAAGAAAGATGTGAGGGCAGGAGGGAGAGAGGAGAGAGATGTGAGGCCAGGAGGGAGAGAGGAGAGAGATGTGAGGCCTGGAGGGAGAGAGGAGAGAGATGTGAGGCCTGGAGGGAGAGAGGAGAGAGATGAGAGGCCTGGAGGGAGAGAGGAGAGAGATGTGAGGCCAGGAGGGAGAGAGGAGAGAGATGTGAGGCCTGGAGGGAAATAGGAGAGAGATGTGAGGCCTGGAGGGAGAGAAGTGAGAGATGTGAGGCCTTGAGGGAGAGAGGAGAGAGATGTGAGGCCTGGAAGGAGAGAGGAGAGAGATGTAAGGCCTGGAGGGAGAGAGGAGAGAGATGTGAAGCCAGGAGGGAGAGAGGAGAGAGATGTGAGGCCTGGAGGGAGAGAGGAGAGAGATGTGAGGCCTGGAGGGAGAGATGTGAGGCCTGGAGGGAGAAAGGAGAGAGATGTAAGGCCTGGAGGGAGAGAGGAGAGAGATGTCAGGCCTGGAGGGAGAGAGATGTGAGGCCTGGAGGGAGGGGGGAGAGATGTGAGGCCTGGAGGGAGTGAGGAGAGAGATGTGAGGCCTGGAGGGAGAGAAAAGAGATGTGAGGGCAGGAGGGAGAGAGGAGAGAGATGTGAGGCCAGGAGGGAGAGAGGAGAGAGATGTGAGGCCAGGAGGGAGAGAGGAGAGAGATGTGAGGCCTGGAGGGAGAGAGGAGAGAGATGTGAGGCCTGGAGGGAGAGAGGAGAGAGATGAGAGGCCTGGAGGGAGAGAGATGTGAGGCCTGGAGGGAGGGGGGAGAGATGTGAGGCCTGGAGGGAGAGAGGAGAGAGATGAGAGGCCTGGAGGGAGAGAGATGTGAGGCCTGGAGGGAGAGGGGAGAGAGATGTGAGGCCTGGAGGGAGTGAGGAGAGAGATGTGAGGCCTGGAGGGAGAGAGAAGAGAGATGTGAGGGCAGGAGGGAGAGAGGAGAGAGATGTGAGGCCAGGAGGGAGAGAGGAGAGAGATGTGAGGCCTGGAGGGAGAGAGGAGAGAGATATGAAGCCAGGAGGGAGAGAGGAGAGAGATGTGAAGCCAGGGGGAGAGAGGAGAGAGATGTGAGGCCTGGAGGGAGAGAGGAGAGAGATGTGAGACCAGGAGGGATAGAGGAGAGACATGTGAAGCCAGGAAGGAGAGAGGAGAGAGATGTGAGGCCTGAAGGGAGAGAGGAGAGAGATGTGAGACCAGGAGGGATAGAGGACAGAGATGTGAGGCCTGGAGGGAGAGAGGAGAGAGATGTGAGGCCTGAAGGGAGAGAGGAGAGAGATGTGAGACCAGGAGGGTTAGAGGAGAGAGATGTGAGGCCTGGAGGGAGAGAGGAGAGAGATGTGAGGCCTGGAGGGAGAGAGATGTGAGGCCTGGAGGGAGAGAGGAGAGAGATGAGAGGCCTGGAGGGAGAGAAATGTGAGGCCTGGAGGGAGAGGGGAGAGAGATGTGAGGCCTGGAGGAGTGAGGAGAGAGATGTGAGGCCTGGAGGGAGAGAGAAGAGAGATGTGAGGCAGGAGGGAGAGAGGGAGAGATGTGAGGCCAGCGAGGGAGAGAGGAGAGAGATGTGAGGCCTGGAGGGAGAGAGGAGAGAGATATGAAGCCAGGAGGGAGAGAGGAGAGAGATGTGAAGCCAGGGGGAGAGAGGAGAGAGATGTGAGGCCTGGAGGGAGAGAGGAGAGAGATGTGAGACCAGGAGGGATAGAGGAGAGACATGTGAAGCCAGGAAGGAGAGAGGAGAGAGATGTGAGGCCTGAAGGGAGAGAGGAGAGAGATGTGAGACCAGGAGGGATAGAGGAGAGAGATGTGAGGCCTGGAGGGAGAGAGGAGAGAGATGTGAGGCCTGGAGGGAGAGAGGAGAGAGATGAGAGGCCTGGAGGGAGAGAGATGTGAGGCCTGGAGGGAGGGGGGAGAGATGTGAGGCCTGGAGGGAGTGAGGAGAGAGATGTGAGGCCTGGAGGGAGAGAAAAGAAAGATGTGAGGGCAGGAGGGAGAGAGGAGAGAGATGTGAGGCCAGGAGGGAGAGAGGAGAGAGATGTGAGGCCTGGAGGGAGAGAGGAGAGAGATGTGAGGCCTGGAGGGAGAGAGGAGAGAGATGAGAGGCCTGGAGGGAGAGAGGAGAGAGATGTGAGGCCAGGAGGGAGAGAGGAGAGAGATGTGAGGCCTGGAGGGAAATAGGAGAGAGATGTGAGGCCTGGAGGGAGAGAAGTGAGAGATGTGAGGCCTTGAGGGAGAGAGGAGAGAGATGTGAGGCCTGGAAGGAGAGAGGAGAGAGATGTAAGGCCTGGAGGGAGAGAGGAGAGAGATGTGAAGCCAGGAGGGAGAGAGGAGAGAGATGTGAGGCCTGGAGGGAGAGAGGAGAGAGATGTGAGGCCTGGAGGGAGAGATGTGAGGCCTGGAGGGAGAAAGGAGAGAGATGTAAGGCCTGGAGGGAGAGAGGAGAGAGATGTCAGGCCTGGAGGGAGAGAGATGTGAGGCCTGGAGGGAGGGGGGAGAGATGTGAGGCCTGGAGGGAGTGAGGAGAGAGATGTGAGGCCTGGAGGGAGAGAAAAGAGAGATGTGAGGGCAGGAGGGAGAGAGGAGAGAGATGTGAGGCCAGGAGGGAGAGAGGAGAGAGATGTGAGGCCAGGAGGGAGAGAGGAGAGAGATGTGAGGCCTGGAGGGAGAGAGGAGAGAGATGTGAGGCCTGGAGGGAGAGAGGAGAGAGATGAGAGGCCTGGAGGGAGAGAGATGTGAGGCCTGGAGGGAGGGGGGAGAGATGTGAGGCCTGGAGGGAGTGAGGAGAGAGATGTGAGGCCTGGAGGGAGAGAAAAGAGAGATGTGAGGGCAGGAGGGAGAGAGGAGAGAGATGTGAGGCCAGGAGGGAGAGAGGAGAGAGATGTGAGGCCTGGAGGGAAATAGGAGAGAGATGTGAGGCCTGGAGGGAGAGAAGTGAGAGATGTGAGGCCTTGAGGGAGAGAGGAGAGAGATGTGAGGCCTGGAGGGAGAGAGGAGAGAGATGTAAGGCCTGGAGGGAGAGAGGAGAGAGATGTGAAGCCAGGAGGGAGAGAGGAGAGAGATGTGAGGCCTGGAGGGAGAGAGGAGAGAGATGTGAGGCCTGGAGGGAGAGATGTGAGGCCTAGAGGGAGAAAGGAGAGAGATGTAAGGCCTGGAGGGAGAGAGGAGAGAGATGTCAGGCCTGGAGGGGAGAGAGATGTGAGACCTGGAAGGAGAAAGGAGAGAGATGTGAAGCCAGGAGGGAGAGAGGAGAGAGATGTGAAGCCAGGAGGGAGAGAGGAGAGAGATGTGAGGCCTGGAGGGAGAGAGGAGAGAGATGTGAGACCAGGAGGGATAGAGGAGATAGATGTGAAGCCAGGAGGGAGAGAGGAGAGAGATGTGAGGCCTGGAGGGAGAGAGGAGAGAGATGTGAAGCCAGGAGGGAGAGAGGAGAGAGATGTGAAGCCAGGGGGAGAGAGGAGAGAAATGTGAGGCCTGGAGGGAGAGAGGAGAGAGATGTGAGACCAGGAGGGATAGAGGAGAGACATGTGAAGCCAGGAGGGAGAGAGGAGAGAGATGTGAAGCCAGGGGGAGAGAGGAGAGAGATGTGAGGCCTGAAGGGAGAGAGGAGAGAGATGTGAGACCAGGAGGGATAGAGGACAGAGATGTGAGGCCTGGAGGGAGAGAGGAGAGAGATGTGAGGCCTGGAGGGAGAGAGGAGAGAGATGAGAGGCCTGGAGGGAGAGAGATGTGAGGCCTGGAGGGAGGGGGGGAGAGATGTGAGGCCTGGAGGGAGTGAGGAGAGAGATGTGAGGCCTGGAGGGAGAGAAAAGAGAGATGTGAGGGCAGGAGGGAGAGAGGAGAGAGATGTGAGACCAGGAGGGATAGAGGACAGAGATGTGAGGCCTGGAGGGAGAGAGGAGAGAGATGTGAGGCCTGGAGGGAGAGAGGAGAGAGATGAGAGGCCTGGAGGGAGAGAGATGTGAGGCCTGGAGGGAGGGGGGAGAGATGTGAGGCCTGGAGGGAGTGAGGAGAGAGATGTGAGGCCTGGAGGGAGAGAAAAGAGAGATGTGAGGGCAGGAGGGAGAGAGGAGAGAGATGTGAGGCCAGGAGGGAGAAAGGAGAGAGATGTGAGGCCTGGAGGGAGAGAGGAGAGAGATGTGAGGCCTGGAGGGAGAGAGGAGAGAGATGAGAGGCCTGGAGGGAGAGAGATGTGAGGCCTGGAGGGAGGGGGGAGAGATGTGAGGCCTGGAGGGAGTGAGGAGAGAGATGTGAGGCCTGGAGGGAGAGAAAAGAGAGATGTGAGGGCAGGAGGGAGAGAGGAGAGAGATGTGAGGCCAGGAGGGAGAGAGGAGAGAGATGTGAGGCCTGGAGGGAGATAGGAGAGAGATGTGAGGCCTGGAGGGAGAGAGGAGAGAGATGTGAGGCCTTGAGGGAGAGAGGAGAGAGATGTGAGGCCTGGAGGGAGAGAGGAGAGAGATGTAAGGCCTGGAGGGAGAGAGGAGAGAGATGTCAGGCCTGGAGGGAGAGAGGAAAGAGATGTCAGGCCTGGAGGGAGAGAGCAGAGAGATGTGAGGCCTGGAGGGAGAGATGTGAGGCCTAGAGGGAGAAAGGAGAGAGATGTAAGGCCTGGAGGGAGAGAGGAGAGAGATGTCAGGCCTGGAGGGGAGAGAGATGTGAGGCCTGGAAGGAGAAAGGAGAGAGATGTGAAGCCAGGAGGGAGAGAGGAGAGAGATGTGAAGCCAGGAGGGAGAGAGGAGAGAGATGTGAGGCCTGGAGGGAGAGAGGAGAGAGATGTGAGACCAGGAGGGATAGAGGAGAGAGATGTGAAGCCAGGAGGGAGAGAGGAGAAAGATGTGAGGCCTGAAGGGAGAGAGGAGAGAGATGTGAGACCAGGAGGGATAGAGGAGAGAGATGTGAGGCCTGGAGGCAGAGAGGAGAGAGATGTGAGGCCTGGAGGGAGAGAGGTGTGAGGCCTGGAGGGGGAGAGAAGAGAGATGTGAGGCCAGGAGGGAGAGAGGAGAGATATGTGAGGCCTGGAGGTAGAGAGGAGAGAGATGTGAGGCCTGGAGGGAGAGAGGTGTGAGGCCTGGAGGGAGAGAGAAGAGAGATGTGAGGCCAGGAGGGAGAGAGGAGAGAGATGTGAGACCAGGAGGGATAGAGGAGAGAGATGTGAAGCCAGGAGGGAGAGAGGAGAAAGATGTGAGGCCTGAAGGGAGAGAGGAGAGAGATGTGAGACCAGGAGGGATAGAGGAGAGTGATGTGAGGCCTGGAGGCAGAGAGGAGAGAGATGTGAGGCCTGGAGGGAGAGAGGTGTGAGGCCTGGAGGGGGAGAGAAGAGAGATGTGAGGCCAGGAGGGAGAGAGGAGAGATATGTGAGGCCTGGAGGTAGAGAGGAGAGAGATGTGAGGCCTGGAGGGAGAGAGGTGTGAGGCCTGGAGGGAGAGAGAAGAGAGATGTGAGGCCAGGAGGGAGAGAGGAGAGAGATGTGAGACCAGGAGGGATAGAGGAGAGAGATGTGAAGCCAGGAGGGAGAGAGGAGAAAGATGTGAGGCCTGAAGGGAGAGAGGAGAGAGATGTGAGACCAGGAGGGATAGAGGAGAGAGATGTGAGGCCTGGAGGCAGAGAGGAGAGAGATGTGAGGCCTGGAGGGAGAGAGGTGTGAGGCCTGGAGGGGGAGAGAAGAGAGATGTGAGGCCAGGAGGGAGAGAGGAGAGATATGTGAGGCCTGGAGGTAGAGAGGAGAGAGATGTGAGGCCTGGAGGGAGAGAGGTGTGAGGCCTGGAGGGAGAGAGAAGAGAGATGTGAGGCCAGGAGGGAGAGAGGAGAGAGATTTGAGGCCTAGAAGGAAAGAGGAGAGAGTTGTGAGGCCTGGAGGGAGAGAGGAGAGAGATGTGAGGCCTGGAGGGAGAGAGGAGAGAGATGTGAGGCCTAGAGGGAGAGAGGGGAGAGATGTAAGGCCTGGAGGGAGAGAGGAGAGAGTTGTGAGGCCTGGAAGGAGAGTGGAGAGAGATGTGAGGCCTGGAGGGAGAGAGGTGTGAGGCCTGGAGGGAGAGAGATGTGAGGCCTAGAGGGAGAAAGGAGAGAGATGTGAGGCCTGGAGGGAGAGCGGTGTGAGGCCTGGAGGGAGAGAGGAGAGAGATGTGAGGCCTGGAGGGAGAGAAGAGAGAGATGTGAGGCCTGGAGGGAGATATGTGAGGCCAGGAGGGAGAGAAGAGAGAGATGTGAAGCTAGGAGGGAGAGAGGAGAGAGATGTGAGGCCTGGAGGGATAGAGGAGAGAGATGTGAAGCCAGGAGGGAGAGAGGAGAGAGATGTGAGGCCTGAAGGGAGAGAGGAGAGAGATGTGAGACCAGGAGGGAGAGAGGAGAGAGATGTGAGGCCTGGAGGGAGAGAGGAGAGAGATGTGAGGCCTGGAGGGAGAGAGGAGAGAGATGAGAGTCCTGGAGGGAACTCCATGGTCTACCTAGCCCGTCTTCGTGTCATTCATGGCGACTGTTCTCTCTTCTTCACTACTCCTAGAAATGTGGAGGACTGGTTATCTCTTCTGCCCAGATCTCCACGGCGTTGATGCCGTATCCTGGTGGTGAGAGGTCCTGCTGGACCATATGCCTGGACCTGTTGTTTTTGTTATTATTTAGTTTTTTCATCCAGTCTGCTGTGTACTCCTTCCAAATTTATTGCTCTGATGGATTCTATGTTCTTTAGCTGACCTGGTGGCCTAGGGTGTCTTAATTGCTTTGGGTCTACACCCTAGGCTCTAATACATGAACATACTTCGCTTATCTGTGCAATTTTTCTGAGAAAGTGCCGATAATCCATCTGCATCAGGTGCACTTTCTCCCCCGTTGACTGTAGCTACAGATTTGGATTGTCCAGTATCTAATTGCTGCTTTTGTACAATGTTTGCACCCTCCGTGGGTGTATTGTTTTGTTATGTTTATGTTTCCAGTTGGTTAATGTTCTGCCACATGCTGATTTCCCTTCTAGTCCTGGGATCCCGTCTAATGTCCTGTGTCCCCTGCCCAGGGTTTAGATGCTATGGTTATGGGAAGATGTACCACCATGGCATCACTTAATGTTCTTTCGTGGAATGTGAGGGGTTTGGGTAGTCCAGGTAAGCGTGTCACTGTTTTTTCCCAGATTATGTGAGTTCACCCTCACGTTGTCTGCCTTCAGGAGACGCACTTGGTGTCTGAGACTGTTAGATGGCTTTAGAAGCCAAGGGTTCAGTGGGCTGCCCACTCTTTGCATACATCCTTTTCTAGAGAGGTGTCCGTTCTGGTGCACCGTAGTGTTAAGTGGGAGGCGGGAGTGGTTCAAAGGGACCCTAAGGGACGTTATGTATATGTACAGGCTTGGATAGACTTTGTAGCTAAATTTCCTGGGGCGGTGGTTTTGTGCCTGGGTGACTTTAATCGGGTGATGAAAAATACTTTAGATAGATTTTATGCTGGTACGGGCCCTTCGCCGTCTTCCCATCCCACCCCCATGGCCAGACTGGTCCGGGAGTTGGGGTGGCAGGACCTGTGGAGGACTGTGTTCCCTGACTCTTGGGTCTTTTCCTGCCACTCTGCTCATAGACATGCCCTGTCCCGTATTGACTATGCCTTTGGGAATGTCAAAACTTGTTCTATTTTGCACTCTGTAGCATATCTGCCTAGGGCGGTCTCTGATCACTCCCCCTTGTTAGTTGTTCTGAATCATGGGGACACGGTTAGGTCGCATCAGAGCTGCCGTATACATCTGTTCTGGCTTAAATTGTTTGCACCCAATGACAGGATACCTGATCAGCTTCAGGTTTTCCTGACTGTTAACGCCCCTGATAACCCCCCCTCCCCCCGCCCTCCCTTCTGTTGGAAACCACCAAGGCATTTCTTCGTGGATGTATTCGTTCCTCTATATCTTTCATTAAACGAGAGTCCTCGTTGTTGGAGACCTCCCTGGTGGCCTAATGTACCTCTCTGGAGGCTGCTTATGTGGCCAAACCCACGGTTGAGTCTAGATCCCAATGGCTGCAGGTGGGCAGACAGTATCTACATGCACTTCATGAAAAGGCCCGTAGGTCTCTATTCTTTAGTAAACAGAAATTTTATGAACTTGGGAATCAATCTAGCAGTTTATTAGCCCATCTGGTGCACCAGAACACAGCTTCCCCGGCTATTCTCTGTATATGTTCGGAGTCAGGTGACACCCTCACTAATGGTAATGACATCCGGGTTAGATTCCACCGGTATTATAGTGACTTATATGGTTCCAAACTGGGGGTTAGTGCTTGTGATTTGGCTACTTATCTAGATTCCATTCCCTTCCCCACTCTGTCCGATGACCAGCGTGCTTTTTTTGGATTCCCCCTTTACTCTGGAGGAGTTGACGGACGCACTGGCGGACATGGCGAGGGGGAAATCCCCAGGTCCTGACGGTATTCCACTGGAGGTATATGCTCAGTATGGGTCTGTGCTCCTGCCTGTGCTGCTGAAGTGTTATGAATCTGCCTTTGAGGGCCACAGTCTTCCGGTGTCCTTTTTTGAGGCGACTATTGTTATTCTTCTTAAACCGGATAAGGATCCGTTGGACTGTGGCTCTTATGGGCCTATATCTTTGTTAAATGCTGATTACAAGCTACTGACTAAGATGTTGGCGAGGAGACTTAATACGGTGATTCTAGACTTGATCCATCCGGATCAAACTGGGTTTATGCCCGGTAAGTCCACATCTGACAACCTCAGACGCGTCCAGGTGGTGACCCAGATTGGCTCGGTCTCCTTGGAAGATTGGGCAGTGGCCTCTTTAGATGCAACCAAGGCATTCAACTCTGTCAAATGGCCTTTCCCTTTACAGTCTTTGCGTAGATATGGGTTTGGGGATCGCTTTATCACATGGATCTCCATTTTGTATAGTTCTCCCAGGGCGGCACTATCCATTAATGGTTCGCTGTCTCCATATTTCACGTTAGGTAGGGGCACGAGACAGAGTTGCCCTCTTTCTCTGCTGCTGTTTGCTCTAGCTATAGAACCCTTGGCCTTACTTCTCCGGCATGATCCTGTCTATAGAGTTATATCTATTGGTCCCAGGGAGGAGAGGACTGTGCTCTATGCTGACGACCTTCTCTTGTTCATGAATGACCCCTCTACATCCCTGCCTCGAGCTATGGAAATGATAAACACTTTTGGTAATTATTCGGGCCTGCGTACCAACTGGTCCAAGTCCTCTTGCATGCCCATAAGTCGTACTCCGACAGCAGCGGAGGGAGAGGTGGTGTGCGGTTTGCCGGTGGTCTCGGCTTTTAAATATCTTGGAATTATGATCCCTAGAGACTATAGGAGGTATCTGGACCTCAATATTTTTCCCCTCCTCTCGCACTTCCGTTCTAAATTGCAGACCTGGGCTGCATTACCATTGTCTGTAGCCGGTAGAATAAATCTGATAAAAATGATCGTTCTGCCCAAATGCCTATACTCCCTTAGCAACTCAGCCGTGCCCGTCCCTCTCCGATTTTTTAGACAGATGGACTGCCTGTGGACCTCTTTTGTGTGGGGACATTCTAGACCCAAATTGCGACTATCTGCCCTCCAGAGGCCGAAACAGCTTGGGGGTGCGTCACTTCCCGACTTACTTCTCTATTATTTGGCGGGGCAGCTCCGTTTTGTGAAGCTCTGGCTCTCCCCGACCCAGTTTTTGGCACCTGAGGCGCACCTGGCTCACCACCTGGACCTACATGTATTGAGGCCAGTTCTGGACCAGTCTCGGTTGTTTAGAGGTCGGCTGCTACCCATCCATGCCTTGGCGGCGCAGGTTTGGAAACAGGCTAGGAAGGTATCCTCATACTCTGATACTCCCGCAGAGACCCCTTTGTGGGACAATCCTGGATTATCAGATTTGTTTGAATTACCCGACGCCAAGACCTGGTCCAGATATGGGGTGTCTTCCCTGGCAGACTTATACACACAAGGGGTGTTTGTTACTTTTGAGTCCCTGGTCTCTTCTAATGAGATTGCGAGGCACCAGTTCTTTAGATTCCTCTAGATTCGACATGCCCTTTCCTCATTGTTCCCTCACCAACCCTGTGCCATATCAGAATACCCGCTTATTGGTGTACTACAATCCCAGGGCCCAGGGGGCCTTATTTCAGTTCTTTATGATCACTTGATTCACGTGAAGGTATCTCTAGCCCATGCCCCAACATTGATGAGATGGCGTACTAATATTCCAGAGCTAACGGAGGAGACGTTTCAGGAGATCTTAGAGTCTTCTCTTTACGTCTCACCCTCGGCTAATAACAAATTGATCCAAATTTTCATTCTACACCAGTGCTATTTAACTCCAGTCCAGCTGCACTGAATGGGTCGACTACCTGGCCCTAACTGCCTTTGGTGTTCATGCCCCCGTGCAGACTTTTGGCACCTGTTGTGGAGCTGCCCAGTTATTCAGGCCTTTTGGAAGGGGGTGGTAGACCTCCTGAAAGATGTCCTGCACCGCCCTATCCCGTTTTCTCCCGAAGTATGCCTGTTTTGTGTGCTGGAGGAGGAATTGTGGCAGCACCACGTCCGTATTTTCCTATGGGAATGCTTGTTTTATGTGAGGAAAGCCATTCGACCCCCATCTGTTCCTCAGTGGCGCAAACTGGTTAACACAGTTCTCCCATTTACTCAGATTATATATAAAGGTAGAGGCTGTCCCCAGAAGTTTGATAAAGTTTGGGGTGCCTGGTGTGACTCCCCCATAACCCAATACCCGGCCCCTTCAATGCGTTTGGCTATTGTTGATTCACTCCGTAAGGGGTGGCTCGTGGCGGTTTCACGGCCCCCCTCTGTTATGATAATGTTTCCTTTCCTCGGTATGATATGTAATGTGTTGCTCTAAACTGTACGGGTGGTGGGAGGGGGTTTGGGGACGGGAGGGGATGATCATGTGGCTCATCTTTGTTCGTTTGTGCTTTTTCTTTATGATTGATTTGTGCTTCCATTCTGTTTTCTTCTACTGTATTATTTGCTCTGTTATGCACTTTTCAATAAAACGAGTTTAAAAAAAAAGAAGAAGTAGCCATGGGCCTGACTAACTGACCTGAGTGGGCACAAACACAGCTGGAGAAATAACTCACCTGCAAGAGAATAAGAAAACCTGACTTGTTTCACATTTAGAAAGGAGAGGTTAGGTGCAGAAAAAGATAACTATGGACCGAGAGTACCAAATTTTGCTGGGAGGAACCAGAGCACTGTGGAAAGGTGAGTATGAATTTTTTTTTTTTTCAGTTAAAAAATAAACTTGTCCATGCAATACAAGGCACAAAGAAATATTTAAAACTAGAGATGAGCGAGTAGTGAAATATTCGATTTCGAGTAGCCCCCAATATTCGACTATTCGACCGAATATTGAATCCCATTATAGTCTATGGGGAATAAGTGCTCATTTCAGGGGAAACCCAAATTCGACTAAGGAGAGTCACCAAGTCCAGAATAACACCCCAAGAAATGATGCCAACACCTCTGGAATGCAACTGGGACAGCAGGGGAAGCATGCCTGGGTGCATCTAACACGCCCAAGTCCCAGTATTACCCCACCATCACAGCTTATCAACTAGACACTCCAAACTAAATAGAACCTCTATGGAAAGTGGAAAAAAACTTGGAAGCCAGTCAGCCACTACCTCCAGTCATGTTCATACCCTCCTTCCTCCCAGCATATCCAATCTTCCCAGCTGAGTCATCCCACCCTTGCTCCCTCCCAGCAGCTGTTTTTGGGTCCTTTTCCACTCTTTGACTCTGTTCAACTACTTCACGAATACAAGGAACTAACAGATGAAATTCTCTGTCCTGATGCAAAAACACTGGAGCATCCGCCATCTCCTGCCGATTTTGTGGTTGTGGATCCGCAACAAGAGTTTCTCGGCCTCAGTGATGATGACGAGACATAGTTGCCATCAGGGCAGGCTGTGGTTATGTGCAGTTTGCAGTAAGAGGAGAGTGAGCAACTGGAAGAGGAGGTGGTGGACGATGAGGTCACCGACCCAACCTGGGCAGGGGTGATGTGTAGCGTGGAAAGCAGTGTAGATGTGGAAGCAAGAAGCATATCCAGAGGCACAGGAGCTCTGAGAAAAGCAACCTGACCACCTCAGCCATGCACCGTCATTTGTAAGGCAAGCACTGGGCTCAGTGGGAGAGAGCAAACGCAGGACAATCGTCGGCCGGCGTTCCTGACACTGACTCTTCCACTGTTTCCAGGGCTGGCGCTGCAGTCCAGACCACCAGCCAGGACATCTCCACATCTGCCTCTGACACTTGGGACTTCACCCTCATCTTCCCCTTTTCCTGCCTCTGCTACTTTTGCCTGCACCATCATGCGCCTCTTCCCAGCAAATCTCCATCTCCCAGGTGTTTGATCACAGGCAGAAGAACAGCGCAACCCACCCACATGCCCAAGCCTTAAACGGCCACATCTCAAAACTGCTGGCCCTGGAGATGTTGACGTTTCCGCTTGTGGAGACTCAGGCCTGATGGCAGCTGGGGCACCTCGCTATGCTGCCCCTAGCCATCACTAATTCTCTTGGTGTGCCGTCCCCGCCTTGTACCAGCACGTGTCCCATAACATCAGGTGGGCCCTGAGTTACGCGCCTTGCTCTAAGGTCCACTTGACCACCGACGCCTGGAAAAGCGCAAGCAGGCAGGGATGCTGCATCTCTGTAATGACAGGCTGGGTGAATGTGGTGGAGGCTGCTACCGGGTCGCAAACTGGGGAAGCCTATCTCCTCTCCTCGCCCAAGGTTCCTGGCAGGGGTTCTCACAAATCCTCCTCCTCCACCGTAACATCGACCCCAGCTGCGAGCTGGAAATGCTGCAGCACTGGTGTGTAGAGACGTCAGCAGGTTGTGCTGAAGCTCATCAGCTTGGCCTACAGAGAACACACTGCCCCCAAGGTGAGGGATGCCATCCTATAGGAGACTGCAATGTGGTTTTCGCAATGCACCTGGGCCGAGGCTTGTTTGTTTGTGATAATGGCCAGAACCTGGTAGCGGCACTGGAGCTTGCTAGACTCAAACACGGTCCACGCCTGGTTCACGTTTTCAACTTGGTGGTGCCAACATTTTTAAAAACTTACACCAATGTTCACAAGCTACTGATGAAAGAGCGGCCACTTCTGTAAGTGTACAGTATCCGCTGCTAGCTGGCAAACCCTCCAGCTAGGTCTACATCTGCCTGAAGCACCGGCTGTTGTGCGAGGTCACCACACGCTGAAACCCTAGATAACATATGTTGAGCAGGGTGTGTGAGCAGCAGAGACCTTTGATGGAGTTACATCTCCAAAACCCAAGGGTTCATCAAAGTCAGCTCCCTCAGTTTCTCAACGATGAGTGCCCATGGATGGCAAACTTATGTGAAATCCTATCCCATCCTTTTCACTGAACACTTTCCAAACTCAATACAACCTCTATGAAAGTCTAAATACTTCGAAACCTTGTTTCCTCAACATTAGTATGGATAGAAACTAAAATTTAAAGCAATAGAAACATTAGCATGAACCCCTTTAAATCATGTTGCCCATGACAACCACATAGCATAGGCAATAAGAAATCCAACAGCCCCCACCCTTAACTGTCATTGTGTGTGTGTGTGATGTGGTAAGACCTTAAAAAATTCACTTTTGTGGCCCTTAACGTGAGCCCGTCAAAATGAATTTGGAGTCCCTTAAGCTGAGCTATCATCAGAGATTGAGGTCCTTGAGGTGACTTGAGCTTTTTACCAGCATAGCTTTAGGCCCTTTAAGTTAGTTCAGCCTTGCACCAGTGGAGTGTAAGGCCCTTTAAGTGGGTTGAGCCTTGCACCAGCACAAAATTGGTATACAATCCATAAGTTTCTGAAGTCACTCATTCCTGAATACTGTCATATGGTATATAGGACAATATGCTCAATATATCTAGCCTCTGTGTATACCCAAAAAAGCCAAACTGGTATACAATCCATCAGTTTGTCAAGTAACTAATTCCTGTATAGTGACATACGGTATATAGGGCCAAAATATACGCTTTATATATCTAGCCTCAGTGTATACCTCCAAAAAAGCCAAAACTGGTATACAATCCAGCAGTGGGTCAAGTCACTCATTCCTGTATACTGACATATGGTATATAGGACATAAAATACGCACCATATATCTAGCCTCTGTGTATACCAAAACAAGCCAAACTGGTATACAATCCATCAGTTTGTGAAGTCATTCATTCCTGTATACTGTCATACGGTATATAGGACATTATATACGCACCATATATCTAGCCTCTGTATATACCAAAAAAAAATTAACATTTGTTTACATCATAAAATGCGTAAGGCTAGCGCTAAGGGACGGGGACGTGCCCGGGGGGCGTAGAAATGCAGCTGGGGAGCAAGGTTGCGGTGAAATTACAGAGCATCCCGTGCCTACCCATCAGGGGCAGCAAGCATTGCGCTTCTCTGGCTTGATGGCTACATTAAGCAAAGTGGAGGGTACAATGCAGACCAGGCCCGAGCACCAGGAATAGTTGTTACAATGGCTAGCGGATAATGCTTCCAGCACCTTATCCACCAGCCAGTCAGCCACTACCTCAAGTCCTCCTCCTACCCAAGAGTCTGCTCCTCCTTCCTCCCAACATGCCCAATCTTCCCAGCAGAGTCATCCCACCTTTTCCTCCTCCTAGGAGATGTTTTCAGGTCCTTTTAACTGTCTCTCCCTCTGTCCAACCACTTCACGAATCCCAGGAGCAAACTGACTACTTTGTGCATCCTGATGCCCAAACACTGGAGCATCCGCCATCTCCTGGTGATTTTGTTGTTGTGGACCAGCAACCCGTTCTCAGTGAAGATGACACGACACAGGTGACATCAGAGTAGGCAGTGGTTATGTGCAGTGAGCAGGAGGAGGGGCATATGAAGGAATTAGAAGAGGTGGTGGTGGACAACAAGGCCACTGACCCGACCTGGACCGGAGTGATGTCTAGCGGGGATAGCGTAGATGTGGAGGAAAGCGGAGCACCAACAAAGGTGGCTAGAGGCAGGTCTAGAGGCACAGGACAGCTGCTTCACAGAAGCCAGAGCCAGCAAGGCCCAATATTTTCCCTGTACTAGCCACTCGCCCATGTTGGCCACCTCCCTCAATGGTGTGTAGATTTTTCAGCGTATACATGGAGGACAAACTGAGTGCATTTTGCACACTGTGCAACTCAAAACTAAATAGGAGATCTGAGAAAAGCAACCTGACCACCTCAGCCATGTTCCGTCATTTGGAAGGCAAGCACTGGGCTTAGTGGGAGAGAGCAAACACAGGACAATCGTCACCCGGCGTTGCCGACACTACCTCTTCCACTGTTTCCAGTGCTGGTGCTGCAGTCCAGACCACCAGCCTGGACACCTCCACATCTGCCTTTGACACTTTGGGGAGTTCACCCTCATCTGCCCCTTTTCCTACCTCTGCTCCTTTTGCCTGCACCATCATGCGCCTCTTCCCAGCAACTCCCCATCTCCCAGGCATTTCATTGCAGGCAGAAGTACAGCGCAACCCACCCACATGCCCAAGCCTTAAACGGCCTCATCTCAAAACTGCTGGCCCTGGAGATGTTGGCGTTTATGCTAGTGGAGACTCAGGCCTTCCGTGATCTGATGGCAGCTGCGGCACCTCGCTATGCTGCCCCTAGCCGTCACTACTTCTCTTGGTGTGCCGTCCCCACCTTGTGCCAGCATGTGTCCCATAACATGGGAGTCGGGCCCTGAGTTCCGTGCTTTGCTCTAAGGTCCACTTGACCACCGACACATGGACAAGCGCATGCGGTCAGGGACACTGCTTCTCTATAATTAAAGGCTGGGTGAATGTAATGGAGGCTGGGCCCGGGTCACAAACTGGCGTGGCCTATCTCATCTCCCAGCGAAAATTCATGCCAGGGGTTCTCAGAAAGCCTACTCCTCCACTGCAACATCGACCCCACCTGCGAGCTGTAAATGCTGCAGCACTGGCATGTGGAGACGTCAGCAGGTCGTGCTGAAGCTCATCAGCTTGGCCGACAGAAAACACACTGCCCCCGAGATGAGGGATGCCATCCTGGATGAAACGGCAATGTCATTCTCGCCGATGCACCTGGGCCCAGGCATGGTCGTGTGTGAAAATGGCCGGAACCTGGTAGTGGCTCTGGAGCTTGCCAGACTCAAACACGGTCCACACATGGCCCATGTTTTCAACTTGTTGGTGCAAAGGTTTTTAAAAACCTACCCCATTGTGCCTGATATACTGGTGAAAGTGCGGCCATTTTCGTAAGTCAAAAGTATCCACTGCTAACCAGAAAACAGAGCACACTCCTGTCATCTTCTCACCATTGGATGATGGAGGAAGAGGAGGAGGATGAAGTGGCATTTGATGTCACTGTCCCACACGAGGCTAGTGGGGAAGTTCAGTGCTTCAGCACGGATGGTGTGAAGGGGAGTTGAAAGTGGACGAAATGGATTGACCCTTCCGGTGGGGGCAGCAAAGTCATGCCAAGTAACACTCTGGCACACATGGCTAACTTCATATTGGGCTGCTTTTCCAGAGTTAAAGGCATTGTTCACATCATGGAGAGCAAACAATACTCGATTTTTGCAATCCTCGACCCCCGGTACAAAAATAACATCTCGTCTTTCGTTCTGGTAGGGGAGAGGAACAATCACATAAATGATTGCCACAAGTACCTGGTGCAGAATATGATGTTAATGTTTCAGTCAACCCTTGCTGGCGGCAGAGAGATTTCCTCCAAGAGGCTAACAACTGCCATCCGGTCCACAACCACCAGAGGAACACTCTCCATGGTTTGGGACACGTTAATGCCCCCCTTGGCCAAACGACCGCCACTGAGGGGCCTAGTGTCACCAGGACGGAAAAGTATAGGCGCATGTTGCGTGACTACCTGGCCAACCACAGCCCTGTCCTCTCTAATCCCTCTGCACCTTACACGTATTGGGTGTAGAAGTTGGACCTGTGGCCCTTGGGGTGAGTAGAGGCTGAGAATTGGGTGAGTTTGGCGAGGGGGTGCAAGTACACCTCCCAGTTAGCCTTTTTGGTGGCATAGAGTGTACACAATGAACCCCAACTGTCACTTTCTGAGCCACTCTTCTACTTGTAACTTCATGATAGAACCTGCGTGTCTATGCTTTCTTTTGAGTTATAGATAGATCGGGGCACCTGCATTTTAAGTTTATGCCCCATTCTGTTGCTTCAGCCCACAAGCAGAGATCTTTTTTGTGCCCCTTTATGCAAATTCAACCCTGTCACCCCCAGTAGTAATTCTTTCACTCCTATCTTGGAGTTGTGACTTGACCCAGCAGCGTTTAGAGTCTCAGCCCCATTCTTTTGTTTCAGACCAGGTATATACTGTATACCAGTGGTATGGAATTTCAGTCCTAAAAAGCAGTTTTAAGACATTTCTGCAGGATGAGCCTATAAGCTGATGGTGTTTATAGACTCTTCAAGCAGTATTTCTGTTTTCAGAATATTTCCTGCCTAGCAGAAGCTAAAATCTCTCTCTGACCCTCAGCAGGATGTCTCTCCCTATCTCTCCAAGCCGCATATGACACAAGCATGGCTAACACTATTCTTATAAATCTGAGGTCACCTGATTTTGCCAGCCAATGACCTTTTCCTATTTTTTTCCGATGCCTACGTTTTCCTCTTTCCTGTCACACCTCCCCTGCACAGTTATTGGTGAAAAAAAAGTGCCAGGGAAGGTGGGAGGGATACAAATTTTTACTGTGTTTACTGCGTGGTATTCGTTCGAAATCGAATATGTCGAATAGCCTGATATTCGATTGAATGCCTACTCGATCAAACAATAGTCGCTCATCTCTATTTAAAACAAAAAAACATGAAACCGTTGAAAAATTGTCAAGGAGAATGTAATGTAATATTTTTATTCCAGTTCCAAATATATATATATATATATGTACTAGACATCTTTATTAACCTGTCAATGGGAACACATAGGTCTGAATGAATTATATATTACTAGAGGGAGGACCCGGCTTCGCACGGGTATATTACAATTTATGTTTGTGTACTGGCCCCATAAGAATTGTCCAATTTTGCACTGGTGTATTTTGTATGTGGTTTGTGTGTATGTCCATAAGCGTAATGTGATTATGTGTATCTCATTTTGGATGTCAGTGAAAAACCTGTGATCAGTTGTTATGGATACCTGGAGTAAAGCTGTATCTAATCCTTCCCCGTGTAGTACTGTGTTTAGATGCAAGTGTCTAATCCTTGTTGGTGTGGTACTTTGTGCAGATGCACATATCTAATCCTCCCCATGTGATAATGTGTGAAGAGGCGCGTATCTAATCCTCCAGTAAGTGAAACTGTGTGCAGACGCGCGTATGTAATGACTCTGGCGTGTGGTACTGTGTGCAGATGCGCATATCTAATCCTCCCCCATGTGGAACTGTGTGCTGAGACGCGTATCTAATTCTCTGGCATGTGGTACTGTATGCAGAGGCCTGTATCTAATCCTCCCCTGTGTGGTACTGTGTTCAGATGCACGTATCTAATCCTCCCCGTGTGGTACTGTGTGCAAACGCGCGTATCTAATCCTCCCCCATGTGATACTGTGTGCTGAGACGCGTATCTAATTCTCTGGCTTGTGGTACTGTGTGCAGAGGCATGTATCTAATCCTCCAAACTGTGATACTGTGTTTACACACGTATCTAATCCTCTCCTGTGTGGTACTGTGTGAAGAGACGCGTATCTAATCCTCTGGAGTGTGGAACTGTGTGTAGACGTGTGTATCTAATCCTACGGCATGTGGTACTCTGTGAAGACGTGTGTATCTAATCCTACGGCATGTGGTACTCTGTGCAGACGTGTGTATCTAATCCTATGGCGTGTACAACTGTGTGCAGACGCGCGTATCTAATCCTCTGGAGTGTGGAACTGTGTGTAGACGTGCGTATCTAATTCTACGTCATGTGGTACTGTGTGCAGACGCGCGTATCTAATCCTCCCACATGTGGTGTGAAGGTAGACCATGTCTATTCTTATTTTTATACATGCGTTATACTGCTTAAGAAATTATATTTTTCTTTGTGCAACGTTTATACATTAAGATGGCGCCTGTATCCAGTACCGCACCCAGATGCTGACGCACATGATCGTCATGTGGTTTACAAGAAAGACAGTATCATTTCCTGGGAACTCGAAAGCTAAGAGATGTTGAAATTTAACAGCCAATGACTGATCACCAGTGTATTCGGATACAAGACGTATATGCTTACAGCCTGCCTTTTTCTTATCTTTCTTGCATTCCTGTATAAAAACTGTAACTTCCTCAATAAATCTCAGTTCTGTGTGAATAGGCATCACGCTCATTGCATGGACTGAGATTGAAACTGCATCAATGTCAGTGTTTATCTTTGTCAGCGCGCACATGCATGATTGATTTGGAGCAGGTGACTGACCACTGTAAGTGACCCGTATTCTGGCGGGGGTTCTCCCTCAACAAGTGGTGCCGAAACCCGGGAGCACGGCCATAGGACCACCGCGGATGACCGACCCGCGCCGGACCCTGGACGTCGGACGGCGTCTCACCGACCCGAGGCCTGATCACCCTCATTAGAGTCACGGTAAGTGTATGCATATTCATATGAATATGTGTCATTTGCTTGTGACTGTCGGTGTGTCGTTGTCTGGCTGACAGGTGATCCAGTTGGATCGATTGTCCAGTCCGAGTGATACGGATGGGTGGGTCCTAGAGCCGTAGTCTGAACTTGTTTTTCCTCACGGTATATATATATCACCGAGTGTTCAGTCACCTGTGGTGCTGCAGATTCCAGGAAGTGAATTTCTTGCCCTCCTTGATATAGAGTAGTATATGTGATCTTTTTGGACGGTCGCAACTAGTGGTCCCTGGCATTAAGCCTTGCTGTTGTGTGATTTGACTGGTGATCCACTGCACGAGGCCGTCAGGGAGGAGGACGGGTGCAGTGGTGTGATTTGACTGGTGATCCACTGCATGAGGCCGTCAGGGAGGAGGACGGGTGCAGTGGTGTGATTTGACTGGTGATCCATTGCATGAGGCCGTCAGGGAGGAGGACGGGTGCAGTGGTGTGATTTGACTGTTGATCCACTGCATGAGGCCGTCAGGGAGGAGGACGGGTGCGGTGGTGGGTGTGATTTGACTGTTGATCCACTGCATGAGGCCGTCAGGGCGGAGGACGGGTGCTGTTGGATTGTTTTAGGCTTTTGATATTGCCCAGTGACTGCAACCTGTGGTCAGGGACCTGACAACAAGAGTCTGAAACCGGTAAAGGTGACTTTGTTGGTGGTGAGGTTGTGGGGTCACATATCTGTCAGTGCACAGGCGGATAAGCAATATCGGGACTTTGACAATGTTGCGGCTGTTCAAGAAGAAACATGTGTTGCCTGATGGGGCACAGACTGCTGTTGATTTAGTTCGAATCAGGGAGGGCAAGAAATATGTGAAGGAAGCTTTGAGAATGTATAAACTGGCTGAGGTGCCTCCTACGGGCCGATTGCAACCTAGTATGTGGAGAAAAATATTAGAAGAGTCACGGGGAGTGTTAGAAGATAAAGGTTTGCTGGAAGCCGCCCAAGCTCATTACAGGGTCGCAAGGACTCTAGAACGTGAGGGATATGAAAATGCTGAACCTTTGTTTCTTCATTTGGTTATCTGAAACTTGATGATAAAAAGAATATGCCGAGTATAATTGCTTGTACGCCACTGCCCTAAAATGGCGCCGAGAGTAGTGGAGATGGGTGGATCTGTGACGTCTGTAGGCAGCTGAATCCTGATTTGCAAGATGTCTGTGTAGCCTGTGGAGCTCCCCGCCCATCCCCTGTTGTCTCATCTTCCGGACCCACGCCCAGGGATGGCGGAAATGAGGTTATGGCTGTTTCTTCTGGCAGCCATGTTAGTACACCCAGACCAACATCTCCGGCCCCCACCGCCCCTCAGATCACGCCCCCTTTATCCGGTGATTCCAGTGATAGCCACATCCAGTTCCTATCACAAACCCTCAAGCCCGGAAGAGGTCAAACCCCCGGTAGCCCCCTTTCCGAGTGTCCTAGTGTCTATGCCCAGTTCAGCTATAGAAGACCTCACTGTATACCACTATTATGATGTTTAGAGGATTATACGTTCAAAACTTTGGTTGGGATCTAGTAAAGAAAAGGAAAATTGGGAAGGTCTAGTAAATTTCTCTTAACTTCAAGTATAGTTTAAGAGATTCTGAACACTTGTGGTAATTACTAGAGTGAGGTTTGCTATGAAAATAAAAAAAAAAATTGCGCAAAAATATTAATGTGTAATTTTGGTGTCAGTATATTAACTGCTGTTTGAGTTTTATTCCTATTTTATTTCTGTAAAGGGCAATCAAAGCATTTCAATTGACTGCCAAGAGCTTCAAGGTCGTTTTATCTCATAGACTGCCAGATGCTGGAGGACGCGCAGAGAAGACGAAACTTGGCTTTGTGCCAGCACCACAGTCCACAGTCTATGTATTATATCCAAAGAAGTGATTTAGTACAAAAAAAAAAAGGAAAAAAAAAAAAAAAAAAGGGGTTAACCTGAGTAACGTATAATGACAATGGGTATACAGGGATATCCAAGCATATGATGTAAGGGTTATGTTTTGAATTATTGTTTGTCTGTTATTGTCTTTTAAACTGTTGTATCCACAAAAGAGCAAAAAGGTGATAGTGAAAAGTTTTGAATCTTCACAGCGTGGGTATGGGAGGTCACGGAGGGGGAGACGGCCACTCACCCTCTGTCGCCTCGCCAACCTACAAGTTGGGGTTTTACCTCAAGTTAAAATCTTTGTGCAAGAGTTCAAGGCACACAGAGCTTGGATTACTGGTATCATTTATGTATTACAGAGAATATTCTGATTTTTACTTGTTTGTTTATATATCTATGTGTTTATGTTCTATTTATGGGAATGGGGAATAATGAGATGAAACTCCTTCTTTGTGTCTTATGGCATGGGTATGTGTTGAAACCTATGTTGGAATTTCATATCCCGTTGTGTTCTGCTAATTATTCTAACGTGTCTTCTTCTTGTCTAAAAATTTACCATAAGAGACCAGAATCCTTTTCCTGAGCTGACTCAGATCACGGTTATGAGGGAAGGTAACTCATCTGGTCTGTGCCGTATTTTCATCTTTGTATTTTAATCTTTATAATTTGTATCATACAGAAGTGTGCACAATATCACACTAGCTTCCGTTCTCTTTTTATGTAGTCACTGATCCCACATAGAATTGTCTTAGTAAAGCATTTGGTGTTGCCTTCTTTAAAGCCATACCCAACCCCTTAAAATAGTTAAGATAGTTGGAAAAACATATAGTGCTATAAGAGGGGTACGGTAGAAGGTTTTTCTTGTTAGAACTGTGTTGTTAGCAACATTTTGATCTTAAAAGTAAAATTCTAGGTAAATTCTGATAATCTGGAATTTTGAGACGTCCATCCAACAATCCGGAATATAGTGTGAAATTGTGTTAAACATGTATTTTAGTCAATGAGTGGTCACAATGTGTTAGATTATGTGAATCATGAAATGAATGGTTGAAAAATGTTGATGTAATGAAGAGGTGCCAGAAAGTGGAAAGAAACAGGAGGTTTAAGTATGTTGGGTATGTTGCCTAAGTTTAGGATGTCAAAGAGATGGAACTTGGAATGTTGAACCATAAAGTGATGTGACAATATGCACATAATAGGATGGGTATCGGATTTTAGGGTGAAGCAAGTGGAAAGATTGCGCAAGAAAGTGAACATAGGTTGATGTAAGCTGATTGAAACCAGGATTGTCCCCATTATAGGAAAACTGTTATTAAAACTTAGAAACTCAGTAAGGTGTCCGAATTTGAAAACGTGTGTGTGTATGTTGATAAAAAAAAAAAAAAAGGACGTAGAACAGATTATCTTTGTAATGATGTTTTGGTTGTAGGAAAAAGGAAAGAGAGAGAAAAATTCCTTTGTGTCTAAAAAAAAAAAAAAAAAAAAAAAAAGAATTAGAAGTCACTCCCATACCTGTTGTATAGTATTCTGTGTGTATGATTTTGTTGTGTGACCAGGAGATTGATTTGATCCCTCAGTTAATGTTTCTGCTTTCTCTGCTGATATATATATATATATATATATATATATATATATGTTCTATATATGTTCTGAATATGTGCCTAACCTTATTGTATTGATATCATGAGATTGTACAAATGTGTTTCTGTTTCTTTAAGAGAGATTGCTGAAGTCTGTAGTCCTACACAAGACACAGCTATGAGATACAGGGGGGGATACCCAGCCGCAGCTATGAGTGGGATAGGCAGCTATGTGAGCTGCAGCATAAGATAAGATAATACTGGCTCTTCTTGTATTGTCTAGCTTTGACCTTGCAGAGACTCCTGTGCCCCGTCAGACATGTATCTCTCTCACAGAACATGAAGTACTTTTGGAAAAAAAAAACAAACAAAAAAAAAAAACAAAGGTCCAGTCCACGTAACATTAAGATTGTGTTAAAGTTCATTTCTCTGACAAGTCACATTTGCTTGCTGCATTAGAAGGTTTTTGTTTTGGTTTTGTTTTTTTGTTTTTTTTTTTTTCCAGGGGGGAAAGACAGCACAGCCATTGTTGTTTGTTTTCCAGCACGCCCCATCTTATTTGTTACCGGTGGCAGCTGCAGCTACTCTTTCATTAGGGGTGACCATCTTTAGTATCCCAGTCCCTAGCCTCTTTCAGCTCTCACCCCACCTGTCTGTTAGGTCTTCGTGTTTAGAGAGCCAGAAGTTGTCGGGGCCAAGCTTAGCTTGGGAACAGCTGACCAACACCCGCAGGCAGGGCCTAGTCAGCCAGTAGCGCCAGGGAGAGTTTTCCTACCCCATTCCCATAGAGGTGCATGCAGCATTCAGTATATGGTTGTTTGGGCATTGACACAACTGAACCGTGATGTTGTCAATATCTTCAAGGGGGGGGGGGGTGAAGAAGCCTAAGATAACTTAAGAAAATTTTGCTGATATGAACCTATTGATAACTTTTTTATTGAGCTCTATTATAGATGGTCTTATATTTGGGAAAGATGGTGAATCCTGCATCAGATATGCCACAGTCACCGTATATGAGGTAAACCAAGCGTAAGGAGACCTATTATGGGACTCCACGGGTCTCAGCTGAACTTGAAGCCATCGCTTGAACATGGTACAATGTCTGAGGGTAGGTGGTTGATATAGTAGAATTATGGTCCGATCTGGAGGGCAAGAACTTTTGTGTGATGGAGACCCTGCGGCTGCTCATAGGGTGGTATAGTCAGAAGTCATGGCACACACCAAGGCTGATACGAAAGAAAGTAGAGGTAGCATGTGGGCAGACACTGCCACTAGCCCAGCTGCATAGGCCTAGGGGACATGTTTTACTGGTAAGACCCAAACCTTTTAGCTCTCTTTTCAGGTTTTATGACACTGATGCACCGAAGATGGTCCAGGAGGAAAGGAGACTTGGAAAGAGGATGTACAAGTCCTGGTGTCTGGTGGTAAGAGAGTATGTACTGAGAACATTGTTCCCACTTATGGCATAAGCAGCTTCTTACTAAGTGTACTGTTTAGAAGTAGCCATGTGTGACCTGGTGAGCGGAGGATGGGCAGCTGCAGGATTTAGCATCACTATAGTCAGATATATATGTGAGCCCGCACGGCATGTGCTAGGCCAGAGAGCCAGGCCTGAAGCCCTTGTACCTGTTCCAGAGATTGCAGGTTGAGTATATACAGTGAGACGGTATGAGTAAGTGCTTGGGTGTAGTTGTCTCCCTTCAGGATGGCTTGGGGCATATCTGGTGAGGAAAAACCATCACAAACAGTCTGTGTACAAAGTCCACTAGTTCTGGGGCAGACGTGTCTACGCATGTCATTATTGTTTACCTGAATCTATTGTCCATAAGTATGCGGTGTGTTTCACACTAAGTTGAGAAGAGGAAAATTGATATTTAGCCCTGTCTTTGGATTGTATTCTTTTATAAATGTTCCAGATGTAATATGGTGTGCTGACTGACTATGTGACGAATCATCAAAGACATATGATTAATGTATATTCTCGAGTTTTCCCCCTTTTCCCTCCAGATTCTAAGTCAGTGGAAGAAACCTATAAACTAAAACCCAAAGATTGGATGTTGATAAAGAGATGTATGAGATTCAATGGTCACTTCCGGTTCCTGTTGATCGCCAGTACAGCTGTGAGAGTACAAGGAAAACCTTAAACCTTTGCCCACTTGATGATGTTCTTGAAAACAAATGGGACAATAAACTCTTAGAGGATATGGGCCTTGAGAAGAGAAAATTTGAAGACTGTTGGATCTATCTGAACTTATATTCCTGTTATGTTTCTATAGTTATTATATTCATATTGTTTATAGGTCTGACAATAGTCAATGTATATGCTTTTTATAAGATCTGAAGGGTATTTCCTTACAGTCCGGTAGTGAGAGATAGGGACAGACATCCCACCCTGCATTCCCTTTGTCTGGAGCTGTTTCAAGGGGGGACTATTAAGGTCATGTGTATATACATGCTGGTAACTATACCTGCCTTACTGCCAATGAAACATCTGGACTAGGCAAACTAGGCATATTTGGCTCTGACTTCTGCATGAAAAACTCTACCACACCCTCCTCCTCTCTCCAAAACCGACTAGCTATAGATATGATCACAGCAGAAAGAGGTAGAGTCTGCTCCATGATTGGTGAAGAATGTTGTACTCACATTCCAGATAACACTGTGTAGAAATTTCAGGGAAAGAAAAATATAATTTAGGGGGGAATGTGAAGGTAGACCATGTCTATTCTTATTTTTATACATGCGTTATACTGCTTAAGAAATTATATTTTTCTTTGTGCAACGTTTATACATTAAGATGGCGCCTGTATCCAGTACCGCACCCAGATGCTGACGCACATGATCGTCATGTGGTTTACAAGAAAGACAGTATCATTTCCTGGGAACTCGAAAGCTAAGAGATGTTGAAATTTAACAGCCAATGACTGATCACCAGTGTATTCGGATACAAGACGTATATGCTTACAGCCTGCCTTTTTCTTATCTTTCTTGCATTCCTGTATAAAAACTGTAACTTCCTCAATAAATCTCAGTTCTGTGTGAATAGGCATCACGCTCATTGCATGGACTGAGATTGAAACTGCATCAATGTCAGTGTTTATCTTTGTCAGCGCGCACATGCATGATTGATTTGGAGCAGGTGACTGACCACTGTAAGTGACCCGTATTCTGGCGGGGGTTCTCCCTCAACAGTGGTACTGTGTGTAGACGCGCGTATCTAATCCTACGGCATGTGGTACTGTGTGCAGACGCGTGTATCTAATCCTATGGCGTGTACAACTGTGTGAAGACACGTGTATCTAATCCTCCCCTGTGTGGTATTGTGTGAAGAGGTGCATATCTAATCCTACAGTGTGTGGAACTGTGTGTAGAAGCATGTATCCAATCCCCCGGCATGTGGTACTGTGTGCAGACGTGCGTATATAATCCTATGGCATGTAGTACTGTGTGTAGACGCGCGTATCTAATCCTCCCCCATGTGGTACTGTGTGCTGAGACGCATATCTAATTCTCTGGCTTGTGGTACTGTGTGCAGAGGCATGTATCTAATCCTTCAAAGTGTGGTACTGTGTGCACACACACATATCTAATCCTCCCCTGTGTAGTATTGTGTGAAGAGGCGCGTATCTAATCCTTCGGCGTGTGGAACTGTGTGTAGACGCGCGTATCTAATCCTGCTGCATGTGGTACTGTGTGAAGACGCGTGTATCTAATCCTATGGCGTGTACAACTGTGTGAAGACACGTGTATCTAATCCTCCCCTGTGTGGTATTGTGTGAAGAGGTGCGTATCTAATCCTACAGTGTGTGGAACTGTGTGTAGACGCATGTATCCAATCCCCCGGCATGTGGTACTGTGTGCAGACGCGCGTATATAATCCTATGGCATGTGGTACTGTGTGTAGACGCGCATATCTAATCCTCCCCCATGTGGTACTGTGTGCTGAGACGCGTATCTAATTCTCTGGCTTGTGGTACTGTGTGCAGAGGCATGTATCTAATCCTCCAAAGTGTGGTACTGTGTGCACACACACATATCTAATCCTCCCCTGTGTAGTATTGTGTGAAGAGGCGCGTATCTAATCCTTCGGCGTGTGGAACTGTGTGTAGACGCGCGTATCTAATCCTGCTGCATGTGGTACTGTGGCTAAGGGGGGGCACTGTGTTTGAAATGCTGTATCTCAGCAAAGGTACGTCCGAGCGAGTTGGAGTCTCGTCTTAAACCTTCCCGGATATCTGAAGTATCTCTGTACCAAATTTGGTGAAGATCGGTTCAGTCGTTTGGTTCGCATTAGAGCACAAACAGACAGACATTCATTTTTATAATATATATATATATATATATATATATATACTAGAGGGAGGACCCGGCTTCGCACGGGTATATTACATTTTATGTTTGTGTACTGGCCCCATAAGAATTGTCCAATTTTGCCCTGGTGTATTTTGTATGTGGTTTGTGTGTATGTCCATAAGCGTCATGTGATTATGTGTATCTCATTTTGGATGTCAGTGAAAAACCTGTGATCAGTTGTTATGGATACCTGGAGTAAAGCTGTATCTAATCCTTCCCCGTGTAGTACTGTGTTTAGATGCAAGTGTCTAATCCTTGTTGGTGTGGTACTTTGTGCAGATGCACATATCTAATCCTCCCCATGTGATATTGTGTGAAGAGGCGCGTATCTAATCCTCCAGTAAGTGAAACTGTGTGCAGACGCGCGTATCTAATGACTCTGGCGTGTGGTACTGTGTGCAGATGCGCGTATCTAATCCTCCCCATGTGGAACTGTGTGCTGAGACGCGTATCTAATTCTCTGGCATGTGATACTGTATGCAGAGGCCTGTATCTAATCCTCCCCTGTGTGGTATTGTGTGAAGAGGCGCGTATCTAATCCTCCCCCGTGTGATACTGTGTGCTGAGACGCGTATCTAATCCTACTGCTTGTGGTACTGTGTGCAGAGGCATGTATCTAATCCTCCAAAGTGTGACACTGTGTGCACACACGTATCTAATCCTCCCATGTGTGGTACTGTGTGAAGAGTCGCGTATCTAATCCTACTGCATGTGGTACTGTGTGCAGACGCGTGTATCTAATTCTATGGCGTGTACAACTGTGTGCAGACGCGCGTATCTAATCCTCTGGAGTATGGAACTGTGTGTAGACGCGCGTATCTAATTCTACGGCATGTGGTACTGTGTGCAGACGCGTATATCTAATCCTATGGCGTGTACAACTGTGTGAAGACACGTGTATCTAATCCTCCCCTGTGTGGTATTATGTGAAGAGGTGCGCATCTAATCCTACAGTGTGGGGAACTGTGTGTAGAAGCATGTATCCAATCCCCCGGCATGTGGTACTGTGTGCAGACGTGCGTATATAATCCTATGGCATGTGGTACTGTGTGCAGATGCGCGTATCTAATCCTCCCCCGTGTGATACTGTGTGCTGAGACGCGTATCTAATTCTCTGGCTTGTGGTACTGTGTGCAGAGGCATGTATCTAATCCTCCAAACTGTGGTACTGTGTGCACACACACATATCTAATCCTCCCCTGTGTGGTATTGTGTGAAGAGGCGCGTATCTAATCCTTCGGCGTGTGGAACTGTGTGTAGACGCGCGTATCTAATCCTACTGCATGTGGTACTGTGTGAAGACGCGTGTATCTAATCCTATGGCGTGTACAACTGTGTGAAGACACGTGTATCTAATCATCCCCTGTGTGGTATTTTGTGAAGAGGTGCGTATCTAATCCTACAGTGTGTGGAACTGTGTGTAGACGCATGTATCCAATCCCCCAGCATGTGGTACTGTGTGCAGACGCGCGTATATAATCCTATGGCATGTGGTACTGTGTGTAGACGCGCATATCTAATCCTCCCCCATGTGGTACTGTGTGCTGAGACACGTATCTAATTCTCTGGCTTGTGGTACTGTGTGCAGAGGCGCGTATCTAATTCTCTGGCTTGTGGTACTGTGTGCAGAGGCATGTATCTAATCCTCCAAAGTGTGTTACTGTGTTTACACACACGTATCTAATTTTTCCCTGTGTGGTATTGTGTGAAGAGGCGCGTATCTAATTCTCTGGAGTGTGGAACTGTGTGTAGACGCCTGTATCTAATCCTTTGGTATGTGGAACCGTGTGCAGACACGTGTATCAAATCCTTCAGTGTGTGGAACTGTGTGCAGAAGTGCGTATTTAATTCTCTGGTTTGTGGGACTGTGTGCAGACCCGTGTATCTAATCCTCTGGTGTGTGATACTGTGTGCTGATCTGTGTATCTAATCCTCTGGTGTGTGATACTGTGTATCTAATCCTCTGATACGTGTATCTCAGTTTGGATATCAGTGTTGTATTGTGCATGTGGAGTGACCGTGTGTATTGCAGTTGGAATATGAGTGAAAGTCTTGCAGGTTTGTATTGGCTAAGGGGGGGGGCACTGTGTTTGAAATGCTGTATCTCAGCAACGGTACGTCCGAGCGAGTTGGAGTCTCATCTTAAACCTTCCCGGATATCTGAAGTATCTCTGTACCAAATTTGGTGAAGATCGGTCCAGTCGTTTGGTTCGCATTAGAGCACAGACAGACAGACAGACAGAAATTCATTTTTATAATATAGGGAGATATATAAATATACTAGAGGGAGGACCCGGCTTCGCACGGGTATATTACATTTTATGTTTGTGTAGTGGCCCCATAAGAATTGTCCAATTTTGCACTGGTGTATTTTGTATGTTGTTTGCGTTTATGTCCATAAGCGTCATGTGATTATGTGTATCTCATTTTGGATGTCAGTGAAAAACCTGTGATCAGTTGTTATGGATACCTGGAGTAAAGCTGTATCTAATCCTTTCCCGTGTAGTACTGTGTTTAGATGCAAGTATCCAATCCTTGTTGGTGTGGTACTGTGTGCAGATGCACATATCTAATCCTCCCCGTGTGGTATTGTGTGAAGAGGCGCGTATCTAATCCTCCAGTAAGTGAAACTGTGTGCAGACGCACGTATCTAATGACTCTGGCGTGTGGTACTGTGTGCAGATGCGCGTATCTAATACTCTGGCGTGTGGTATTGTGTGAAGAGGCGCGTATCTAATCCTACGGAATTTGGTACTGTGTGCAGACATATTTATCTAATCCTCTGGCGTGTGGTACTGTGTGCCGACGCACGCATTTAATCCTCCCCTGTGTGGTATTGTGTGAAGAGGCGCGTATCTAATCCTACGGTGTGTGGAACTGTGTGTAGACACACGTATCTAATCCTACGGCATGTGGTACTGTGTGCAGACACGTGTATCTAATCCTACGGCATGTGGTACTGTGTGTAGACGCGCGTATCTAATCCTACAGCATGTGGTACTGTGTGCAGACGCGTGTATCTAATCCTTCAGTGTGTGGAACTGTGTGCAGAAATGCGTATTTAATCCTCTGGTGTGTGGGACTGTGTGGAGACCCGTGTATCTAATCCTTCGGCATGTGGAACCGTGTGCAGGCGCGTATCTAATCCTATGGCATGTGGTACTGTGTGCAGAAGTGCGTATTTAATCCTCTGGTGTGTGGGACTGTGTGCAGACCCGTGTATCTAATTCTACGGCATGTGGTACTGTGTGTAGACGCGCGTATCTAATCCTACGGCGTGTGGAACTGTGTGTAGACACACGTATCTAATCCTACTGCATGTGGTACTGTGTGCAGACGCGTGTATCTAATCCTATGGCGTGTACAACTGTGTGCAGACGCACGTATCTAATCTTCTGGAGTGTGGAACTGTGTGTAGACGCGTGTATCTAATCCTATGGCATGTGGTACTGTGTGCAGACGCGTGTATCTAATCCTATGGCGTGTACAACTGTGTGAAGACACGTGTATCTAATCCTCCCCTGTGTGGTATTGTGTGAAGAGGCGCGTATCTAATCCTATGGCGTGTGGAACTGTGTGTAGAAGCGTGTATCCAATCCCCCGGCATGTGGTACTGTGTGCAGATGCGCATATCTAATCCTATGGCATGTGGTACTGTGTATAGACGCGTGTATCTAATCCTCCCCCGTGTGGTACTGTGTGCAGACGTGCATATCTAATCCTCCCCCGTGTGATACTGTGTGCTGAGACGCGTATCTAATTCTCTGGCTTGTGGTACTGTGTGCAGCGGCATGTATCTAATCCTCCAAAGTGTGGTACTGTGTGCACACACACGTATCTAATCCTCCCCTGTGTGGTATTGTGTGAAGAGGCGCGTATCTAATCCTTTGGCGTGTGGAACTATGTGTAGACACGCGTATCTAATCCTACTGCATGTGGTACTGTGTGCAGACGCGTGTATCTAATCCTATGGCATGTACAACTGTGTGCAGACGTGCGCATCTAATCCTCTGGAATGTGTAACTGTGTGCAGACGCGTGTATCTAATCCTATGGCGTGTACAAACGTGTGCAGACGCACGTATCTAATCCTCTGGAGTGTGGAACTGTGTGTAGATGCGTGTATCTAATCCTACGGCATGTGGTACTCTGTGCAGACGCGTGTATCTAATCCTATGGTGTGTACAAATGTGTGCAGACACGCGTATCTAATGTGTGGAGTGTGGAACTGTGTGTAGATGCCTGTATCTAATCCTTCGGCATGTGAAACCGTGTGCAGATGCACGTATCAAATCCTTCAGTGTGTGGAACTGTGTGCAGAAATGCGTATTTAATCCTCTGGTGTGTGGGACTGTGTGCAGACCCGTGTATCTAATCCTCTGGCGTGTGATACTGTATGCTGATCTGTGTATCTAATCCTCTGATGCGTGTATCTCAGTTTGGATATCAGTGTTGTATTGTGCATGTGGAGTGACCGTGTGTATTGCAGTTGGAATATGCGTGAAAGACTTGCAGGTTTGTATTGGCTAAGGGGGGGCACTGTGTTTGGAATGCTGTATCTCAGCAACGATATGTCCGAGCGAGTTGGAGTCTAGTCTTAAACCTTCCCTGATATCAGAAGTATGTCTGTACCAAATTTGGTGAAGATCAGTCCAGTCGTTTGGTTCGCATTAGAGTACAGACAGACAGACGGACAAGAATTCATTTTTATAAGATAGAGATATATATATACACTACCGTTCAAAAGTTTGGAATCACCCAGAAAATTTTGTGTTTTCCATGAAAACTCACTTTCATTTATCAAATGAGTTCAAAATGAATAGAAAATATAGCCAAGACATTGACAAAATTAGAAATAATGATTTTTATTTGTAATAATAATTTTCTCCTTCAAACTTTGCTTTCGTCAAATAATGCTCCATTTGCAGCAATTACAGCCGTGCAGACCTTTGGCATTCTAGCTGTTAATTTGCTGAGGTAATCTGGAGAAATTTCACCCCATGCTTCCAGAAGCCCCTCCCACAAGTTGGATTGGCTTGATGGGTACTATTTGTGTACCATACGGTCAAACTGCTCCCACAACAGCTCAGTAGGGATTGAGATCTGGTGATTGTGCTAGCCACTCCATTACAGATAGAATACCAGCTGCCTGCTTCTTCCCTAAATAGTTCTTGCATAATTTGGAGGTGTGCTTTGGGTCATTGTCCTGTTGTACGATGAAATTGGCTACAATCAAGCGCTGTCCACAGGGTATGGCATGGCATTGCAAAATGGAGTGATAGTCTTCCTTATTCAAAATCCCTTTTACCTTGAACTAGTCTCCAACTTCACCAGCACCAAAGCAACCCCAGACCATCACATTACCTCCACCATGCTTGACAGATGGTGTCAGGCTCTTCCAGCATCTTTTCAGTTGTTCTGCATCTAACAAATGTTCTTCTGTGTGATCCAAACAACTCAAACTACGATTCGTCTATCCATAACACTTTTTTCCAATCTTCCTCTGTTCAATGTCTGTGTTCTTTTTCCCATATGAATCTTTTCCTTTTATTAGCCAGTCTCAGATATGGCTTTTTCTTTGCCACTCTGCCCTGAAGGCCAGCATCCTGGAGTTGCCTCTTCACTGTAAACGTTGACACTGGCATTTTGCAGGTACTATTTAATGAACTCACTGAATCAAACACCTTGTGTTTCTACAATATTGTACTCCCTCCATACAACTGTGTCACAAACAGGAACCTTAAGGGTCCCAAAGGGGGCAACCTAAAGATAATTAAAACATACCTTTTATTTATATAAAATAAAATATTTTGACAATTTGGCTAAAACAATAAACACAGTAGCCACTTTGAAGGTGGTCAGGTCAGATAAAGGAATTAAACTGTGATCTATCCCTATCCTGTTTTTTTTGTTTTTTTTTTAACCAGACACAAAGTCCTGCATGTCCGACTTTGTGCCCAGTTAAAAAAAAATGGTTTTGCCGCAGAGAGACAGAAGACGCACACGGGCGGCCACTTTGCAAACCCATTCAACTGAATGGGTTTGAAAACTGACCACCGGGTTTCCATCCCCTGTCCAGTTTCTCGGGCAGAAGACAGAAACCTGCCGGATTGGTAAAAACGGGGGCTGGGCGCAGTAGTGAATCCGCCCTTATTATGTTTTCTTCACCTCCCCTGGGACTCCTCTTATTCAGGGGCAGATCCAGAGCCGGGCAACCGCCCAGGGCCCCGCGGCAGGGCCCGGACCTAACAAAACGCAGGTCGGGTCGGTTGGCAGGGCAATTGCCGAGGGCCCCAGCACTTGCAGGGGCCCCCTGTCAGTGGAATACTTTCCCTATTAATATAGGGAAAGTATATGTCCGAAGCACATTGTGTACCTGCAGTCAGCGCAGGGAGCTGCAGCTATTGATAGAGTACGCTCCTCCTCACCCCCCTTCTCTGGCTGCCCTCTGTCAACCAATGAGAGGGTGAGGAGAGCCCAGGAGGCGGATCTTATCGCTATACAGAAGATGGACTCTGCCGTCCTGCATCTTGAAAGAAAGAACACACAGGTACAGGCTGGAGGGGGGTTACTATGCCTATTAATATCAGGCTTTGGAGTTATTCATTTAGTTTTGGTAACTCCATGTGCCTCATATTAATAGCAATTAACCCTATCATGGCCTTCACATTAACCTCCTGTGTGCCTCACCATAAGGGTTACTGATGTGCAAGATATATGGGGGTACTAATCATGAAGATACTTCATTATTACCTCCATGTCTCTCACATATCAATAACTCTTATGTGAGGCACACAGGGGGGTTAATGTGAAGGCCATGATAGGGTTGATTGCTATTAATATGAGGCACATGGAGTATCTAAGGAAGCGTTCACACTACTGTCAGTGTCCGACTGGTAGTGTCTGCTGCTAATGTCGTTCAAAATCTTGCACGGACATTAGCAGGGGACACTAGCTGTGTCCGTGACATTCTGCATTCATTTAAATGGACATCAGGTGCGTTGTTTTACACTCCATGCCTGTCCTTAAGTGTCCGTTCCTAAAGATGTCCAACTTTTCAAGCGGACAGAAAAAACCTACATGTCGGGTTTTTGTAAGTAGGGCCCCGCCACAGTCAATTGCCCAGGGCCCCGCAAAGCTTGAATCCGCCACTGCTCTTATTATATTGTGAGGGTCTGAAGAGACTCCAGAGTATATTAGTAATTTGTAGGTGATAAACTTTCAGGCATACCCCAGAAAATGCACCTCCTCATAAATGAAGGACAACCTTTGGCAGCGATAAGGTTATGAAGACTGCCACTGACAACACCAGTCTTTAGTCACAAAAGAATTTCCCCAGTCCTTGATGTACAGGAAATTCTAACAGCAATTCTAGAAATGCTGTCTAACCAGAAATACTGATTTCCTACTTATATACAAACTATGTGTAGTAAATTAGGAAATTTTTAGAACAATTCAGTAGCAAAACTCCACTGAATTTGCTGCTCTACCAGGGAGCACATTCATATTTGAAGCTGCCGGAAAAATCCTGAGGATATGTCCTGCTTATGAGGAGCTTCATCCCAATCATGACTCAGGACTCTGAAGAAGGGATTGCATGCACAGAAATGCATTCAATCCCTCTTCAGATGACTTTCAGAAGGCAATTGCCTGTACCTACCACTTTTTGATATTAGGCTGGCTCCCAAAGAAAAAAAGAACAGTGTCCTGTTTTTACTCCCTGCAATGCTTCTGCTCTGTCCCAACTACACTTGTGATATTTCTAAACCATTATCTACATGAACATCAAAAACACCCATTTGACAGCTGTTTTTGCTACAGCTGTCACACAGCAGTTATAACAACACATTGGCTCAGATTTAATACGGCCAGGTTCAGATGGGATTTTTTGTACTGCAATTTGACACGGAGGCCCCCTCAGATTCCGGTCCAAAAAACGGGTAGCCATGACTGGATGCCGGTGAAGTACACCGGGATCCAGTCGCGGCACTCTGCTCCGGATTAGGCCCAAATGAATGGGCCTATTCGGGAGGGAGTGTCTTCAGGCACCCCAAGAAAGAGAATGTTGCTTCTTTTTTTCCAGGAGCGGCAACAAACCACTCACAGAAACAGGAAACCATTTATTTCAATGGGAGGCGTTTTTTTGGTCAGGATTTTGAGGCGGATTCAGTCAGTGTGGTAGAATGTTTTTCATTGCTAACACAATGACCCATTCCAGTGGCGTAACTAGGAACAGCGGGGCCCTGTGGCAAACTTTTGACATGCCCCCCCCCACCCACATTCCTACGCTCTCTAATATGCCCCATAGTGGCCCCTGCACACACTATTATACCCTTTAGTGACCCTGTAAACAGTATTATGCCCCATGGTGGCTCCTGCACACAGTATTATGCCACACTGTGGACATCCATGAACAATTATTATACTCTGGGGTCAGTATAATAATCGGAGACCGAAGGGAGATACCAACATAAACACTTACCTATCCCCGGCTCCCCTGCATTCCTCGGTGGTGTCGGCCATCTTCATTGACGTTCGGGACATCACATGACGTCAGGGAGAGTCACAGAAGTAGGCCTGAACCTGCCCAGAGAGGTAAGTGACAGTGTTTGTTATGTTACTTTACCTCCCCTGGACCGCTGATCATTATACCCGGGGTCTGAAAAGACTCCAGAGTATAATAATTGTAGGGGGAATGCCCGGGGTAGATGCCATTGGTATCCGAATCTAGAAAAGATGGGTTATATTACAAGCTCGGAGAACACAGAATACAGACCACACACATTCTGTATATCAAGTGTTCTGATTTAATGCCGGGAAACAGGTAGTTTTATACAATACAGACAAAGAAAGGTTGTACTATTCTAATTAGTATAACATGATTGGTTGTAGAGTTATAAGATAAGTCTGGCACATGACTAGTGGCTGAGGCCTAATGTAACCTGCATCTCATTATAGCTTTCCAAACTGGGATGGACTTTATGAAACAAGAAGAATGCAGGATGCTTTATGTGTGAGCTGACACCCTCCACACTATGTTCAGATGTATATATCTATATATCATGGCAAGAAAGATAAGGAGACATGCTGGTGCCAGACAACTCCAGCCTTGGAGATAACAGACAATGGCCTACATAAAGTCAGTGTCTACCTCTCTTCACACTCTGAGTGATCTCACCTCATGGTATATGTGTTAGAATACAAAATGGATGACATATTAATTATGGAGTTTATAGAACAACATGGAGTATATAAAGATACATGACTATATTTGCTCCTCACATTTCCCCCATTTTGAGCATAGTTCTGCAAACACTAGTACTTCAAGTATTTCACCTACCCTTTGTTCAGGATTCCCAATGTTGCAGTAATTATGCTCAATATACAACATATCTAATTTTCATTAGTAGGCCCTCCTCGGAGAGATTCCCAATGTCATGTGATATGTTAACCTCAATATTCAGCCATCTTATTTTTCACAAATCGTTTGTTAGTATACATTTGTATTCATGTTAGTTCATACATTTTCAAAGTATTAATTTGAACAAGCAAAAGAAACAATATTATCATCACAATTTACATCATGAATTTTCACATATTCATCAGGGTCAATGTAATGGCAACACAATTTTCCCACTATCTGACACAACCCTCTTTGGCCGCAGTGATATAGTTCAATTGATCCATATCCTCTGTCAGTTTAACAAGGTTTTCCTGATAATCTCACAGCTGTTCTAGTTATCAACTGGAAGGGACCATTGAATTTCATATGTCTCTTTATCACCATCCAATCTTTGGGTTTTAGTTTATAAGTTCCTCTCACTAGATTAGAATCTGGAAGGAAAGGAGAAAACTGAAAATCTATATTAAACATATGCTTTTGATGATTCATCACATAGTCAGGACATCAGACTACATCTGGAACAAATAATAAGGCCTCTTTCTTCCTGTCAAGAATGTACCTTACAATCAAATACAAGTGACAAGTGATAAAGACTTTCCAATACTCTGGGAACAGTATGGGGGTAAGAAACACTTTTTATAACCCCATAGTATACATTTTTCTCGTTACCTGTCCTGTATAGTGAGTTCCAATATAACTTTGATGGTCTCGGGGATCCGAAACCTACACATTACATCTTTCAGTAGCCGTCTATCTGCAGTCCAGTTTGTGGTGGCTTTCTTCACCAGATATGCCCCAAGCCATCCTGACAAGACATAATATACAAAAGCACGTACTCATACCATCTCACCTTTAGTAACTACATATAGTTAACCTGCAATCTCTGGAACAGGTACAAGTGCTCCGGACATGGCCTTGAGAAACTTTTCACTCTTTGGCCTACATTGCATTTAACACATGCCATGCAGGCTCACATATATCTTACTGTAGTGATGCTAAATCCTGCAGCCACCCATCCTCTGCTCACCAGGTTACACATGGCTACTTCTAAACAGTGCCCTGAGGAATGAGCTACTTATGCCATCAGTGGGAACAATGCTCTCAGTACATACTCTCTTACCACTGGACATCAGGACTTATACATCCTCTCTTTGATCCTTGCTGTTTCCAAGTCTTCTTTCTTCCTGGAACATTTTTGGTGCTGCAATGTTTTAGAACCTGAAAAGAGAGCTAAAAGGTTTGGTCTATTATGATGACCACTTATCAGTAAGGCATATCCCCTAGGCTTGTGCACCTGGGTTAGTGGCAGCGTCTGCCCACATGTTGCCTCTACTTTCTTTGTATCAGCCTTGTTGTGTGCCTTGACTTTTGACTATGCCCACCTGTGTGGGGGCAGCAGCAGGATCTCCATCACTACCTGAATAGCCTGGAAACCCTTTTAGGCTTAACATTAACCCTACAAAAATCTCTCACTCTCCAGATAAGACCATAGTCCTACTATATCAAACACCTACCCTCAGATATTGTACCATTTGGCTTCAAGGACCATAGTCCTACTATATCAAACACCTACCCTCAGACATTGTACCATTTGGCTTCAAGTTCAGCTTGGTTCACCCTTGCTTTACCTCATATTCAGTGGCTGTGGCATATCCTATGCAGAATCCGCCATCATTCCCAAATCAAGAAACATCAGATTTGTAAAGAACTCAAAATTTTCAATAGATTTATATCATTTGCATGACCAAATCAGCAAAAAAAAAATTTTTTAATTTTAAGTTGTTTCTATTCTCCTTACCCCCCATTGAAACTATTGATAATAGATTTAGAAGTGACTTCTAGTGCAGAGTGGAAAATGCCATAGTTACATCAGAAGACATACAAAAAAACAAAACAAAACTGCCGTCTGAGTCCAACCATTCCCATCTTTGTTTCCAATGCAAGATTTATTACCCCTTGGTAACAGAGTCTTCTGGTGCAAGCAGCTACGTAGCCCACACATAGCTGCGCTCCCTCACCCCACACTTATGTGTGTGTGTGTGTGTGTGTGTGTGTGTAAGACTACAGAATTCAGCAATCTCTAACGCATACTTCTTAAAGGAACAGAAGTACATTTGTACAATCTCATAGTAGTCTCAAACCCAACTCTTCTAATGACCACAGGTGTTCAGAACCTCTTAAACTATACTTGAGATTGCCTTTAAGGGCCAACTGCCAGACTTTAAAGTTTTCTTTACCAGATTCCAATCAAAGTTTTTACCACTGTAAAACATCACAATACTCTTACAAAAGGCATAAAAGTCAAATACTGGCATTGCTACAAACAGATTACACTTATACAATTACAAATTGAACCATTTATTCATAATTTTCCAAACATTATACCAGTGGTAGGCGGGTTGCAATCACTTATAGCTGAAATCTTAGTCACCCACCTTGTCTCATCCTCTCCTCCTCCACCTTCTAGCTAAGTTCTACCAAGCATGTATACTTCTGCTGTAGCCCTTTCCTCAAATCCACCTTCCATTTTCTCGTCTAAACTCTACCAAAAGGGTCCATTCAAATAGACGCCATCAGGAAGGCGATCTATTCTGGTCAGTTTTCTGCTCTGTTTGGCCACATCTGTTCCTTCAGATCTAATCAACTCACATGGGGGTAACCACACTTTGGATCCAAAAGCCCCCATTTTTGGCTGATAGCTAGTCAGCCAAACGATAGTCTTGGTAACGGCCTAATAAGAAAAGAAACACAGCAGTAGCCACTGTCGCCGGGCCCCTAATGTCCCGGGCCCTGTGGCAGCCACTAGCCCGGTTAGTTACGCCACTGACACATTCATTTCTATGGTCCCATATGCACAACCGCGTATTTTCACAGTCCGGTGTACAGGGCCGTGAGCAAAACTCAGGGTAGATTTACATCTGCATTGGACTCTCTGTAGGAGACTGCGCCACAAATTCCGCTGAAAAAATGGTGGAGAAAGAAACCCTGCAAAGAGGACTATTCTATCTGCTGGTTTTGGAGGAAACACAACGGACTCCATCATAGTCTGTGGGGGGTCCATGCGTAACCACTGTTTTACCAGGCACTATCTCAGTAGTTAGCCAGAAGAGCAGAACAAGGGAGAGTCCAATACTAGTGTGAGTCTAGTCTCAGTACAGCTCCTATTACTGAATGGGGCTGCGGAGCCCTGGCGACACTAACCGTGCCGGCCAACATGCACACGCCTACTGAGACTTCACACAGTAGCAGAGCAGATGTACGAGCACCAAAGCGCAGGCGCAGTGAACCGTCCAGGGATTCGGGGACGCGCCTCCAGACAGTCCACGCCGACGAGCGCGCAGATTGTTCTCTGCGTACTGACGTCACATGAAGGAGGAAGTGGAGCGTTCTTCCATAATGGCGGAGGTGAGAAAGAAGCCGCGGATGGGTATGTGACAGGGAACGTTATTGCCGGCTTGGCGGCTGCTTTTTCTGGCCTGGGTGTGTATGAGAGGCGGTGTAAGGGTGGACAATTTTCGGCTGAGGCTCTTGCTTTGGCCTGTCTGTAGCCCGGTTCTAGGTGTAGTATGTCTCCTTGCAGGGGGAGGAGAGGGAGAAGGTGCCGGGCATGAAACAGGTCCTCTTGGTTTGACCTTACACCTCCCCGGGTAGTATTACCTGACAGGTGAGTAGCTGTGATTGTACCTGGGGCACTGTCACACCGAACAGGGCACAGATGGGAGCGGCGCTGTCCCGTGTACCTGCAGCCTGTACTGGTATACGTGGTATATAGTATTGTACATTATTACAGCCTGTAGTGGTATACATGATATATAGTATTGTACGTTATTACAGCTTGTAGTGGTATACATGATATATAGTATTGTACATTATTACAGCCTGTAGTGGTATACATGATATATGGTATTGTACATTATTACAGCTTGTAGTGGTATACATGATATATAGTATTGTACATTATTACAGCCTGTAGTGGTATACATGATATATGGTATTGTACATTATTACAGCTTGTAGTGGTATACATGATATATAGTATTGTACATTATTACAGCTTGTAGTGGTATACATGATATATAGTATTGTACATTATTACAGCCTGTAGTGGTATACGTGGTATATAGTATTGTACATTATTACAGCCTGTAGTGGTATACATGGTATATAGTATTGTACATTATTACAGCCTGTAGTGGTATACATGATATATAGTATTGTACATTATTACAGCTTGTAGTGGTATACATGATATATAGTATTGTACATTATTACAGCCTGTAGTGGTATACATGGTATATAGTATTGTACATTATTACAGCCTGTAGTGGTATACATGATACATAGTATTGTACATTATTACAGCCCGTACTGGTATACATGATATATAGTATTGTACATTATTACAGCCCGTACTGGTATACATGATATATAGTATTGTACATTACAGCCTGTAGTGGTATACATGGTATATAGTATTGTACATTGTTACAGCCTGTACTGGTATACATGATATATGGTATTGTACGTTATTACAGCCTGTAGTGGTATACATGATATACGGTATTGTACATTATTACAGCCTGTACTGGTATACATGATATATAGTATTGTACATTATTACAGCCTGTACTGGTATACATGATATATAGTATTGTACATTATTACAGCCTGTACTGGTATACATGATATATAGTATTGTACATTATTACAGCCTGTACTGGTATACATGATATATAGTATTGTACATTATTACAGCCTGTAGTGGTGTACATGGTATATAGTATTGTACATTACAGCCTGTAGTGGTATACATGGTATGTAGTATTGTACATTAGTACAGCCTGTAGTGGTATACATGATATATAGTATTGTACATTGTTACAGCCTGTAGATTCAGCCTTGTATATGCAGTGTTATATGGCTATGTATCCTGCTCTTCTGTACGCTGTATCTCATATTGTTGCCGTACTGTAATCTCAGCCCTTCTTCATAGTGTTACATAATGGATGTATAGATTGTATTATACACATTGTACATTCTGTCCTGCTATATAGGTAATGGGGTGTAATGTATGGATCATCATTCAGCTGTAGTTCAGCCTACAGATTTACCAGTGGTATGTATTAGACATATGGGTATTGTACAGTCATGGCCAAAAGTTTTGAGAATGATACAAATATAAATTTTTACAAAGTCTACTGCTTCAGTTTTCCTAATGGCAATTTGCACATACTCCAGAATGTTATAAAGAGTGATCAACTTAACAGCAATTACTTGCAAAGTCAATATTTCCCTAGAAAATGAACTTTATCCCCCAAAACACATTTCAACATCATTGCAGCCCTGCCTTAAAAGGACCAGCTAACATCGTTTGTGATTGCTCCATTAACACAGGTGTGGGTGTTGATGAGGACAGGGCTGGAGATCAATCTGTCATGATTAAGTAAGAATGACACCACTGGACACTATAAAAGGAGGCTGGTGCTTGGCATAATTTTTTCTCTTCTGTTAACCATGGTTATCTCTAAAGAAACACGTGCAGTCATCATTGCACTGCACAAAAATGGCCTAACAGGGAAGAGTATCGCAGCTAGAAAGATTGCACCTCAGTCAACAATCTATTGCATCATCAAGAACTTCAAGGAGAGAGGTTCCATTGTTGGCAAAAAGGCTCCAGGGCGCCCAAGAAAGACCAGCAAGCGCCAGGACCGTCTCTTAAAAGTGTTTCAGCTGCAGGATCGGGCTACCAGCAGTGCAGAGCTTTCTCAGGAATGGCAGCAGGCAGGTGTGAGTGCATCTGCACGCACTGTGAGGCAGAGACTCTTGGAGCAAGGCCTGGTCTCAAGGAGGGCAGCAAAGAAGCCACTTTTCTCCAGAAAAAACATCAGGGACAGACTGATATTCTGCAAAAGGTACAGGGAGTGGACTGCTGAGGACTGGGGTAAAGTCATTTTCTCTGATGAATCCCCTTTTCGATTGTTTGGGACATCTGGAAAACAGCTTATTCGGAGAAGACGAGGTGAGCGCTACCACCAGTCTTGTCTCATGCCAACTGTAAAGCATTCTGAAACCATTCATGTGTGGGGTTGCTTCTCAGCCAAGGGAATCGGCTCTCTCACAGTCTTGCCTAAAAACACAGCCATGAATAAAGAATGGTACCAGAATGTCCTCCAAGATCAACTTCTCCCAACCGTCCAAGAGCAGTTTGGCGATCAACAATGCCTTTTCCAACATGATGGAGCACCTTGCCATAAAGCAAAGGTGATAACTAAATGGCTCAGGGAACAAAACATAGTGATTTTGGGTCCATGGCCTGGAAACTCTCCAGATCTTAATCCCATTGAGAACTTGTGGTCAATCATCAAGAGACGGGTGGACAAACAAAAACCTGCAAATTCTGACAAAATGCAAGTATTGATTGTGCAAGAATGGACTGCTATCAGTCAGGATTTGGTCCAGAAGTTGATTGAGAACATGCCAGGGAGAATTGCAGAGGTCCTGAAGAAGAAGGGTCAACACTGCAAATATTGACTTGCTGCATTAACTCATTCTGTCAATATAAGCTTTTGTTACTCATAATATGATTGCAATTATATTTCTGTATGTGATAAAAACATCCGACAAACACACATAAAAACCAGAGGGCAGCAGATCATGTGAAAATATAAGATTTGTGTCATTCTCAAAACTTTTGGCCATGACTGTACATTGTATTCTCTAGACCTAGCATAGGCACATACTGTAGCTATTACTATATGGATTTCTAGTGCTCTTTGATATGCTATGCTCTTTAGGCTCAGCACTTTGACAGTATATATTTAATGGAATATAATGTTTGTTCTGATCATCCTCCTTCTGTACAGACTATATACTGATAGTATTCACTCAGCTGTTTTTTCTAATATAGACCATTATTACTAGTTAAGCTGCAGCTTCTACTTACCCTGTGGATACAACTGTATCCTTTATGGATTTATTCCACAGCTAAATGGAGCTACAGGTGTATTGCATGCCACAGTTTAGAAGGGCAAATCCTGGTGTTACATTGATCCATATTCCGGGCCTTATTGAAGGAGCCATAGAAGTATGAATTATAGCTACTTAGGTTCCTGTCTGTCAAATCGGTAAACTGATGAAGCTTCAGGTATTAGGGCCTACTGGGTTACTCCCCCCATCACCGCCATTTATAAGTAGCTGACCTGCACAAAGTATAATGCCCTTCAGTGGCCCATCAAACAGTCAAAATGCCGCTGCCTGCATCACACTTTAACCTGTCCACTCCTGTGGCCGATCAGCCATATATAATACTCCCCTTTCCCCGTTCTCCTTCTCTCTCCTGTCTCTGGTCCTGGAATCTTCAGGGAGTAACAGGCACAATGTAAGGCTCGTTTCACACTTGTGTTTGAACTACGTTTGGGATTTTCATCCCGCTTAAAAATGTAGAGAGAAAATTCCTGAATACATAGTATATGGGGTCCATGGGTAGCCACATTTTTTTTTTTATGTAGATTGTGAGCCCCCTTATAGGGGTCACAATGTAGTTTTTTTTTTCCCCCCTATCAGTATGTCTTTGTAGAATGGGAGGAAATACACGCAAACATGGGGAGAACATACAAACTCCTTGCAGATGTTGTTCCTGGTGGGATTCGAACTCAGGACTCCAAGGCTGCAGTGCTAACCACTGAGCCACCGTGTTGCCCCTGGGTAGCCACATTTTTAAGCACGTTAGCTTTCTGTTTTTCGGGTTCCCAAGCAGACCCAAAGAACAGAAAGCTGGGGATTTGAGGTAATTTTTCGCACTGGTGTTTGATTCAGGAAAGTCTGTTGTTATCAGATTCTGAGTTTGGTAGTTTTATATGGAGGGGATACACTTACCGTATTTTTCGGACTATAAGACGCACTGGACTATAAGACTATAAGGTTTTAGAGGAGGAAAATAGGGAAAAAAAATTTTGAAGCAAAAACTGGTAAAATATTTAATATATGGGAGTTGTAGTTTTGCAACAGCTGCAAGGCCACATTGACAGGTGACCCTGCAGCTGTACGGGGATGCATAGAGCGTTTTTTTTTGCGGGGCCAGCTGTACTTTTTAGTTATACCATTTTGGGGGATATCTATTGCTTAGATCACCTTGTATTGAAAAAAAAACAGGAGGTGATTTAGAACTTTTATTTATTTCATATTTTTAAAGCTTTTTTTTTTATTTTTTTTTTTTTTTTATATACACTATTTTATTCCCCCCCGGGGGCTTGAACCTGCGGTCACTTGATCGCAAGTCCCATAGACGGCAATACAACTGTATTGCCGTCTATGGGACATTCTGTCTATTAGTATTACGGCTGGTCATAGACCCAGCCGCAATACTAATATATAGCAGTGACAGGCCTGGGAGCCTCATTAGGCTCCCGGCTGTCACCCGAACAGGTCGGCTCCTGCGATATCGCCGCGCAGGAGCCGGCCTGCAACTTTACAGGTACGGGGCCGGTGGGGACCGGCCCCGGGGGAGAAGGGGCCACGGATACTGACCCGGCATCCGCTGTACTAGAGAGGCGGATGCCGGGGAGGGATATACGCCGGGGCCTGAGACATCGCTACGATCCTCTGCCCTGCATGAAGCCAGCGGCGGGGGCACGGAGGAGCCCCTGCTGCTGCTGGCTTCATGAAGGGCAGAGGAGCACAGCGATGTCTCAGGCCCCGGCACCTGTAATGGCGTCTATCAGTTGCCGGCTTCCGCCTCTCTATTACAGCGGATGCCAGGCGCCACCTTCAGACTATAAGACGCACCCTTCTTTTCCCCAAAAATTTTGGGGAAAAAAAGTGCGTCTTATAGTCCGAAAAATACGGTACATGGACATCGGTCTGAGCTCAGTGGTTACACATCCGAACGTTATGTGAAGAGGAATTATTACAATCACAGCAATAGAAATGGCTGCTATTTTCATTTTTGCTTGTCATTTATCACTTACTGTGTCACTGAGTAATTGCAGAGTCCCAGAGATGCAGAGGAAAAATACTTTTATTCTTTATTCAAATGATAATCTAAGGAGCACAGAGGGAGTTTTCTTTTATTACTGAGCACTGCTGCATCATCACTAAACACACCCATCCTGCATTGAGCTTCTCCCCCTGGGCAGTGTAAGTTGATCCTCCAACTGAACTGAATACAGGATGGGCGTGTTTAGTGATGATGCAGCAGTGCTCAGTAAGGCTAAGGTCTCATGTGGCTGGAACACAGCTTTTTTTTTTTTTTTTTTTTTTTTTTTCTTTAATGCGTTTTTTTCAGCCAAAGCCAAGAATGACTATTGAAGGAATTAAATATATAGTAAGCTCTTATACTTACTGCCTTCTGTTGAATCCACTTCTGCCTTTGGCTCAAAAAACCAAAGCAAAATCTGCAACAAAAAAAAGCTGCTTTTTCGCAGCATGGGACCTCAGCCTTATAGAAGCAGACTCCTCCTGTGTTTCAAGATCTTTATTTGAATAAAGAATGTGTTTATTCTACACATCCCTGGGGCTCTGAAACATAAGAAAGGTATGGTTTGTATTCTGCTAGCAGCATATATAAAGCACCATGGGAGTAATTTAAAGTAGCTGGGGGCAGTGATAGACTCGCTTTAAATGGTTACAACCTACCAACAAACTCTGATGGTCTGTGTAGTCATGTATTACTCCTTTCCCACTATCCCCTACATTTTGGCTACTTGCACTCTGATGATTATCAAGAAGTAGAGAACTGATGAAGTAAATACATGATCAGATGATGTAATTTGCAAAGCAACCCCATAGTTTCATCATACAAAGATATATTTCTTATAATGGTGGCAGGTGGATATAGTTAGATTTGAGCCCTCTGTTTAACACTGTGTAAGGCCAGGAATTGATTGACTTAAAGCGGTTTGTCTAGTTTAAGACCAATAGTAAGAAACAAATGTTATTGGCTGTATAGTAAAAAGTTAAGAATTTTTCAGTATATTTTCTCTATCAAATTCCAAACAGTTTTTAGAGTTTTGCTTGCCGCCATTCATTTTGTGGATAAGAATTATCAGTCCATGGTCATGTGATGAGCTCGCAGGTGCAGAACTTCTAGTCACAGAGCAGTAATCAAACATCTGCCTGGTAGTGAGCTGTGCACATCACATGACCATGGACCATAAATCACATGATCATGGACTGATTTTTATAGACTGGAAGTAACAGAATGAATGACGGTAAGCAGATATCTAGAATACTGTGACAAATTGATACAGAAAGTATATTGGAAAATTGTACAACTTATTATACATACAAATGTATAATAAGTTGATAGACATGTTTGTCTATCAATATTATTGGTCTGAAAGTGGACAACCCCTTTAAGTTGCGTTTTCCCTGCTTGACTCAGAATCCTCTAGGTTTGTGAATGGGAAATGTGGCCTTGGCACTCATTCAGTCTTTTTGTGGAATATTTGGAGTTATTAGAATTACAGAAAAATGCTGATACTAAATGTCTTAATTCAATAACAAGTGTATTGTGGTACATTCCTGGATGTATCTGTAGTCGTTCTGTCCCTGACGAAAGCCTATGATTGACAAATGCTAATAATCACTGCTCCTTTTGCAGAGTCCTTGCATTCAATGGAATGACTGATTGTCATCTCACGAATCCCAATGTCATAGAAAAGCCATGGGTTGGATGAGGTAACTGAAGACCTGTAACAAGAACCACATTTCAATGGATACAAAGTACAAGGAAGATCTCTTCAGAAAATATGTACAGTTCCATGAATCCAAACTGGAAGCTTCGGATAGTAAGCAGCGTGCCATTAGCGATGAGTACCTCCGCACTGCTGCCTCGGCCTTACTCAGCCTACCGAAAATTGATCCCATTTATAGATTCAGGCTGATCAGGTTCTACGAAGTCTGTGAGAACTCCCTGAAAACCTTGCGTACATCCAATCTGCGCTCACTTCACAATGCGGCAGCTATGCTGGAGACGATTGGCATTAACCTCTTCCTTTACCCCTGGAAGAAAGAATACAAAAATATTAAGGTGAGGACCCCACAAGTGTAACAGATGCTGAGTGATAACCACTAATGACTTTCATTACAGGTTTAATGAGTTCTATCCTACATTTCCTCACAACATGAATGATGTAAAAGTCTAAATTCATAGGATAACGTTTCATAAAACTGTAACTTGTATTCTCACTTCTGTGCTTTGAGAGACATCTGAACAATACAACATCTTATAGACAAAGTACAGGATGTTGTAAAGAGCACTTTAAAGGCTATGAGACCCTATTTTGAGGCAATTTCTGCCGCTTGCATATATTGTCTTTTATTAGGCCCATTAAGTATGAAATCCATTTATGACCATAACTGTTAAGGAATAGTATCTAGTAAACAGAGCAAGATGGATAAAGCAGTATTTGGGGTAAAACACTTCAGTTAGCTTAAGGGAGTCTATCATTGGAGATATTGTTTTTTTAAGTAAACACATGTTGGAATAGCAGTTAGAAAGGCTATTCTAGTCCTACCTCTTTCTCTCTGGCTCACAGCCGTTTTTTAAATATTTTGTTTTTGGCAAATATGTAAATGAAACTCAGTGGGCGTTCCCCCTGTGCTCCAAGCACAGCAGCGTCTTATTGTTGATGCCGACTTCTGGGCTGTTCGTTCATGCCGATTAGTTCTTTTTGTCATACTCTTCACTGCCTGCGCAGCCACCTTTGTCTTCAGCAGGATCCAAATCCCATGCATTTGCCCACTTTGGGTTTGGGCCAAGCGTACAGCGCATGCCCCGCCGGCCATCTTTATTATATTCCTACAGGAGTGAACAGCACCTGCACGGAACTTGCATCCCGCTGAAGACAGGCGGATGCGTACTCAGTGAAGAAGATGAAGAGAAGAGCTAATCTGTATGAAGGGGGCCTGAACAAACGGCCCAGGAGGCAGCAGCAATAGTGTGACACTGTTGTGCTTGTAGCAAAGGGGGAAAAACCCCTGTACTCCCTGAACTTCATTTACATATTTACGTAAAACAATATATTTCAGATACTGCTGTGAGCTGGAGAGAAAGAGGGGTAGGACTAGAATAGCCTTTCTAAAGGCTATTCCAACGTTTGTAAAAATCCCCAATGGTAGACTCCCTTTAAGCTACAAGTTTATGAAAAGGGAATACCCTTTTAAAGTGTAAAGTGTTCACCTGTGGACCCCATTTTAGAGCGAATGTAAGTGTAAATAAGTCACTTTGTAGTTGGCCTTCTTATTTACACTGATTTAAATGGGTATTCCCATCTCCAGTATTAGATCTAAGTTATAGCTTACGCTAACTGATGTTTTACCCAATACATTGACATCTCTTTGTGTGTGTGTGTGTGTGTGTTTGTTTGTTGAGGGGGAGAAGGGAAAGGTGTGGGTATAAGGGGTGGAGGGATAAGGTACAGAAATAGGTTACAGCTTCGTCAATTGTGGTGTCCTTTCATCACAGGAAAAAGGCTTAGATGGTCTTCAGAAAAATGCCTAAGGTAGTGGAAAACAATAAACATGCAAGTTTAAATTGTAGCAGGAGTTATGAAATACAGTACCATATATAAATATAATGGTGGTGGGTGGATATAGGAGGGGTAAGGGAGGTTGACATGCATGTCCTGATGCCCCAGTTGTTGAACTCTGCACCACCAGTCCCATCAGAACTTTGCACAATGTTTTAGTCCAAATTAATAGTGCCTTTTTAGTTATCGGATTACTGAATTAATAAGACCTTTCATTTTCATGTCTGGGGTGTTTAACTTCTGGTGGGACCAGTGTGTGAGAATTGGATGGAGGTTCTCACGCCACTACTTCCTTCCCAAGAAACTTAAAGAGGACCTTTCATCAGATCGGGAACATGCAGTTTTATATACTGCTGGAAAGCTGACAGTGCGCTGAATTCAGCGCACTATCGGCTTTCCCGATCTGTGCCCGGTGTAAAGCGCTATCGGTACTGTAGGGCTTTACAGTCAGAAGGGCGTTTCTGACACTTAGCCAGGGACGCCCTTCTGCCCAGCAGCGCCTATCGCGCTGTGCTCTAAGACTGGGGAGGAACACCCCCTCCCCTCCTGCTAATACTCTTCTATGGACGAGCTGTGTGAGCAGAGGGAGGGGGAGTTCCTCCCCGCTCACACTGTGCAGCGCGATAGGCGCTGCTGGACAGAAGAGCGTCCCTGGCTAAGTGTCAGAAACGCCCTTCTGACTGTAAAGCCCTACAGTACCGATAGCGCTTTACACCGGGCACAGATCGGGAAAGCCGATAGTGCGCTGAATTCAGCGCACTGTCAGCTTTCCAGCAGTATATAAAACTGCATGTTCCCGATCTGATGAAAGGTCCTCTTTAAGGTTGGTACCCTTTGTGGTAGGAGTTCCCTAACCTAAGATCCTTTTCATGTGAGTGCTTCCCTTCTGCTGACTTCTGGCAGGTGCACATATACGCATGAGTTGTGCCAGAATTAAGTTTCTCCCCTCTTCCCAGGAGGATGTCTTGAGACTAGAGACCCCTCTTTGTGGTGCAGGCTCTATCTTGCAGCTGGCAACTGCCTGACTTACCTGCTTTACCAGGCAGTATGACGGGCTGTGACGTGACATGGTGTGCCTTACCAATGGAGCCTTTGGGACCTTGTCTATGTGGCAGTAGGTCCCCTAAGCTGTGGGGCATTCCCCTATCTGTGAAGCATAAGGAGGAGGACTTCTAGAAAATTTGCCCTGCTGACAGCCATCATTCTCCTCAGGGTTATGTGAGTCTCCTTTTGGGTAATGCTGGATATAGTACCCATGTGTATATTTTTAAATATACTCTTATTTCATTGAAACGTGCTACTTGTGGCAAAACATTTCTTAAGTCTCATAAGATAAACTCGTGTGCCAATTCAGGATCCTGCCTTGGAACCTATTGGCAAGAAACCTCTTCTTGATGTGGATTACCTACCGCCTTCCTTCTGTCATTACCCTCTCAGATGGAGAATTGGAAGAAGACTACTCAGTGACTCCTTCCATTTCTTCCCAAGAGGAGAAAATTTTGTTTCTCCTCAAAAGACACAGGATGTTTAATTCAAGCTGTAAGACAGACTATGAAGAAAAAGCAAGAATTCAAGCCTTGTACAATCTCATATGAAATGTTTGTGGGCTTAACCCCAAAGAATTTTTTAAGTTTTGCTGGTTACCAAACACCTTAAAAAGTTTATTTTGGCTGAATGGGAAGAGGTGGAGAAATTACTATTTCTAGAGAATTCAAAAATTGTTTTTTGGGGGGGTTTTTTAACGCCAAAGACTTGGGATGAACATTCAGAAGTGGATGTCTGGGTGGCAAAAGAAGGCCACTATCCAATTTGAGGACTATTGTCCAAAGGGTCAGGTTGAGTGGATAGGCTTCTAAAAAAAAAACAAAAAAAAACAAAACATGGGTCACCTTCAGCAGTAATCTCTCAATATTGCTGTAACATTTGTGGCAATATCGTTATACCTCTGGTTAGACCAGTTAGAAGAAACCCATTTGAAAATGAAGCCTTCCAGAGAACAAATAATGGACTTTCTTCCCTTCCTGGAGATTTGCTACTGGATTGATAGTCAATATGTTTAATTATAATCTTTATTAACAGCTAGATAAAAAGCCTGTTCTAAAAAAATAACACTAAAGACTATCACTATGGTAGAGCCCAGAACTTTCCCAGGTTTCAGTTCTGTTCTCTTAGGCCGATGGCTAAATATTTCTCCAATATGGTGGAAAATAATAAAAAAATAATGCTGAGTTTCCCATAATAGTACGGCAGATGTCAGATATTTAAATATGGCAGTGGCTCTGGAGCTGAGTAGCCGCTGGGTTTCTGCTGTATTATACAGCAGAGACCCTGGGGCTAATGCCTTTGAACAAAGCTGAGCGAGGAGCCATTTTGCCAGGGATGGCCAGCAAGATCCTGGGTCGGCATCCTGTTCCCATGACTACCTGTAGCCTATTAAAGGCTTGCAGGATTGTCTGCCATTGATTTACATGGCAGGCTGCTTTACCCAGCCTGTCATACAAATGTGCACATTTTGCAATGTATTAGTATTGTAATACATTGCATTAGTGATCAGACCCCCTGTAAGACAGTCTCACAAATGCACTTTTTCCAATGCATTGAACATTATAATAAATGGTACCATTATGAAGGTCAATTTGTCCCCTTATATGGCTCCGTGAATGTAAAAATAAGTTATTGGGTTTGGAAGACGTTAAGTAATGTAGAGTGACAGAAATCCATGAGACAGTGAAAGGTTGTCATGAGTTTATACACCTAGGCCCTCCTTTCAGTACCAGATTTGGCATCCTCTTCACCAAGATTTACTGCATTTGCTATTTACTTCCCTTATTCTATTGACAGCTGTGTTTTACATCACTTCTCATTTACCACTATGGTCCTATGTCCCTTTTGTGTATAAAAATGTGACTCTTCAGATACTGTTATACCATACCTGACGATGAGACCTCAGTAGTCTTCAAAGATTGCTATTGTCTTTTCAGTCAGCCAATAAAAGGTATCAATTCCTGAAGACTCACTTTTTATCTTCTAGAAAAGTAGTGTGAATTTGAATGTGACAACCTAGGTGTTTGTCCATATCTACCAGGTCAGAACATATGCAGTTGTATCTGATTGCTTGGCTGCAGTTGTATGTGCTGATCTTGTTCCTTACATTGGTATACTGTCTGCCCCTAACAATTTTGTTTTGTTTCCTCAATAGACATACACTGGGCCCTTTGTATATTATGTAAGAGCTGCTTTAATCGATGACGACATCCGACACATATTGAACCATATGGGTTATGTACAAGAACAAGGGACAGTCTACAGGCTGAAAGACCATGTGGACACCACACAAGTCAAGAGAGTCTCTTTTGAACTTTTTCTAGCTCGAGTTGAATGTGAACTTTTACTGGAAATCTACCTTCAGGTTAAGGATAAAGGCTACTTGGAAGTAGATGTGGTAAATGAGCGGAAGAACAGCAATGAAGATGTCAGGGGCTGCACAGACGAAATGAAGAGACGTCTGGAGTGCAAGGAATCCCTAAACATAACCATGGCAAGGATGGTTCTGCAGAAATCTGCCAGTGAGAGGGCTCCATCCAAAGATTACTTCAAGCAGAAAGTAACAAAACCATCCAAGTCTGTTGACACTTATGATGGCTACTGGGATAGCAAGAACAAACCGCCGCTTACTGCATCCTTGAGCCTGCGCAAGGAGCCCATCTTGGTAGACACTGAAGATGACCTCAAAGACGAAATTATACGTCCCCCACATTCTCTACATGGCTGCTCTGATGAGTTTTTAAATCTTTCCTCCAATCCCAATGGGCTATTACGAAGCAGCGCTACATATGGCTACTTCCCCAATGAAGACGATGTAGACTTGTATACAGACATGGATTCTAGATTGCTTAATGTGAAGAGGCAGGAGCTGGCCAAGCCTGATTCTTGGCTGTTTGAGAACAAGATGAATCCATCTTATCACAAGCGTTCGCATGTAGCCAAAGAGACTGTATTGTTGAAGTGCCAAAACTGCGGTGTATTCTCTGGCTCCCCCGTATGCCAAAAGTGCGACAGTATGCACATTTACAGACCTGATGGCCCTTTACTCAAACAAAACAATCTGTCAATCAAAACTAATATACAGAATGATGGCTATTCCTCCGGCTCAGTACTACGAGAGAAGTCTTCATATGGGACTTCATCCCAGGACCGTACATCTCAGCAGAATGCCAAAATGAAGCCTTCCACCACGCTGCGCTGTGGCTTTTGCAATCGAGCCGGAGCTTCCAACACTTGCACAGTTTGTTCCAAAGTCTCGTGCGATGCTTGCGTCGTTGCTTACTCTCATGAATATTGTTGCCGAAAAAGCGAGTATCACAGGTTTGCACCAAACAACCAGCTAAATTATAAATCTTCTCAACTATCTCACCTTGTGTACAGATAAACACACAAATGTTTTTTTTTTTGTTTTTTTTTTTGTTTGTTTTTTTTTTAATTTATTTTTTTATTTCCCTCCCTCCTTTGAAAAAGGGCTAATGGACAGGACCTCTGAACTGGAATATCTCACTGACCGCTAGAACAAAAGTCACACCGATGGGTTCAGGGAGAAGATCCCAATCAGTGTTTTTGTGGTTTCTTATAGACCTTGCTGCTATACCATGGTGCAATAAATCCTTAGGCTTGCTATTTAAATTAAAAATCAAATCCTTTCAAAGCAGGAGATGAAATATCTTCCGAAAGATTGATATTTGTATATATTCATAGTCATTGTATGGGTTGGACATTAAAAAAACAAAAAAGTTTGCTGGTTGAACTATAAAAAAAAGCTACCCTTCCCCCACCACTCCGGTCCAAATATTAATTTCTATAGCAAGTGAGCACATTCGAGGATTTGTTAGGCAAGCACATTGTGTGAAATGATGCTAAATTGTAAGAGGAAGGAATTTTTTTTTTTTTTTTTCAGATCTATTTTTGGAATTCATACAAATTGTCTACAATATACAATTCAAGTTTTTTGTTTTTTTGGGGCTTCCCAGGTTTTTTTTTTTTTTTATATAGAATCGTAAAAGCAATTGTGAAAGCATTTTATTTAATTTTTTTTGATTTGTTTTACTTAGTTGTTCATGTCTGGTTTGCATGCAGTGACCCTGCCAAATGGTATTTAAGATTGTGTCTGGCTGTTTGTCCTAAAGTTCCTGAGAAGGTTGTGCCCTGTTCTCTGATCTATGGCAGTTTTACTGTGTACACTGTAGGTAAGTGGGGTTATTAAAAATATATATTTTTTCCAGTACATACAGAAAATTTGATGTTACATCGCAGTAAAGGCTGGTGTATATGAATTTACAGATTATTCTGTACAACGGTTATATTCATATTGTGTTCCGTCTTTTGTTTAATAGAGAAATTTATCACCATATTAAAAATCCTAAATAAAAGCAGATTGAGATTTATTTGCTGTTGCATTAAGATGCCCCTCTGTACAAGTGGTTGACTGGTTATTACAGGCTACAGACAGACATAATTTTATCATGTAATGCTGTATGTATGGAGGAATTTTTTTAAGATCAGAGAAACTGAGCCCTGAATGCTAGGACAGATTAAGAAATGGCACAGAAAATGAAACCTAAAATTGTGGTGATAGGTGGAGCGTTGCTTTAAAGAGGACCTTTCATCAAATCGGGCTCATGCAGTTTTATATACTGCTGGAAAGCTGACAGTGCGCTGAATTCAGCGCACTATCGGCTTTCCCGATCTGTGCCCGGTGTAAAGCGCTATCGGTCCCGGGACCGTAGCGCTTTAGTGTCAGAAGGGCGTTTCTGACACTTAGCTAGGGACACCCTTCTGCCTCGCGGCGCCTATCGCGCTGTACTGTGGAGCGGGGAGGAACGCCCCCTCCCGCTCCTGATAATACTCGTCTATAGACGAGCTGTGTGAGCAGAGGGAGGGGGCGTTCCTCCCCGCTCACACTGTGCAGCGCGATAGGCGCCGCGAGGCAGAAGGACGTTCCTGGCTAACAGTCAGAAACGCCCTTCTGACACTAAAGCGCTACAGTCCCGGGACCGATAGCGCTTTACACCGGGCACGGATCGGGAAAGCCGACAGTGCGCTGAATTCAGCGCACTGTCAGCTTTCCAGCAGTATATAACACTGCATGTGCCCGATCTGATGAAAGGTCCTCTTTAAGGCTGAAGTCCCACGTTGCTAAAAGGCAATGTCTTACAGTACTTCTTCTTTTTTTTTTTTTTTATTGCGCGTAAGGCTTCGTGGGGCCTTAGCCTAATAAGTTTACCAACAATATCTTTCATTAGAGCATGTCTTCTAAACAAGAGTATGAAAGCTAGAGGATCTACTCTCTAAGATCCCTTCTTATCCTGAAAGTAGTGGTCTCCATTTTCTGTACAGATGTGGTTGCACCTGTTCATTAAAGTGGACTCGCGCTAGGCTCAGACTATCGTTCATCTCTCTGTCATTGGGGTCCGTATGTAGACCCGAAAGACAGAGAGCCCATTCGCTGTGAGGTTTTTATTGTTTTTTCCTCCACCGATTTTTAGGCTGAATTTTCTGCGGATGGAGACTCAGTTTTACGTACCATTTAGTCAGTACCGTATTCTGGCTTAAGTTGGATGTTCCTCTTTATTCTGTATCGGAACATGATTGATTACTAAATTGACGGGACTGTTGTGCGTTGTAACTCACGATTGCAGCCCATTAGGCCACTTTAATGTCCATTTAGTATATGCAGTGGGAAGGCTTATGGGGCATACATTAAATGGACACACAAAACAGATGCTGCTTGTTGATGTTCATCCCTCATACGGTGTGGTGTACTTATTACATGACGCAAAAGAGTGAACCCCAGTTAATTCTAATCAAATATCAGCTTTCTCACACATACATTATAACTTGTAAGATTCAGTATGAGAGTAACTGTGGGTAACTATGTACTCTGGTTGAATCGTACAGAAGATTCATACAGTTTGGTGTATGCATTCTCTGGAGTAGGTTGGCCTTGCGTCCCAGCATAGCTTTATCCTTTGCAGAGTTTTCTGATGCTATGTTATAATAGTAGTCAAAAGATATATTAGTCTTAAAGAGGACCTTTCATGGTTTGGGGCACAGGCAGTTCTATATACTGCTGGAAAGCTGACAGTGCGCTGAATTCAGTGCACTATCGGCTTTCCTGATCTGTGCCCCGGGTGAAAAGCTATCGGTCCCGGTATTGTAGTGCACTGTCGGCTTTCCAGCAGTGTATACAACTGCCCGTGCCCAAATCCATGAAAGGTCCTCTTTAAGTTGACTCCTCTATTAATAAAGCAAGCTATGGCTTGTTTCACAGATATGTCTGTATCATACGGCCCATATCACAGCCTCATCCCATCTCCACTGTTGATCTAATAACAAAAATTTTCAGCATCATGGAACTGTATCATACTGCTAGTAAAGTCATTAAACACATAGTGGGGATGGGATCTGAAATACAATGTGTGTAATACAGACATATTATAGCCATGTGCGTCCAGTCTGCCAGCAAAGCACTCCTAGGAGGTGTCAGTTTTAAGTATGTGTTGTACATCTTTAATATAGACCGCAAAGCTTGAAGGGTTTGTGACATACTCAACAAGGAATATTCCACTTGTAAAAAAAAAATATAATTAGTGTTGAAAGATGAAAATAAAAATTCCACGCTGACTTTTTGTATGTAAAAATACTTGCAAAACTTGTTGGAAACCTATACTGTATATAATATTATAAATGCTATCGTGTGTGTGTGGTCTGTCAGCAGGGGTTGAAGCGTATTAGCGTCACAGAACTGCGATAATCCCCACACCTGACATGTATGTTGTACAACTCTACACTGATTACTACTGCTATTACTTTTATCGTTGTACTAAAAATGATCATAAAAAGAATCATTTTATTATTTTTCTCTAATCGAGGTGTGAGTAGGATTCCCTAAACATCTGCTAACCTCACGCTTATTTTGCTGCTTTCCCCATCAGTTTTACCTGTTCACCATATGCGACTTGCACACATCTAGGTGTAAACCAATTCATAGAGTATACCCCCTTTAACCCTTTCAGTGCCAAGGGCCTCTGTGGAAAAAAGCTCCGGCAACCTAAATTGCAACATTAAAAAATCATCCAACCCCCCCCCCCCATTGCATACATACATACATACATATATACATACATACACACACATATATTATTATATGTGTGTGTATGTGTATATATATAAAAAAATTTTTTTTAAAGTAGACACCTGCAGCATTGTAAAAATGCCACTTGGTACTGCATGCTGAACAGTCACCTTCATGCAATTTTGATTTAAAGTGAATGTTTTATTTAAAAAAAAATGGAAATAAATGTATATTAGTCGCTAAAAGCGGAAACCAAACAAAAAAATTACTGTATTTTCCGGACTATAAGGCGCACATAAAAACCTACGATTTCCTCAGAAATCGTAAGTGCGGCTTATAGTCCGGTGCGCCTTATATATGGATGGAAGCGGCGGCAAAGTCTGCATGCCGCTTCCATACATACATAAAAGGCACCGTAAGGGCGCATTCATACTACGGAACACCGGCGTGTATCACAGCCGTACACGCCGGCGTTACAGCAGGGCTGCCGGACACTTCCTATTCATTTCTATGGGAGCCAGCATGCGAGCGCTCCCCATAGAAATGAATGGACAGACACTTCCCATTCATTTCTATGGGAGCCGGCATACGAGCGCTCCCCATAGAAATGAATGGACAGACACTTCCCATTCATTTCTATGGGAGCCGGCATGCGAGCGCTCCCCATAGAAATGAATGGACAGACACTTCCCATTCATTTCTATGGGAGCCGGCATGCGAGCGCTCCCCATAGAAATGAATGGAAAAAAGCAGTCCATTCATTTCTATGGGGAGTGCTCGCATGCCGGCTCCCATAGAAATGAATGGGAAGTGTCCGGCAGCCCTGCTGTCACGCCGGCCTGAAACAGAACGTGAAACTTACCGAGCGGTGCAGGGCGGACGGGCGGGCATTCAGGCTTCCTCTTCCTCCGATGTCCTGACCACTTCCTCCGGCGCTCGCGAACTGATAATGGCCTGGGCGCATGCGCAATATAATGCTTCTACGGCTACTGCGCATGCGCCCAGGCCATTATCAGTTAGCGAGCGGCGGAGGAGGAGGACGGAACATCGGAGGAAGAGGAGGCCTGAATGCCCGCCCACCCTGCACCGCTCGGTAAGTTTCACATTCAGTTTCAGGCTTTTATTTTAAAACGGGGGTAGTTTAATCTAACTTTTACGGTTGGGCTCTATCAGCATGATTTTGCTGATAGAGCCCCTCCTCGCCTGCCGAGCGCTTCCAATAGAAGCGGCTGGCACGTGGGGGGTTAAGCGGCCGCTGGCAAAGTCTGCCTGCTGCCGCTTTCAATAACATATAATGCGCACCGGACTGCGGCTTATAGTCCGGTGCGCCTTATATATGAACCGAGGCGTACTATAAGGCGCTCATGGGCAATGCGGCTTATAGTCCAGTGCGCCTTATAGTCCGTAAAATACGGTATATGCACTAAACATCCTAAAAATGAGTTCAACATGTGCAGAGATCATACATATCACTAAGGCCTACACCTGCATGCACTTCTTCAGAAAATCACCAGAACTGGAAGGAACAAGAATCTACTTTGAAACTGAAAATGTTTAAAAAAAAAAAAGGGAAAACAGTATCCTATAAAATGTAGGGATTACTCTTGTAATGTAAAATGTAGGGAATATATATATATATATATATATATATATATATATATATATATATATATATATATATATAATTTTTATTTTTTTTTCTAAAGTAAACAACCTGAAGATTGCATAATTCTCAATGGTTTATCAAGCCACACCCACCTTCATGCAACTTTGTGACCAACGCAAATAGTTTTTTGAAAAAATGCACTAAAACACATATTTGCACCTAAAACTCATGTTCAATCTCACATTCATATACAAAATACATCCTATTAATATGTGAAAGTTTGTGGGTTTGTGTGTTTGGATGTTTGTTCCTCAATCACGCAAAACCCGCTCGACCGATTTGGCTGAAAGTTTCCACAAACATAGTTAATACACCCGATTGCGCAATAGGCTACTTTTTGTCACAATAGCGCACATAAGTTTGTGCCAGGACCCTCACAAAACCCAAACTCACACCACCATCTCTGCAACCTCACACACTTTGGACCATAGCAAGCCACAAAATTCATATTGCCCTCTACAGCTTAGCCCCTAACCCCACACAATCACATATACATATACTTTACCACTTTGCCCCTCACCTTAACGATACTCCAGGAGGCTCTCTTTAACGCTCAGGAGCAGCCATGTTTGCCGACCCCCACCGCTCTGACAATCCGCGACACCGCCCACCCATGTCAATACCCCTAGGCGGTCTAATAAATGCAAAAAAAAAGTTTAAAAAAAGTAAAAAAATATAATAATAATAATTAAAAAAAAAAGGATTAAAAATTCAAATCACCCCCCCCCCTTTCCCTAGAACACATATAAAAGTAGTTAAAAACTGTGAAACACATACATACATACATACATACGTATCCCTGCGTCCGAAATCGCCCGCTCTACAAAGCTATGCAAATATTTTTCCTGTTCGGTAAACGCCGTAGCGGGAAAAATGGTCAAAAGTGCCAAACCGCCGTTTTTTCACTGTTTTGATTCTGATAAAAATTTGAATAAAAAGTGATCAAAGCAATAACAGTACAAGTACACCCGGTCCCGCAAAAAAAGACGCCCTATACTTCCCTGTACACGCACGTATAAAAAAGTTACGGCTGTCGGAATATGGCGAGTTTTCAAAAAAAAAAATTTTAACACAGTTTTGGATTTTTTTGAAGGGGTCAAAATGTAAATAAAATCATATAAATTTGGTATCCCCGGAATCGTAAAGAAACACAGAATACAGGGGACATGTCATTTTGGTTGTACAGTGAACGCCGTAAAACCAAAGCCCGTAAGAAAGTCGCAGAAATGCATTTTTTCTTCAAATCCACCCCATTCTGAATTTTTCCCCTGCTTCCTAGTACATTATATAGAATAAATAATGGTGGCATCAATAAGAAAAATTTGTCCCAGGAAATATTAAGACCTCATATGGCTCTGGGAGCGGAGAAATAAAAAAAGTTATGGGGTTTAGAAGGAGGGGAGTCAAAAACGAAAATCAAAAAATGCCATCGGCGGGAAAGGGTTAACTTCAAATACTTATGTCCCAAAGTCACTATGTACAGTTTCTCACAACACTGTATAGCAGCTCAAATACAAATTAACTTCAACACAAAAGTCTCACGTATTCTCTGAATTACAGCAAAAACAAGATACAAAGTTACATTTCATATCCCATCCCTTATACACACTACGAAAACCTTACCCATGCCTGTATATACCCACTTCTACAATCACCGCAGACGAAGTCGCGGGTACCAGCTAGTTTAAAATGATAGCCTACGGTGTAGACTGTGTGTATGTGTGTGTGTGTGTGTGTATATATATATATATATATATATATATATATATATATATATATATATATATATATATACTATATGTACCGCAAACATCAACCACAAGAAGACCTCGGGCTCCCAAAAACACTGATACAGGTAAGATTTTGCTGTTATTCACTAATATGTTAACTCTATATTTCACCTAGCAAACTGTGACACCAAAATCTAACTTTTTTGAGCTTGCACAGCATACTGTATATAAAAACACAACTTAATGTTTCATATATACAACCACCTTCATGCAACATTGCAGCAAACAGAGATTACAAGCAAAAACTGCACAAAAATTCAAATTTGCCAGTAAAGTGCCGGCTCAAGCAATCTTTCTGCAAACAAAATGTGCTGTCCAAAAAACTGCAATATGTGAGGAGTTCATACATACCACACGTATATATTTACAGGGGAGGGTGTTAAAGAAACACCAAAATTGCAGAAATGCACCAACCCATTTTGTGCATGCAAATTAAATAGGACTTTACATAAAAATATTTTTTTATCCCCCTATAAAGATTTTAGCAATCTCTAGTGATAATTTTTTTTTTTTTTTTTTGGCGCTGCAACCTGGATCTGGGTGACAGTGCCTATAAACTTTCTGGTTATGTTCGGGGGGTATTACATAAGAATACCCCTCTAGTAAGGCTCAGGGGGGAATTACATTATAACTGTATGTGACAGAGCAAAGGTACAGTATGCTCTCTGATTGATAGGAGAGGGGGTAACAGGGACTGAAGTCCCTGCTACCCCCCTCCTGGGGTCACATACAGGTTAGGAACAGAGATGAGTGATTCCTCACGTATATGCAGTCTGCAGGGCTCCCCCTCCCCTTCCTATTGCAGCTTACAAGATGCTTCCGAGGGGGAGGGAGGGCATGGGGACACTTTGAGTCCTGTATCTCAGGACTCGTTTGGGCTATGAATATAATTTTAGATTGATTTTAAAGAGGAGAATATCATCTTTACAAAGATACCAAGGTATTCATAATAGCCCTTACAAGTACTGAGCGAATTGGTGTTAAACACTGTGGGGGATTTGGGATCTCAATGCCGAATAGAGTACTCAACAGTGAATCACTTTGGCACTGTAAGGGTTAACATGAAGACTTTCCTATCATTTTAAAGATGAGATTCTCATCTTTAAAATCAATCTAAAATTATCTTCATAGCCCAAACGAGTCCAGAGACCTCGGCATTAGAGGTAAGGGCATAGTAGCTATGTTGTCGGCTAGAGAAGTATCACCTTGGGAGGATGTAGAGCTACGTCCTTGGCAAGGAAAAGGTTAAACCATAACATATATATATATAGCGATCAGCATGAATAAAAAACAGAGATATAACAAATATAGCTCATCAAGATTTCATCCAGATACAATATCCAGTAGATTAAAATCAAGTAATGTAATATAAAGGAGTATCAGCATGGCATAGATAATTGACCATACTCTAAGTGCTACAGATAATGAGTATTAGGTAGTACAGATGACTATACCTAGGCCCTGTATTCCAAAAGAAGATATAAACAAAACTAGCACAGTATCCACCCAATTATAAATTAGTTACACCATAGGTATATAAAACTTAAATAACACTGATGGAAAATGCCATAGATCTTACAGATAAATAGCTCAAAGTAAGCCATGTAACCTGTCTCCATATCGAATACCCAATAACATAACTGTTATATATAGCTGCTTGAACAATCACTTGTAGAGGGTAAACACATATAACATATCATCGAGGGGCAAAGATGGCAACACAATATATATAATTAGATGAGGCAGAAATATGTGACTACTCATGGGAACCCCACTACTCATCTGTCCTTCAAGTGTTGCCTCACATCCTGAGCATCCCATACTGCTCATGTCCCACATGTCCATGGGTTTGTGCTGGCTATTTAAAATTAAGGTCAACCACTATGTGCATATATTTCCTGTATATCTCATTTCCAGCTAACTGCTGGAGAGTATAAGGTGTGCTAAAATGGTCATGGATGACGTCATATAGAGGCATATATGGTTAAACTATAGAAACATACTTTTTAGATATAGAGATTTTATGTACAATATACTGTAATATGACTGTGGTGGTCAATGTTCATTGTATGTGTCCAAAATGGGGGCAACTATTTGAACCTATAGGGACAGAGTTAGAATTTTTAGGCAGAGGTATGGGATCCCCCTTCCAGGGTACTTAACATTTCACCTTGCTGTTTCCACTTTTAATATTTTAAAAGGTATTGTCTAGTAATACCTAATAGTGTGCGCCATGAGACCCCACCTCCCAATCATCACCCATCACTGGGTAAGTCCATTTGGCTTCTTTACGTAAACGAATGGTGATATCTTTCCTCGAATTTTCAAGGGTCACAAAGTTGCGTACAATGTTACCCCCCCAATGCAGCCCTTTGACCTGCCTAGAAATAGGTCTCTCTCTTACGTCCGATGTCATTGCTCCAGAATGCAGGTACAGATACATGAATAAATAAGCGCAGACCTGCGGCAAATCATTTTCTTGGATAACAAAGACTTTGTTTGAGTCTCTTCCGGCTTTCCGCTGAAGCCGCTGCTTAGTCTCGGTGATCACGTGATTTAAAAGTTAAAAAGGGTTGTCCCCTTTTGCCTGGACTTCACTTTTAATGCTCAAAGACAGCAGTCAGGAGATAAGTGTATATGTGGATATGTCATCCCCCCAACAGTATAGGGCTCTTATTGAACTGCAGAGACCCTGTTATAATGCCCACTTGGGTGCTGTCATTTTGGGGTGGATCGCTGGCTCCAAGAATTAGGTCCACGGACATTAAACCATTGTTATGACAGCTGAGAGACTATTGAAGGCTCCTAGGCTAGTCTGCAATGCACTTCTATCGCATTAGCATCGCAATGCATTGTATTAGTGATCAGACCCCCCTTGGAGTCTAAAAATATATGAGGGTAACAAAGTATAAAAAAAAATTGGTGAATGCTATTTAATAGAGATGAGCAAATAGTATTCAATCGAATACTAGTATCCGATCGAATACTCGTATCTGTCGAATACCACGCAGGAAAATTCCATTGAATTCAATGCAAAAACCTCCTCGTGCTCCTCATCTTACTACTTCCACAAGTTGGAGGATCCAAGGTGTCGAACTTTGGTTTCCATGGAAACCGGGAGAACATTCCCGTTTTTTCCCATAGACTATAATAGGATTCGATATTCGAACGAATATTACTCGCTCATCTCTACTATTTAACCCCTCATTAAAAAATTTAATGAAATGTGAACAAAGCAATAGACATTGCTCTAAATGGTGTAAATAAAAAAAAAAAAGCACATATGGATTCGCAAAAAAGACACCTTATCCATGTCCATATACAGAAGTATAAAAAGTTACAGGTGTCAGAATATGGTAACTTCAAAAAAGGTGTTTTTTTTGTTTTTGTTTTTTTTTATAGAGGATAAAAAAAACCCTATATTAATTTCATATTGCCAGAATCATACCGAGCCATGAAATACAGATAACTTCATAAAAACAAAGCCCACCAGAATGTTGTGCACAAGTTTTTCTCCAATTGCCTTATTCTGAATTTATTTATTTTTTTCTTACACACGGGCTAAAATCTTGCCCTGACCCAGCCCTCAGTGCCGCACCTCCCATGAGGCGACCTGAAGCGAATGCTTCAGGCGGCGCTATGCCAGGGCCTCGGGAGGGCGGCATTTTTGCTGACCTAAGCCAGTCCAGGACAAGCTGTCCTGGACTGGCTTAGCGTCACCGTGTCTGCAGCCCGACACGGGAAGCGAGCGGTGTATTGGGGCGGCCCTGCTGGACGCAACGCTGCTCCAGCGGCCGCCCCTCACACTCAGGCAGAGAGCAGGTCCTCTCCCTGCCTGCGAACGCCGCTCGCTCCACTCGACCCGCCCCCTTTCCACTCGGCCCCACCCACTTTCCAGTCGGCCCTGCCCCTCAGCTCCGCCCCCTCCTCTGGGGGGGGGGGCGGCGGCGGCTTTCTGACGTCCGCTTCAAGCGTCAGCCCAGGTTCACCTCTGCCAGCCCTGGTCTTTCTTACTCTAATACATTTTAATGAACCTTCAGCAATTTGAGACAGTTACGGTAGCTGTAAAAATCTAGCAGGTTGTGTGCGCCAGGACTATTACCAAGGATCTAGACATACCCCAATATTTACTTCCACTATTGACAAATTGGCTGCTTTGTTCCTTTCATCCGGTGTCTTCAGTGACTTTACAACTTCAGCACCCAAGGCTTGAAGTGTCATTTAGCTTTTGCTTGTAGCAGCAACCTGGTGTGTGCATAATGATTATAAACCAGCAGCGGGTGAGCCTCCCTGGTCTCTCCACCTGTGTATATTTATAGTGTGAATTCCAAATGATGGCTCTTATAACATGTATATATGCTACGTGTATATAAGGAATATATCACTTTAGGTAGGACTAAACCTTTATATCCTGTATGGCACGGATCACATGTGATGTTACTTCTAGCAGCCGCTTGCTAGTCCATCAGAGACAATGCCAGCGTCCTACAACCCAGAAAATCCAGCACTATATAGCGAAGCCTGCAATGCCACGGATCCTCTCCTGTGATCAAAGATGAGGCAGAATGTGAGTTCTGTGTGTTTCTAATGCCATACAACTGATTAGTCATATGACCTGTGTGAATTGCGAGTTACAGTATATTGATGCTATTTTTTTGTGTACATTCATTGTATGGATTTGCTGTGGTGGATGTAAAGATCAAAAATACAAACTAAGATCTGGGTGTTCTGGGTATTATTTCGGTATCTAGCATGCAATGAACACAGGTTGATGTCATATTTAATGTTGAGCTGTCATATTGACAATGTCATAAAATTATTTTTAATACATTTGCGGATTGTTTTTCTCCACTGTGCTGCAAAAATTATATACAGTGACTTGCAAAAGTATTCATATCCCTTGAACTTTTTCAGGGAAAGTGGACAGAATTGATGGGAAGATAGTTGCAGCTTTAATTATTGTGAAAGGTGGCTCTGCAAAGTATTGATATTGAGCGAAGCCTGCACTGCCACGTATGTGATCAAATGTAATGCCACGTATGTGATCCTGTGATCAAAGATAAGGATGAATACTTTTACTGAAGACTGCACGTCATAGTTGTCAGATTTTTTTATTTGATTAAAATTTTTAAAACCATCCATCATTTTTGTCCCACTTCACAATTATCTGATGCTTTGTGGTGTTCTATCACTTAAATGTATTTTATTAAGATTTTAAGTTTGTGGTTGTAAGGTGAGAAGATGTGAAAAACTTCAATAGATATGAATACTTTTGCAAAAGGCACTGTACCACCTGGAAAGCATCAATAAACAGGTTATTTTTTATGTTACAATCCATGCAGAATTTAACAAATCGTTTTTTGGGGGGTTTTTTACATTCATTGACCCTTTTTAATGAGTCGTTTATTTAGGAAAAATAAAATTTTTCTTGCAGTCACCAGAAGTCATAATCGGAGACCAGGGGGAATAAAAACATATAAAATTACTGTTTCGTACCTGTCCCCGGCTCCTACGCTGTCTTCTTCACTGGCGGCCTTCTGTAATGACGTCAGACGTCACATGACCCGGGACGCAGGCCGGGTTCATGTGACGTCAGAAAGGACGTCAGGATGGAGGCCTGGCAGGATCGTGGAGAGGTAAGTAACAGTGTTTTTTATGTTTCTTACCTCTCCCGGTCCGCCGATCATTATACTCGGGGGTCTGCAAAGACCCCCGAGTATAATGATAGTATATGTGGGGCCCGCGGTGTCACTTACCGATCCCGGCCCAGCCAGGATCGGCAAGTGAATAAGGCCCGTTACGGCCTATTAAAAAAAAAACAAAAAAACGCAGCGGTAGCGGCTGTCACCGGGCCCCCTAATGGCCCGGGCCCTGTGGCAGCCACCTCCGCTGCCTCTATGGTAGTTATGCCCCTGCCTGTAAATATATAGGGTATGTATGAATTCCTCACATCTTACAGTTTTTTGGAAAGTACATTTCAAAAATCAAACTTCTTGGCACGGCACGTCAGCTCTATGTTCACAGACAGAAAAATGAACCATACCATGAAAAGAACACTGGGATACATGGAGGAAGCTTTGTTATGTTCTGGGGCTGCTTTGCTGCATCTGGCATAGGGTGTCTTGAATCTGTGCAAGGTACAAGGAAATCTCAAGACTATCAAGGGAAGCTAGAGAGAATTGGACTGCCCAGTGCCAGATAGCTTGGTCTCAGTCGCAGGTCTTGCAACAGGATAATGACCCAAAGCACACAGCTAAAAACACCCAAGAAAAGCAAGATAGTAGCGTCCTCCTTCTTATGACTGCAGATGCTGATGACTTACAGGTCACATTCTGCTGTCATTAGAAGCCATGATCCTGGCACTTACACATACTGGTGGAAAAAAAAATTGATTTCTAATGGGGAATCCTTTAATGGATTTATTAAACCCATTACTGGGGAATCAATAAAAAAAAACAAAACATTTACATTGGTAATTGTAAGGTGACAAAATGTGAAAAATTTCACGGGGTATGAATACTTTTGCATGTCCCTTTAGGTTTTTATTTTGGGTGACAGTCTTATGTATTGGGATAGTGAGTTCTAAAGTATTGGGAACGTGCGGGACAAGTCTTAGAAGCAGTTATGTGATGGAGCGGACAAGAAGAAAACAAAGAAGGAGATCTTCAGAGATTAGAATTTTAAACTCTTGGTAGCCAGTGAAGAGATTGGCAAAGCGGGGAGGCTGTTGAAAAAGGAGGATAGAGATGGAATAAAGCTGCGATTTTATATATCGTGAGAAAGCTGACAGTGCGCTAAATTCAGTGTAGTGTTGTCTTTCCTTATATTTTCCCCAGTGGTGAAGATATTTGTGCTGTTAATTTTGGCACCAATATCTCCCCACTGTCAGAAGTGTATTCCTCAAAGCTCAGCATCATTGTTGGGCTATGTGGAATGCCCCGACCTGACTGTTTTTTGTCTTATTCGATTTCCAATGGATACGACGAAGGTTTGCAGGAGTATTGGTCAGAAACCCAGTCAGTATTTGCCTATTGGAGACAAATTTTCAGGCAGGGACACTTTATGTATGAGATGATTAGTCTGGCTACAATGTGGAAATCTTGGCTGAGTTTCTGAGCAGTGTAAGAACTTGGAAAGTTTTGAATTTGGTGCACTGTTGGTTTTCCAGGTGGTGGAGATATCAGTGCCATTAATTTCAGCACCAATATCTCCCCACTGTCAGAAGTTTTTTCCTTACCACCCCCGAGACAGTACTCGTCCATATACTTATACTGGGTGGTATCCTCACAGCTCAGCATCATCGCTAGGTGGTAAGGAACCCACCTTCTGACAGTACAAAGCTATCTTAAGAGTACTGTTGGGGAGGGGGAATTCCTTACCACCCAACGATGACGCTGGGCAGTAAGGAACGCCTCTCTGGCAGTGAGGAGATACCGGAGCCGAAACTAACGGCAAGGCATCTAGAAGCCCTGACCCTCAGTCTCCAAACTCTAAGTCTGTAATGAAGCCTAGCAAATGAGCATCCAATAGTGCACTCCAACCCACACAGGAACTTACTCATACCTTATTTGATACAGTTCTAGGTGGCACTCCACACTTCATGCTGTCATCCCCCCATAGCTGAAATGCTTCACCATCTCAGGAGGTTAATAACTACTAAGCTAGCTCTGTGGCAGATGAAGTCACAAAGACAATATTGCCCATCCTACATAAATGACCAGACCTACTGCAATAGTCCATAAATGCCCCTGATGCAAATTAACAACCACACCAAAAATTAAAAGATCTGGAGTCCAGAGTGGGCAACATCAAAACCTCAATAAATACCAGTAGGACAGACTCTTGATCCAAGTAGATGTAACCAAACAACCGTGAAAGTGGACAACCCGGAAAACAGATGGCAAAAGAAGAGCCTGCACTTTGCGGTAATACTTGAATTGGTGACCTATTAATAACAGGGAAGGAGAAAGCAGATGGGCACAGGACAAGAGGAAACCATTATATTCTAACTTCACTTTTAATAAGGCATTAAAATCTATACCATGTAACATAAAATATATAGCGGCTTGCAAAACTATTCATACCCCTGTAACTTTTTAACATTTTGTCACCTTACAACCACAAACTTAAATGTATTTTATTGAGATTTTAAGGGATAGACCAACACAAAGTAGCCCATAATTGTGAAGTGGAATGAAAATGAGACATGGTTTTCAGAATTTTAATCAAGTAAAAGTCTCAAAAGTGTGATGTGCAAAACTATTCAGCCCCTTATACTCTGATATCCTAATAAAATCCAGTGCAATGAATTGCCTTCAGAAGTCACTCAGTAAGTGCAGCTGTGTGTAATTTAGTCTCATCATAAATACACCTGTTCTGTGAAGGCCTCAGTGATTTGTTAGAGAACGCTAGTGAACAAAAAGCATCATGAAGACCAAGGAACTCACCAGACAGGTAAGGGTATGTTCAAACAGAGTTTTTTGGAGAGTATTTTGACACAGAATCCGCCTCGTAAAACGCCACCAAAAAACAGCCTTCCATTCATTTCAACGATAGCAGAAGAAGCGATCTTACCTATCTTCAGGCGGATTCCACCTGGAAAAACCCATTGAAGTCAATGGGAGGCAGAAAAACCACAATGCTGTTTTTGACATGGATCTTGAGGCGTTTTTTTTTTTTTTTAGCAAAAACCACTTCAAAAACCGCTAGTGCCTTTTTCCAAGTCCATACACTGTGCTGGAGCAAAGTAAACTAAAAATGCCTCAAAAAATGCTCCAAAAAACGTCTCATGTAAAAAACCGCATCAAAAAACCATTTCCTAATGCCCTGTAAACATACCCTAAGAGGTAAAATTGTGGAGAAGTTTAACCATAAAGGGTTAGGTTATAAAACATATCCTGAGTTTTGACCATCCCAAGGAGCACTGCTCAATCCATCATCCAAAAATAGAAAAGTGTTCTACAACTGCAAACCTACCAAGACATGGCCGTCCACCTAAACTAACAGAGCAAGGAGTGCAATGGTCAGAGAAGCAGCCACTAGACCATGGTCACTCTGGAGGAGGTGCAGAAATTCACAGCTGAAGAGAGAATCTGTCCACAGGACAACTATAAGTCATGCACTACACAAATCTGGCCTCTATGGAAGAGTGGCAAGAAGAAAACCATTGTTGAAAGATATAAGAAGTGCCATTTGAAGTTTGCCACAAGCCATATAGGGGACACAGCAAATATATGGAAGAAGGTGCTCTGGTCAGATGAGAGCAAAGTTAAACTTTTTGGCCTAAATACAAAGCTCTAAATGTAGTGGAAAAGTAACGCTGCTTATAACTATGAGCACACCATTAATTAACTCACTGTGAAACATGGTGGTGGCAGCATCATGCTGTGGGGAGGCTTTTCTTCATCAGGGACAGGGAAGCTGGTCAGAGTTGATGGGAAGATGGATGGAGCTAAATACAGGGCAATCCTGGAAGAAAACCTGTGGGAGGCTGCAAAAGACTTGAGACTGGAAAGGAGATTCGCCTTCCAGCAAGGCAATGACCCTAAACATACAGCCAGAGCTACAGTGGAATGGGTTAGATTAAAGAATATTCATGTGTTAGAATGGCCCAGTCAAAGTTCAGTCCCATGATGACAAAACGTGAAAAAGCTCAAGGGGTTTGAATACTTTTGCAGGCCACTGTAGAGTCCCTATAGGTGGAAATAAGGGAAGGGAAAAATAAAATACTATAGGAATCTCCAAGTGTAGTGGAGAAAGCAGAATAGAACAAATAGAGGAGTCGGCTAAGAATAATCAGGTAATTGTTATGGGGAACTTCAATAACCCTATAGGAATTGGGAAACAGAAACCTGCAAGTCCAATAAAGATAATAAGTAGAGATGAGCGAGTAGTGAAATATTCGATATTCGTTTCGAGTAGCCCCTCAGTATTCGGCTATTCGACCGAATATTGAATCCCGTTATAGTCTATGGGGAAAAAATGCTCGTTTCAGGGAAAACCACAATTCGACTAAGGAGAGTCACCAAGTCCACAATGACACCCCAGGAAATGATGCCAACACCTCTGGAACGCAACTGGGACAGCAGGGGAAGCATACCACAGCCTATCAACTAGACACTCCAAACTCAATATGGAAAGTGGAAAAATACTTGGAAACCTTCTTTCCTCCACAATAGTATGGACAGAAACACAAATTTAAAGCTAAAGAAACATTAGCATGCACCCCTTTAAATCACGTTGCCCATGACAATCACAGATGGCATAGGCAATGGGAAATCCAACAGCCCCTACCCTTAACTGTCATTGTGTATGTGTGTGTGATGTGGTGAGACCTCCAAAAATTACTTTTCTGGCCCTTCACGTGAGCCCTTCCAAATTAAGATAGAGGCCCTTAAGCTGAGCTACCAGCAGAGATTGAGGCCTTTGAGGTGACTTGAGCCTTTTACCAGCATAGTTTTAGGCCCTTTAAGTTAGTTCAGCCTTGCACCAGCGGAGTGTTAGGCCCTTTAAGTGAGTTGCGCCTTGCGCCAACAGAGTTTTTTGCCCTTTGGGTGAGTTGATCCTCTAACCAGGTTAGTTTTTGGTCCTTTGGGTGAGTTGAGCCTCTAACCAGCTTAGTTTTTGGCCATTTGGGTGGATTGAGCCTCTAACCAGCAGAGTTTTTGGCCCTTTGGGTGAGTTGAGTCTTTAACCAGCTTAGTTTTTGGCCCTTTGGGTGAGTTGAGCCTTTAACCAGCTTAGTTTTTGGCCCTTTGGGTGAGTTGAGCCTTTAACCAGCTTAGTTTTTGGCCCTTTGGGTGGATTGCGCCTCTAACCAGCATAGTTTTTGGCCCTTTGGGTGAGTTGAGCCTCCAACCAGCTTAGTTTTTGGCCCTTTGGGTGAGTTGAGCCTCTAACCAGCTTAGTTTTTGGCCCTTTGGGTGGATTGCGCCTCTAACCAGCATAGTTTTTGACCCTTTAGGTGGATTGAGCCTCTAACCAGCTTAGTTTTTGGCCCTTGGGGTGAGTTGAGCCTTGCACCAGTAGAGTTTTTGGCCCTTGGGCTGAGTTGAGCTTTTAACCAGCAGAGATTTGTTGGCCCTTGAGGTGAGTTGAGCCTTTAAACAGCAGAGTTTTTGGCCCTTTGTGTGAACTGAGCCTTGTAGCAGCAGAGATTTAGTGTTAGGCCCTTGGGGTGAGTTGAGCCTTTAACCAGCAGAGATTTGTTGGCCCTTGAGGTGAGTTGAGCCTTGCACCAGCAATGTTTTTGGCCCTTGGGGTGAGTTGAGCCTTGCACCAGCACTGTTTTCGTTTTTGGCCCTTGGGGTGAGTTGAGCTTTTAACCAGCAGAGATTTGTTGGCCCTAGTGGTGAGTTGAGTCTTGCACCAGCAATGTTTTTGGCCCTTGAGGTGAGTTGAGCCTTTAAACAGCAGAGGTTATGGCCCTTTGGGTGAACTGAGCCAAAGGCGTAAAGTACAAGTTCCAGCCACAAGTCCAACTTTGACACCCAATAAATGTAGGGCACAGAGGGATCGGAGAGGACAGGGCTATGGTTGGCCAGGTATTCCCGCAACATGTGCCTATACTTGTCCCTTCTGGTGAAACTAGGCCCCTCAGTGGTGGTAGTTTGGCGAGGGGGTACCATTAAGGTGTCCCACACCTTGGAGAGTGAGCCTCTGGTGGGTGTGGACCGAATGGCAGTTGTTAGCCTCTTGGAGGAACTGTCTTCTCTGCCACCATCGAGAGTTGATGGAAACATTTCCATCATATTTTGCACAAGTTGCTTGTGGCAATCATAAATGCGATTGGCCCTCACCTCTACCAGAATGAAAGATGATTATATTATTTTTATACCGGGGGTCGAGGATTGCAAAAATCCAGTATTGGTTTCTACTCTCCAGGATTTTGACAATGCGGTTGTCACTGGAAAAGCAACCCAACATGAAGTCAGCCATGTGTGCCATCGGACGGGTCACTGTCCATTTCCTCCTCTTCCTCCTCCCCTTCACCCCATCCACGCTGAAGTAATGGTACACACTGAACTTCCCCGCTAGCCTCGTGTTTGACAATGATCTCATCTGCCACTTCATCCTTCCTCCGTCATTACAGGCTGAGAAGCTGACAGGAGTGTGCATTGACTATCCTGCTGGAATGGGTCTGCTCTTATCCCCGACTCCTCAGCATGCAATGCGTTATCCCTGATGGCGATGAGGGATTTTCGCATCACACACAGGAGCGGGATGGTTACGCTTACTAGTGCATCGTCACAGCTGACCCTCTTGGTGGACTCCTCAAAGACACGTAGGATCTCCCATAAGTCTGCTATCCATGGCCACTCATGGTGCAGAAACTGCGGGAGTTGACCTTGAGGAAGCCTTGGGTTTTGGAGATGGTACTCCATCAAGGGTCTCTGCTGTTCACATACCCTGCTCAACATGTGGTACGTCGAGTTCCAGCACGTGGGGACATCGTACAACAGCCGGTGTTCAGTCAGATGTAGGCATTGCTGGAGGGTTCGGAGGCTAGCAGCGGGTACTGTCGACTTAATGATTGTGGACACACAAGCGCCGCACTTTCACCAGTAGCTCATGAACGTTGGGGTACGTTTTTAAAAACAGTTGCACCACTAAGTTGAAAATGTGGGCCAGGCATGGAACGTGTTGGAGGCTGGCAAGCTCCAGAGCCACTACCAGATTCCGGCCATTATCACACACGACCATGCCTGGGTCCAGGTGCAGAGGCGCAAACCACATTGCCGTTTTATCAAGGATGGCATCCCTCACCTCGGAGGCAGTGTGCTGTCTGTCCCCCAAGCTGATGAACTTTAACACGGCCTGCTGACTTCTCCCCACACCAGTGCTGAAGCGTTTCCAGCTCGCAGCTGGGGTTGATGTTACGGCCGAGGAGAAGGGGGAGGGTGGTTCTTAACCGCTGCCAGGAATCTTGGGCGGGGAGAGGAAGTAGGCTGCCCCACTTATCGACCCTATCCCAGCCTGCTCTACATTCACCCAGAATGCCGTGAGTGATATGTAGCGTCCCTGTCCGCATGCACTTGTCCACGTGTCGGTGGTCAAGTGGACCTTAGTGCAAAGTGCGGAACTAAGGGCACACCTGATGTTCCGTGACACGTGCTGGTGCAAGGCGGCGACGGCACATCGGGAGAAGTAGTGACGGCTAGGGACGGCATAGAGAGGTGCCGCAGCTGCCATCAGGTCATGGAACGCCTGAGTCTCCACAAGCCTGAATGGCAACATCTCCAGGGCCAGCAGTTTGGAGATGTGCCCGTTTAAGGCTTGTGCATATGGGTGGGTAGCGCTCAAACACCTGGGAGATGGTGGGTTGCTGGGAAGAGGTGCATGATGATGGAGGCAAAAGGAGCAGAGGCAGGAAAAGGGGAGGATGAGGGTGAAGTCCCCAAAGTGACAGAAGCAGAGGCAGATATGGAAGTGTCCTGGCTGGTGGTCTGGACTGCAGTGACAGCACTGGACACAGTGGAAAAGGCAGTGGCGATTGTCCTGCGTTTGCTCTCTCCCACTGAGCTCAGTGCTTGACTTCCAAATGACGGCGCATGCCTGAGGTGGTAAGGTTGCTCTTTTCAGAGCCCCTACTCAGTTTGTAGTTGCACAGTGTGCAAACCGCACTAAATTTGTCCTCCACTCATACATTGAGAAATCTCCATACCATCGAGGAACGTGACCTGGACGCGGGAGTTTTTCTCAAGTGGCTAGGACAGGGAACATCTTGGGTTTTGCTGGGTCTGCCCTGGCTTCTGTGAAGCAGCTATCCTCTGCCTCTGGACATGCTTCTGCCTGTAGCCACCTTTTTTGGTGCTGCGCTTGCCTCCAGATCTATGCTGCTTTCCCCGCTAGACATCACCCCTGCCCAGGTCTGGTCGGTGGCCTCGTCGTCCACCACCTCCTCTTCCAATTCCTCAATCTGCTCCTCCACCTGCACACCGAACATGACAACAGCCTGCCCTGATGGCAACTGTTTCTCGTCATCATCACTGATGACGGGTTTGCTTGGCCACAACCACAAAATCACCAGGAGATGGCGGATGCTCCAGTGTTTGGGCAACAGGACACACAAAGGCCGACTTCTGAAATCAGGCATGATGTTCAGGGTTGCTTGCTATAGAGGGCAGCATAACAGAGGCACTGTCTCCCTGTTTACAACTTGGGAAACAGATTTGCATATTTTTCCCATGTTCCCTTGCAGTGGAACAACTATGGCTGTATAAGTCTCCACGCACCTGAGAAGGTGGGCTCTCCCTAAGGATAGACATTATCCCCATATTTCCGAAGTAGCGCAGGACCCAACACTACAGGTTGTACTTCTTGTGCTAATTTTAACCAATAAATCTTACAGAAAATTATTTTGGATTTTGCTGTCCGCTCGAAGAATTGGACATGGTTGTAAACGAACACTAAAGGACACAATAGTGCATTTAAAATAATGGAAATTGTAAATGGACACAGTTAGTGTCCGATGCCAAAATCTTGCGCAGGCATTAGCTACGGACACTAGTTGTCAGACACCTATGCTAGTGTGAACCCAGCCTAATAGTGCCACTCCTACTAAAAAGCAATTATGGGGCAATTAGTCGACAAATTGTTCAATCCAGGATATATATATGCCAGTTCTTTAAAATGGCTAAGTGTAAAGTTTCAGCATGGGAGTTAAACGTAAGTGAAAAAAATCTATATGATCCAGGTCTACCACATCTATGTCCACAGACCAAACTCAATACTCTTAACAATATTTCATTCAAAATTTTGGGGTGATAACCCCTAGATTTTAGACGCTGTTTCAACTCCTCGGCTTGCACTAAAAAGTTTTCATCATCACTATTAATCTAAGAAAAATAAATTGCCCACATGGAATGGCCCATTTTATGTATGATAGATGAGAGTGAATTTGTAGATGATGGCTTCCTACACCCCTTAGTAACAGTACATCCTTGTTCCGCCACTGCGGTGACAAGGCATAAAAAGTTCTAATTTTTGTGTGCAAATCAGTAGTTTGCGTAAAAGAAATTGTAACTTTTTCACTTCTGCACCACTTTGCCATTTCTGAAAAAAAGCTGATTTTTCATCATTTATGTCACAAATCTGGTGTAATGAGGGGAAAAATATACATGAGATCTTGAATGAAACACATCCTCTGCCAATAGAGTAACACCAGGCTTATTTAACCTGCCCCATTAACATCTGAACTTCAAACCATGTAGTGCATGCTGTTGGACACTAGATGGAGGCATTGCTCAGGCAATAATTTCATCTTCGCTGGGGTCCAGGGCTGCAATCTCATTGCACTGGAAGCTCTGACTGCAGAATGAATAGTTACATATTCATAGATTTACCATTTAGTCAAAAACAAACAGAAGTAAAGTTAGCAGGTAGTGATCAGAGCAGAATTAGTCATTTGTGTTCAGCAATACCGCTATTCCCCCTTTGTTTTCTACCCAGGCCCTTTGTGCCCCCACACAATAATAGTGCCCTCCCTCCTATGCAGCACAGTGGTTAGCGTTGCTACCTTGCAGTGGTGGAGTCCTAGGTTTGAATCAAGGACATCTGCATGGAGATTGTGTGTTCTATGTTTGCATGGCTTTCCTCCTATATAATATGGGAGAAAAATAGGAAATTTAGATTGTGAACCCTACTTGGGGCAGTGAGTGGTCACAATATCTGTAATGCGCTGTGGAATATGTTGACATTATGTAAGCAAGCAATAGTGGTGCCCACACAGCCTAGCTCCCCTGAAGCAGGCCGCTGTGCTGTCTCAGGCTTAGACTGGCAGGTGCAATGACATAGTGCCTTCCTGTGCCAGGTCCCCTGTGTTTGCCCCTGTCCTGAGTACATACACACGTGGACAAAATTGTTGGTACCCCTCGTTTAATGAAAGAAAAGCCCACAATGGTCACAGAAATAACTTCAATCTAACATAAGTAATAATTAATAAAAATTGTTGACAAGCCACAAAGCTTGTGGGAAAATGTTCTATGGACAGATGAGACAAAAATTGAACTTTTTGGTAAGACACATCAGCTCTATGTTCACAGATGGAAAAATGAAGCATATCTTGAAAAGAACACTGTCCCTACTGTGAAACATGGAGGAGGCTCTGTTATGTTCTGGGGCGGCTTTGCTGCATCTGGCACAGGGTATCTTGAATCTAAGCAGGGTACAATGAAATCTCAAGACTATCAAGAGATTCTAGAGAGAAAGGTGCTGCCCAGTGTCAGAAAGCTTGGTCTCAGTTGCAGGTCATGCGTCTTGCAACAGGATAATGACCCAAAACACACAGCTAAAAACACCCAAGAATGGCTAAGAGGAAATATTGGGCGATTCTGAAGTGGCCTCCTATGAGCCCTGACCTAAATTCTATTGAGCATCTTTGGAAGGAGCTGAAACATTCCGTCTGGAAAAGGCACCCTTCAAACCCGAGACAACTGGAGGAGTTTGCTCATGAGGAGTGGGCCAAAATACCTGCTGAGAGGTTCAGAAGTCTCATTGAGAGTTACAGGAATCGTTTGATGGCAGTGATTGCTTCAAAAGGTTTGCAACAAAATATTAAGGGAACCATCATTTCTATCCAGGTCTGTTTCATGAGTTTTATTTTTGAAAAAATTCTGTTGAAGCATGGTTGAAAAGCAATGGCTGACTTTCATTTGTTCATTTCATAGAATTTTTATTTATTATTACTTTTGTCAGATTGAAGTTATTTCTGTGACCATTGTGAGTTTTTCTTTCATTAAACGAGGGATACCAACAATTTTGTCCACATGTGTATATCATACAAAGAGCACAAGGCAATCATGTATTCCCACATTGTGCAATGGTCTTATATTCTTCTTAGTGGATGTACTGCAGTTTTTTTCAAAAAGTGCATCAACAAAATGTGTGTCCTTACCCTAAAGTGAAGGTATCACTTAAGTTGTACTAATCATTGTAATTGGTTGTAATTGAAATTGGTTGACTTTTCTGAAAGGAGCCTACAGACCTGCGAAGTTCTGCCTTGTTTGGTTTAAATCCTCAAGCGAAACAATAACCCAATAAGATGTAAAACGGCAGGGATTAATGTTCTAAAATACTAAACTCCTTGAGGTGACACATGGAGGATGGTGAAGTTTCCTCAAGAAGGGCATGATCTAAAAATGATAAACTACACCAACTAGTCTGGAATACTTGGGCCGGCTCCAGGTTTGTGTGGGCCCTTGGCGACAGCATCGCGGCAAAAAAGACAACCGAAATTGGGTGTTTTGTTGTTTTTTGTTTTTTGCTGAGGCAGAGTGACTGCAGCAGACTGTAATACAACCCATTCACACAGTATAATGTCCCATAATGGCCCCTACAGTGTTCGTTGTTAATATCGCAAAAATTTCAGGTTTGGCAGAACACAAAGTTTTTGGGGTTGACAGCCCAAAACAATTATTGTACTCTGGGGTCTTTTCAGATCCTAAAGTATAATGATTGGAGGCGACAAACATAAAAAACAATGTTACTCACCTCTCCTGGGCTCTGAGGAACTCCCTGCTGTATTCAGGCCTCTTCAATGACATCACAGATGTGGGTTACGCCGGCATCATTAGGCGACATGACTTCAGCCTGACCCATGTGTGTGATGTCATTGAAGAGGCCTGAAGACAGTAGGGAGTCGCACAGCAGCCCAGGAGAGGTGAGTAACACTGTTCCTTTTGTTTGATCTTCTCCCCTGGGACTCCAATCATTATACTCTGGGGTCTGAAAAGCCTGGAGAGCTGAAAGGAAAGTGGAGGCGGCTGTGGGCAGGAGCGGGGATTGGTAAGTAAATAGGGCCTGTTACCTGCTGGCGTCAGTCCGGCCCTGAGAATAATGCACATAGGAGGTAGGTAAAGTCATAAGTACAAGCACGTATCTGCATGGCTATTCAACTTTAAAAAGAAACGTTTGTTGCAACTATAATACTGTACCCTATGTACAACAATAAAACTAACATAATACTGCCCATATGGACAAGAACAGAATATAACACAGTCCCCTATGGAAAAGAACAGCATATAATACAGCCTACTATGGATAAAATAGAATATAATACAGCCACATATGTTCAAGAACGGAATATAATACAGTCCCCTAAGGATAAACTAGAATATAATATGGTCCCCTATAGATAAACTAGACTATAATACAGTCCCCTATAGATAAACTAGAATATAATACGGTCCCCTATAGATAAACTAGAATATAATACGGTCCCCTATAGATAAACTAGACTATAATACAGTCCCCTATAGATAAACTAGAATATAATACGGTCCCCTGTAGATAAACTAGAATATAATACGGTCCCCTGTAGATAAACTAGAATATAATATGGTCCCCTATAGATAAACTAGACTATAATACAGTCCCCTATAGATAAACTAGAATATAATACGGTCCCCTATAGATAAACTAGACTATAATACGGTCCCCTGTAGATAAACTAGAATATAATACGGTCCCCTATAGATAAACTAGAATATAATATGGTCCCTCATGGATAAACTAGACTATAATACAGTCCCCCATTCAGTTCTTGGCGATGGATATAAGGACAGATCCCTATATACTGTACTATACTATACTAGCCCAGCCAGCAGGCTACCTTCTTCTATATAAGGCTACTTTCACTTCTGCTCCGGAATCCTTCTTATCTCTTCTGGAGCAGATCAGTCAGAAATCACTGAGGAACCTGCTATTTTTGCTCCTCTCTGTAGGGAACAGCTGGAGGATGTAGTTGCTATATAGGAATATAATGGCTGCTGGGACTTGTAGTATCACTGGGCGGATTCTCCTCAGAACCTTATTCTGTTTCCTAGTCTCGGAGCTGTCACTTCAGCATGTTGGCAGTGACGTCACTGCGTTGCTATGACAGCAGGTCGCTACAATCCCCAGAACGTCAGCAGCTATAAAGGCGGCTCCCGGCAGTCCGCGCCTCAGATCGCATCGGACAGCGAGTAAGCAGAGACTGGGGAGAAGAAGGACTTTCCCCGCCGCCTCATGCACCGCCTGCTGCCGCCCTGGGACCCGCCAGGATGTGCGGCTATTAGACCCATGGAAGCTGCCAACTTCTACTACGACGAGAGCCTGGGGGCCAAAGCGCAGCGCCGGGGGCCCCTGCCGGAACACGAACGAGCCATAGACTTTAGCCCGTACCTGGAAGCTGAGTGCGGGGAGCTTCTGTGCGAGTTGGGGGCCTCCCACTACCGGTACCCGGGAGAGCCCAAAACGGAGCCGGTACTACACCCCCTGGACACGTACCGGGACCCCCCGGGGAAGGACGAGCCTCCAGCCATGCGCTCCTTCCTCGCCTTTCACGCGGTACCCTCCGGTAGTAGCGGCAATCTCAGCAGCGCATCCTCCTGCAGTCCCCCGGGTACCCCCAGCCCTGCACCGCGGGGACAATCCTCATCGTCCGGGTCTAAGCACAAGAAGACGCTGGACAAGCACAGCGATGAATACAAGCAGCGGCGGGAGCGCAATAACATCGCCGTGCGCAAGAGCCGGGACAAGGCGAAGATCCGTAACCTGGAGACGCAGCACAAGGTCCTGGAGCTCACGGCGGAGAACGAGCGGCTGCAGAAGCGGGTGGAGCAGCTGACCCGGGAGCTCGGGACCCTGCGCAACCTCTTCAAACAACTGCCACCCGAGGCCACGGGGAGGTGCTAGAGACATGCTCAGGGGCCCCGGGGGCCACTCAGGAGCAGCAGAGGGGCAGGGACTGCAGTCTGGACCCCTCTGCCTTCCATCATCAGGGAAGGGGCTCCGTCCCCACGCACTTTTAGGAACTTCCAGGGGACTCTTGGTGGATCCTTTATCATGTGGAATATAGGAGCTTGATCTGCCGGCCAATGGTGACTGGACTCTGAGGAGCTGGCGGCAGGTTGTCGGGAAGGCCTGAGAGCGCAGTTGTCGGGCGCTTGTTTACAGCCGCTGTTTGCACTCTGCACCTTCTCTATAGAGAACATATTATTATTATTGTTATGACTGGGGTTGCAGCTGGTGATGCAATAGTTAAGCCCTAACCGGGGTGGATGACGCAACCTGCTGCAACTAGTGTGTTTTATACAGAGATTTCATACAAGAGACTTTATAGATTTGGGAATTTCTATTTTGAGCATTAAATGTTGGAATAAAAGGCTTTCTTGTACCTGAGCCGCAGCTGCTTTGTTCTGTTCTCTTGTGTAGATGGACCTAAAACTGGATGACACTTTATGTCCTCAAGATCTCTGCTAGGTGTGTTTAGACCATGAGCACCCGACAGCCGCAAGGCTTGGTATCGCTTATAAAATGCGCAGTTCACATTGATTGGATAATGTTTGCAGGTCCTAGATAGAAAGTATTCGCTGTCAGCAAGCTGAAATCTTGGAAATGCTTGCAGCTCAACCTTAGTGTAAAATGCACTAGAACAGAAGAAATAATGTTGTGTTGATGACAAAGGGGGCATAGCTTAAATGTACCAATTTATAGAGGGTATAAACTTAAAGGGACATCTGCCACCTCTCCTTCCGTAGTCAGCATGTTATAGAGCACATTACAGTGATAGATAATATACCTTGGCTGTGTATGTTACTTGTATAGAGTTTGCAGAAAAGTAACTTTGAGATCTTATGCAAATGACGCAGTCGGTGCACTGCCTTAAGCTGACTGCTTTTACCACCCAGACTTATGCCATCTCCTGCCTGTGCCAGCCTGTCATGTGAGTTATCCTGCTGCTATGATGTCACCCATCCTACTTGAGCAGCAAGAGCAGTGCACCCAGGGAGCTGAAGCCTAATTTCCTTAAGAATTCAAAGTTTTTATTTTTCTTTCTCCAAAGTGATGTACATACGGTAACTATGTTCTTCGTCAATTTAATGTGCTGGGTAACATGGTGGTAGTCGTTAAATCTGCTTGAGTTGTAGACTGCTTTTATATCGGGTGCATCTTTAGACAAGATAGACTATCATCCAGCATGATAATAGACTACCCCTATAAAAATCTGGTGTGTTTTCAGACTGCCTAAATTTATACTGTCTAACTCTGAGTAAACATGGGCCAAATTCTATTAGAAGTTTGCAGAACTTTTTATGATAATCATGGAGGAGAGGCCTCCACTTGGTGGCCATTAATAGACATACGTGAAAAGGCAGCCAAGCACTTGGAGACATTTATCAACTTTGGTTCTCCCACTTATGTGATTGTTAGGTTAAAGGCTCTACATAGCAGGCCACTGCAATAAGAAACATGGTGGCAACGCATCCCGATTTTCCTGCTACACTTTTCACAGAAAGTTGAATTTTCTACTTCCATCAAACCTATAGGGAAACCACCAGCGCTTCCGTAGGTACAATAGACATGCTGTAATTTCTAAAACCGCAACGGTTTAGGAAATTGCAGTGTGTCTGCTGTGTGTATTTTCCCGCAGTGTATGGATGGGATTCGCTTTGCAGGGATTGTAAAACACTGCGATATTTGCCATGACGTTTACGCCATGTGGGGCCACAGCTTTGGGGTCCTTTTCCTTGGGTAGATTCTCTGGTCAGTAACTAGTAAAATGATCATAGCATGTTGAGTAGTACATATAATGCTAGATTCACACTAGTGCTGGCTCTCCATGTTTCTGCTCTATTGAAGGACCAGAGCAGAGAGGCAAACGGCTAAATTAGACATGAAGCCCTGCAGACCCTGTTGACTATAATGGGATCTATCAGATGTTATAAAGCTGAAACGGGTTGAGGAAAAAGCTTTACAATTTTTAGTGGACACTGTGAGAGATTCCGACACAGATGTGAATGTAGCCTAAATGGAGCAATGGTCAATACAAATGCATGTTTCCATGCAGTTTACATATTGTCAGCAGCACATCCCCAGCAGAACATTCTTCAGTAGCATAAAAGGCCTTTAAGGCTGAGACCTTTGTTGCAGATTTTGCAGTAATGTTTTTGAGCCAAAGCCAGACGTGGCATGAAAATAAATATAGAATATAAAGGAAGCTCTTAGACAATTCCCTCCTGTTAATCCAATCCTGACTTTGGCTCAAAAAACCGCAAGAAAAACCACTGCATTTTCACAATGTGGGGCCTTAGCCTAAAGGGGTTTTTCAGGCTAAATTAAAGATCAGCAGAGGTATGACATCTGGGCACATGGACAGTTCACTGTTGGGAGAGGCTGCACCATTTGGGTGAATGCTGCAGGCTCGACTACTTAGTAAGTACAGCGCTGTACACTTGTATCTTGGCATCAGCTCAGTCCATTCCCTTGAACAGGAAGGCTGCGATCAAGCTATGCACCTAATGAACGTGACATTACATGGCCTGAGACAGAAGCAGTATCCAGAGAACACCACTGCTGTTTAAAACTGGTGAACTGAGTGAGTTCCCTGTGTCAGACCGCACAGATATTCATTTAAAATGTTTCAAAAAACTCTTTAATTCCATGGTGTACGATGTATGGTGTCCAGTTATTTCCATAAGAAGATAATGATCAAAATGAGTATCTACCTTCAAACACTATGTCATTTGACAGTATATGGACAGATCTGTTGCAGAAGTTTCTAACTACTCCATTAATCTAAATGGGGCTTGCAGTAATGTGGCAGAAACAATACTAAATAGATCTTTTACAGAAATAGTTGCAACAAATATGCCGTTACCTAGCACTGTACCTACTTTATGTTGCACTGCTTCATTGTTTGACATATTGTAGGTACAGAGCTGCACAAAAACATAGCATTACATAATAAACTTTCAAGACATACCAGGGAAAGCTTACACAGTAAAAAGAACTTTATTAAAATACAAGATGATATCTATTTCAACAGTAGGTTTATTGTGGTTTCATTGTGTTATTTATCCCCCTACAAGTATTACAACATTGTTATACAAGATATTTTAATAAACAAATAGAGCTATATATTGTAAAGGATTTAGGCCGAAGCAGTTTACAGTCACTGCAAAGTAGATGAGAATACGCCGCTGCTATTTCCAAAACCATTGCTGTTTTGGAAATTGCAACATGTTAACTATACCTATAGAAACACCTGCGGTTTACCTAAAGGTATAATTGAAGCAGAAAGTACATAGAAGAAGCCTTGATGAACTTTCTGTGAAAAGTGCGTTTTTTCTGCGGTCTGCTACATGGGGCCCTTAGCTTTAAAGGGTTTTTCCAACCCCTGAGGCCTGGTTCACATCTGCATTCGGTAATCCGTTCGAGGAGTCCACATGTGGACCCCCGAACAGACTACCAAATGCATTGACAAGCGGTGAGCAGTGAAACCACACATACCCCATAGACTGTAATGGGGTCCGTGTGCTTTCCGTGCGGTTTCTGTATGAGTCATGCGGACAGGAAAGTAGATCATGAAGTACTTTTCTGTCCACATGTTCCGTGCGGACACCACGCAGAGAGCACACTGACCTCATTATAGTCTATGGGATCCATGTGCTTTCATAAGCTCACCTCTTACCAATGCGTCCGGTATTCCGTTTGGGGAGTCTGCATAGGGATTACCGAATGCAGATGTGAACCAGACCTGATGCATGTTTCATACTGATAACCAATTCCTGCTCATAGGTTATCAGTATTTGATCTGTGGGGATCCATCATCAGGACCATTCTGATCTGGTTGTCTCCAGCTGTCAGGAGCTGCTGCAGTGAATGGGAAACTGAAGCAGCTCTGTTTCTAGTCATATAATAGGAGGAGCTGCAGTTCCCTTTCGCCACCACTATACAATGGATAGATCTGCGGCTCCTATTAGCTGAATAGGAGCAGACTGCGTTCATTTCCTGTTCAGTAATTGCAGTATATGCTGTCAGCTAGAGGCCACTTGAACATATGATCTGTGTAGGGTGTGGGTGTTGGTCCCTCACAGATCAGATACTGAAAGCCTATCCTGTTGATATTTCATTAGTATGAAATATGTATTAAATCCTGTAGAAACCCTTTTAGGCCAAACCTGAACAAATGTAAATCAATCAGATCTACAGACCAAGATGAAACCTGCTTCTTCTAGGGTGCAGCAATTAATTACATTAGGGAAACCACCAACTCACTTGCCTTCTAAATTATTTATGTTACCAAAAATCTATACATAGATAGCTGGGGCAGTGATCGCTCATTTTCCGGTGACATTCAGTTTCCTGAAGGGGGAAACAGAACGTCACCTATACTAATCCACCCCCCACACCAAGCTCTATTGTGCAGGTGTGGATAGTCGACAGTTGTCAAGAAGAGGAGGTGCTGGCTGACCAATAGAAGTTCTGTCAGAATGTCCGGATCAGAAGACAGGTAAGTATGATGGGATGGTGGTGGGGGTTGTTGAATTAGTTAGGAAGGGTTAGTTATGGGTGGGCTAGCTAGGTAAACAGGGAGAGGGTCTGAGTGAGAAAGGAAGGCAGTGGGTGAGGGAGGTGGTGTTTCAGCTCTGAGTGGTCTAAGGTATCATGGTAGTAGGAAAACAGGACAGGAAGATACCTATGTAAACAAATACAGAAGATGCCAGGAGCTCACTGAGAAATCCAGAAATCATTAAACATTGCTAAAGGTATTTGGTTGCATTTATTAACCTATTAATAGCACTAACAGACTTTAGTAATAAATTAGGCATATCTCCTGTCCTCTGCGTGCCAGAATTTGTCATCTCCACCAGCACTAGCTTATACAAGTTAAATGGTTACATAGTCTGCCTGACACTAGTTAGACTTGTTCAGGTATATAGATTGTCAAATAAGTACCCGCTCTGGTAAACACAGGGGAACGGTCATACACATGTTATGGGAATGTGTGGTCATTCAAACCTGGTTGGAGGAAGACAATTTTATTATAGGTAGGCCCCCAATATTCAGCTATCACCACTATGTTTCCCCATGGTGGGACTATTAAAGGATTATCTTATGGTGACAAATTACATACTTCTATTTTCTATGTCAGTTTTGTAGATTTGGAGAAATCCAACTTTAGAAAGTGTTATGGAAATGAGACAGTTGGTGCATGAGGGGTGGGCCTTCAGATTCCTGCTCTTGACAATTATATGTCTAGTATCTCCTGCTTGCAGAACCCTGTTTAGTCCCTGTTTAGTGGGAGGTAATTCTCTAGTGGTTATGACATCACCCATCCTACTCCCAAGGAGATGAAGACCTACCCCCAATGCACCAACTGTCTTCTGCATAAGACCTCAGTTATATTCTTTAATCTATCTATAAAAAATCTATAAGGGCTAGTTCACACGTGGGAAAAGGGGAGGTTTTTGACAGCGGAATTCGCTTCAAAAACCTCTCCTTTAACATGGTGGTCTATGTAGACCACTAGCTTTTTTTTTCTTCCTAGCGTTTTCCGCCTGAAGAAGCGACATGACCTTTCTTCAGGCGGAAAACGCCTGAAGAATTGCATAGAAGTGAATGGGAGGCGAAAACCGCGCGGTAAAAAACCGCGCGGTTTTCGCCTGCAGTTTCTATAGCACATATAGGAAAAAAAAAACCTAGCGAAAACCGCTAGCGAAAACCGCGTCAAAAACCTCGTCAAAAACCGCGTGGAATGCAAAAAACAGCGTCAAAAAAACTCCCCGAGGTTTTTTACCTCGCACAAATAAGCTAGGCGGTTTTCACGTGTGAACTGACCCTAAAAGTGACATCCATAACTAAGGTATGTATTCATTGCTGTAATGTGCTCTGTAACATGGTGGTAGCAGCTGAATATGCTGGTAGACTCCCTTACATATTGGCGTGGATCTCATTGGGCTGTGTAGCCCTGAAGTTACATACTTTCATGACCTCATACAAGTCCAGCTCTTTACATCATTTAGTAGCTACTGCTCTACCGATTCCAGCACCGATTTTTTTCTATATCCCCCACCATTCATGAGCAATTAGTTCTGTTAATTTTGGTTCTTGATATGTTATTCAGGCTCTGTACTGTTAGGAGAGCAGTGTCATGCAGGTGTGGGCAAGGGGTGTGATTCTGAGCCCCCATATGCATCACCGTTCCTTTCCTTTGGCGGCCAGAGAAAGGTGAGTTAGAATTTTTTTTTATGTTTCAACTTCCACGGACTCCTGTCCAAAAACTAATTCCTGGACAGCCCCTTTAAAGCTAGGTTTACGTCTGCATTGGAGTCTTTATAGGACTTTTCTTTCCTCAGGTTTCAGCATAACATTGGTGGAAACTCACCCACCAGACCCCATTATAGTCTATGTGGTCCACTTTTTTTTTTTTTTTTTTTTTTAGAAGGAGCAGCACGCTACGCCGTGTGAAGGCACCCTAAGCCTGTTAAACTTCTTTAAATATACACCAGTAGGATTGTTACTGCTAAGGGCTCATTCACATCTGCGCCCGGTCTCCGTTCTGCAGGTTTCCGTTTCCTGCACACAACAGAGGCAGGATACGGAAACCTGCAGGACTCTTTCTCACCCATTCATTTGAATGGGTTTGAAAGCTGTCCGGCCGTGAGCTGCGGTGAGCGTTTTATGCTCCCCGCCGCTAAACCGTTTTTTTTAAATCCGGACACAGAGTCGGACATGCAGTACTCTTGTGTCCGGTTTTTAAAAAAAAAACGGTTTCGCGACTCCTGACAACCCCAAGTAACCAGCGTCTCAAAGCTGCTCCTCATTGTTTGCTAGGCACAGGGCTGTCATTTTGTATCAGCTGTTTGAAGTATTGCAGCTCTGTCCCATTCAAGTGAATAGGATGGAGCTATGTATAGTAATATCATGTCACTACAGAAAGGAGGTGCCCCTTCAAAGAGTTGATGGTTGGTGCTAGGAGTCAGACCCCACAGATCTGATAGTGATGCCTGATCCTACGGATATGCGAGGAGCACTGTATTACCCCTAAAGGTTGATACAGAACTTTCAAGTAAAAACAAGAAGGTGTTCATTTGTAGACATTTATACAAACATATTTAGGCTTATACACATATCTGAAGACATTTTCTGAGACTCGGGAAGATGATGTTAGTCGCTGTAGACTTGTCACTGTGTGTCCATTCTCATACCAGAGATGCCTCTGCAGAAATATGTAGATAGTGAATATTTGAGCTGCACTTGAGCATTGACACTGTGTTTGCTGAACTCCTTTCCCTTATCTTTTAAGATTGAACAGGTTAGTATCAGGTGCCTTCTGGCAGTAACTGAGCGGCAGCTACATTAAGTATTTACTCTTAGGCTCCGTTCTCACGGAGTAACGCATATACACGTGTCAGAGCGCGGCGCTTCAAAACAGATCCCATTGATTTCAATGGGTGCTGGCTTACATGTGCAACACATTGAAATCAATAGGAGGCTTTGTAACCCATTGATTTCAATGAGTTACGCACGTAAGGCGGCACCCATTGAAATCAATGGGATCTGTTTTAAAAGCGCCGTGCTCTGACACATGTATACGTGTCTAAATGAGCAGCGCGTTACTCTGTGAGAATGTAGCCTTCTGGGAATTTTTGCCATCACAGTTAAATGTGTTTCCACTTTCAGATTTGTTGCGTTTTATCCCCAGCAATAGATGGGCAGCTGCTGACAGTGATGCTACAGTCTGTTAATGACACTTTCTTCCCTATGTGCTCCTCCTTTCAGTAAGGACTTATTCACCAACCGCATATCACGTACCTGTGGCGACTACAGTTTTTTTTGCAGACACCATACATACCCATTCATTTCAGTGTATTTATTGAGACGTCTGTGTTATTTTGTGGACCATAGACCCATCACGGGCACATCATATCAATGAAAGTCTATGTGTCCATGAAAAGAAATGGATGATATCCATCTGTCATCTGTTATTGAGTGTCCCAGAGACATACAAAGTATAGACAATGAAACAAAAAAAGTTGACCTGCTTTTTATGCATCTTAAAAGCAGATCAACTATGGACAGAACAGAAACTGCAAATAAGCAGGGTGGGGTGATGTCCCTGAATAATGGGGATGTGTTTTGGCTTTTGTAGCAGCTTATGTGAATTAAACATGTTTGATCTGCATACTGTAGATTGTCTATAGGTTGTAACCCAAGGAAAAGAGATATAGACATCATGTTTTCATCCAGTAAGTGATGTCAGAAGACTGTCCTTTTTGCGTACAACTGGCTGGTATGCCTTAGAACACCTTTCTAATGTCCTGAAAAACCTAGTCGACTCAATTTACTAATACAAGTGCATAAAATACATTGACACACATATAACTACATGGTGTGAACAGAGTCTTAAACTTACATTTGTATTAATGCTCCAAGGTAGATTTTTGTCTCCTGCCATGCAATACCCAGTTGTGTGTTAGGCTGATGCAATTAACTTGAGTTTTATATTAGATCACTTCATAGGGCTTCATAGCTGTATTTTTTTATTTTTTTTTTTATGTAGATTGTGAGCCCCATATAGAGATCACAATGTACTTTTTTCCCCCTTTTTTTCAAATCCCGCCAGGAACAACATCTGCAACTCCTTGCAGATGTTGTTCCTGGCGGGATTTGAACCCATGACTCCAGCGCTGCAAGGCTGCAGTGCTAACCACTGAGCCACCGTGTTGCCCCTCATAGCTGTATTCTTATAGATTGTATTCTAAAATACGGCAAAAATCAATTTTTGATAACAAAAAAAAGGTACAGAGTAAAAAAGCACTCACCTGATAAAGTTGTTGTGTATGCAAAGATAAACGTATAGAGGCCAAATGGTAAAGGGACTGCTGCACTTCCCAGATAATGGAGGGTGAACTGGCACATCAAGCCACAAATGGTATATGAAGAGTGGAAAAAAGCATGGGTATATACAGTGCCTTGCAAAATTATTCGGTCCCCTTGAACTTTTCAACCTTTTACCACATTTCAGGCTTCAAATATAAAGATATAAAATTTTAATATTTGGGGGAAGAATCAACAACAAGTGGGACACAATTGTGAAGTGGAACAAAATTTATTGGATATTTTAAACTTTTTTAACAAATAAAAAACTGAACACTGGTGCATGCAATATTATTTGGCCCCTTTACTTTCAGTGCAGCAAACTCCCTCTGTTCAGTTCAGTTCAGTGAGGATCTCTGAATGATCCAATGTTATCCTAAATGTCTGATGATGAGAAATAGAATCCACCTGTGTGTAACCAAGTCTCCATATAAATGCACCTGCTCTGTGATAGTCTCAGGGTTCTGTTTAAAGCGCAGAGAGCATCATGAAGACCAAGGAACACACCAGGCAGATCCGAGATACTGTTGTGGAGAAGTTTAAAGCCGGATTTGGATACAAAAAGATTTCTCAAGCTTTAAATATCCCAAGGAGCTCTGTTCAAGCATTTATATTGAAATGGAAGGAGTATCAGACCACTGTAAATCTACCAAGACCCAGGCGTCCCTCTAAACTTTCATCTCAAACAAGGAGAAGACTGATCAGAGATGCAGCCAAGAGGTTCATGATCAGTCTGGATGAACTGCAGAGATCTACAGCTGAGGTGGGAGAGTCTGTCCATAGGACAACAATGTCTGGCCTTTATGGAAGAGTGGCAAGAAGAAAGCCATTTCTCAAAGATATCCATAAAAAGTCTCGTTTAAAGTTTGCCACAAGCCATCTGGGAAACACACCAAACAAGTGGAAGAAGGTGCTCTGGTTAGATGAAACCGAAATCAAACTTTTTGGCCACAATGCAAAACGATATGTTTGCCGTAAAAGCAACACAGCTCATCACCCTGAACACACCATCCCCCACTGTCAAACATGGTTTGGGCCGGCTTTTCTTCAGAAGGGAAAGGGAAGAGGGTTAAAATTGATGGGAAGATGGATGAACCCAAGTACAGGACCATTCTGGAAGAAAACCTGTTGGAGTCTGCAAAAGACCTGAGACTGGGACGGAGACTTATCTTCCAACAAGACAATAATCCGAAACATAAAGCAAAATCTACAATGAAATGGTTCACAAATAAACGTATCCAGGTTTTAGAATGGCCAAGTCAAAGTCCAGACCTGAATCCAATCGAAAATCTGTGGAAAGAGCTGAAAATTGCTGTTCACAAACGCTCTCCATCCAACCTCACTGAGCTCCAGCTGTTTTTCAAAGAAGAATGGGCAAGAATTTCAGTCTCTCGATGTGCAAAACTGATAGAGACACCCCAAGCGACTTGCAGCTGTACTCGCAGCAAAAGGTGGCGCTACAAAGTACAAAGTTTTTTCTTTATTAAAAAAGTTTAAAATATCAAATAAATTTCATATCAGTTCACAATTGTGTCCCTCTTGTTGTTGATTCTTCCCCCAAATATAAAAATGTTATACCTTTATGTTTGAAGCCTGAAATGTAGCAAAAGGTTGAAAAGTACAAGGGGGCCGAATACCTTTGCAAGGCACTGTATACTGCCCCAAAAAGAGCAATATGATGATAGGTGTTCAGTACCACTTTATTGAGTGACTACGCGTTTCAGGAGTGGACCTCTCCCTTTGTTTGTCCAGTTCTTTGGATGGGAATTGCCAGGATCTCCTCGCTGTAGAAGCTCTGAATCTCAAATGATCTCAAATGTTCAGTAACCGCTTTGCGGGGATCTGATGTGGTCTTTGTTCCAGTGTTGACATGCTTTACACCCACATGATTGCCCATAACTCACCTCAGTGATGATGTCTGTATGTATGATACAAGACCACTGAGGTCAGGCATTGGAAGCAATCATATTGCAGTGACTACTGTAGCCATTATTTTACTGCACTTAGCCCACCTCAGCCAACTCCTTTAAAGGCTTCTTTACACTGCAATTATCATGAGCATCTGCTCGTAAAGATAACATGTGAATGAAGGTGATCAACTATAAGGGTAAATTCACACTGGGTTTTTTGGATCGGAACCTGAGGCGGTGACCGCCTCAGGTTCCAATCCAAAAACCAGGTACCCGCGTCTGAAAGCCGGTGCAAAGCATCCAGCCACGCACTATGCTCCGGATTAGGCCCAATGAATAAGGCTAGTCCGGAGGAGGGAGTGTCTTCAGGCAGAATCGTGAGGCGACTCAGCCTGAAGAATGAGCATCTCGCTTCTATTTTCTGGGAGCCAGAAGAAACGGCTCTCGGAAAAAAGACCTGAGCGGCTCCCATTGATTTCAATGGGAGCCGTGTTTTTGGTCAGGGTTTTGAGGTGGATACAGCCTCAAAACCCTGACCAAAAAACTCAGTGTGAACTTACCCTAATATATCGCTATATGTTATTGGAGACACAATTTTTAAATATAAAGGTCACTTGTAGCTACATTTGCCTTTACAATATGCACTTATGCTTCTCACATATGAGATCCTTGAGATCAACTTTTTGAAAGCACTAGCCAGTGGTATGAAAATTTGCACTATGCGTAAAGCTAGACAAACACACTGACTACTGAAGTGGCAGAATTTGGACTGTCCGCTGATGATCTGTTTTGTAAAGGATGGACTGACAGACCTGTGGGAGATTTTTGTATTGTAGACATGTGTTTGACATGTGTGTACTACTAACACACACCAACAAAGCGTCTATCATTTCCTGTTTTCACGACTTCTTTAGCATCTATCAGTTAATTTTCCAAGTGTTCATGGTTGTTCACGTGTTTGGAACAGTTGGCCATATGAATGGTTTGTTTCAGACAAAAAGTGGCAAACCAAAATCTAATGTGTATGGCCAGCTTAAGCCTCATGATAATTCAGGCATACCTTTCACCAGTCAGGCCCTTTGTTATGGTGACATGTTGGACAATTTTTTTCATGGCGTCCACACTGACTGCTGCTCTGTGTCCAGGAATCAGCTCTGACCTAAGGCAAAGACCAGATATTTTAAGTGTAAATCTGGATGCTATATAAAAGGTTTGTGTATCCAATGAATGGTCACTTACATTATTAAGAGAGCAGATATAGGCTGCCACAGGGCCCAGCATATTAGGGGGCCCGGCGGGCCCTAATGAGTTTTTTTTCCAATAGGCCATTACTTGCTGGAGGGCTCCTTTCTTGGGGTCTTCCAGCCTGTAACTTAGGTCACACACCGGCGTAATGACATCAGCGTTCCCCAATCACAGACCCCAGCAGTGACGTCTGGGGCGCGGGCAGAGGAGGATCTAAGACAGCGGTTCTCAACCTGTGGGTCGCGACCCCGGCGGGGGTCGAACGACCAAAACACAGGGGTCGCCTAAAGCCATCGGAAAATACATATTTCAGATGGCTTTAGCTGCTGAGAAGCCACGCTGCCTTTGCAGCAGGGTAGATCCTAGTGGGGTAAAGGACCTGTGATGACGTCATGACCATGTGATCGGACTCTGGTGTGGGCGGAGCTATTCAGTACAGTGCGAGTTACACAGTGAGTGGAGACTGGAAGGTAAGATGGAGGGAGGAGACAGCAAGTGTAAGCAAGGGGTGGGACGTGGATGCAAGCAGTGTGTGAGTATGATAGGAGGTTCAGGCTGTGTGTCAGCAAGATGGGGGACATGAATCTGGGGGCAGAGATGGGGGGGACATTAATCTGGGGGAAGAGATGGGGGACATGAATCTGGGGGCAGAGATGGAGGGGGGGGGGGGACATGAAACGGGGCAGATGAAGAGGTTATATGAAACTGGGGGAGAGATAGAGGGGGGACATATAATTTACGGGTGACTGTAGGAGGATTATACTGTGTGGGAGCACGGGAAAAATGAATGAGAATGGGCGGAGTCAACATAAAAGTGGGCGGCGCCAAATTGTCGCAGCGCGCTCTGCGCGCCGCACATTTTATCCCTCTTTCTACTTTTCAAAAGTTGGGAGATATGGGTTGTAGCAAAATTAAGGCCCATTCACACATGCACAGAGGGGGCAGATTATGGTGCGAAATCCACGTCATAATCCGCCCTCTCACAATGGAGGTCTATTTAGACCGCCAGGCTTGATTTTTGTGTGAGCGGCATGCTGACGCTCACGGAAAAAAAAAGTGGGCTGCCCTTTCTTCAGGTGGATTCCACAGCTCGGTGACCCGTGGCGTCCGCCTGGCAGTAGCAACCTCCCGAGTCGTCCCATTAATTTGAGCCGACTCCGGGGGGAAGCCGCGACAGTCGTGGCAAGCGTGTTTTGACCCGAGAGTGACGCGGCTCCCTGCGTCACTCTCAGTGCCTAAATCCGCTATAGATTCACTATACCGCCCCGTGTGAACTAGCCCTTACAGTTATGAAGTAGCCACCAAAATTATTTTTTGGTTTGGGGTCACCGCAACATGAGGAACTGTATTGCGGGGTCACGGCATTAGAAAGGTTGAGAACCACTGATCTAAGAGAATGTTGAAGAGAGGCAGACAGGGCAAGGAGAAGTGAGGGAAGGTGAGTATAAGTGTTTGTTATTTTTGATCATCTCTCCTGGGCCTCTACTTATTATACACGCGGGTCTGAGGAGACCCCAGAGTATAATAATAGCACTGGCTCTAGGGAGAATTTTATACTGTCTGGGGTCACTGTGGAGCATATTATACTATGAGGGGCCACTATGGGGCATATTATACTGTGAGGGGCCACCTTGGAGCATACAATACCATGTGGAATCACTGTGGAGCATATTATAATGTGTGGGGGGCCACCATGGAGCATATTATACTGTTTGTTGGGCCATTGTTGAGCATATTTTATTGTGTGGGGCCCCTTCACTATTCACATCACACACCATCTATTTTATAGCAGCTGTGCACTATGATTACAGGCTGCAATAACATTGCACAATGATTATAAAACAGATACCGTGCAATGCAAATAGTGAAGGGATTACAGCGCTTGCACATGCACCACAGTACCTTCAAACAATTGAACAGTAGGGGTCCTTGTTGTTGGACCCCAAATGTTCTCATAGATTGTAAGAATCAGCCGTTTTCCAGTACACACAGGCAGGGCGCTGTGTTGCCCTCTCGCTGTATTCTTGATAACTACAGTTGTGGGTACTGTAGTTGTATCCGTTTCAAGTATCCCCAAGGGTACTCCCAGATGGAAACCCGAATACAGATGTGAACCAAGCCTAATATTTATTTGTTTACATAGAATACTGCTACTCTCACCATGCAGCCTACCATAACCTGTGTGTGGTCAGTCAGCAGTGGATGCAGCTGATTTCCTTCTTCCATCACATTTTAGAATCTGAGTATGTAATCTAAGTATGACACTTCATTACCACCAGTTCTGGCCTTGTCTCCCCACATTCTTATACATTTTAGACTTACAACTGCAGGATTGTGCGTCACTGGTTCATATCAGGAATGTAAGAATGAAAAGATCTCTGTTCTGCTGATAATCATTCAGATTGTCCACACACTGATCTACAAAATAACATAAAATAAGTTACCTTGAGATGTGACCCTTGACTAACTGATTAGAGATAGGATCTCTAGACATAAACCCTTGAGAGGAACCAAAAATCTATTACTTTCATTACCAATCCATTTCCGCCAAGTTGGGTACAGCGTATCAAAATGCGGGATGTGTATAGAACTTATTGTCTACAGACCTTGGAACTGAAATCGAGATTATGTTGTAAAGAGTTTTATTACTTGCTCTGAAATACAGTAGGATAAAATAAGACACTATTGTATTGTTCCGGTTTTTCATTTGATTTAGTGTCCTATTTAACTGTGACTTTTATTATTCTAATGTTCTCATTAGGACCATATTTAACCTATTTTTTTTCTATTCCTACACAGAATTGATACTAATGTATAAACAGCACGGAGCCCAATCATTGACCCCTTCCAGATTGACAACTCTCTCTCCTTTTTATCACCTTTCTTGTTTATGTTTTTCTCCCTTATTTTTTTATTCTTATTTCCATGTTTGTCACATTTATTTAAATTTATCCCCTTATCTTTTTGTAGCCCCTCCATACAGTATTATGCTCCATATTGGACCAGCTATGAACTATTATTATACTATTTTTAGACCCCAGAGTATAATGATCAGAGACCCAGGGGAGTTGACAAACATTGCAACAGATTAATTTTTTTTGTCCGAGTCATTACAACTGATGCCAAAACTGATGCAAAAATGCATCAGTTGTCATCATACTTTTTTTTTATTATTATTATTATTTTTTTTTACAAACTTCTAATCCAAAATCATAAATTGTCATCAGTTTTTACCATCGGTTTTTACCATGATGGTCGAGGCATGATGGGCTGCCGTGACCAATAGAGTAGGGGTACTCAACTACTTTTAGTAAATTTCTGTTGACTGGGATCCACTAACAAGTAAAGGTCCAAGCTGAATGCGTCCAGTATTTACGATATTTTTCATACAAAGATATATGTCTGATTATAAAACCCCAGGTTTAAACAAGAAAAATAAAGAATAGGCTGGTGGCAACTAATGTGGCACCCCTAAACCCTATATATTTCTTAAAAGTAGACAACCTGAAGCTTACATGTGTCTTAATGGGTTATCAATAGCCATGTCCACCTTCATGTAATTTTGTGACAAAAACAAAAATTTTTGGGAAAAAATGCACCAAAACATATTTGTACTTAAAATTCCTATTCAATCGTACATTCACACAATAAACACAAACAAAATAATAGATTAAAGTGTATACAATTTATATTTACTGCAAACATCAACTACAACATGAACTTGTACCTTCAAAAGAACTAATACAATAAACAGGCAACATTTTGCCATCATTCACTAATGTTAAAAATCTTTACTGCACATAGCAAACTGTGACTGTGATACAAAAATCTAACTTTTTTGAGACTGTACAGCATACTGTATATAAAAACCTAACTTAATATTTAATATATGCAACCACCTTCATGCAACTTTGCAGCAGAGATTAAAAGCAAAAATTGATAGGAGAGGGGATAATATGGACAGAAGTCCATGCTAACCCTCCCCTTGAAGTCACATACAGGTTATGCACAGCAGCACAGACAATAATGATTTATCATAGGCTCTGCAGTCTGCAGCTTTGCTCCTTGCCCTTTCTTCCTCCTTCAGCAGCTCTCTGGTATATAATGCTCAACAGTGACCCATCTTAGTATAAAATGCTCCACTGATCCCCCCATAGGGGCTCCACATAGTATATAATTCTGTACACAGTATAATGCTCCCCAAAACCCCACACAGTATAAAAGGTTCCCCACAGTGCCCCCACAATATAATGCTTCACAATGGCCCTACCAAGTATAATATGCTCCCCACAATGGCCTCACATAGTAGAATATGCTCTTCACAGCCCTTCATTACCATATTATAATGCTTTGTAATGGCCCACACCGTATAATATGTTCCCAAGAAACCACACACAATATAATATGCTCCAGAGTGGCCCCAGACAGTACAATATGCTCCCTACAGTGCAGAAGAATAAATCTCACAGTATAATAGACTTCCTACACTGCCCCCATTGCAATGCTTACAGTGGCCCCACACAGTATAATATACTCTCCAGAGGGCCCCCAGTATAATGCTCCACAGTGCCCCTAGTATAATGCTATACAGTGACTCCACACAATATAATATGCTCCCCAGAAGCCCCCCGGTATAATATGCTTCCCACAGTGGTCCCACATAGTATAATATGCTCCCCAGAGGGCTCCCATAGTATAATGCTCTACAGTGCCCCCACACAATATTAATATACTCCCCAATATAATGCTCCACAGTGGCCCCATACATTATAATATGCTTTCTAGAGGGTGCCATCCCCAGTATAATGCTCTACAGTGGTACCACACAGTATAATCTACTCCCCAGAGCCTTAAGGGGGTATTCCCATAACTCTTGTTCTGCAGCCTGAAGGCTCTGTACTCTCTTCACTTCCTGGATTTCTCGCACATTGGTGGGCGGGGTTTCACTTGCTCTGCTATCTGCTATGATCCACAGTAGGACGCTGATGCAGAAACTGATGTAGCAGAGCTGGATACGAGTCAGCTTGCATTACATACAGAGGTAACGGACTCCTTATCTCAGCCCTTATCAGCCAAATTCAATTAAACCGGCTGATAAGTGGAAAAGCTGAGAATAGACAGCACAGTAATCCCGCAGCTCTCACCTCCCCCTCCCCTATATGAGGAGCTCCATTGCTTGTCAGCCCCTCCTTCCTCCCCTGAGAGCAGGCAGCTAGTCACTTGACAAATGAGCAGATAATCCCAAGGCCAGTGTCAACAATGAAGTGAATAAATTAAGATAGCGGCCAAACAAAGCAGTTTTGATAAAGCAATGTATTTAGGAAAAGTCTTATATCCACATAAACTGGCAGTATAGATAGGATCCTTGTTATGGGACAACCCCTTTAAACTGCTTTAGGTGAACCACTCGAGATTCATTTTGACGAATATTCGTAAGGTTTGCGCATTTGTTTCAGTGCTATTATTATACTCTTGGGTATTTTAAGACCCCCCAAGTATAATAATTGGAGGCCCAGGGAAGGTGAGGGAAAATAACATTAATACTCACCTTGCCTTACCTCTCCTGGGCATTGTCGCATTGCTCTGCTGTCTCTGCGCAGCTGACGTCACGCGTTCTAGAGGTTACCACTGAGGAGTGTGATTGGATCTAAGTGGTCACATGAGGCATGCTGATGCTTTGATGCCAGTGCACTCCATGTAATTACTGAGGCCCAATCAGTGGTGATGTCCAGAAATTGGGCAGGCTTATATTGGAAAGGGACCCTGCAGTACATGAGGGTGGGGGGATTAGAATAGTTGATAGGGAGATCCATTTAGAACAACCAAACAGTATAGACAAATCTGGCCATAATCTTCAAGAATGCACATTTCTGGTAATGAATGTGTATACTTAGATGGGAATTTAAAGTGTATGTTCACAAATGCCAAAAGCTCAGTGAACAAACAGAACCCTTCTGAGCATGAGGCCCTGGTCCGGGAGAAAACCATTCATAGTTGGTGTGGCTGAGACGTGGCTAGATTCTTCACAAGACTGGGCTGTAAACTTTCGATAAAGACAGGGCTAAAAGGAAGGGAGGTGGAGTGGTTATGTATATTAGAAGTGACTGAGAGTGAGTGCAAAGACGCAAATATGGGGGAAGATTGTGAAGTTGTAGAATCTTTGAGGATAGAATTGCATAAGGATGTGACCACTGATAAAGTATTTTTTGGTATAATCTATAGACACCCCAACATAGCCAAGGAGTTAGAGGGTCAGTTGTATGAGGAAACTGAGTGGGCAGCACAAGCGGGTACAGTGGTCTTGATGGAAAATTTTAACTACCTGGATATTAACTGAGGTCATGGTCTCATAGAGTGTAAGCTCTTGTGAACAGGGCCCTCAGTCTCATTGTGTGAATTGACTATTTCTCTGTAATGTATCTTTTTGTCTGTACTTATTATTATTATTATTATTATTATTATTATTACTGCATCATCTGTAAAGGAGAGTTAATTCATCAACTTGTTGCAGCACAATATAATGGGGGGGCCCCCACGAAGCTGAATAGCTCTGGGGGACTCATGGTAGTATGGTTCCAGCATAAATGGTTAATGTTTTACAATAAAATCTCATATTTCTCCTCAGGGAAGTGATTTACAGTGGGACAGTTAAGGAAAGGGTTAATATTCCCGCCTAATTTTGAATTTACCTCAAGTTGGAAAGTAGGGTAAAGGTGAACTCCAGTCAGCTGACGAGACCTTCTAGAAGCTTCGAAATGGGCGTGGCTATGGATCAGCTGATTCTGGTCTCGTCACCTGATTGGATTTTGACAGTTTGTTGGTGGGAATTTTGAACATAAATACCTGCTAAATCAGCTGTTCTGGTCATTCGTGAAGAAGATCTTCAATCAAGCCCCCGCCCCCCTCCCAAGGAATGAGTTGTGTTGAGATTAAAGTCATGGTGTTTGTTGAAGGTGGTTAGTCGATCAGCTTTTGCTGATTGGACTTTGTTTTTATTGAGAAGTTGAATTTATGGATTTGGTTATTTTAAAATTATTTATTTATTTATTGAATTATTTATTGTTATTTGTTAACCTTAAATAAACACCGTGGCCAAATAACATCCACAAATGAAATTTTGGTTGTCTTGTGTTTTTATTTCAATAATTAGACATATTTATGTATTTATTGGTATTGGGTTTTAATTTGAATTATGCATATTGGGACCTATGCTGCCATGGTCTAGTTTGAAATAGATCCAACCAGTGGGCATAAGCTGTCGGATTTGATCATTTCTAATAATGTGGGACTTGTTGGAAATGTCACTGTTGATGAAAACCTTGGTAACAGTGACCATAATGTTATCAGATTCCACTTAAATTGTAAAAAGTTTGGAAGGGCAAAAACCCTTCATTTTAAAAAGGCCATTCCCTGGCGTCCCACCAGCGGCACAATACGGGGTATTTTCTGCCCCTGTGTGCTGGTAGGATAGGCGGAATTTTTAATTAGCCAAATCAAATACACATGGCTTGACCCTATAAGAGGGCACAGAGACCATCCCCCTCGCGTGTAAGTACAAGAGTATAATATACATACAATTTACAATAACTGTGCAGGGGAGGTGGGACAGGAACTACGACAACAGAGGCACTGAAAAAAATTGGAAAAAGTAATTGGCTAAATCAGGTGACCTCCAATTTATACGAATAGTAGATTTCAAATCCGGGTCATATGAGACTGTGAACTATGTGACTGTGAGACAGGGATAGATGTACTGGCAGGGTTAGCTAGGGATTACCTTTATTTAGGTGGGAATGTTACTCAAACAGTTCTTTGGGGCTCTATCTCGTCGGGATCCCTGTCAGCTTGCGATATACGGGAGCTGACTTTTTCCCATAGGAATGCATTGACCAGCGTTGATTGGCCGAATGCCATTCGACCAATCAACGCTGGTTCTGCTGGAGGAGGTGGAGTCTAAGATCGGTCCACAGCAGTCTCCATTGTGGTCCAATCTCAGATGTAGCAGTGTTGAGTGCAATGAGCTGGCCGTGCAATGAGCGTTGAGCTCTGCTACACCCGAGATGCATCTCTGGTGTAGCAGAGCTCAGCACAAGGCCAGCTCTGCTACATCTCGGGTGTAGCAGAGCTCAGTGCACAGTCAGCTCTGCCACATCTCTGGTGCAGCAGGGCTCAGAGAGCTGTGCCCTCAACATTGCTACATCTGAGATCGGACTGTGGACCGATCTTAGACTCTGCCTCCTCCGGCACTCAGCTCTGCTACATCTCTGGTGTAGCAGAGCTCAGCGCACACTCAGCTCTGCTACATATCGGGTGTAGCAGAGCTCAGCGCACGGCCAGCTCTGCTACATCTCAGGTGTAGCAGAGCTGTGCGCTCAACACTGCTACATCTGAGATCGGACCACAATGGAGACTGCTGTGGACCGATCTTAGACTCCGCCTCCTCCGGCAGAACCAGCGTTGATTGGCCAAATGCTGTACTCTGTATGGCCTTCGGTTAATCAACGCTGGTCAATGCATTCCTATGGGAAAAAGCCAGCTCCCGCATATGGCAAGCTGACAGGAATCCCGACGAGATAGTGGCATAATACAGGTACTTGGGCAAGTAGATGCGCCCAGACATGCTTCCCCTGCTGTCCCAGTTGCATTCCAGGGTGTTGGCATCATTTCCTGGGGTGTCATAGTGGACTTGGTGACTCTCCTGAGTCAAAGCGTGGCTTCCCCTGAAACAAAGCATTTTTCCCCATAGACTATAATGGGGTCCGATATTTGTTCAAATAGTCGAATATTGAGGGACTATTCAAAACGAATATTGAATATCGAATATTTCACTGTTCGCTGATCTCTAGTAATGGAGAATTGTCAGCAGGAATCAAGAAAAAGCAGAGCTATTGAATTGGTTCTTTAACTCTGTGTATACAGAAGAACAGGGGTTAGTTGATGTAGATGTCACCAATACTGGTAATACATCAACCATTATACTAAACTGGATAAACAGAGAAATGGTACAAGCCAAACTAAACAAAATAAAAGGGAGCAAGGCTCTGGGTCCAGATGGATTACACGCACCAGTACTTAAAGAACTCAGTCAAGTCATAGCTGTGCCCCATTCTTCATTTTTAGGGATTATTTAGTGACTGGTACAATGCCAAGGGATTGGTACAAGAGCTCTAGGTCTTCCCCAGGTATTACAGACCAGTGAACATCCATTGCAGGGAAACTATTTGAGGGGCTCTTAAATGATTATATTCAGGAGTATGTAACTGGATGTAACATTATGTGATGGACCACATGGTTTTACTAAACACAGAAGTTTTCAGACTAACCTGATTTGCTTTTATGAAGAGGTGAGTAGAAGTCTGGACAAAGAGGATATGTGGATATAGTCAGGGCCATATTAATACATTGGTGGGTCCCGTACAAAGGTTTCATTTGAGGTCCCCCCCCATCACCACCACCACCACCACTTATCATTGTCTCTGCAGTCTGCAGCTCTGCTCCTTCCTCAAGTGCACCGTTGGCCCTATGGTTAAAGCAGCCCTGGATATAGAGCTATTGGACTTTGCAAAGGCGTTCGACACTGTCCCTCATAGACATTTAATGGGTAAAATCAGGTCCATTGGCTTCGAAAAATATACTTTAGAATTATTCAAAACTGGTTGAAGGATTGTATCCAGAGAGTTGTGGTCATTGACTGCAGTTCTGACTGGTCCTTTGTTATAAGTGATGTACCCCAGGGTTCAGTGCTAGGTCCACTATATTTAACTTATTTATTAATGTTATAGAGGAGGTGAGATTAATAACACTGTCTCTATTTTTGCAGATGACAACAAGTTATGTAGTACAGTCACTGGTGGAGAAGCATCTGGGTGTACTTGTAGATCATAGATTAAATTACAGTATGCAATGTCAATCAGCAGGATAATGTCTTGTATTAAAAGCGGTATGGACTCATGGCACAGAGTTGTAATATTACCACTTTATAAATCATAGGTGAGACCCCATCTGGATTATGCATTTCAGTTTAGAGCACCAGTACATAGAAAGGATGTCCTAATTTTGGAAAAGGTTGGAGGACCTCAGTTATGGGGAGAGACTAAATGAGTTAAATATGTTTAGTATGGAGAATCTTCATATAAGATGAGATGATAAACCTGTATAAACCTATAAATGGTCGATATAAGAAATATGGGGAAAAGCTCTTCCATGTAAAATCCCCTCAAAAGACAAGGGTGAATTCTCTCCATCTGGAGGAAAAAAAATGTTTAATCTCAAGAGCAAGACAAGGTGTCTTCACTATAAGGACTGTGAATCTGTAGAATAGCCTACTCAGGAGCTGGTCACAGCAGTCACAGCTGACAGCTTCAAAAAAAAGGATTAGATTCCTTCTTAGAGCAAAATAGCATCGGTGGTTATGGAAATGCATAGAATGTTATGACATTTCCCATACCTTGGTTGAACTTGATGGACATATGTCTTTTTTCAACCATACTAACTATGTAACTTTCTAGCATTTCCACCTCTTGTTCCCATTCAGCTGCTCCACAGTTTAATGTTCCTTCTTATCTGTAATCCTGAATTATGACTTGCTATGTCCTGGCAAGTAATGCTTGGTGTAGAGATTAGGGAGAGTCAGATCCGAGAGAGCGGACGTCTCTGTTCTAGTCCCTTCTCCTTATCAGGGGCCAATGTTTATGCTCTGTGTTGGTGCCAGAAAAACCTGCTGTAAACATTTACACTACACATTCCTGTAATCCTTCAACCTCCAAGTACCTGGGGACCCTGTAAATAGTGTCGGTGGTCATCTCTTTTTATTAAAGTAGTAATAACTCACAGAGTTTGATGGTCCCTATTGACCGGTGGATTTTCAGGTGGACATTGCGACAGTTTCTAACAGAGACTCTGGCACAAATATGTAGGTAGTATTAGACATTTCAGATGCTCTTCATTTTACTCTTTTATCAAGTTCCATTCAAGCTGAAATATACAGATGCCTGAATTAACCCAAAGTTCTGCAACTGGTTAAACTCTTGCAGCATGATAATTTATCACAAGAGACAAAAAAAAAACTATTAAAAGTTATTGAGAAATGTTTATTCAATGACTGTACAATGATTTGTATTGTGTCCGTGATAAGATATCATGTAGCAACAATTTAACCAATTGGAAAAATTCAGGTTAACTCTATTATATCTGTAACGCGAGTATTCATTGCCCTAGCCAAGAAACCATCCTGTGAACTCCTTACAAGATGATCACATTCTCTCCTGAAATAATCTGTGCTGCTTTGTACTCTACTTCTTATCACCCTCATCCACAAGGCTCCTCATAATGCTGCACCTCCCTACATTTCCTCACTCATCTCTGTCTATTGCCTAACCCATGTTCTCTCAATGACCTAAGACTTACATCCTCTATTATCAGAACCTCCTACGCTCGTATACAAGACTTCTCCCGAGTTGCACCACTTCTCTGAAATGTTCTACCCCAGACAATCAGATTAACTCCCAATTTCTACAGCTTCAAGCGCAAACTATCTTTTCAGACAGGCCTATCACAATTCCTAATGTAAACCCTTCCGTACCGTAATTAGAATCCATATAATCAATCCTTCTATGTTCATGCTCCCCCATTATCCCACACGATATGGTGCAGTTTCAGGCTAACTTTAACATGCAGATGGTGCCTGAGAATATAAAGGACGCGACTGGTGACGGCTCATACAGTTTTACGGTATGTTTGTGTAATGACAGTAACCTCTATTACAAAATAGTTTGACCATTGTATAAGCAATGTTACCTCCTATGCCGCCCCTGCTACCTCTTGTGTCACGCCCTCCACCTCATAGATTGTAAGCTCTTGTGAGCAAGTCCCTCAGTCCCATTGTGTATAGTGACTATTTCTTTCTAATGTATCTTTTTGTCTGTACTTGAACCCTACAAATTGTACAGTGCTGTGGAATATGTTGGCGCTATATAAATAAAATTTATTATTATTTATTATTATTACTATGTAACAAGCAACCTGTAACCTTTCCAAAGATTAGCAGGCTTCACTCTTGAAATCCTCTATGTTGCATACAACTCTGCTCTGGACAATATATAAAGTTGGCAATATTCTAAGTTTTAGATGGCTGTTTTCTGAGTAACCTTTCATAGTTAATGTTCATAGGTTAAATGATAATTTGGAAATATGACCAATCAATAGTCTGCATTAGGGGGCGTAGTCAGTGGCGTAACTACTGCCATAGCAGCAGAGGCAGCCTGGGACATTAGGGACCCGGTGACAGCTGCTACCGCTGCTATCATTATACTCAGGGGTCTTTTCAGACCCCCCGAGTATAATGATTGGCGGACCAGGAGAGGTAAGAAACATAAAAAACACTGTTACTTACCTCTCCACGATCCTGCCAGGCCTCCTTTCTGACGTCTGACGTCACATGAACCCGGCCTGCGTCCCGGGTCATGTGACGTCCGATGTCATTGAAGAAGCGGAGCAGCGGAGGAGCCGGGGGACAGGTAAGAAACAGTAGTTTTTTGTGTTTTTATTCCCCCGGGTCTCCGATTATTATACTCTGGGGTCTGAAAAGATCCCAGAGTATAATAATTGTTTATGGGTGTCCACAGTGGGACATAATACTGTGTGCAGGGGCCACTATGGGGAAATAATACTGTGTGCAGGGGCCACTATGGGGGATAATACTGTGTGCAGGGGCCACTATGGGGGATAATACTGTGTGCAGGGGACACTAAGGGACATAATACTGTGTGTAGGGGCCACTATGGGGTGTAATACTGTATGCAGGGGCCAATATTGGGGATAACACTGTGTGCAGGGGCACTATGGGGGATAATACTGTGTGCAGGGGCCACTATGGGGGATAATACTGTGTGCAGGGGTCACTATAGGGGATAATACTGTGTGCATGGGGCCAATATTGGGGATAATACTGTGTGCTGGGGCACTATGGAGGATAATACTGTGTGCAGGGGCCACTATGGGGCATAACAGAACGTGCAAGAATGCGGACGAGGGGGGGGGGGGGGTCGGTCGAGGTCTTCGGCGTCGGGGGGGGGGGGGGGCATGTCAAACGTTGCTAGTTATGCCACTGGGCGTAGTTCTGTCGTTCAGCATCTATGCCTTTAAAATTACAGCTGACAAAATCCAGAACAGCAGATTTAATGGACTATTCAGGGACTTTGTATGTGCTTACTCCCAGACCAGGCTGTATTTAGCCCGAACCTCAGGTTTCTGGGTTTTTTCAGACTCAAAACCTGGTCAGAACCAATACCCTGCACCTGAGTGACCTTGCCTCCTTCCCTTGTTCATTGTGTATAACCTGTACTATGGGATTGGCAGACGATATAGTAAAGTTAGCCCCTACAGTACAGGTAATACACACTGAACAGCTAGAGGAGGGAGTAGGCACAGCTGGGCTTGGTTGTGATCAACTGACGACCCTAAGTTGAGACCAATTTGGAAACCTGTGTTTTGGGATAATAGGAGATGGTCTTGGATAACCTCTTTAACAGGTATCTCCGATCAGTCAGTATGTGCCCTGCTGGTTTGTGTAACAAAAATGTGTCAATGGTCATCAGAAAATGGTATAATTCAGCCTTTTCGACTGTCTGCACTATCCTAAGGATAAACCATCAATGTCAGATCGTTGAGAGTCTGACGCCGGGCACCCCCACTAATCAGTAGTTCTCAACAGCTGATACATAGAGAATGGAACAGGAAGCAGATAGTCCTGTTCTCTGTGTAGTAGCCAGACCAGGTACTGCAGATCAGTTCCCATTCACTTGAATGGGAGCGAAGCTGCAGTGGCTTAAAGGGATTCTATCATTAAAAAAAAAAGTTTTAACCTAAAACCACATAGGAATAGCCCTTAGAAAGGCTATTCATCTCTTACCTTTATTTTTAAGGTCGTTTCGCCGTTTTTGAATTTTCTTCTTTTCTTACGGCAATTATGCTCAGAAAGCGGAGCACTGCTTTGTTATCCATTCCAGCGCCGTCTTTATTTTCTGCGTCACTTCCTCTTCACTCCTCTACTTACATGAGAACATCGCAAAACGGCTGACTGAACAGCTGACTGCGCATGTCCATCAGCCATTTTGTGGTGGTTTTGTGTAAGATTCTACAATTAAAAAGGTTTTTTTAATGATAGAAACCCTATAATTGAGCCACTACACAGAGAACAGAGCTAACTATTTCCTGCCCTATTCTTTGTGTTTCAGCTCCTGAGAAGTGGGGGTGCTGGGTGTGGGATTGCCAATGATCAGATATTGATTTATTCTTAGAATAGGTTATCAATAGAGATGAGCAAACAGTGTTCTATCGAACTCATGTTCGATCGGATATTAGGCTGTTCGGCATGTTCGAATCGAATCGAACACCGCGTGGTAAAGTGCGCCATTACTCGATTCCCCTCCCACCTTCCCTGGCGCCTTTTTTGCTTCAATAACAGCGCAGGGTAGGTGGGACAGGAACTACGACACCGGTGATGTTGAAAAAAGTAGGCAAAACCCATTGGCTGCCGAAAACATGTGACATCTAATTTAAAAGAACCCAGCTTTCCCAGGATCCTGAATGGAACACACTGACAGTGTATTCCCGTATACCCCATATATACACCCCAAATCCCCGTTCCAACGGTGTGCCCCCCCCCACCTTCACCTCAGAAATACCCTGCAAGTCCCCTAGCAATAGAATTGGGGCTATATACACCCACTATTTTTGCTACTGGTATATAGTGCCATTGTCTGACTGGGAATTCAAAGAATATATTGGGGTTACGTGCACCCACAATTTTTGCTACTGGTATATAGTGCCATTGTCTGACTGGGAATTCAAAGAATATATTGGGGTTATAAATACCCTCATTTCTTGCTACTGGTATATAGTGCCATTGTCTCACTGGGAATTCAAAGAATATATTGGGGTTACGTGCACCCACAATTTTTGCTACTGGTATATAGTGCCATTGTCTGACTGGGAATTCAAAGAATATATTGGGGTTATAAATACCCTCATTTCTTGCTACTGCCATATAGTGCCAGTGTCTGACTGGGAATTCAAAGAATATATTGGGGTTACGTGCACCCACAATTTTTGCTACTGGTATATAGTGCCATTGTCTGACTGGGAATTCAAAGAATATATTGGGGTTACGTGCACCCACAATTTTTGCTACTGGTATATAGTGCCATTGTCTCACTGGGAATTCAAAGAATATATTGGGGTTACGTGCACCCACAATTTTTGCTACTGGTATATAGTGCCATTGTCTGACTGGGAATTCAAAGAATATATTGGGGTTACAAATACCCTCATTTCTTGCTACTGCCATATAGTGCCAGTTTCTGACTGGTAATTCAAAGAATATATTGGGGTTACGTGCACCCACAATTTTTGCTACTGGTATATAGTGCCATTGACTCACTGGGAATTCAAAGAATATATTGGGGTTACGTGCACCCACAATTTTTGCTACTGGTATATAGTGCCATTGTCTGACTGGGAATTCAAAGAATATATTGGGGTTACAAATACCCTCATTTCTTGCTACTGGTATATAGTGCCATTGTCTGACTGGGAATTCAAAGAATATATTGGGGTTACAAATACCCTCATTTCTTGCTACTGGTATATTGTGCCATTGTCTGACTGGGAATTCAAAGAATATATTGGGGTTACGTGCACCCACAATTTTTGCTACTGGTATATAGTGCCATTGTCTGACTGGGAATTCAAAGAATATATTGGGGTTATAAATACCCTCATTTCTTGCTACTGGTATATAGTGCCATTGTCTCACTGGGAATTCAAAGAATATATTGGGGTTACGTGCACCCACAATTTTTGCTACTGGTATATAGTGCCATTGTCTGACTGGGAATTCAAAGAATATATTGGGGTTATAAATACCCTCATTTCTTGCTACTGGTATATAGTGCCATTGTCTGACTGGGAATTCAAAGAATATATTGGGGTTACGTGCACCCACAATTTTTGCTACTGGTATATAGTGCCATTGTCTCACTGGGAATTCAAAGAATATATTGGGGTTACGTGCACCCACAATTTTTGCTACTGGTATATAGTGCCATTGTCTGACTGGGAATTCAAAGAATATATTGGGGTTACAAATACCCTCATTTCTTGCTACTGCCATATAGTGCCAGTTTCTGACTGGTAATTCAAAGAATATATTGGGGTTACGTGCACCCACAATTTTTGCTACTGGTATATAGTGCCATTGTCTCACTGGGAATTCAAAGAATATATTGGGGTTACGTGCACCCACAATTTTTGCTACTGGTATATAGTGCCATTGTCTGACTGGGAATTCAAAGAATATATTGGGGTTACAAATACCCTCATTTCTTGCTACTGGTATATAGTGCCATTGTCTGACTGGGAATTCAAAGAATATATTGGGGTTACAAATACCCTCATTTCTTGCTACTGGTATATAGTGCCATTGTCTGACTGGGAATTCAAAGAATATATTGGGGTTATAAATACCCTCATTTCTTGCTACTGGTATATAGTGCCATTGTCTGACTGGGAATTCAAAGAATATATTGGGGTTACAAATACCCTCATTTCTTGCTACTGCCATATAGTGCCAGTTTCTGACTGGTAATTCAAAGAATATATTGGGGTTACGTGCACCCACAATTTTTGCTACTGGTATATAGTGCCATTGTCTGACTGGGAATTCAAAGAATATATTGGGGTTATGTGCACCCACAATTTTTGCTACTGGTATATAGTGCCATTGTCTCACTGGGAATTCAAAGAATATATTGGGGTTACGTGCACCCACAATTTTTGCTACTGGTATATAGTGCCATTGTCTGACTGGGAATTCAAAGAATATATTGGGGTTACAAATACCCTCATTTCTTGCTACTGCCATATAGTGCCAGTTTCTGACTGGTAATTCAAAGAATATATTGGGGTTACGTGCACCCACAATTTTTGCTACTGGTATATAGTGCCATTGTCTCACTGGGAATTCAAAGAATATATTGGGGTTACGTGCACCCACAATTTTTGCTACTGGTATATAGTGCCATTGTCTGACTGGGAATTCAAAGAATATATTGGGGTTACAAATACCCTCATTTCTTGCTACTGCCATATAGTGCCAGTTTCTGACTGGTAATTCAAAGAATATATTGGGGTTATAAATACCCTCATTTCTTGCTACTGGTATATAGTGCCATTGTCTGACTGGGAATTCAAAGAATATATTGGGGTTATAAATACCCTCATTTCTTGCTACTGGTATATAGTGCCATTGTCTGACTGGGAATTCAAAGAATATATTGGGGTTACGTGCACCCACAATTTTTGCTACTGGTATATAGTGCCATTGTCTGACTGGGAATTCAAAGAATATATTGGGGTTACGTGCACCCACAATTTTTGCTACTGGTATATAGTGCCAATTTCTAACTGGGAATTCAAAATGCGCAAGGCTCCCGGAAAGGGACGTGGACGAGGCCGTGGGCGAGGTCGGGGGAATGGTTCTGGGGAGCAAGGTAGCAGTGAAGCCACAGGGCGTCCCGTGCCTACTCCTGTGGGGCAGCAAGCATTGCGCCACTCCACAGTGCCAGGGTTGCTTGCCACATTAACTAAACTGCAGGGTACAAACCTTAGTAGGCCCGAGAACCAGGAACAGGTCTTGCAATGGCTGTCAGAGAACGCTTACAGCACATTGTCCAGCAGCCAGTCAGACTCTGCCTCCTCTCCTCCTATTACCCAACAGTCTTGTCCTCCTTCCTCCCAAAATTCCCAAGCTTCACAGAACAATAACCCCAACTGTCCCTGCTCCCCAGAGCTGTTCTCCGCTCCTTTCATTGTCCCTCAACCTGCCTCTCCACGTCACGATTCCACGAACCTAACAGAGGAGCATCTGTGTCCAGATGCTCAAACACTAGAGTCTCCTCCATCTCCGTTCGATTTGGTGGTGGATGACCAGCAACCCACCCTCATCGACGATGATGTGACGCAGTTGCCGTCAGGGCATCCAGTTGACCGGCGCATTGTGCGGGAGGAGGAGATGAGACAGGAGTTGGAAGAGGAAGTGGTGGATGATGAGGACACTGACCCGACCTGGACAGGGGGGATGTCAAGCGGGGAAAGTAGTGTGGATGTTGAGGCAGGTGCAGCACCAAAAAGGGTAGCTAGAGGCAGAGGCAGAGGTCAGCAGCTTAGGCGAAGCCAGGCCACACCCGGAATCTCCCAAGATGTTCCAGTTCGTACCCAGCCCCGAAAAACTCCCACCTCGAGGGCACGTTTCTCGAAGGTGTGGAGTTTTTTCAAGGAATGCGCCGAGGACAGATATAGTGTTGTCTGCACAATTTGCCTCTCGAAATTGATTAGGGGCTCTGAGAAGAGCAACCTGTCCACCACTTCAATGCGCCGTCATTTGGAATCCAAGCACTGGAATCAGTGGCAGGCAGCAATGGCAGGACAAAGGCCGCCTGCCGTTCACGCCACTGCCACTGCCTCTGCCTCTGCCACTGCCACTGCTGACTGTGCTGGCGATGCACTCCAGAGGACGAGCCAGGACACCACTTCATCTGCCTCCGCCACTTTGTTGACTTCTCCCTCATCCTCCCCTGTTCCTGTCTTATCTCCTTCTCCTGCACCATCAAAGGCAACATCAGGCGCTTCTTTACAACAACCCACCATCTCTCAGACATTGGAGCGGCGGCAGAAATACACTGCTAACCACCCACACGCGCAAGCCTTGAACGCCAACATCGCTAAACTGCTGGCCCAGGAGATGTTGGCGTTCCGGCTTGTTGAAACTCCCTCCTTCCTGGACCTGATGGCAACTGCGGCACCTCGCTATGCCGTCCCTAGCCGTCACTACTTCTCCCGGTGTGCCGTCCCCGCCTTGCACCAGCACGTGTCACTCAACATCAGGCGGGCCCTTAGTTCCGCGCTTTGCACAAAGGTCCACTTGACCACCGACGCGTGGACAAGTGCATGCGGACAGGGACGCTACATTTCACTGACGGCACACTGGGTGAATGTAGTTGAGGCTGGGACTGCTTCCCAAACTGGCCCGGTGTACCTCGTCTCCCCGCCTAACATTCCTGGCAGGGACACGAGAAGAACACCCCCCTCCTCCTCCTCCTCTACCGCCTCCTCCTCCGCCACCGCCTCCTCCTCCGCTGTTAGATTGACCCCAGCTACGAGTTGGAAACGTTGCAGCACTGGCGTTGGTAGACGTCAGCAGGCTGTGCTGAAGCCGATCAGCTTGGGGGACAGACAGCACACTGCCTCCGAGGTGAGGGATGCCCTCCTTGATGAGACGGCAATATGGTTTGAGCCGCTGCACCTGGGCCCAGGCATGGTCGTTTGTGATAACGGCCGGAACCTGGTAGCAGCTCTGGAGCTTGCCGGACTCCAACATGTTCCATGCCTGGCCCACGTCTTCAACCTAGTGGTGCAACGTTTCCTAAAGAGCTACCCCAATGTTCCAGAGCTACTGGTGAAAGTGCGGCGCATGTGCGCCCACTTTCGCAAGTTGACAGTAGCCGCTGCTAGCTTAAAATCTCTCCAGCAACGCCTGCATGTGCCACAACACCGGCTTTTGTGCGACGTCCCCACACGCTGGAACTCAACGTTTCAGATGTTGAATAGAGTGGTTGAGCAGCAGAGACCTTTGATGGAATACCAGCTACAAAACCCTAGGGTGCCACAAAGTCAGCTGCCTCAGTTTCACATCCATGAGTGGCCATGGATGAGAGACCTTTGTGACATCCTACGGGTCTTTGAGGAGTCCACAAGGAGGGTGAGCTCTGAGGATGCGATGGTGAGCCTTACAATCCCGCTCTTGTGTGTTCTGAGAGAATCCCTGATTGACATCAGGGATAACTCAGATCACACAGAGGAGTTAGGGATAGCATCCGATCCGTCACAGCTGGAGAGTAGGTCCACACATCTGTCCGCTTCACTGCGTTTAATGGAGGAGGAGGAGGAGGAAGAAGAGTTGTCCGATGATGTGATGGTGATACAGGAGGCTTCCGGGCAACTTCGAATCGTCCCATTGTTGCAGCGCGGATGGGTAGACATGGAGGATGAGGAGGAAATGGAGATTGAACTTTCCGGTGGGGCCAGAGGAGTCATGCCAACTAACACTGTGGCAGACATGGCTGAGTTCATGTTGGGGTGCTTTACAACCGACAAGCGTATTGTCAAAATCATGGAGGACAACCAGTACTGGATCTTTGCTATCCTTGACCCCCGGTATAAAAACAACATCTTGTCTTTTATTCCGGTAGAGGGGAGGGCCAATCGCATCAATGCTTGCCACAGGCAATTGGTGCAGAATATGATGGAGATGTTTCCAGCATGTGACGTTGGCGGCAGGGAGGGCAGTTCCTCCAGTAGGCAACCAAGTTCTCACTGGTCCACACAAACGAGGGGCACACTGTCTAAGGTCTGGGACACCTTGATGGCACCCCCTCGCCAAAGTGCCGCCACGGAGGGTCCTAGTGTCACCAGGCGTGAGAAGTATAGGCGCATGTTGCGGGAATACCTTTCCGACCACAGCCCTGTCCTCTCCGACCCCTCTGCGCCCTACACGTATTGGGTGTCAAAGTTGGACCTGTGGCTTGAACTTGCCCTATATGCCTTGGAGGTGCTGTCCTGTCCTGCCGCCAGCGTCCTATCTGAGAGGGTGTTCAGTGCAGCCGGTGGCATCATCACTGACAAGCGCACCCGTCTGTCAGCTGAGAGTGCCGACCGGCTCACTTTGATAAAAATGAACCACCACTGGATAGAGCCTTCATTTTTGTGCCCACCTGTGTAAAGCACCCCAACATGAAACTCCATGTCTGTACTCAACCTCTCCAATTCCTCCGCATCCTCATACTCATCCACCATAAGCGTTGCACAATTCTGCTAATACTAGGCTCCCTCCACCCTGATTTCCCCCAACTCTGCTGGTTAGAGGCTCCCTCCACCCTGATTTCCACCAACTCTGCTGGTTAGAGGCTCCCTCCACCCTGCTTTCCCACAACTCTGCTGGTTAGAGGCTCCCTCCACCCTGATTTCCACCAACTCTGCTGGTTAGAGGCTCCCTCCACCATGAATTTGCCCAAACTGGGCTGTTTAGAGGCTCCCTCCACCATGAATTGGTCCAAACTGGGGTTTTTAGAGGCTCCCTCCACCATGAATTGGTCCAAACTGGGGTTTTTAGAGGCTCCCTCCACCATGAATTGGTCCAAACTGGGGTTTTTAGATGCTCCCTCCACCATGAATTGGTCCAAACTGGGCTGTTTAGAGGCTCCCTCCACCATGAATTGGTCCAAACTGGGGTTTTTAGAGGCTCCCTCCACCATGAATTGGTCCAAACTGGGCTGTTTAGAGGCTCCCTCCACCATGAATTGGTCCAAACTGGGGTTTTTAGAGGCTCCCTCCACTATGAATTGGTCCAAACTGGGCTGTTTTATAGGCTCCCTCCACCATGAATTGGTCCAAACTGGGGTTTTTAGAGGCTCCCTCCACCATGAATTTGCCCAAACTGGGCTGTTTAGAGGCTCCCTCCACCATGAATTTGCCCAAACTGGGCTGTTTAGAGGCTCCCTCCACCATGAATTGGTCCAAACTGGGCTGGTTAGAGGCTCCCTCCACCATGAATTGGTCCAAACTGGGTTTTTTAGAGGCTCCCTCCACCATGAATTGGTCCAAACTGGGGTTTTTAGAGGCTCCCTCCACCATGAATTGGTCCAAACTGGGGTTTTTAGAGGCTCCCTCCACCATGAATTGGTCCAAACTGGGGTTTTTAGAGGCTCCCTCCACCATGAATTTGCCCAAACTGGGCTGTTTAGAGGCTCCCTCCACCATGAATTGGTCCAAACTGGGGTTTTTAGAGGCTCCCTCCACCATGAATTGGTCCAAACTGGGCTGTTTATAGGCTCCCTCCACCATGAATTGGTCCAAACTGGGCTGTTTAGAGGCTCCCTCCACCATGAATTGGTCCAAACTGGGGTTTTTAGAGGCTCCCTCCACCATGAATTGGTCCAAACTGGGGTTTTTAGAGGCTCCCTCCACCATGAATTAGTCCAAACTGGGGTTTTTAGAGGCTCCCTCCACCATGAATTTGCCCAAACTGGGCTGTTTAGAGGCTCCCTCCACCATGAATTTGCCCAAACTGAGCTGTTTAGAGGCTCCCTCCACCATGAATTGGTCCAAACTGGGGTTTTTAGAGGCTCCCTCCACCATGAATTGGTCCAAACTGGGGGTTTTTAGAGGCTCCCTCCACCATGAATTTGCCCAAACTGGGGTTTTTAGAGGCTCCCTCCATCATGAATTGGTCCAAACTGGGGTTTTTAGAGGCTCCCTCCACCATGAATTGGTCCAAACTGGGGTTTTTAGAGGCTCCCTCCACCATGAATTGGTCCAAACTGGGGTTTTTAGAAGCTCCCTCCACCATGAATTGGTCCAAACTGGGGTTTTTAGAGGCTCCCTCCACCCTGATTTCCACCAACTCTGCTGGTTAGAGGCTCCCTCCACCATGAATTTGCCCAAACTGGGCTGTTTAGAGGCTCCCTCCACCATGAATTGGTCCAAACTGGGGTTTTTAGAGGCTCCCTCCACCATGAATTGGTCCAAACTGGGGTTTTTAGAGGCTCCCTCCACCATGAATTGGTCCAAACTGGGGTTTTTAGATGCTCCCTCCACCATGAATTGGTCCAAACTGGGCTGTTTAGAGGCTCCCTCCACCATGAATTGGTCCAAACTGGGGTTTTTAGAGGCTCCCTCCACCATGAATTGGTCCAAACTGGGCTGTTTAGAGGCTCCCTCCACCATGAATTGGTCCAAACTGGGGTTTTTAGAGGCTCCCTCCACCATGAATTGGTCCAAACTGGGCTGTTTATAGGCTCCCTCCACCATGAATTGGTCCAAACTGGGGTTTTTAGAGGCTCCCTCCACCATGAATTTGCCCAAACTGGGCTGTTTAGAGGCTCCCTCCACCATGAATTTGCCCAAACTGGGCTGTTTAGAGGCTCCCTCCACCATGAATTGGTCCAAACTGGGGTTTTTAGAGGCTCCCTCCACCATGAATTGGTCCAAACTGGGCTGTTTATAGGCTCCCTCCACCATGAATTGGTCCAAACTGGGGTTTTTAGAGGCTCCCTCCACCATGAATTGGTCCAAACTGGGGTTTTTAGAGGCTCCCTCCACCATGAATTGGTCCAAACTGGGGTTTTTAGAGGCTCCCTCCACCATGAATTTGCCCAAACTGGGCTGTTTAGAGGCTCCCTCCACCATGAATTGGTCCAAACTGGGGTTTTTAGAGGCTCCCTCCACCATGAATTGGTCCAAACTGGGCTGTTTATAGGCTCCCTCCACCATGAATTGGTCCAAACTGGGCTGTTTAGAGGCTCCCTCCACCATGAATTGGTCCAAACTGGGGTTTTTAGAGGCTCCCTCCACCATGAATTGGTCCAAACTGGGGTTTTTAGAGGCTCCCTCCACCATGAATTAGTCCAAACTGGGGTTTTTAGAGGCTCCCTCCACCATGAATTTGCCCAAACTGGGCTGTTTAGAGGCTCCCTCCACCATGAATTTGCCCAAACTGAGCTGTTTAGAGGCTCCCTCCACCATGAATTGGTCCAAACTGGGGTTTTTAGAGGCTCCCTCCACCATGAATTGGTCCAAACTGGGGTTTTTTAGAGGCTCCCTCCACCATGAATTTGCCCAAACTGGGGTTTTTAGAGGCTCCCTCCATCATGAATTGGTCCAAACTGGGGTTTTTAGAGGCTCCCTCCACCATGAATTGGTCCAAACTGGGGTTTTTAGAGGCTCCCTCCACCATGAATTGGTCCAAACTGGGGTTTTTAGAAGCTCCCTCCACCATGAATTGGTCCAAACTGGGGTTTTTAGAGGCTCCCTCCACCATGAATTTGCCCAAACTGGGCTGTTTAGAGGCTCCCTCCACCATGAATTGGTCCAAACTGGGGTCTTTAGAGGCTCCCTCCACCATGAATTGGTCCAAACTGGGGGTTTTTAGAGGCTCCCTCCACCATGAATTTGCCCAAACTGGGCTGTTTAGAGGCTCCCTCCACCATGAATTGGTCCAAACTGGGGGTCTTTAGAGGCTCCCTCCTCCATGAATTTGCCCAAACTGGGCTGGTTAGAGGCTCCCTCCATCATGAATTGGTCCAAACTGGGGTTTTTAGAGGTTCCCTCCACCATGAATTGGTCCAAACTGGGTTTTTTAGAGGCTCCCTCCACCATGAATTGGTCCAAACTGGGGTTTTTAGAGGCTCCCTCCACCATGAATTTGCCCCAACTCTGCTGGTTAGAGGCTCAATCCACCCTGATTTTCAAAACAAATGTTGGTGCCAACCTCAACTTACTACAAGGGCCAAATTCACTGCTGGTGACAAGCTCTCCTCACTGCAAGTGCCAAATACACATGTTTCAAGGTGTTTTCCTACTGTCAGAGAGGTGGTATTGAGTGTGTAAAGTGTGTAGTTGTTAGGCTGTGATGTTGGGGTAATAGAGGGTCTTTGGTGTGTTAGATGCCCCCAGACATGCTTCCCCTGCTGTCCCAGTGTCATTCCAGAGGTGTTGGCATCATTTCCTGGGGTGTCATAGTGGACTTGGTGACCCTCCAGACACGGATTTGGGTTTCCCCCTTAACGAGTATCTGTTCCCCATAGACTATAATGGGGTTCGAAACCCGTTCGAACACACGAACATTGAGCGGCTGTTCGAATCGAATTTCGAACCTCGAACATTTTAGTGTTCGCTCATCTCTAGTTATCAATAATCTTATCTGGGGAATCTCCTTTAAATCTCTGTACTGTGGCTATATGTTCCACCATGAAAACAAAGTATAATTTCTATCACGTCACGTATGTGGGTGTTCCTGGTGTGGAGAAACTTCTCATATAAATAGAATACACTCAGTCATGCTATAAATGAATATAATAGGGCTTTATTATATGCTTTCATTTACACCCAGCCAATCATTACAACGCAGATAAAATTACTATACATGTGCGTGATAAGAAGAAACAAATCTCCTCCCTGCTGAGTGTTGTCTTGGCTAGAAGCTCACAGCTAGTGCCAAGGACACAGAGGGAAGTTTAGACAAGTTCAGGGTGGGTGCGCTGCAGGGCCTGGGTGGTACAGGTGTCATTATATATATATGAATATATGCTGCATAGACATTGCACTGTCACTTATGGCACTTGTTCTATTTAACATGCAGAACAGGGTCTGGCCACAGTTATGTGTGAGCTTTGTGGCTTTATTGAATGAATACCAAACTCTGGGCGTGGTGCAGGAGGAGGAACAGACAAAGATGGGTGCTAATAATTAGTTCAATGTCGTTTCACTGTGTGATCACTAGCATGTTGTGCGGGAGTTGGGGAGGGGGTACCTAAGCACTTCATGGACTTTGTCTATGTCATATAACTACACTCAAGCATTTGGGGGACCAGATGCCACAGCTTGAATTTCAGGACCATAATGCAAAATCTGCACTTATCATGTGCCACCTATAGATATTCCTCTGTAAGCTACAACATTGCCTCCTATGGGGGGCATAATCAGGTACATAAAAGACATTTCCACATCCGAATAGTTCCAGCAAAACATATTTCATGTTTCCAGTGATGAGGGCTTCTCACTGATATGGGAGCTCCTGGGGATGGTCTAAGTTATGTGACACCTAGTGCTGTCACTATTATTGATATATGTAGGGCTTTCACTGTGGGGCACTTGATGATTCACTTCTGATTTTAGGAGGAATCCAGAGGGGCACTAGGATTGGTCACTGTTATGGGGGGGCCTGGCGCCCGTCACTGTTATGGGGCTATCTGGTGAGACCACCATACATAGGGCTGTCATTGTTACCAAGCAACTGTGGCTGTCCTTGATCTGTGACACTTGTAATGGGGGCAACTGGAATTATAATTGCAATGGGTATGCATGCATGGTTACTGTTAAAGGAGCATTGCAGAATAAATAACTGTCTCATTCTTAATAATAGGGGGTGGCTCAGGGACTTCTTCCTGAGGATTTCTTGATTTTCTCAGGAGAAATCTCTGGTATCAATTGCAGTCTCCGTAGAAGAGTGTAATGAGAGTAATGAACTCTTACCTTCAGATGGCCATAAAAACAAGCAGGATATTTCCTACATTCTGGGCATCTGCGGAGGCCAAGATAATTATAAAGTATTAATACTAATTACAGCCATTGTTTACTGCGTCTCCTCAGGGCAGATCTGTTCATTTTTGTGGAAACATCACCCTGATTTCAACTTTTCTCCCCTCTCCCACCCTTGTTTAGAAATACAGAGAAGCTGTTATTAACATTGCGTCACTGTGCTTGTGTATCTGCATCACGTACAGATCTTCAATGCCAAGTTTTATTAGATTATTAGGTATTACACACTAAACCACCCACAGGTCCTTCTTGATTGGGAGTTTAGTATAAAATAAAAAATAGATCTATGGCAATGTCACACATGACCTCAATAAAAAATAAATAAAAAAAACCAACTTACTATACTTACCTAGAGATGGCTCAAGTTAAACTTTGCTATATCTGTATGTACCATAAAGGCAGCTGCTTTAGGATCTTAGAAAAGAAGGGGGTCCACTTAGGTTTGTTCTCATTCCCTTTCTCCTTTGGTGCTACAAACCAAGATGGGCTTGAAGAATAGTGTGGTGATCTCAAGCAGGACATACAACTGATTGAACTCACATTGTGTGACTAGTAGCCTGACTATAGAACTGAGGATCAGATAAACTAAGGGCCTCTGCACACGGAGTTAACGCGAGTGCATTTTAGCATAATACACGTGTATAGATTGCACGTGTAAAAATAGCACTCCCATAGACTATAATTAAATTTTTTTACACGTGTAAAAAACGCGGCAAAATACACGACGAGTATTTTGACGCGTTTTTTACACATGTAAAAAATGTCATTGAAGTCAATGGGAGTGTTATTTTTACACATGTATTCTATACACGTGTATTATGCTATAATGCGCTCGCGTTAACTCAGTGTGCACGGGCCCTAATACCAGCACATTGTTCCTCACACACAATACACACGCATGTGAAGTACATTAACAAATGTAGCTACATCCTTCTGGGCCCCAGTGAAAAAAACTATACCCAGTAACCTAGACAGCATGAAGAAGCGTCATCACAATTCCCGCCATATGGAATGATAGACTTTGAAGCCAGTGGACAACATGAAGGCACTGAGAAGATTGAGGAGCTTACGCTGGGTTCACAACTGCGCCTCGGTCTCAGTTCTCAGATTTCCGTCTTCTGCAGACAGAAGACGGAAACCTGTCAGACCGTGTCCGTCTGTGAGTGCCGGTGAGTGTTTCGTGCTCTCTGCGGCGAAACCGTTTTTTTTGTTTGTTTGTTTTTTTAACTGGACACAAAGTCCTGCAAGTCCGACTCTGTGTCCAGGTAAAAAAAACGGTTTCGCCGCGGAGAGCAGAAGATGCATGCAAATAGAGTCGTTGCCTGTTATAACTAAGCTCTCTGCTGAGAGCTACTCTTAGAGATGGGGTTGGTGGAAGTGATGAAAGGTCCTCGTAGCGTTCCCATTCATATAATCTAGAGAACCATACTCTCTCAGTTTATCTTTCGTGTTTGTTCTACTGAAAATTTGCCTGCATGCTGGAAATGGTGTAAATGAATTTTTAAAAAAAAGCTAACTCACCTATTACTGACCCCTCTGTTACTGGATCCAGATATACACACACATATAGAATATATATATGGAACCAGAGGGCCTTTTATAGTTAACTTTTTGATATTTACATTATTTTCAGCACAAGACAAGCAAGCTATTATTTGAGTTAGACTACCCCTTTAATGTTTGAGAGATTCATATGTTCCATCTCCCAGAGCTCAGTGTTTACTATCTGCCACCCAATGTCTGCGGACTCTGAATCAGAATATTACAACATCCTCGTCACTCCCAAAGCTGCAGTGATTTCTCAATCTCTGTGAATCCAGTATATTTTTCTTTGCATTGCAGATCATATGACGTCATGCAGAACATTTAATTTCACAATACTGGAAATACACAGGCAGAAAAATCCTGGAAAATCAGCCCCCAGGAGTCCCATGTGCATGGTGATAAATGGTCTGGAGAATTCACTACATTTCCTGATAGTGAAAAGTGTGACATCGAGGGTGATGTTAAGGTGGAGACCAATCCATATTTAAGATGGAAGACTGAACCTCAGACATAAACCTTAGATGTGACTCTAGCATCTCCTTTGGGTGAAAACAACGATCAAACTGGATGGTTGTTTTTGCCAGTAGATTTGGGAATCATCACTGCGCTGTCTACAGTTCAGGACATGACAAGTGGTTTCCTAATTGTATGTAAGTTCAGGAATTTTACAATATAGTAGTATTTCAGTACATTGTATGAGTGATTAGACACCTGGGTGTATAAAAAATAAAGTAAAAAAATATAAACAATATAATAAAAGTTTAAGTCAACCCTTTCTGTAGATTACATATCAAAATAAACACATTAGGTATCTACCATCCAAAAAAGCCCTAACTATGCCAGAAAACTGTCAAGAAGGATAATAAATCTCCACTTTATGTTTGAATATATCTTTATTTTCAAGGTCTTTACTTACAGTCTTTCTCGCCCTTTTCAGGCGGAAACCACACAGACCCCATTATAGCCTATGGAGTCCGCGGGTTTCCATGGGTAACCGCTTTTTTTAAGCAAATTATTATCCAGAGACTGAGGCTAGATTCACATCTGCATTCAGGTTTCCGTTCCAGGGGTCCGGTTAGTGACCCCCTGAATGGAAATCTAATTTGCTTAGGGTGAAAAGGGTGAGAAATGCGGAGAGAAAAGTGTATAGCACTTTAAGAGGTTGTCTGGGATTAAAATTAGGCTGGGGAAGGTGGAAAAAACCCCAAAACATACTCACCTGTCATCACTGGTGCTCCGATGCCTCCCAGCACGGTCTGATTCTGCTGCTCAGCTGTATTCTTTTGCCAGAAGTCATCACCAGCTGCGCCGTTCTGTGTCCCTTTCTTTGGCTTCAGAGGTCACATGTGGCAGGGACAGGTGTTTTTTCACCTTCCCTGGCCTAAAATAAAAATTATCCTGGACAACCCCTTTAAGAAATATATGCAGCATGTGTAATGAGCAGTCCATTTTGTGCCACCATTTCTTGTGTCCTCCTCTTAAAGGTTAGATAAAGGAATAACTGGGCTTTGCACAGAGGGGATGTTTAGGAGCATATGGTATCATATTCTAATTGATTGTATAGAGGCAGTATTTACATTTGCTTTACAAAGCAGAAGTTTAAGCCATTCAGGCTTTTTGGAAAGATGGGTGACAAAGTTCAAAACTGTTTAATGGTGGCTGTTAGCGGTTGTCAACAGAAAGATAACTTAAATTTTTGTGATGAATTCCACAGAGAACCTTACTCCGATATCATGATATAAGGAGGTTATTGACTCATTATTCATGGTTAATAGGAAATAGACAATATTATCTGAAGCAGACGGTTATGTGATGAGTATTTGTCATGTGTGATGATGAGTCACAGTACCGGACTTCAGGGAGTTCATACATACACATTTAGCAAAATGATTACTTGACTCCTAGTGTTAAGGAAGCGCAAGTTTTGGGCAACCTCATTTAGTGCCGGACTGGGGTGCTACAAGCCCATTAGTAGAATTCATTCTGGGGGCCTATTAACAAGTTAAATGCAAATCTTAGGTGTCTCACATTCACAATTTCCTTAAACTGTATTCATACACATTTTTTTCAGTATTAGCCTACTTTATAGCTAATCCATACCTTGGACTGTTGCTGTCCTGTGACCCTCTAAGTAGCTCACAGACTCACTTTTCCCATAAACTAGGACCACCTTAGCTCTGATAGGAAGATGACTGGTGTTGGTGCCCACAGTGACAGTAAGGAGATGAAGCCCAGGAGGGAGGATACTGGCCTGTACACCTATCATAAACTGGTTAGTTTGTTAAATCTTCTTCTGTTTTGGGAGCATAGGCTGCGTGAGATGCTGTTCACCGCCTATCTGTATGTAGTGCAGTGTATGTATTATGCTATGCACCACTCTTGCAGGGATTTCAGGTCTAGGAGCCCACTAAGCCCTCCTGGGTCAGGGATTCATTAGGGGAATTCACCTGCTCCCCAATGGGTTGATAAACATTGCAGACGTGGGGGAAGATCAGGGAGGAATGGGAAAGTCTTGGCTGAGCTCAGTCATGTTCCACTCATGTTCTAGTACATATGAGTCATGTTTTAAGGAGGTGACACTGACACAGAGTGGCAGGGAACATGGTTGGGTGTAGTGCTCTGTATTGTGTAAATCTCAGTAGCAATACCATGACTGAAGCACAACTTCTGCTGACTGGAGTATATACAGCCAGTGGTGTAACGAAATCTTGTGGGTCCCAGTGCAAACTTTGACCAGGGCCCCATACCCCTTCCTACAGAGTATTGCTGCAGATACCTCAGATAATTGAAAGGGATACAACTATAGTACCCACAATTGTGGTTATTAAGAAAGAGCATGGAAACAATATTGGGAGCTGCATGCTCCAGAAAAAAAGTTGATCTGCTGGGGTCCGAATAGTCTAAGAGATCAGTTGTTTGAAGGAACCTTTGTGCTTTTGTGCTATTTATGTCACACACTACAAAGTGGGCAATTGCCAAGAGCTCCCATCTCTTAAGGGGCCCCTGCCTTGCGTGCCGTCTCTACTGTCTAACGGCTCAGCTGCTCCTCCATCAGTCCATGGAAGAGGATGAGCAGGCAGCTCCAGCAGATTATGAGGGTGGGGGTGCTCTGTCTGACGTATGCTGAAGTTTGTGGGGAGGTCCTCCTGAGTCCCACTCTTCTGTGTACTTTGCAACATAAACACAGTACATGAGGCAGTAAGCCCTACTTGATCTTACTGAGGATTAAAAGCTTGCTAGTTTAGGATCTGAGAGCAAGCTCCTCTGCTTGATAAGTATTGATGGGTATAAGGGATGGGGAAAAGAAATGGTGATGTTCCGTTTCGGAAGCGGTGAAACAGGATGTCACTGGATTATCAGAAAGTGTCGCTGGGGTGGTCACATGACCGCTCCAAGGATATGGGTAATTATAGATTTCTATTAATTCAGGTAAATTAGAAGTTAGGTGGGGGGAGGGAGTTTAGTTTAGGAGTTAATTCTCAGTTTATCTTGGACCCTCTAACATCAGGCAAAATAACTTCAAACAAAATCCTGCTCATCTGAGTGCTAACTAAACAGAAAATACTAACTGCACAAACCACAAAAATCAACAAAACCCCCCCACAGGGATCTCAGTGTCAGCCCTAGAGCACTCTTGATCACCTAGCGATGGGTAAGCTACATTACTAATACACTTGTTTATGTATAGGCTTGAGACTGGCACATAGCTGAGGTTGCTCTGCTATACTATTACACATACATGTTTAGGTGGATTTTTTATCCTATTACATTTTTCTATGAGCTGCCTCTATAAATGAATGGATTCTGTGACCCATAATTCTTCATCACCTTATACATTTATGTAGGTACTCATATGAAGGATACTAATAGTGTCTATTTGTCAGTCTCATGAGGTGATCTGTTCTATAGGTCCCCTTTTTGGGTTGCCCTGTTTTGTACAGTATGTTATTAGTCTCTGTGTGTGAATTTTCTGTTTTTTAGACATTTTCATTAATAAAAAATATATTTTTTATATATATGTTGAATGTCTTGACCTATCGGACTCTTTGAGTCTGTTTTTATCTGAATCTTAGATTTTCTGGTCAGGATATGTCTGACATGATTGGGCTATTTACTTAGAGTCATATGCATGTTGTTGTACGGTTTCCTTTGACTCTTATGTGCTATGCTTCCATTATATATATTTATAGCTAGCTATGTATGCCTTATGCAATGGTTCACACATTAGGAACATTTCTTAATGCTTGAGAATGACACTTGTGTATGAACCAAAACATTGCATATGGAATAAAGACTCCACTTTTTCACTTGGAATATTGGAGTGCTGTCCATTTTTTAAATTTTTTTTATCCATCCATCTTTACATTTACATCATGCTTTTTACATCCATTAGCAGATTTGCTTAACAGAAGTAAAAATGGATGCCATTAAAGGTAAAAGAGTATCAGTTTCCATCTGTTTTTCTTTGAAAGGATAACTCTTTTGGCCATCCTCGCTGTGTCCTGTTGTCTCTTTTTCAAGCCTCTCCATCCTGCAACTGACGACACAGGCCACATGTGACCGCTGAGGTCCAATTACGGTCGCAGGCCAAGAGATCCCTGAGGAGGGGAGTATATGTGGTTGTTATTTTAACTCACCTTTCCTGGGCAGGTTTCTATTGGAAAGGGGCCCAACAGCATGTACATACATCACATAATACTGGGCCCCTTTTCATTAATGGTGCAGAGATGATCCTTTGAGTTGTATAGCAGACATAGCGGTCTGGAAACCTGGATTTCCCCTACTACTATTATGGTGCTGCTATGCAGAAGTCAGGGCTGCAGCTCTGCTATCTGTGTACTTGAATAAGTGCGGTGTTGCACGCTGCCTGTCCACTTAGCAACTTACGGCACTGGAGGCTGCTAGAGTAAATGATATGACCTTGACAAATAATGTACTGATGACCAATCTTGTTGCTTGGATCCGGAAAACCCCTTTAACACCACATCTTACAAAGCCAAGAATGGTACCTCTACAAGCATCATGAATTTACCATTATCCCCTTCACTGTCTAGACAACGAGGGAATGTGGCATTAACCTCGTCACCACCCTAGACCCCCAGGGATTTGAAACTTGACCAGTCAAACTGAATAATATGGTGGGGAGGTCTGCATACTTTGCTTGTCTTCCAAGGCATCATTTTCTAAAAAGAATCATGCTCCCAGCTTTTCTGAGAGCATGAAATAAGAAGGCTGTTTGACAACCAGTATGGCCAAAATAATTGCTTATACAGCTGGCAGCATGGGACTCGGGAGCATCTATTAATATAATATGTGAGGTTTGATTGCACACTCCCATGTACCATTTATCTCAGCTTTCCCCCAGGCGCCTATTCTGCCATATAAAACAATTCATTGTTATTACCACTACTACAGGAATATCATAATCCAGGCAGCACATAGTGAGAGACAATAGGGGTTTGTGCATACCATGACAACACGCCCACGCCAAAACAATACCATCCTCACCAAGCGTCTCTGTGTGGGCAAAAGCACTGACAATTATCGACTGCTGCAGCCTAGAACAGTGAGACAACCTAAAGTGTAAGGCTCATTGACGATCAGAGTCCTGAATACCCTATTCTCATAAAGTTGTTCCAATAATATTAAGGTATCCATATGTATCTTAGGTTTGATGGCCACCAATTAACCTACTCTACAGACTACCCCAACACACTGAATTTTTATCCTGTCGTTGAAATAGAAAACTTTCCTAATATGAACATACACATGCATGCTCAACTCAGCTATGTTTGAATATGTTTTGAATTGGTTGAAAGCCACTGCTTGACTCTTGTGGCAGCTTACTTCTCAGGAAACAAATGGAACAGGCCAGCTGAAATCCAACACGATAGACCCTTGACCCATCAGTTACAGTCAAGAAGTCTCCATTAGACAATGAGTGGGTCCTATTGCAATCAACACATTTGGCCATCATAAATGTAATGTGTATGGTCGGCTGTAGCCAGTACACTGGTCATAACTGCACCTTAACAGAGTGGAGAGAGATAACACATTGCAGGTAAAGTAAAGGCCTCTTGAAACTACCCAAGTGTTGGCCTGGCAAGCACTGATCAACAATATAAGATGCCCGACACCTCTCAACCGCATAGGCCAACACTAAATACGTCTTGAAGGAATGATCAGCAATATAACCATTCCTCCCTAGTTGGTTGTATTGATTGCATACAAGATTATATAAACTACTTTTGTTTGTTGATCAGGAGAACATTTAGGTTACAGACATACAATGCGGTGCCAGTCACATGCAGGTCATTCCTGCCAGTGTTTACTATTACATTTATTGATTAAACCTGTAAAACCATGTGATTGGTAACAAGTTACACAAGTAGTGATCAATAAATGTAAACACGGGCAGCACAGACCTTTGTGTGGGAGGGAGCTTATCATGTGTCTACACTAGCAATGGGCAAACCGATTCATCATGAACTGGATTTGACTCAAACATTTCAAAATGCTAGTTTTTTAAGGACACCAAACAAATGGCGATTCACCTTGGACAAAGAAAAATGGCATCGCTACGAGAAAATGGCTGCCACCACGTGTTTAATCAGGAAATACAGAGGCAACATGTGTGCAATGGCTCAGACACTGAGTCATTTCAGCCAATAGACAGTGGTAGGTGGGCCTTACAGTGCTGATGTCATAGAGTATAAACGCTTGTACACTGGTGATCAGCCTTTATTTGCTGTAAATGGTGGACATGCAAATAGATCTATTATCATCTCAATGCATCATAGGCTAGCACAGTTTAGAAAAAGCAATAGGAATTCCAGCAATAGTTAAAGGGATAGGAGAACTTCAAGAACTAGACAGGCAGATTAGTTCTAAAAATAATAGTGACAGGATAGATTCATAGTCAATAACTGGGGGAATCTGTGCTTCTGCTGCTGCTTCTGCTGCTGCTTATGCAGACGGTTATCCCTTTCATTGCAAATAACCTAATTTTGTCTGTTTTTATTTTTGACAAGACAATCCTGTTACGCTAGGTTCACACCTGCGTTCTACTTTCCGTTCTGTGCTTTCCGTCTTCTGCATGCCAGAAGACGGAAAGCACAGACCGGGTCCGGCCGTGAGCGGCGGTGAGCGTTTTATGCTCTCCGCCGCGAAACCGGATTTTTTTATCCGGACACAGAGTACTGCATGTCCGACTGTGTCCGGATTATAAAACCCGGTTTCGCGGCGGAGAGCGCAAAACGCTCACCGCCGCTCACGGCCGGACATCTCTCTCACCCATTCAAATGAATGAGTGAGAGAGACTCCTGCAGGTTTCCGTCTCCTGCCTCTGTTTTAGGCAGGAAACGGAAACCTGCAGTACGGAGAGGGCGACGCAGATGTGAACGAGCCCTTAGTGAGAAATGTTTTGTTAAGGACTTTTTTGGCCAAGAGTTTACATTTTTCATTAAATACATACTACTGTTTTAACATCAAAGTGCTGATTTTGCCAGCACGAATAAACAAACAAACTGTTATATACAAGCGGTTTCTTGTTGTTCATCCAATACACAATCTAACCTCTGTTAATTAAAAAATAAATAAATAAAAAATCTTGCAAATTTCATGGATTTTTTTACTGCCATTGTGGTGTTTAAGCATTCCTCTATCCCCAAGTGAGCCTATATACATACACAGTAGTGCGGCTTCTGCTAATCTAAAAAAAAAAGAAAGAAATTCAGTTATTTCTTTTGAGGTTAATTATTGAGCATTGTGTGCAGTAAAACAATAATGAAAAAAATTAGAGCAGGGGACAGACCCAGAACAGGGAGAGGGAAACACTCATGCAAGTACTAATGATAAGAATATGGGTGGCAAGAGCAGCACTGCGTCTGGTTTTTGTAGCTCCACCAGTAGCCACAGGATAGTTGTACTTCCTGAGAATGAAAATGACATTTTTGATTATTTATCTGGCTCATCTCAGCCATAGGAGAATATTGCATCCAAGAGTTATGTGACTTCTGTATATTCCTCCTCCTACGTAACATGTGATTTACCTCAGGGTCTTTCTGGACTGTCAACTGTGTTCCCTTTACATTCTTCACTAACACAGCTTCCTAGTAATGATGTGGTACCTGCTGAACAATCTATTTCTCCTGGTCAAAGAAGTATTCCCCATCTACTGGATGAGAACAGTCAGCAATGTGTGCAAGCAGAGGAAGAAGACATAATGACTGTTGGTGGTAGAGGTAGTAGTGGCAAGGGGTGTGGTACTACTACCAATAGTTGTTCTGGAAGGGGAGTAAGGGAGATATCTGGAAGGGGCAATTCTACGGGTGTGCATGATGATGCATCCGTAAAAGGTGGGTAGGATGCAGTGGCGGATCCAGGGTTTGCGGGGCCCTGGGCAATTGACTTTGGCGGGGCCCTACTTACTGGGGGGTCTCGCACTTCTAACCTGTACTTCCCAACTGTTGAAGACTAGAAAGAGGGAATAAAACGTGCGGCACGCGCAGTGCGCTGCAGCAAATTAGGCCCCGCCCACTTTTATGTTGACTCCGCCCATTCTCATTCAATTTTCATGTGATTCCACAGTATAATCCTCCTACAGTCACCCGTAAATTATATGTCCCCCCTCCATCGCTCCCCCATTTTCATATACACCCTTCATCTACCCCTAGTTTCATGTCCCCCCTCTATCTCTGTCCCCAGTTTCATGCCATTCTCCCCCTTTATCTGCCCACAGTTTCATGTCCCCCCCGTCTCTGCCCCAGTGTCATGCCGTTCTCCCCCCTTCATCTGCCCCAGTGTCATGCCGTTCTCCCCCCTTCATCTGCCCCAGTGTCATGCCATTCTCCCCCCTTCATCTGCCCCAGTGTCATGCCGTTCTCTCCCCCTTCATTTGCCCCAGTGTCATGCCGTTCTCCCCCCCTTCATCTGCCCCAGTGTCATGCCGTTCTCCCCCCCTCCATCTGTCCCAGTGTCATGCCATTCTCCCCCCTTCATCTGCCCCAGTGTCATGCTGTTCTCTCCCCCTTCATTTGCCCCAGTGTCATGCCATTCTCCCCCCCCCCCTTCATTTGCCCCAGTGTCATGCCGTTCTCCCCCCCTTCATCTGCCCCAGGGTCATGCTGTTCTCCCCCCTTCATCTGTCCCAGTGTCATGCTGTTCTCTCCTCCTCTATCTGCCCCAGTGTCATGCCGTTCTCCCCCCCTTCATCTGCCCCAGTGTCATGCCGTTCTCCCCCCTCCATCTGCCCCAGTGTCATGCTGTTCTCACACACACACACTCACCCTCCCTCGCAGCGCTCTCCCTCATACACATATTGTAGGCGTGATGTGACGTCATCACATCGCGGCTACAAATGCCGGAGCTCAGCGTTAAAGCAGGAGCTGACAGCTCCTGCTTTAAACGCCTATGTATTCAGCTCATCGGTGTCCGACAATTTTTTTTTCAGGTAACACCTGGCGGATGGGTCAGGGTGACAAGGTAACATCAGATAAATAGAGTGGTGGCAGTGGTGATTGTAATGATTCCAGCCATTGTGCAGGCCCAACACCCAAACAGCCTTGTGGAACAGACCTAGGGGAAGTTTGCAGTGTTTGGTTGGTGGCACTGGTGGTGGTAGTGACAGACATGTTTCCCTGCTGCTGATGCTGGCGAAAGCAACTACACGGGTAGCTGCCACCACTCGGGCAGACATGTTCTGCAGCCTGGTCCATCATATTATGCCCTGCTCCGCTGCCACAGCTACAACTACTGCCACAATTTAGGCAGACATCATATTATACCTTGCTGCACTGCCACACATGTTGCCACAGATACAACCAATGCCACCGCTTAGCCAGACATGTCCTGTGACCTGGTCTATTGTATTATGCTCTGATGCATTGTCACACATGTTGCCACAGTTGCCACTACTGTGCAGACTTGCAGACTCCTGCAGACTGGTCCAACATATTTCACCCTGCCACGTGTTGCCACAGCTACCACTACTTATCTAATTCTTGAGAGGTTTGCCCATCTCTGGTCTGCATCCAGAAAAAAATCCAGGTATAGAGAAAAGCACTCTTGTATTCAATATTTGGTTCAATCAAGCTTTGTAATAGAAGAGAGAATACCCCTTTATGTATTACCTATATCTAAAGACTTCTATACAATCATACAGTTTTGGCCCCAGGATGCTTGCTATTGCTTTACACAAGCCATTTTCTCCTAAATACAATGAGCAACATAGCTAATGACATTATACAACATGGTGACATATGTCATCTCCATTCCCTTGTCAGTATTTTTTCAAATGAGTATGACATCTTAGTGACAATAAACAGACACGCCTTTATGTTCTATATTTGGCAACCAGGAAATTATTAACGTGGTTTAGGTGGTTTTTAGAGGCCTAATAAAAATAGATTCCGTAAAATACATTCCTCCTCATCCTCCTTAGAGGAGAAAATATCACCAACTAATAAATAGGTTCTTTGCAAAAGCGACAGTGGAAAGGTATCAACTACTGACATCTGTGCAAGCAAAAAAGATGTAGGACGACCTTCTGGGAAAGGAGAAAAAACAACAACAACAACAAAAAAAAAAATTCCAGTTTGATGCTTTCTTCTAATTTCTAAATGTAAAGCTAGCCAAAAACATTAACTTTTCTGCTGAAGTAGCAGATTTTGTCTGCTGTTGGTCGGTTGTACATAAGCCTATGACGACAGTCTGTCTCATACAGCCAACCAACAACTAAAGCTGGTCAGAACCAAAAACTGCCATCTGTCTGCAGTGATCTGTTGTGTAAGGGCTAGACTGACAGATGTGTGGGACATTTTTGAATTTTGGGCATTTGTTTGCACTACTAACTTACCACAAAGTATCTGTCATTTCCTGGTTTCACGACTTCATCAGCATTGAAGCTCTTTCATCTGTTATTTTTCCAAGAGTTTTTAATAGTTGAATGCTTCATGTGTTGGAGACAGTTGGCCGTACAACCAACCAACCACAGTTCACTTCCGCCAAGCGATGGTAGTATAAAATCTAATGTGTATGGCCAGCTTTAGTCTATCATGTGTGGGGGAGTAGGCTCAGCGGTAGCAGCAGCGGACCCAGACAGTCAGAGACAGACACACAAAAATCTGGTACAAACAAGTTTTAGCCTGTGTGTATATTTTTGAAAAAAATGTCAGAAAATAAACACGACTTAACTTCAGGCAAAAACAACAAAATAAAACCTGCTCGCCTGATCTGCTAACTAATAGAGATGAGCGAACAGTGTTCTATCGAACACATGTTCGATCGGATATCAGGGTGTTCGCCATGTTCGAATCGAATCGAACACCGCGTGGTAAAGTGCGCCAAAATTCGATTCCCCTCCCACCTTCCCTGGCGCCTTTTTTGCACCAATAACAGCGCAGGGGAGGTGGGACAGGAACTACGACACTGGGGGCATTGAAAAAAATTGGAAAAAGTCATTGGCTGCCGAAATCAGGTGACCTCCATTTTAGACGAATAGTGGATTTCAAATCCGGGTCATATGAGAATGTGAACTTTGTGACTATGAGACAGGGATAGCTGTACAGGCAGGGATAGCTAGGGATAACCTTTATTTAGGGGGGAATGTTATTAAAAATAACTTTTTGGGGCTCTATCGGGTGTGTAATTGTGATTTTTGTGAGATAAACTTTTTCCCATAGGGATGCATTGGCCAGCGCTGATTGGCCGAATTCCGTACTCTGGCCAATCAGTGCTGGCCAATGCATTCTATTAGCTTGATGAAGCAGAGTGTGCACAAGGGTTCAAGCGCACCCTCGGCTCTGATGTAGCAGAGCTGAGGCTGCACAAGGGTTCAAGCGCACCCTCGGCTCTGATGTAGGAGAGCCGAGGGTGCACTTGAACCCTTGTGCACCCTCGGCTCTGCTACATCAGAGCCGAGGGTGCGCTTGAACCCTTGTGCACACTCTGCTTCATCAAGCTAATAGAATGCATTGGCCAGCGCTGATTGGCCAATGCATTCTATTAGCCCGATGAAGTAGAGCTGAATGTGTGTGCTAAGCACACACATTCAGCTCTACTTCATCGGGCTAATAGAATGCATTGGCCAGCGCTGATTGGCCAGAGTACGGAATTCGGCCAATCAGCGCTGGCTCTGCTGGAGGAGGCGGAGTCTAAGATCGCTCCACACCAGTCTCCATTCAGGTCCGACCTTAGACTCCGCCTCCTCCAGCAGAGCCAGCGCTGATTGGCCGAATTCCGTACTCTGGCCAATCAGCACTGGCTAATGCATTGTATTGGCGTGATGAAGCAGTGCTGAATGTGTGTGCTTAGCACACACATTCAGCTCTACTTCATCGGGCTAATAGAATGCATTGGCCAGCGCTGATTGGCCAGAGTACGGAATTCGGCCAATCAGCGCTGGCTCTGCTGGAGGAGGCGGAGTCTAAGATCGCTCCACACCAGTCTCCATTCAGGTCCGACCTTAGACTCCGCCTCCTCCAGCAGAGCCAGCGCTGATTGGCCGAATTCCGTACTCTGGCCAATCAGCACTGGCTAATGCATTGTATTGGCGTGATGAAGCAGTGCTGAATGTGTGTGCTTAACACACACATTCAGCTCTACTTCATCGGGCTAATAGAATGCATTGGCCAATCAGCGCTGGCCAATGCATTCTATTAGCGTGAACTGAGTTTGCACAGGGGTTCTAGTGCACCCTCGGCTCTGCTACATCAGATTGCTACATCTGATGTAGCAGTGCCGAGTGTGCATCAGATGTGTAGTTGAGCAAAACTGACTCAGCACTGCTAAGTCTCTGCATTCGCATAGGAATGCATTGGCCAGCCTTCGGCCAATCAGCGCTGGCTCTGCCGGAGGAGGCGGAGTCTAAGGTCGGACCTGAATGGAGACTGGTGTGGAGCGATCTTAGACTCCGCCTCCTCCAGCAGAGCCAGCGCTGATTGGTCGAGTTCCGTACTCTGGCCAATCAGCACTGGCCAATGCATTTCTATGGGGAAAAGTTAGCTTGCGAAAATCGCAAACTGACAGGGATTTCCATGAAATAAAGTGACTTTTATGCCCCCAGACATGCTTCCCCTGCTGTCCCAGTGTCATTCCAGGGTGTTGGTATCATTTCCTGGGGTGTCATAGTGGACTTGGTGACCCTCCAGACACGAATTTGGGTTTCCCCCTTAACGAGTTTATGTTCCCCATAGACTATAATGGGGTTCGAAACCCATTCGAACACTCGAACAGTGAGCGGCTGTTCAAATCGAATTTCGAACCTCGAACATTTTAGTGTTCGCTCATCTCTACTAACTAACACAAGTACACTATCTATACGTGTGGCTTGCTTCAGCCACATGGAAAAACAAAGCAAAAACAGAGGCTGTGCTCACAGAGGTCTCTCACCAGTGGACAGGTTGTAGAGACAGGACCCGGCACCTCCTCTCTCCCCCAGGAACTGCCCGGGCCTGATGGCTTGACAGGGTTTTATAGGGCCTTGATGAGCCCCAGCTCCCTCCTGTGTACAAGAACTCTTTCCTGTTGTAGGGCAAGACGTGGTTAAGCTCACAGGTTCGGTTTTGCTACAGCCCTGGGTTAACCCCTCTCTCACCACACATAAGTGAGGAACCTGGGAGAAATATAACATCCTTCTAAGATTTTACCAGTCACTTTCTCACACAGGTTAAAGTGTAGCATAACTTTTGGACAACCTTTGATTTTCTGTCAATATTTGTGTCATTAATAAATTTTGTAACATACTTTATTAATACATTTTGGATCCTGTCTGTAAAATCTTGCATTTTTTCACTATTTCCATTGATTCTGCCTCTCACTGAATGTTACAGTGTATGGTATACGTGGCTGTGTAAGATGTAGAGAAAATAAGGGGGTGGGGACTGTCACTTCAAACAGTTATATCTTGGATATTATAAAACGTACAAATTTACTGTTGGTGTTATATGAAAGAGGAGATTCTCTTCATTCTTATGCCACTGTATTGACATGTGTTAATATCTGGATTATTTCCAGAGATATTACTGGTTGAAAACAGTTGGGATTGAGATTTTTACAGCTGCATATAAATATCCAAATCCTGCTTGTGTTTTCAACTAGTGATATCTTTGGAAATAACTGGAATAACAGTGTAACCTTAGTGTTATCTCTTTCATATGACACCAAAAGCAAGTTTGTAAGTTTTATAGTATCCGAGATATAACTTCCATAGCTAAGGACATACTGTCTGCTGAGATGCAGTATCTAAATCCATTGTATGTAATACTGTATATCTACTGCTATATCTAATCCCTTCAAATGACACTGTCTGCTGAGCACCTGTATCTAAGCTTGTTACATATCTGCTGAGTCACAATTTATAAGGCTTTTTTTCACCCTACTGAAAAGGGGCCCCCCAGGCTTTCGCCTGGGGGACACATGGTGTAGTGGCACATAATGATTTTAGTTAGTGTTTAGTTTTAATTTAAATGAGTATGGTGTATGTGGGTATGTTTTTGTGTGTGTTTTTCCCCTTTTGTCTCCCCTCTTTTCTCCTCAGGTTTAAGTTGGTACTTACCAGGAGGGTCCCCCTCCGAAGTTGGTCGCAGTGGTCTTCACCCTTGGTTCCAGATGTTTCTATCTCCGGGCAGATGTTTCTTCCATCTCTGGGCAGTCTTCTCCATCACCGGGCAGATTTCTTCAAACAGCTGGTGATTGGTCCGGACCTGAAAAAAGAGCGGGAAAATAGAGTATAAATAGGATGAAGTGACTCACTTGGTCAAGCAGTTTTAGTCAAGAGTCACTGTAACCGGAGCTGCTGAACCTGCCATGGAGAAGCTTCTGACAGACCTCATCAGGAGAGCTGAATCCCACGGCGGTGAAGCCTGGCTGCGGCGGTGCTTGGAGGAGCCAGCAGAAGTGGAGAGGAGCCATCTGAAGCAGCTGGGGCGGAGAGGGACGTGGCAGGCAGCGCAGACACTGAGCGCAGCGGCAGGAAGAGGAGGCCGCCGGCGCTCAGAGAGGAAGAAGCGTTGGCTCCTGGGAGCAGTCAGGGGCCGGCGCCGGCACATAGGGATGTTGTGCCGGCGCTCACAGGAACTCCGTCAGCGCCCACTGCCTGGACTAGGGCGCTGACGTCACCAGCCTCTGTAGCAGCGGAGGCTGCAGCAGCTTCAGTGTCGGCACAGCATGGAGAGGTGCCGACACTTGGATTGTATCCGCCGGCGCCTGCATCCTGGAGCGCGGCGCCGACGGCAGAAGCAGCATTGGCAGCAGCGGTGGCGGCCACTCAAGCAGGGAGGGGAGGGGCCGCCCTCCGAGGGAGCAGCAGCGAGAGGGCAGCAGCGGCGGCGGCTTCATTGGGACTAGAAGCGGCGCCTGAAGCAGAACACACCAGGGAGAAGCGGGCCAGGAGATCAAGGGTCCAATACTCACCTCCAGCCAGTTCTTCTAGAGGAAGGAGCTTATCCAGCAGGAACAGAGCAACATCCAGGAGGTCCCAAAGGGAAGGATCTGCAAACAGGAGCAGAAGCCCAGCTGTAGAGGAAGAGGACGTCAGGGGTGAGATAAATTCTATCCCTACTGTTATTGGAGATAATCAGAGTGTAGTTGAGAGTAGTAACAGTTTATTAATGTCTGAATTTTTAAAAGTTATGTTGAATCTAGTTAAACCTACTAATTCACCTGCTTCAGTATGGTCAGGTAGTCAGAATGAGATGCTGAATAAGCCTGATGTCATGTTGCCTGTGTTAGAAAGAGGAATCGGGGTGCCTGAGAGTGCTACTAAAGAGGTTTTGCCATGCGCTGTTTCGCCTTTAGGCTTCCATTTGCAAGCCGCAGTCAAGGAGCGTATTTGGCGGAATGAGTATATAGATTTATTGTCGCTTCTGCCTTCTACTAGAGAGCATGTAGTTAAGGATAGCAAGTCAGAAAAAGAGGAAGATAAAAGGAGAGGCCCACCGAGGTCGTTTAACAATTGGCTTCAAGCGTTTTGTATATATGCTTCAGTGTACAGCGAGAAAGATTCTTCTAAATGTTGTGGATTTTTTCAGCATTTAGATATTGTACTAGAAGCATACCGCCAGTTTGGCGGTATGGCTTGGTATACCTATGATGAGATGTTCAGACAAAAGTTAGCGGTCTTCCCATCCTTGTCTTGGGGAACTAAGGACATTGGATTGTGGTTACAATTAATGTTACCTCAGAAATCAATGTCCTTCCGACAGGCAAATCCAGGTCATCCAAATGTTAGTCAGGCGGCTAGTACTGCCAATTCTATGCGTAAAGGTGTTTGTTTTGCCTTTAATGAATCTCAATGCAAATGGATGGCTAGTTGTAGGTATAGGCATGAGTGCGGCTTTTGTGGTGGGTCGCATCCGATGAGTCGCTGTTATAAAAGAGCTAACCAGCTACAAACACCTACCACAAAAGAGCAGCTATCAAAGAGCGTGGACGCCAGTGAAGCTGGAAAATCTGCTTCCCTGGCTAAAGCGTTATCCCGATCAGGAGAAAGCTAGATTATTAATAAGAGGTTTTGATACTGGTTTTGTAATCCCTAGCTTTAAAGGTACCGGTTGTTTATGGGTTAACAATTTAAAGTCAGTGGATAGTTTTAAAGAGATTGTTAAAGAAAAGTTGTTGAAAGAGGTATCGGCGGGGAGGATGGAAGGTCCATTTCCATCTCCTCCTTTTGAGAATTTTAGATTATCCCCTTTAGGTATAGTTCCAAAAAAGGAACCTAATGCTTTTAGGCTTATACATCACTTGTCTTACCCGGCTAATGGATCTCTTAATGATGAGGTGGATAAGTCTAAGGCATCAGTGCATTATGCATCATTTGAAAGTGCTATAGTGTTACTTCAGAAATTTGGACCTAACGCTTTGTTAGCAAAGGCTGACATTAAATCAGCTTTTAGACTTCTGCCAATTGATCCTGACGGTTTTAGTTCTTTGGGTTTACAGTTTGAAGGTCAGTATTTCTTCGATAAATGTTTACCTATGGGTTTTTCCCTGTCGTGCTTCTACTTTGAAGCTTTTTCTTCTTTTTTGCATTGGGTTGTTCAGTGTTTGGTTCCGGAAGGGGGTATTGTGCATTACTTAGATGATTTCTTGTTTGTAGGTCCAGCTGATTCTAATGTTTGTAGTAGATTATTAAATGCTTTTATTGATATTGCTGTTGATTTTGGTGTTCCTTTAGCTAATGATAAGACGGTTTTACCATGTACATGTTTAGAATTTTTAGGTGTAAGTATTGATTCTAGTTTAATGCAGTTTAGTTTACCTGATGCTAAGTTAGTAAAATTAAAATGTTTAGTAATTAATTTATTATCAAAAAATAAATGCACTTTGAAAGAGATGCAATCCGTGTTAGGTATGCTTAATTTTGCTACAAAGATTATTCCAATTGGAAGAGTGTTTTCAAAGCGTTTATATTTCTCCACCAGGGGATTAAAATCGCCCAGGGCTCATATTAGGATCACTAAAACTTTAAAGGAGGATCTTGCTATTTGGCTGGAATTTTTATCAAAATTCAATGGAAATGCTATCTGTCAAAGTGCATTTATGAGTGCTGAGCAGTTAGAATTATTTACAGATGCAGCAGGGAGTGCAGGTTATGGGTGTTATTTTAAAGGTCAATGGTCAGCTGAACTGTGGCCAATTAGCTGGATTACTAATAAGGTGGTTAAGAAAATTGTGGTTTTAGAATTGTTTCCAGTGGTTGTTTCTATGGTAATTTGGGGTCGGTTCTTTAGAAATAAGAGGATATTGTTACATACGGATAACAAGGGAGTGGTATTTGCTATTAACACACTCTCTTCTAAATGTGACCTCGTAGTTAAGTTGTTAAGGCATTTGACACTATGTTGCTTAGAGTTCAATATCTGGTTGAAAGCTAGTTATTTGGAAGGTAAAAGAAATGTCTTAGCAGATGCTTTGTCTCGCCGTAACTTCCAGAAATTCAAGGAATTGGCTCCAGAGGCCGAGACGCAGGGGATTCCGTGTCCACCCCACCTATGGACCTTGATTTGGGATTAGTTATGGTTAATTTAAAGAAATTCATTGCACCCAGAACATGGGCTGATTATTCAGCCGCATGGAGGGAATGGATGGAATTTTGTAGCCTGAATCAAGCTGGATGTTGGAATCAAGAGGTAGGATTAGCGGTAAGATTTCTTAATTTATTGTTTTCTAGGGGGTTATCGTATTCTTCGGTTGCAAAGTGTTTAGCTGGTGTGTCATTCTTCTTGAGATTAGCAGGTTTGTTGCCTATTACAGCCCATGTAATAGTGAAACAGGCCTTAAAGGGTTACAAGAGAGGAAGTTTTAAATTGCCGAGTAGGAGACCTGTTTCTTTCAATTTACTGGAAAAAATTTGGGATAGATTGCCAGAAGTATGTAGTAATGAGTTTGAGACGTGTCTGTTTAGAGCAACTTGTATTCTGGCATTTTTTGCAGCTTTAAGAATTGGTGAATTAGTAGCTGAAAGTAGAAAGAAGGTATCGGGCTTATTGTGGCGTGATGTGCAATTGGGTGTTGATCATATCTTGCTTCGTATTGTACAGTCAAAGACTGACCAATTAGGGAGAGGTAGGTTGATCAGACTGAATTGTTTGCAAGGTTCACAGTTATGTCCGGTTCAGTCATTAAAAAGGTACATTGGTTTGAGACCTGAAGGTAAGGAAGGATTTCTGATTCACATGGATGGTTCGCCAGTAACAAAGTTTCAATTTAATTTTGTTTTTAAAGGTTGTTTAAAGAAGTTGAATTTAGATAATTTAGAATTTTCCTCACATTCGTTTCGTATTGGCGCTGCCAGAGAAGCAGCAGAGTTGGGTCTTGATGAAAGTGTTATTAAGCGTTTAGGGCGTTGGGATTCGCATAGATTTAAGATGTATATTAGACCTGATTTAGTCGTAGTTTAATGTTTTATTTTGTAGGAAAGTTGACCATATGGATTATTGGTCATTCCTTCATTTATTGGGCTAAGAAGAGAGCGGCTAGGAGACCTTACACTGAGAATCTGGCTCTGGACACTAAAAAATTTTCTGTTTTTTGGCATGGGGTAAGGGGTTTAAAGTGGAATTCATTGATTAGTGAGGTAAAGAAAGTTTCTTTGTTATGGCCAGTTCCAAATTTATTAATTTTGCATGCTGGAGGTAATGACATTGGCAATTATAAAACGTTGCAATTAATGTTTGAGATCAGAAGGGATATGTCAGTTTTAAAAAGTATGTTCCCGTACTGTACCGTTGCATTTTCGGAGATTGTCCCTCGGCTTCAGTGGTCCCTAAAGGACACTAAGTTCAAAGATCAAATTCGTAAACGTGTAAATAAATCTATGGAAAAATTCCTGCCAGTGTTAGGTGGCCTTAGTTATAGGCACCTAGATTTGGAGGGATTCTGTAATGGTTTGTTCAGGGATGATTTGGTACATCTGTCGGACATAGGTAATGACATATTCAATCTAGGTCTACAAAATCTAATTGAAAATTGGCTGCGATGTTTGGTTGGTGGGGCCATGTCCTAGACATGGCGGGTGGGAAATGGTCACCCAGCTAATGCTGGGTGGACTAGATTCTTGGCTTTTTCATACTTATTGGTCATTGATTTGATTGATTGAGTTGGTTTATTGGTCAATTATTTATTTATTTATTGATTATTTATGGTTCATTATTTAATTATATTTATTTATTGGTGAATAATTTTAATTAATTGGTTTTAATGCTTACAAATTCTTATTGTAACCCTTAACAAATAAACATCGCGGCCTATTTTGCCACATAAAGTCGTAGTGGAGTTTTCATTTATTGTTTATTAAGGTTAAGATAGTGGTATTTATGTTTTAATGAAATTGTGTCTATTACACCATGAGCCTCACAGACTTCAGACGGTCTGTGAGTCCGCAGAGTATGAGACAGATAGATAACTATAATGGTGTATTAGCATGTACATATGGTCTGAGGCTCAATAGAGTAACACTAGCCTGATCTTGACATAAAGGATACTGTCTACTAAAGTGTTGTATCTAAGCCTATCTTATTAACACTATCTGCTAAACTCCGTCTATGGTATCTGCTGAGCCGATATAGCCTGAATGTTGAACTGGTAAATCTACACGCATCACGTGTTACTGCCTTCTAAGTCTATATGGTTTGCTGAGTTGCTGTATCTGAACCTATCATGTGCGAGACTGTCTGCTGAACCAGGGTAATAAGTCTATTATGTATCATCCTACTTCCTACTGCTATCCATTAAACTTCTGTATGTAAGCCTATACTGTGTGATGAGCTGCAGTATTTATCCCTATATATTATACTGTATATTGTACTGCGGTATATAATCCTACTAGCTGGTACCCGCGACTTTGTCTGCGGTGATTGTAGAAGTGGGTATATACAGGCGTGGGTAAGGTTTTCGTAGTGTGTATAAGTTTCTCTGCTCCCAGAGTCATGATGCCGCCATTATTTATTCTATATAATGTACTGGGAAGCAGGGAAAAAATTCAGAATGGGGTGGATTTGAAGTAAAAATGCAGTTCTGCGACTTTCGTACGGGCGTTGGTTTTACGGCGTTCACTGTGCAACCAAAATGACATGTCCCCTGTATTCTGTGTTTCATTACGATGCTGGGGATACCAAATTTATATGGTTTTATTTACATTTTGACCCCTTAAAAAAAGGCCAAACTGTGTTAAAAAAAATTTTTTTGAAAAGTCACCACATTCCGACAGCCGTAACTTTTTTATACGTGCATGTACGGGGATGTATAGGACATCTTTTTTTGCGGGACCGGGTGTACTTTGTAGTTCTACCATTTTCGGGAAATGTTATTGCTTTGATCACGTTTTATTCAAATTTTTATCAGAATCAAAACAGTGAAAAAACGTCGGTTTGGCACTTTTGACCATTTTTCCCGCTACGGCGTTTACCAAACAGGAAAAATATTTGTATAGCTTTGTAGAGTGGGCGATTTCGGACGCGGGGATACCTATTATGTATGTGTTTCACAGTTTTTAACTACTTTTATATGTGTTCTAGGGAAAGAGGGGTGATTTGAATTTGTAATCCTTTTTGTTTTTATATTTTTTTTACTTTTTTTAAACTTTTTTTTTTTGCATTTATTAGACCTCCTAGGGGTATTGACATGGGTGGGCGGTGTCGCAGATTGTCAGAGCGGTGGGGGTCGGCAAACATGGCTGCTCCAGAGCGTTAAAGAGAGCCTCCTGGAGTATCGTTAAGGTGAGGGGCAAAGTGTTAAAGTATAGGCTGGCTAGGCTGTAGAGGGCAATATGAATTTTGTGGCTTGCTATGGTCCAAAGTGTGTGAGATTGCAGAGATGGTGGTGTGAATTTGGGTTTTGTGGGGGTCCTGGCACAAACGTATGTGCGCTATTGTGACAAAAAGTAGCCTATTGCGCAATCGGGTGTATTAACTATGTTTGTGGAAACTTTCAGCCAAATCGGTCGAGCGGGTTTTGCGTGATTGAGGAACAAACATCCAAACACAACAAACACACAAACATCCAAACTCACAAACTTTCACATTTATAATATTAATAGGATTATGTGTGCTACTCTATGCTCAATCACTGTACCTAATTTAATTGTGTGTGATATTGTCTGCTCAGTGGATGTATCTAAGCTTATCAGGTGTTTTTAATACTCTCCTGTGTAATACTGTTGACTGAGCCATTGTATCTAATCCTATCATGTATGACACTGCCTGCTGAGTCACTGGGTAGAACTTAGACGGATGTTTTCTATGCCAGTTTTAATAAAGGCTGTGACTAGCAGGAGGAGTGCCAGCTTCTTAATAAATTAGGAGCACACCCTGGTGTAAACTGACGTAGATGGGATAATAAATGCTCCCCTCCCCCCTCCCCTCGTATCTAATTCTATTATGTGTGACAATGTCCGCTGAGGTGCTGTATCTAAAGCCTATCCTGTGAAATACTGCCTACTTATCTGCTATATCTAAGCTCATCATGTACAATACAGTCTCAGATAGCTGATATAGCTGAGCATTATATGTAGCAGGTCAGTGAGCTCTATCATGAGAGTACATTGAACAGATTTCATTTGTTTCTTCACAGGTTGTGTACACTGAGCACAGGCCTAGTCCCATATACTTGCTTTAGGTGGGATATCTTGAGTTTAACCAGATCCCAGTTGTGGCATATTATCCATATTTCTCTGTCTATTTACATTAATAAACTATCGTCCTGTTAATATTCCTGTATTAACCTTTTAGAGTTTAAAATTCCTTTGAAAAGTGGGATAACTTCTATAGCTTTTGGAATATGTGAAAAATGTAGTTAATGTTACAAGTTCATGGGTTTATTATATGTAAGGGGATTAATGTATCACAGCACTGTACACAAGAACTAAGGCTAGGTTCACATCTGGATTCTCCACAGGAGCCTCTGTCGCAGATTCAGTCTAAAATCGGGAGAGAAAAAAGTCCTGCTCAGCGGTTTTATACAGAAACCAGCGGGTCTGAGTGGCACCCAGGAGACCCCATTATAGTTTGAGGTAACAGCTCTTTTACCGGACAGGCTCTCTGACTTTTGGGTCCCCATGTGGACCCGACTGATGGAGAGCCGAATACTAGCGTGAATCTATCGTCAGTGAGTCACTCCAATTATTGTGTTAATCTAATTTTTCTATATCACAAATATTACGGCAATTTTACTAATCCTGTCAAATTTTACAGAGTACAAATCACACAGGGCAATTATTGCCAACAGGCTTATCTAGGAACACTTGTTTCCATTAATGGCCCTGTGTTAGGGTACTGTCTCAAAATGGGGGGAATTCATCATTCCCTCTACAGAACGTGGAACGGAGATCGAGGTGGGCTGAGGCAGCGATTGTATTATAACAAATGTCAGTTTTCTAGCGTGAGTTAGAATGGAAATCTATACCAGTAGATTTCAGTTCTGGCATAGGGACTTATGAAGAATTCCCAGTCTTTTCATAAATCTCGCATTCTCTGCACCAGTCAGGCTTTTTATTAAGACTGGAATATGGCATGCAAATCTTAATAAATTTGTACAAATGTATTTAGGTTCACACTAGTGTTCGGGTTCCCGTTCTTCAGGTCCACTTGTGGACCCCATAGATTTTAATGGGGTATAATGCTTGCAGGACTTTTCTCTCCGCATATTTTAAGCAGAATGGGGGATGGAGTCCTTGAATGGTCACACAATACTAGTGACGATATCCCCTCAACCCTGTCTAATCCTCGCACCTATGCTAGGTCAGTCCTCTCTGAGCCAAGCTGATGAGATGCAAATACATCGAAACAGCTGTCCTTGGCTGAGGGACTACTTAGTAAAATCCCAACATCATTGCAAGCAAAGGCCTCTGAGAAGGTCGGCATGATGTTAAAGGGAGCCGCCTCTATTGGTTTGCTTGACTGAGACTCTGTCTTCCTAATTACATCATGGAAGTCAGATTTGCATATTCTTAATGTGTATATCCCCTACTTTTCACAGCTAAGAGTTCAACCAGACTGTTACAGTGTATTAGTGTTAGTAAAAGTTAACAAGGTGTCAGGGCAGGTAAGATATTTAAAGAGGATGTCCACGAGATCTTAAAGGGCTTGTCAGCAAAAAAAATTGTCAACAGTTTCAGTATGGATGGATAAAATTTCCTTTTAAAGAGAACCTTTCACCACTTGGGGCACATGCGGTTTTATATACTGCTAGAAAGCCGACAGTGTGCTGAATTCAGCTCACTATCGGTATATAAAATCGCATGTGCGCCAGGAGGTGAAAGGTTCTCTTTAAAAGGAAATTTTAGTGATTGCTATGGACATAACAACATCACCTAGAGACCGATAGACAAGTACATACATACATACTCGGTGAGTGAGTTGAGAAATAAAAATAATTCTCCTATTATTCCTCCTATTGTTTACTGAATGTAAAAGGGTCACATGGTGGGATCGAGCGGTAAACTCAGGGTCAGATGACACCAAGAAGGAGCTGAAGAAACAGTGTTCATTACAATAATATTGCTAGAGCTCTCTGAGCTACACAAAATTCTACACACAGTAAAGTCTTAAATAATATGTGTTTTGAAAACTCTGCATGAGTCTTAGGGAGCCTTCACACGGAGTAAATGCTCCGCTCATTCTGAACGTAAACTCGTTCAGAGTGAGCGGCGTTAAAACAGATCCCATTGATTTCTATGGGTGCCGACATACGCGCGCTCCCCATTGAAATTAATGGGAGGCTTTTTTACCTATTGCTTTCAATGTGATACGCATGTATCAGGTTTTTGACATATGTGTGGTCCAGGGCGGATCTGGAGTAGGCCTCAGCCCAGGTGCAGATCCTTGATCATTACTGAGCCAGAAAAAGGCTGGAGCACCAGCATTGTGTGCAGTTTCATGAGGTGAAAGGAGGTTATGGTTCTGTCCTTTAACCCTAAGTCCGGTGAGACAATATTGCACCTGTTTTGTTTATGTGGCTGGACGTAAGCCACACGTATAGTTAGGTTATCAGTTCTGTGTAGTTAGCGCTCAGACGAGCAGGAAGTTAAACCTGTATTTTGTTTTGCTCATCTTGTGCCTGAAGTCAAGATTTATTTATTCTCCAGTTTTTTTCTATATAAACCACTTTGCTGCATATTTTGCTGCATATTTTGCTGCATACTTCCCGACACCACATATGCAATTGTTAAATTATACACACAGTATATTAAGTTATACTAGGTACAAAAGTGTCATACATGTGGGCATGAACTGCAGTTTGGGCACACAGCAGGGCAGAGCAGATGAGAAAGCGCAGATTTAGGATTTTGGTTTTTGGATGCCATGCACAGACCCTAAAATTGGGATTTCCAACTTACTGGCACTTCCAGAACTCTGCAAAAACAAAATGTTGTCAAGAATGTGCATCTAAATCTATATTCCAAAAGCTAAAAAGCGCAGTGCTCCTTCCCTTCTGAGCATAGGGATAACCCACTTAAAAGTTTTAGGAGTACATGTCTCTGGTGACACAAAGGGGGCACAACATGTTGGGCACTGAAATGGCATATTTCTTTAAAAATGTCAAAATCTGAGTCCAGTGGGTAGTTTAGGGATTCTCGTAGTTTGGTTTAGTATCCCAAAAACCTTCACTCCTATATCACTGCTGCCAGAACTAGTAGTCAAAAATCATATTCTGATCTTAAGCACAAGCTGGACAGGAAAGAAGCAGACTGAGCTAAGGGTGTGTGGTTTAACTTAATGAATATTGCTGTAATAAAGTATACTTAGCAAATGTCATAAATAGAGATGAGCGAACAGTGTTCTATCGAACACATGTTCGATCGGATATCAGGGTGTTCGCCATGTTCGAATCGAATCGAACACCACGTGGTAAAGTGCGCCAAAATTCGATTCCCCTCCCACCTTCCCTGGCGCCTTTTTTGCACCAATAACAGCGCAGGGGAGGTGGGACAGGAACTACGACACTGGGGGCATTGAAAAAAATTGGAAAAAGTCATTGGCTGCCGAAATCAGGTGACCTCCATTTTAGACGAATAGTGGATTTCAAATCCGGGTCATATGAGAATGTGAACTTTGTGACTATGAGACAGGGATAGCTGTACAGGCAGGGATAGCTAGGGATAACCTTTATTTAGGGGGGAATGTTATTAAAAATAACTTTTTGGGGCTCTATCGGGTGTGTAATTGTGATTTTTGTGAGATAAACTTTTTCCCATAGGGATGCATTGGCCAGCGCTGATTGGCCGAATTCCGTACTCTGGCCAATCAGTGCTGGCCAATGCATTCTATTAGCTTGATGAAGCAGAGTGTGCACAAGGGTTCAAGCGCACCCTCGGCTCTGATGTAGCAGAGCCGAGGCTGCACAAGGGTTCAAGCGCACCCTCGGCTCTGATGTAGGAGAGCCGAGGGTGCACTTGAACCCTTGTGCACCCTCAGCTCTGCTACATCAGAGCCGAGGGTGCGCTTGAACCCTTGTGCTATTGTGACGAAAAGTAGCCTATTGTTTAATCGGGTGTATTAACTATGTTTGTGAAAAATTTCAGCCAAATTGGTGGAGCGGTTTTTCCGTGTATTAATAGAATATATATATATATACATATATATATATATATATATATATATATATATATATATATATATATATATATTATAACGTGTACATCCCTGCATTTAGTTACATGCTGGTATAATCTGAGTAGTTTGTACAACAGCAGTCTACCAAGGGATGGTCCATTTTCTGGTTAATATTTACTAATATGTGTCACTGATATGTTTATGACTAGAGATGAGCGAACACTAAAATGTTCGAGGTTCGAAATTCGATTCGAACAGCCGCTCACTGTTCGAGTGTTCGAATGGGTTTCGAACCCCATTATAGTCTATGGGGAACATAAACTCGTTAAGGGGGAAACCCAAATTCGTGTCTGGAGGGTCACCAAGTCCACTATGACACCCCAGGAAATGATACCAACACCCTGGAATGACACTGGGACAGCAGGGGAAGCATGTCTGGGGGCATAAAAGTCACTTTATTTCATGGAAATCCCTGTCAGTTTGCGATTTTCGCAAGCTAACTTTTCCCCATAGAAATGCATTGGCCAGTGCTGATTGGCCAGAGTACGGAACTCGACCAATCAGCGCTGGCTCTGCTGGAGGAGGCGGTGTCTATGATCGCTCCACACCAGTCTCCATTCAGGTCCGACCTTAGACTCCGCCTCCTCCGGCAGAGCCAGCGCTGATTGGCCGAAGGCTGGCCAATGCATTCCTATGCGAATGCAGACTTAGCAGTGCTGAGTCAGTTTTGCTCAACTACACATCTGATGCACACTCGGCACTGCTACATCAGATGTAGCAATCTGATGTAGCAGAGCCGAGGGTGCACTAGAACCCCTGTGCAAACTCAGTTCACGCTAATAGAATGCATTGGCCAGCGCTGATTGGCCAATGCATTCTATTAGCCCGATGAAGTAGAGCTGAATGTGTGTGCTAAGCACACACATTCAGCACTGCTTCATCACGCCAATACAATGCATTAGCCAGTGCTGATTGGCCAGAGTACGGAATTCGGCCAATCAGCGCTGGCCAATGCATTCTATTAGCCCGATGAAGTAGAGCTGAATGTGTGTGCTAAGCACACACATTCAGCACTGCTTCATCACGCCAATACAATGCATTAGCCAGTGCTGATTGGCCAGAGTACGGAATTCGGCCAATCAGCGCTGGCTCTGCTGGAGGAGGCGGAGTCTAAGGTCGGACCTGAATGGAGACTGGTGTGGAGCGATCTTAGACTCCGCCTCCTCCAGCAGAGCCAGCGCTGATTGGTCGAGTTCCGTACTCTGGCCAATCAGCGCTGGCCAATGCATTCTATTAGCCCGATGAAGTAGAGCTGAATGTGTGTGCTTAGCACACACATTCAGCTCTACTTCATCAGGCTAATAGAATACATTGGCCAATCAGCGCTGGCCAATGCATTCTATTAGCTTGATGAAGCAGAGTGTGCACAAGGGTTCAAGCGCACCCTCGGCTCTGATGTAGCAGAGCTGAGGGTGCACAAGGGTTCAAGTGCACCCTCGGCTCTCCTACATCAGAGCCGAGGGTGCGCTTGAACCCTTGTGCAGCCTCGGCTCTGCTACATCAGAGCCGAGGGTGCGCTTGAACCCTTGTGCACACTCTGCTTCATCAAGCTAATAGAATGCATTGGCCAGCACTGATTGGCCAGAGTACGGAATTCGGCCAATCAGCGCTGGCCAATGCATTCTATTAGCCCGATGAAGTAGAGCTGAATGTGTGTGCTAAGCACACACATTCAGCACTGCTTCATCACGCCAATACAATGCATTAGCCAGTGCTGATTGGCCAGAGTACGGAATTCGGCCAATCAGCGCTGGCTCTGCTGGAGGAGGCGGAGTCTAAGATCGCTCCACACCAGTCTCCATTCAGGTCCGACCTTAGACTCCGCCTCCTCCAGCAGAGCCAGCGTTGATTGGCCGAATTCCGTACTCTGGCCAATCAGCACTGGCTAATGCATTGTATTGGCGTGATGAAGCAGTGCTGAATGTGTGTGCTTAGCACACACATTCAGCTCTACTTCATCGGGCTAATAGAATGCATTGGCCAGTGCTGATTGGCCGAATTCCGTACTCTGGCCAATCAGCACTGGCTAATGCATTGTATTGGCGTGATGAAGCAGTGCTGAATGAGTGTGCTTAGCACACACATTCAGCTCTACTTCATCGGGCTAATAGAATGCATTGGCCAATCAGCGCTGGCCAATGCATTCTATTAGCGTGAACTGAGTTTGCACAGGGGTTCTAGTGCACCCTCGGCTCTGCTACATCAGATTGCTACATCTGATGTAGCAGTGCCGAGTGTGCATCAGATGTGTAGTTGAGCAAAACTGACTCAGCACTGCTAAGTCTGCATTCGCATAGGAATGCATTGGCCAGCCTTCGGCCAATCAGCGCTGGCTCTGCCGGAGGAGGCGGAGTCTAAGGTCGGACCTGAATGGAGACTGGTGTGGAGCGATCTTAGACTCCGCCTCCTCCAGCAGAGCCAGCGCTGATTGGCCGAATTCCGTACTCTGGCCAATCAGCACTGGCTAATGCATTGTATTGGCGTGATGAAGCAGTGCTGAATGTGTGTGCTTAGCACACACATTCAGCTCTACTTCATCGGGCTAATAGAATGCATTGGCCAGCGCTGATTGGCCGAATTCCGTACTCTGGCCAATCAGCACTGGCTAATGCATTGTATTGGCGTGATGAAGCAGTGCTGAATGAGTGTGCTTAGCACACACATTCAGCTCTACTTCATCGGGCTAATAGAATGCATTGGCCAATCAGCGCTGGCCAATGCATTCTATTAGCGTGAACTGAGTTTGCACAGGGGTTCTAGTGCACCCTCGGCTCCGCTACATCAGATTGCTACATCTGATGTAGCAGTGCCGAGTGTGCATCAGATGTGTAGTTGAGCAAAACTGACTCAGCACTGCTAAGTCTGCATTCGCATAGGAATGCATTGGCCAGCCTTCGGCCAATCAGCGCTGGCTCTGCCGGAGGAGGCGGAGTCTAAGGTCGGACCTGAATGGAGACTGGTGTGGAGCGATCTTAGACTCCGCCTCCTCCAGCAGAGCCAGCGCTGATTGGCCGAATTCCGTACTCTGGCCAATCAGCACTGGCTAATGCATTGTATTGGCGTGATGAAGCAGTGCTGAATGTGTGTGCTTAGCACACACATTCAGCTCTACTTCATCGGGCTAATAGAATGCATTGGCCAGCGCTGATTGGCCGAATTCCGTACTCTGGCCAATCAGCACTGGCTAATGCATTGTATTGGCGTGATGAAGCAGTGCTGAATGTGTGTGCTTAGCACACACATTCAGCTCTACTTCATCGGGCTAATAGAATGCATTGGCCAGCGCTGATTGGCCAGAGTACGGAATTCGGCCAATCAGCGCTGGCTCTGCTGGAGGAGGCGGAGTCTAAGATCGCTCCACACCAGTCTCCATTCAGGTCCGACCTTAGACTCCGCCTCCTCCAGCAGAGCCAGCGCTGATTGGCCGAATTCCGTACTCTGGCCAATCAGCACTGGCTAATGCATTGTATTGGCGTGATGAAGCAGTGCTGAATGTGTGTGCTTAGCACACACATTCAGCTCTACTTCATCGGGCTAATAGAATGCATTGGCCAATCAGCGCTGGCCAATGCATTCTATTAGCGTGAACTGAGTTTGCACAGGGGTTCTAGTGCACCCTCGGCTCTACTACATCAGATTGCTACATCTGATGTAGCAGTGCCGAGTGTGCATCAGATGTGTAGTTGAGCAAAACTGACTCAGCACTGCTAAGTCTGCATTCGCATAGGAATGCATTGGCCAGCCTTCGGCCAATCAGCGCTGGCTCTGCCGGAGGAGGCGGAGTCTAAGGTCGGACCTGAATGGAGACTGGTGTGGAGCGATCTTAGACTCTGCCTCCTCCAGCAGAGCCAGCGCTGATTGGTCGAGTTCCGTACTCTGGCCAATCAGCACTGGCCAATGCATTTCTATGGGGAAAAGTTAGCTTGCGAAAATCGCAAACTGACAGGGATTTCCATGAAATAAAGTGACTTTTATGCCCCCAGACATGCTTCCCCTGCTGTCCCAGTGTCATTCCAGGGTGTTGGTATCATTTCCTGGGGTGTCATAGTGGACTTGGTGACCCTCCAGACACGAATTTGGGTTTCCCCCTTAACGAGTTTATGTTCCCCATAGACTATAATGGGGTTCGAAACCCATTCGAACACTCGAACAGTGAGCGGCTGTTCGAATCGAATTTCGAACCTCGAACATTTTAGTGTTCGCTCATCTCTAGTCATAAACATATCAGTGACACATATTAGTAAATATTAACCAGAAAATGGACCATCCCTTGGTAGACTGCTGTTGTACAAACTACTCAGATTATACCAGCATGTAACTAAATGCAGGGATGTACACGTTATAAATATATATATATATATATATATATATATATATATATATATATATGTATATATATATATATATATTCTATTAATACACGGAAAAACCGCTCCACCAATTTGGCTGAAATTTTTCACAAACATAGTTAATACACCCGATTAAACAATAGGCTACTTTTCGTCACAATAGCACACATACAGTACGTTTCTGCCAGGACCCCCACAAAACCCAAACTCACACCACCATCTCTGCAATCTCACACACTTTGGACCATAGCAAGCCACAAAATTCATATTGCCCTCTACAGCCTAGCCCCTAACCCCACACAATCACATATACATATACTTTACCACTTTGCCCCTCACCTTAACGATACTGCAGGAGGCTCTCTATAACACTCCGGAGCATCCATGTTTGCCGACCCCCACCGCTCTGACAATCCGCGACACCGCCCACCCATGTCAATTACCCCTAGGCGGTCTAATAAATGCAAAAAAAAAAGTTTATTTAAAAATTCAAATAAAAAAATAAAAAAAGTTTATTTAAAAATTCAAATAACCCCCCCTTTCCCTAGAACACATATAAAAGTAGTTAAAAACTGTGAAACACATACATGTTAGGTATCCCCACGTCCGAAATCGCCCGCTCTACAAAGCTATACAAATATTTTTCCTGTTCGGTAAACGCCGTAGCGGGAAAAATGGTCAAAAGTGCCAAACCGCCATTTTTTCACTGTTTTGATTCTGATAAAAATTTGAATAAAAAGTGATCAAAGCAATAACATTTCCCGAAAATGGTAGAACTACAAAGTACACCCCGTCCCGCAAAAAAAGACGCCCTATACATCCCCGTACACGCACGTATAAAAAAGTTACGGCTGTCGGAATACGGCGACTTTTCAAAAAATAATTTTTTAACACAGTTTTGGATTTTTTTTAAGGGGTCAAAATGTAAATAAAACCATATAAATTTGGTATCCCTGGAATCGTAACGAAACACAGAATACAGGGGATATGTCATTTTGGTTGCACAGTGAACGCCGTAAAACCAAAGCCCGTAAGAAAGTCGCAGAAATGCATTTTTTCTTCAAATCCACCCCATTCTGAATTTTTTCCCTGCTTCCCAGTACATTATATAGAATAAATAATGGTGGCATCATGAAGAAAAATTTGTCCCAGGAAAAATTAAGACCTCATATGGCTCTGGGAGCGGAGAAATAAAAAAGTTATGGGGTTTAGAAGGAGGGGAGTCAAAACCGAAAATCAAAAAATGCCATAGGCGGGAAAGGGTTAACTTCAAATACTTCTGTCCCAAAGTCACTATGTAAAGTTTCTCACAACACCGTATAGCAGCTCTAATACAAATTAACTTCAACACAATAGTCTCACGTATTCTCTGAATTACAGCAACAACAAGATACAAAGTTACATTTCATATCCCATACCTTATACACACTACGAAAACCTTACCCATGCCTGTATATACCCACTTCTACAATCACCGCAGACGAAGTCGCGGGTAACAGCTAGTATATATATATATATATATATATATATATATATATATATATATATATATATATATAAATATAAATAAAACTCAGGAGGGGGAGGGGCGGCCACAAGCTGATTTTATGTATTTAAATATAAAGTACAGGTAGTGGACTGAGCCTCCAGGTGAAGGAATGCCTAGCTACAGCTCTGTATACCAGCCATCTCCAAGGTATTCTAGAAGGGTCAGTATATGTATATAAAAGAAGATGTATAAGTTGTCTGCTTGAGTGGAAAAATACATTTTAACTTACTGACTCCACAGCCCTGGTTGTATATAATATACAGGAAATGCCCAAGTTATACGCCCCATGGTTGATATGGTTAACCAAATAGACTAGGATGCAGGAATTCTGAGGATCAAACTGCCTTTAGGTGGCTTAGAAGTCAATCTGTCTAATGATGTTCCTATGGTATGCCTCTCTCCTCTTTTGTCTCCACTGCTTGCATCCACACTCCTACATGTGGTGACAGTTTTACAGATTGCACATGATAGAGACACTTTACTTTTCTCTGTGTATGTCATTGCACTTAAGAAACATTTAATTAAACCCTTCTGTGTATTGCTCCAGCGTCCAACATGAGAAAAGCATGAACTGGCAGTGATGGACCTTTAAAGTCCTGGACCACATTTTTTTCTATATGGTGCACATACACAGAAGTATGATGTATTGTAGTAGGTTGCTTATTATAGTTAAGCTGATTCTGTTGGTTAATAAACACATGGTGGAAATTTACTAAACCATCCAAGTTGGTTGTAATGTAAGATGGACATAAATGTGGCACAATTCTTTCTTGTGTCAAAGATGAGCTACATCCCTCTTTCAGTGCCCTGCTTGCCACTTTTTTCAAAAGTGGGCAGGAAAAAAGTGGTCTAAAGCCAGTTCATTCAACTCAACAAATTTACTTTTCTGGCTTGACACCCAAAATCTATGCCAGAGCTGTTTAATTCAAGGAATAGATTAAGTTTTTCCCATGCAGCTTGGTCTGTCCTTGGATTCTGTTCCATGTCCTGGGAGCTGTCCAGAGTGTATAGTGCTGGAGCCCCAGCTGTCAGATAAATATCAATATGATGCTAAAGAAAGGCAACACTGCTTACAAGGAAGTATTGACTGAAATATACAGTAGGTATGCCAGATACAGATGGTCATGAAGAAAAACAACAATTTAACCATTATGCTTTTTGCATTAAAATGAACAGAACTCATATGATTCAGTAACACCTGATATATCCATTGCAGTCTCAGGCCTTACTATAACTCCTAGGCAGCATGCCCGCTGCCTCGGGGTTGTGTTTGACTCAGATCTCTCCTTCATCCCCTGTATCCAATCACTTGCACGCTAGTATCATCTCCACCTCAAAAACATATCCAGAATCCGGCCTTTCCTTACCAGAGATACATTAAAGACACTTATTGTCGCTCTGATTCACTCTCGCCCTGACTACTGTAACTCTCTTCTAATCAGTCTTCCCCTTACTAAACTCTCCCTTCTACAATCTATTCTGAATGCAGTGGCCAGGCTCATCTATCAGTCTAGACGCTACAGCGATGCCTCTGATCTGTGTCAGTCACTACATTGGCTGCCTATTCAGTACAGAATACAATATAAACTTATCACCCTTATTCTCAATGCTGCATAATGCTTCATAATGCTGCACTTCCTTACATTTCCTCCCTCATCTCCGTCCAACCTGTTCTCTCCGCTCACTCACTGACCTAAGACTAACATCCTCCATTATCAGAACCTCCTATGCTCGTATACAAGACTTCTCCCAAGTTGCACCACTTCTCTGGAATCCTTTACCCCAGAAAATCAGATTAACTCCTAATTTCTACAGCTTCAAGCACAAACTAAAAACACATCTTTTCAGACAGGCCTATCACAATTCCTAATGTAAACCCTTCCGTTCCATAATTAGAATCCCTAAAATAAACCCTCCCCTGTTCCCGCTCCCACATTACCTCACATGATATGATATTGTTTCAGGCTAACTTTATATGTCCAGGCACCATTCACATGTTAAAGGACATGACTGGTGATGGCTCATACAGTTTGTTTGTGTAATGACGGTAACCTTTATTGCAAAATTGTCTGACTACTGTATAAGCAATGTCGCCCCTGCTACCTCTTGTGTCACCCCCTCTACCTCATAGATTGTAAGCTCTTGCGAGCAGGGCCCTCAGTCCCATTGTGTATAGTGACTATTTCTTTCTAATGTATCTTTTATATCTGTACTTGAACCCTACAAATTGTACAGTGCTGCAGAATATGTTGGCACTACATAAATAAAAATGTATTATTATTATTAATAATAAATACATTTCTATGTATCACAGAAGGAGGGACATACAGAGGTAATGGAAGAGGACACCTGAAATAAAAATCTTTCTGACATCCCAGTGCCTGCAGATGACTTTGGAGTTATTGTAACTAGCACTTGTGGAGATGTTATTATTTGTGATGGTGGGGAGAGTTTCCGTATATTCAGGTGAACATCGCCTTCACTGTGTGTGTGAGTGATGTTATCTCCAGGGATATGATGTACTAAGATACTTGTGAAATTGCATAAACCGTGATAGCTCTATGAGGTCAGGGCTCAGAGGGTTTGAAGCAAAGGGTGAAATACATTATGATATGAATTATTTTTTCCGTTCCCTCTTACAGCATTGGAGATAAAATCAATGAACGTCAGGAAGCTTGAGGTTTCTTGATCTGATATATTAGGCAGATAGGTCATTCAATTGCCGCACTATATGGAAGCAGTAGCGTGCACAGCATTCCCCTCCCTGTCTGAATATATACAGGGAGCCATCAGTGTCCATTTAAAATACATGATGACATTAAATTATGAGCTTCTTCCATGATGCAGATAGGCCAGACACAGAAGTCAAACTTGCAGCAACACCATAACACGCAGGGGCCTTAACCACATACACAAGACATTTGGCTCTTCAATAAATTACCTCTTATTGTATATTAGTCACAGTTGATACTTTTTAACTGGGCACTAACCATCTGTATATGAAAAGATTTACTGCTGCTTCCTAACTTGGCTATGGCTCCTCACCTGAAGTATAGTTTGGGGCTCAGCACAAGCAGGCAAACACGTCCAAGTGAGCCCCCAAGTTAGGTATACCAATACTATCACTATAAGGTACCCATATATATATATATATATCCTTTCTCTTTCCTCTGGAGCGCCATGGCCACTTCTTCCAGCTTTGACTTGTCTCTGTAAAGTTTGCAACACAGACATCTTTTATTCCTCACTTTTCCAGGCACCTGACCACATTGTCCTTAAGTACACAAAGGCCCCCGATCCTGCTGATACCCCAATTATAAAATTCAAGCTATAACCCTCCATAATGAATAATACTCCCAATTGCATCTTTATATTAAGAATGTCTGTGTGTAAATAGTGTCCCTATATTAATAATGACCCATCGGTTTCCAAACTAAAAGGCTTTCTAGTTCATCAATAAAAAAAAAAAAAAAATCAATAGGTTTCAAAAACCCGGAACCCCCACTGATCAGCTGTTTGAAAGAACTATGGTATCTCTGTAAGCGCTGTGACCCTTCTCTGTGTCATTAATTTCATATAGGCCATGTAATGTAACTACAGCTGCATCTTATACATGTCTATGTGACAAGGCTATAATTACATCACACAGTCACTATACACAGATAGCATGTGATATAAACAGACGCCATAGCCCCTTCAGCTGATCAGAGGAGGAATCACTGATTTCTAATTGAATATCTGTCCTAAGGAAAGGTTATCAATAAAAATGAGCTGCTTTAATAACGTCCAAGTGCCACCTTAAGGCTAAGGCCCCAAGTTGCAGAAACACAGCTTTTTTTGTTGAGGTTTTTTGACCCAAAGCCAGGAGTGGATTGAGCAAAAAGTTAGAAATATAAGTTCTGCCTTATATTCCTTTTGTAGCCATTCTTGGCTTAGGCTCAGAAAACCGCAACAAAATCAGCAACAAAAAAGCTGCATTTCAGCAACGTGGGGCCTCAGCCTAAGGCCCCACTTTGTGGAAATGCAGCTTTTTTTTGTTGCAAAATTTGCTGCAGTTACTATATATGTTCCATTCCTTTTGTAGCCACTCTTGATGTTGGCTTAAAAAACTGCAACAAAATCTGCAACAGAAAAAGCTGCATTTCCACAACATGGGGCCCCAGCCTAAGGCTAAGGCCCCACGTTGCGGAACCACAACTTTTTTTATACAGATTTTGCTGCATTTTTTTGAGCCAAAGCCAGGTGTGCCTACAAAAGGAATGGGAAATAAATAGGAAACGTCTTATACTTCTCCCTTCTGCTCAATCCATTCCTGGCTTTGGCTCACATAAACGCAGAAAAAAAAAAAAAAGCTGCATTTCCGCAACGTGGGGCCTCAGCCCCACTTTGCAGAAACGCAGCTTTTTTTGTTGCAGATTTTGTTGTGGTTTTTTTTTTAAGCCAAAGCCAAGAAAGGCTACAAAAGGAATGGAAAATATAGATGAAGTTCTTATACTTCTACCTTCTGCTCAATCCACTCCTGGCCTTGGCTCAAAAAACCGCAACAAAATCTGCAACAAAAAAAAAGCTGTGTTTCCGCAAAGTGGGGCCTTCGCCTCAAAGGGTTTTCCAGGATAACCACTTTTTAGTATAAGACAAGGGAATGTGCTTTTGTATCTCACAGCCCGGCTCAATCCTGCTGCTCTGGTGTTTTCGTCCAGCAGAAGTCCCGACTGCACTGTGACATCACATGTCAGCGGCCCCAACAGCAGAACCAGACTGTAATAGGAGACATCGGAGCATAAGGACAGGTGAGTAGGGTTTTTTTTTTTTCCACCTTCCCTGGTCTCATATTAAAAAATTGGTTATCCTGGACAACCCCTTTAATTAAATGAATTGCCCCCTAGTATTATACCCCTGGTTCCCACAGACATAAATACTGCTCCCCTAATGACTCTTTATATAAATGATGTTCCCTAATGAACCCTTATATAAATGACCACTACCTTATACAAATAACCCCCTTCTATTAATAATGCCCCTTATCTCTTATATAAATAACACTTCTTAAGTTCATATAGCCGCCTTATAGAAAATGGCCCTTCCTAATGACCCCTTATACTATCAAAATACCCACAACTGTGCTAAAAAAAAATAAGTTATAGTCACCGACCTGCAATCCCTTAATAGAGCTGCCACCTCCTCTTCTTGACCTGTATATAGGATGTCTGCGTCTCAGCGCAGGAGGCACGATACTGTAACATCATCACACCTGTCTGCACCAAGAAGCAAACATATTCTGTCTGTGTTCTCGGTGTCCTGTAAACTGCAGGCCTGAAGTGGCTTGTGATTTACAAGACGGTCAGTTACAGCATGATCTTTACTGAGATCGGTGTCTTGCAGACGCCAATCTAGTTACAATTAAAGCCTGTACTAGCTTGGGGCAGCCGGCCCCTCTAACATTCTCTCTTCCCAACTATAACACTGCTCCTCACTATAACCCTTTCCTTTTTTTTTTCTTTCCCCTCGAATTGAATCATGCAGCTCATGCAGAAAACCTTCCAATATTTCTGCGGTCCCGAATAAAAGGGGAGAAGAAAATTCCTCAAAGCTAAAGGTCTGTTCCCATGTTCCAGGGTTTCATTCACATGAGGACAAAAACCCAACCTTATATGGCCGGCAGGACGCTGAAAATATAAGGGAAAGTTCACACGGGGTTTGGCCGCCTCAGGTTCCGGACCAAAATACGGGTAGCTGCGACTGGATGCCAGTGTAGTGCACTGGCATCCAGCTGCACACTCCGTTCCAGATTAGGCCCAAATGAATGAGCCTAGTCAAGGCGAATCCACCTGAAAGAATGAGCATCTCGATTTCAATGGGAGCCGTCTTTTTGGTCAGGATTTTGAGGCGGATACGGCCTCAAAATCCTGACCAAAAAACCCAGTGTGAACTTACCTTAAAGGGGTTGGCCACCCTCAGAATGAATGACAGCAAGTCGAAATCTAGAAAACTGTGAGGAATTGATACAGAAAGTATATTGGAAAATTGTATATCTTTTTATTATACATTTGTTTGTCAATATTGGTATGAAAGTGGCCAACCCCTTTAAATGTCCTGCTCGATCTTGGAGTTGCTCAAGACTCCTCACTGTTAGGCGTTAGGGGCAGCATGGTGGCTCAGTGGTAAACTGGAGACCTAAGTTCGAATCCAGCGAAGGACGACATCTGCAAATAGTTTGTATGTTCTCCCCGTGTTTGTGTGGGTTTCCTCTGGGTACTCTGGTTTCCTCCCACACTCCAATGATATACTGATATGGAATTTAGATTGTGCGCCCTACTTGAAACAGTGTTGACTGTAAAGCACTGTAGAATATAATGTAACAATGGCACAATATAAGTAAGCAAAATAAATAAATTCACCTGGGTTTAGAGGGGGTCTATCAGCAAAATTATGCTGTATGAGCCCCACATATGCCTGAGTAGACTTTAAAGAGGGTATTCAGGCACCTGTAATCTTATTTTAACCCCCACCCCCCGTTTTAAAATAATACCATAAAAACAAATATGCAAATGATACTTGGAAAATGAAGAGGAATCCAAGACGGATATCCATCTCAAATTCTTTTACATTTTACGCCATGTCAACATGCCCCTGTATTGACATCTGGGTGTTACTATACTATACTCAGCACTAATTGTACAATGTCAGACTGTGTAGGAACACACACGCCCAGTTGTCAGTTTGTTGATAAATTTCCAAAGGAATTACAGAACAGCACAATGCAGAGATGATCTAATACTGTCATTTCATAGTGAATAGTTTCATGGTGATTCTGGCATTTTGATTTTTTAGATTTAAGAATCTGTGCCACTGGAAACTGGTTGTAGCAATTTTAACACTACTTGTAGCTAACAGCTAGTTGCAAGCTGCGTTTGTACGTGACCCTTGCCTTTTTTTCTCAGAATGGGCAGGCTGTGTTGTAAGAAGTGAGTCAGAGTTCAATAGAAACCGAGGATTAGTAGGCCTTGGAGTGCTCAGAAGGCTTCTGTCTGCCATAAAAATGGAGCAGCAATATTGCAGGAGAGCCGTTCAGTTGCAGAAGTAAAAGTGAAGCTACAACTAATCACTTAGATAACATGGTTACATGTGACTACTGCACTTGAGGGATTAATGTTCTGTAAATGGACCATTAATGACAACCTAGCTGCTATTAATTTATAGCAGATTTCTAGAAGGGGATAAAGCCTGTCACCTCCTCTGACACGTTTCTCTTAGGGTGCATTCAGACTACGTAACGCCGGGCGTGTATGAGAGCCGTACACGCCGGCATTACGGCAGACTGCCGAACACTTCCCATTCACTTCAATGGGAGCGCTCGTAAACGCCGCTGTTACGAGCGCTCCCATTGAAGTGAATGGGAAGTGTTCGGCAGTCTGCCGTAATGCCGGCGTGTACGGCTCTCATACACGCCCGGCGTTACGTAGTCTGAATGCACCCTTAGAACATAACTGTACTCCCCATGACATAACAATTCTGGAGCAACTTTTCTTTCTGTTTTATTTAATTTATGAATGAATTGACAACGGGGTGTTTCTACACTGTCTGATATTGTCCAATGAATCATATTGTCAATTTACCCATAACTTTCTAGGAGGAACAACAACAGAGAAACAGCACAATGCAAAATTCTAAATGAAGTAAGGGGGTATTTACTTTTGCACATGGGTTTTATTACTGTTGAATAACTGCGGCCTATTAACGCAGCAATAAGTCAAAGCCAATGTAAAGCAATTGTTCCAGCTTTCCATTTAAAAGGAGCAAATACTTTTTCACAACCCTTTACAGAGCATAGCTGCTCCTCTATACAGCCCCCCTCCGTAGCTACACTAGTCGCATGAAAGCAGGTGACTGGTCTTTTGGTGGGGTACAGGAAGTCTTAGGACCCTTGAACACAACCATTTTGACATGAGAAGCCGCCTCAGAATCCGGACCAATAAACACCTCCTGCAGCCAGCCACGACTGTTGCGGTATTCCGCTCCGGATTAGGCCCAAATGAATGGGCCTAGACGGGAGGGAGTGTGACTTCTTTTTCCGCGAGTGGGAAGACACAGCTTGCAGAAAAAGAAAGTGAACGGCTCCCATTGAAGTCAATGAGAGGCGTTTTATTTGAGCCAGATTCCGCGTGAAAATCCGGCCCAAAAAACCCTGTGTGAACCCAGCCTTAGGTGACTCCACAGATGTGACAAAAACTCTAGGTCTCAGTCTTAGTCAAGGCCTGGGTCCAGCCACACCACTAACAGGATTAAGTAATTTGTATATAAAGCGAGACATATCAAAGAAAAGTACAGCACACACACGTTCTATTCATAGCCCCCACAAGTTGTGGAAAACTGAGACCACAAGTTGTGGAAAAGTTGCATTTTGTTGCAAATTTTGCTGCCAGAGCCCAGAGTGGATTTAGCATTACAGTATAGTATTAGTGCTTCCTTTATATTTTCAATATCTCTTGAATCCCCTCTAAGCTTTAGATTGAAATACACAGCAAAATCTGCAACAAAAAAAGCACAGCTTTTCTGCAATGTGTAACCACGAACTATCTTTGTAAATCCCAGAACCTGCTTTAAAGAGGACCTTTCACCATTTTTGGGCACATGCAGTGTTTTATATACTGCTGGAAAGCTGACAGTGCGCTGAATTCAGCGCACTGTCGGCTTTCCCGATCTGTGCCCGGTGTACAGAGCTTACGGTGCCGGTACCGTAGTGCTCTATGGTCAGAAGGGCGTTTCTGACCATTAGCCAGAGACGTCCTTCTGCCTTGTGGCGCCTATCACGCTGTGCTGTGGAGCGGGGAGGAACTCCCCCCTCCCGCTCCTGATAATGCTGGTCTATGGACGAGCTGTGTGAGCAGAGGGAGGGGGAGTTCCTCCCCGCTCCACAGCACAGCGCGATAGGCGCCGTGAGGCAGAAGGACGTCTCTGGCTAATGGTCAGAAACGCCCTTCTGACCATAGAGCACTACGGTACCGGCACCGTAAGCTCTTTACACCGGGCACAGATCGGGAAAGCCGACAGTGCGCTGAATTCAGCGCACTGTCAGCTTTCCAGCAGTATATAACACCGCATGTGCCCAAAAGTGGTGAAAGGTCCTCTTTAAGGGTAAGGGAGCGTTCACACTACTGCCGGTGTCCAACAGCTAGTGTCCGCTGCTAATGTCCATTCAAAATCTTGCGTGGACATTAGCATCGGACACTAGCTGAGTCTGTGACATTTTGCATTCGTTTAAATGGACATCGGGTGCATTCTTTTACTATCCGTGGGTGTCCTTAAGTGTTCGTTCCTAAAGATGTCCGACTTTTCAAGTGGACAACAAAACCCGACATTAGCAGCAGACACTAGCTGTCGGACACTGACGGTAGTGTGAACGCCCCATTAGAGCTTGTGGTGCAACCAATTGTATATGACTAGAACTTTGTCCAACCATAGCAGTCGATACCCACATTATATTAGAGGTAATAACTCTGTTTTGCCCACAACATCCTACAACCATTGGCTATTTATCCCACAACAATCAGCATCCTAAGGGTCCATTCACATGGAGGAAAATGGTAAGGAATTTGGTGTGGAATTTCAGCGCTGAAAAAAAAGGTTCGCATTTAGCAGAAAAAGGAACCCATTGAAGTCAATGGGAGGCTTTTTTTTTTCATTGCTGAAATTCCACACCAAATTCCTCACCATTTTCCTCCGTGTGAACGGACCCTACAAGGGACTTATTCAGGTCCACAATGCCTCCAAAACCATAACAGCAGGGGTTTAACTACCATAGAGGCAGCGGAGGCAGCTGCCACAGGGCCCGGGCCATGAGGGGGCCCGGTGACAGCCGCTACCGCTGCATTTTTTTTTTAATAGGCCGTTACGGGCCCTATTTACTTGCCGATCCTGGCTGGGCCGGAATCGGTAAGTGACACCGCGGGCCCCACAAATACTATCATTATACTCGGGGGTCTTTGCAGCCCCCCGAGTATAATGATCGGAGGCCCGGGAGAGGTAAGGGAACGTAACAAACACTGTTACTTACCTCTCCACGATCCTGCCAGGCCTCCTTCCTGACGTCCTTTCTGACGTCTCAGACGTCACATGAACCTGGTCTGCGTCCCGGGTCATGTGACGTCTGACGTCATTTCAGAAGGACGGCAGCGGAGAAGACAGCGTAGGAGCCGGGGGACAGGTAAGAAACAGTAATTTTTTATGTTTTTATTCCCCCATTATTATACTCTGGGGTCTGAAAAGACCCCAGAGTATAATAATTGTTTATGGGTGTCCACTATGGGGTATAATACTGTGTGCAGAGGACACTATGGGGGATAATACTGTGTGCAGGGGCCAGTAAGGGACATAATACTGTGTGCAGGGGCCACTATGGGAGATAATACTGTGTGCAGGGGCCACTAAGGGGCCGGTCAAGGTCTCTGACATCGGTGTCGGTTGGGGGGGCCCATGTCAAAAGTTCGCCATGGGGCCCAGTCATTCCTAGTTATGCCACTGCATAACAGTGTTGTGTAGGAGCCTTTAGTAGGAAAAGAAATATACTGGTGGAGAAATGCAGAGCTAACTATTTTATAAATATGCAAATTAAGCGCACCAGGGGCGGTGCCTGATTTACCAAACCTGCCTACGGACAGCTGCAAATGCTTTGGATATTTCTCCAGAACTGATGCCTGACTTCATTCCTTTACTTATGAATTACATTTTCAGCTGCAGTTTTATTGGTTTAATAGGCAGTTTGGACCTAATAGTCTCCCTGTAATATGATCATTTGTCCCCATCCAGTTCCATTAAATTGGCAGCATACCCTGAGCCGCGCTTCCTGACATATTTTCATGCCCACATATATGATGCAAGCAGCGATGATCGGGGACAGGTAACCACTTGTCAATGATGGGGAATAAGTTCCTATAAAAGTTTATTTGCTCACTTATCAGCCCCTGTAAAATCCCATTACGCTGACTGAGTGGCTACAGGATAAATCCACCTATACGGCCAATATGCAGACAGATTATAGGGGGTATGGCTGGTCCCAGATTATTAGCCATCTATACAGGGACTTGTGAATGGATAAGGAGGGCTAGTACAAGCCCCATCCCCCTCACCCCGTGACATGACACCGCAGGGCTGGCAGCTGCACATGAAGTGAAACTCCTCGGGGCTGAGCGCGAACCCGCTACTAGTCACACGGTCGCTTCCTATCCCAGTCATAACAGCAATCCATCCAAATACACGTCCATTGCGCAACGGCAGAACAGCCAGATGGCTGAGGAAGAAGGGGAACAACGGCAGTCACATGTCACAGGCCACAAGGTCATTTAACCCCTGCACTCCCGTTCGGCAGTCTTGGCTATAAAGCTGTCGGTGCAATGAGTAACCTCTGACAGCAGACGCATATGAGGGACGCCATTGTGAGGCAGTACAGGAACAGGCAGCCATGGCTTTTTCAGGGGAATTCCCCGCGCCGTCCAGGGCCGGGCTTCTAGTAAGCGGCGTCACATGACTAGGAGCCGCTCCAAACACTTACTGTCACTGCAATTAACTCTGTCAGTAACTGGGCTCAGCATGTCCTCATAGCTGGATCCCACACACTGGGAACCAATGGCAGCGAGCAGGAAACATGTCCTGCCCTGCTCTGACTCAGCACATTACACATAGAGGAGTCACAGGACACTACAGGAGAACACCGCAGGCGGGGAGCAGGGCTTCTTATAGAAACTCGGCCTTTCCTGCTCATTAGCTGATTTCCATACACAGAATGCTCATTGTTTTAATTATTTTTTGTGATAGTATAAGGGGGCGTTCACACTACTATAACTAGCATCCGGGACAACATGTTATCAACAAACACTAACAGAACCATCACAAATCCGTTTCAGATTACATTGATTTCAATGGGATTTTATCTGTTGACTGTTAGGGCAGGTTCACACCAGCACCCCGTCTCCACTTTGCAGGTTTCCATCTTCTTCCCGAGAAACAGGACAGGAGACAGAAATCGGCAGCAAGTTTTCAAATCCATTCACTTGAATGGGTTTGCAAAGTGACCGCCCGTGAGCGTTTTCTGCCTCTCCGCGGCAAAATTGTTTTTTTTTAACCAGACACAAAGTCAGACATGCAGGACTTTGTGTCTGGTTAAAAAAAAAGGTTTTGCAGCGAAGACCAGAAGACGCTCACGGGCGGACACTGACTGCTAGGTTTCTATCTCCTGTCCAGTTTCTCGGGCAGAAGACGGAAACCCACAAAGTGGAGACTGGGGCGAAGGTGTGAACCCACCCTAAGTGTCCATTTACACAAAATCCATCACATGTCCGTTTTTTTTTAGTGGAGATAAAAGCCTGATGTGCAGGACTTTTTTGTATAGTCAGAATAATGGACTTATGACGGACAGCTCTTTCATTGGTGATTTTTTTAGTTGAATACAGCATTTTGATCACTATGCCATTGTATGAGAGAAAGATGAATAATAAACAAGAGCACTGTTTTTTTTTATAGTATTCACTGTGCAGTATAAATAACAGCTAATTTTTCCCAACCCAAAACATAGTAAAATACTACTTTACGTTTGCGTTTGTGTGACATCACCCCTGCACTCATACAGAACACCAGTGACTGTCTCTCTGCTGTCTCTAATATCATGTCCTCGCTCTATCTGAAACTAAATCTCTCTAAGACTGAACTACTACTGTTTCCACCATCTAACAGATCTGTCCCTGATATATCCATTGCAGTCTCAGGCCTTACTATAACTCCTAGGCAGCATGCCCGCTGCCTCGGGGTCATATTTGACGCAGACCTTTTCTTCACCCCTCATATTGAATCACTCACACGTTCATGTCACCTCCACCTCAAAAACATCTCCAGAATACGCCCTTTCCTTACCAGAGATACACTAAAGACACTTACTGTCTCTCTGATTCATTCTCGCCTTGACTACTGTAACTCCTTACTAATCGGTCTTCCCCTCACTAAACTCTCCCCTCTACAATCTATTCTGAATGCAGCGTCCAGGCTCATCTATCAGGCTAGACGCTACAGCGATGCCTCGGGTCTGTGCCAGTCACTACATTGGCTGCCTATTCATTATAGAATAAAATATAAAGTTATTACTCTCATCCACAAGGCTCTCCATAATGCCGCACCTCCTTACATTTCTTCCCTCATCTCTGTCTACCGCCCAACCCGTTTTCTCCGCTCACTCAATGATCTAACACTTACATCCTCTATTATCAGAACCTCCCACGCTCGTATACAAGACTTCTCCCGAGCTGCACCACTTCTCTGGAATGCTCTACCCCGGACAATAAGATTAACTCCCAACTTCTACAGTTTCAAACGCAAACTAAAGACACATCTTTTCAGACAAGCCCATCACAATTCCTAATGCTAACCCTTCCGTTCTTGATGCCTTTTCAGCCTAACATACAGTGCCTACAAGTAGTAGTCAACCCCCTGCAGATTTAGCAGGTTTGATAAGATGCAAATAAGTTAGAGCCTTCAAACTTCAAACAAGAGCAGGATTTATTAACAGATGCATAAATCTTACAAACCAAAAAGTTATGTTGCTCAGTTAAATTTTAATAAATTTTAAACATAAAAGTGTGGGTCAATTATTATTCAACCCCTAGGTTTAATATTTTGTGGAATAACCCTTGTTTGCAATTACAGCTAATAATCGTCTTTTATAAAACCTGATCAGGCCAGCACAGGTCTCTGGAGTTATCTTGGCCCACTCCTCCATGCAGATCTTCTCCAAGTTATCTAGGTTCTTTGGGTGTCTCATGTGGACTTTAATCTTGAGCTCCTTCCACAAGTTTTCAATTGGGTTAAGGTCAGGAGACTGACTAGGCCACTGCAACACCTTGATTTTTTCTCTCTTGAACCAGGCCTTGGTTTTCTTGGCTGTGTGCTTTGGGTTGTTGTCTTGTTGGAAGATGAAATGACGACCCATCTTAAGATCCTTGATGGAGGAGCGGAGGTTCTTGGCCAAAATCTCCAGGTAGGCCGTGCTATCAATCTTCCCATGGATGCGGACCAGATGGCCAGGCCCCTTGGCTGAGAAGCAGCCCCACAGCATGATGCTGCCACCACCATGCTTGACTGTAGGGATGGTATTCTTGGGGTCGTATGCAGTGCCATCCAGTCTCCAAATGTCACGTGTGTGGTTGGCACCAAAGATCTCGATCTTGGTCTCATCAGACCAGAGAACCTTGAACCAGTCTGTCTCAGAGTCCTCCAAGTGATCATGAGCAAACTGTAGATGAGCCTTGACATGACGCTTTGAGAGTAAAGGTATCTTACGGGCTCGTCTGGAACGGAGAACATTGCGGTGAAGTACGTTACTTATGGTATTGACTGAAACCAATGTCCCCACTGCCATGAGATCTTCCCGGAGCTCCTTCCTTGTTGTCCTTGGGTTAGCCTTGACTCTTCGGACAAGCCTGGCCTCGGCACGGGAGGAAACTTTCAAAGGCTGTCCAGGCCGTGGAAGGCTAACAGTAGTTCCATAAGCCTTCCACTTCCGGATGATGCTCCCAACAGTGGAGACAGGTAGGCCCAACTCCTTGGAAAGGGTTTTGTACCCCTTGCCAGCCTTGTGACCCTCCACGATCTTGTCTCTGATGGCCTTGGAATGCTCCTTTGTCTTTCCCATGTTGACCATGTATGAGTGTGTTCACAAGTTTGGGGAGGGTCTTAAATAGTCAGAAAAGGCTGGAAAAAGAGATAATTAATCCAAACATGTGAAGCTCATTGTTCTTTGTGCCTGAACTACTTCTTAATACTTTAGGGGAACTAAACAGAATTCTGGTGGTTTGAGGGGTTGAATAATAAATGACCCTCTGAATAAACTTTTCACAATTTAAAAAAAAATTAAACAAAGAAATAACATTCTTTTTTGCTGCAGTGCATTTCACACTTCCAGGCTGATCTACAGTCCAAATGTCACAATGCCAAGTTAATTCCGAATGTGTAAACCTGCTAAATCTGCAGGGGGTTGAATACTACTTGTAGGCACTGTAGTTGTCCAAGCTCTATCCACATGTTCAAGGACACGACTAGTGACGGCTCACAAAGTTTTGTTTGTGTAATGACTGTAACCTCTATTACAAAATTGTCTGAACACTGTATAAGCAATGCCGCCCCTGCTACCTCTTGTGTCACCCCCTCTACCTCATAGATTGTAAGCTCTTTTGAGCAGGGCCCTCAGTCCCATTGTGTGAAATGACGTTCTTTGTTATGTATGTCTGTATCTGAACCCTATAAATTGTACAGTGCTGCGGAATATGTTGGCGCTATATAAATAAAATGTATTATTATTATTATTATTATTATTATTATTAGTCCTCTTGTTCCTCTTTGTATGTAGGCACTTTACTTTTTCTTATGGGTTTCTCTGTTTTTCAGCTATTTAATTTAAATGCAAATTAACCTTTTGTTGTGCTAGTAAATTAATATATTGCCAACTGTCAACTGGGTGTGGTCTTGAGTGCCAAATAAATGACATAGAAGCTAATGGCAAAACAAAAGAAATGTTTTTTTTTTTTCCAGCTTTTAAATGAAAGCAGGAATGAAGAAATAAAAACAGCCTAGTCCACAGACTGGGTAGTACCTTGCTTCTTGAACCCTGCTTACTATGGGCACGATAACTGAGGTCCCTTCTTAGCACTGTGGCTTAACTAACTAATACAAATGGTTTTGGGTTGTTGGATTACAGTCCAGCGCCCTCTTAGTTCTCACATGCACAGGCATTATTGCAGTGTATCCTCCTTGTGTTTCTCAAGCATGAGGCTACTTTGCATATAATTAGTAGCAGGAGTATCGAGGAAGTAAGTTTAGCAAGAAAAATAGCTAAAGAAGCAGTAACAGGAACAAAGTTAAAGGGGTTGTCCAGGCTAAAATTTAATTTTTCAATTAGGCCGGGGGAGGTGAAAAATAATCAAACATAGCTGTCCTTGGTGCTCCATTGCCTCCTAGTGCGGTCCAGTCCTGCAACTCCCTTATATTCTTCCAGCAGAAGTCCCCACCGCAGCGGAATTGACCCAGGATGTCACAGCCGGCAGGGACTTCCACAAAGGAAGACAGATGAGCAGCAGGATCCGACCACGCTGTGAGAACCAGGGTTAGGCTAGTGTGTTTTTTTTTTCACCTTGCTTAATTAATGCCTTCCCAGCATTCACTGGGAAGTTGGGTATTTAAAAACAACACCGGCGCTAATGCCCACAATCAGTGCCCACACTTCAAGGCTGAAGACCCACATTGCAGAAAAGCTGTGATTCATGACATCTCTGAGACCATGCAAGGCTCGTGGACTGGCTCCAGACCACAGGGGAGGTGAGTAACACTATTTGTTATGTTTAATAACCTCTACTGGGCCTCTGCTCATTATATTTTGGAGTTGAAGAGACCCCAGGGAATAATAATAGCTGTTCCATTTTGGAAGTGTTTGGTCCAAAAGAAACTTCTGAGCAAGCCTTGCCAGATTTGTCCAACAGATATTCTCAGTGTTGCCTCTTCAGGAACTCGGCAATCTTCCACCTAAGGCTAAATACTCATCTTACCTCATGGCAGATGCTACCCTGCTTAGACTAGGTCCCGTTAGCTCTGATAGCATGAGGATTGGTAATGGGAGCCCCTGTACCTAGATGTCATTTCAGCCACCCAATGCATCCTATCCTACTAATAATATAATACTAATATTATAAATGTGAAACTTTTGATGTTTGTTCATGCAAAAATAGCTGAATGGATTTGGATTAAATATGGCACATAGATAAATTGTAACCTTGATTAAAATATAGGCTACTTTTTATCCGAGTAAATGACGTGGCTTCACGAATGTTATTATTTTTTGTTCACATACTATATTACAATGCTCTTATCTCAGCTTCTGAGAAAGCCAGGGCTGTTATCTCTCTGTGTAAACACTCAGCTAACCCTCAGTGTTCAAGCATTTGCATATTATCTGATCTGCTTCAGGCACTGCTGACACACTGACATGGCCAAACAACTTTAATCCAAATTGGCAGTTTGCCAATTTTCAACATGCCTGGAAAAAGAAAATCTAATTTGTCGCAAACAACGAGAGTTATGAAGAAAGCCAGAAGTCACAGAGTCCTCCTCATCGGAGGAATGAGTTCAGCAGCAGGCCAGCTTGACAGCTCCCGAAACGCCGGAGCAGGCGGATCATCAACACCAACAACACGCTCATTATATGATGTTCCAGCGAGCTGCTGAGATGCCGGAGCAATTACAGGCACAGTGCAAGAAACAAGTTCAGCGGCAGGCCAGCTTGAGAGCTGCCAAAATGCCAGAGCATGCAGATCATCAACGCTAACAACTCGCTCATTATATGGCGTCCCAGCGAGCTGCTGAGATACCGCAACAATCACGGGCACAGCGCAAGGAATGAGTTCAGCAGCAGGCCAGCTTGACAGCTGTCGAAACACCAGAGCAGACTGATCATCAATACCAACAGCACGCTCATTATGTGGCGTCCCAGGCACGGTGTGAGGAACAAGTTCAGCAGCAGGACAGCTTGAGAGCTGCCGAAATGCCGGAGCAGATAAACCATCAATAGCAGCAATTTGCTGACTATAGGCGGATCATCGACGCCAACAACCCGCAGACGAAGTTGCGGGCAGAGGCTAGTATGCATATAATAAAAAGGGAAGGCTGTTAAATTTCCTCGCCAGTTTTTTATATGGGCAAATGAGCTGTGTGAGTTACTGTATGCTGCCTATCTCTAGTATAGTGAGTGTCTGTACCACAGGGTCTAGGGGCCTACTAGCCCCTTGTATCAGTTGCCCACCTGTCTCCTGTGGGCCTGTCCAAGACTGCATGCAAATAAGCCCTTACTGTGCTAGCTGTGGAACTACAGCAGTTTGTTTTTAGGACATGCAGCAAGAACATATCACATCTGCTACGTGCAGCTATACACTAAATCTCAAGTAGGAGTAGAAACTGCTTCTTACTACTGATAACCTATCCTTGTTGTCAGCAGTCAAGCCCCCACCAATCATCTAACTGCAAGAACTACTGTGCATGGGAATCAGGTACACCTTGTATTGGGTAGTTGTACTGTATACTATTTGAGGGGTGGTGGGAGACAGGAGGTTTGGGCTATTCATATGAATTGGTGAGTAGCTCCTGACCTGCAAATGAACATAGGGACTGTCCCACAATTCAAATAAATACACGTCAGTATCACAGGCAGAAAGAACTGGCACAATCTACATGTGATCAAATGTCTGGTATTGGAAGAATGAGTGAAAGACAGAGAGCTAGAAAACTGTGAGGTACTGATACAGAAAGTATATTGAAAAATTGTACAACTTTTTAATATACAAACAATAACATTAGTATGACAGTGGCCAATACATTTAAGGCTGGGACCTGTCTGACAAACATTTACGTTTCACACTCTATTGACTATGAAGGATGTTCCTGTGCAGTGAGAGCATAGGGAGATTTACTGTCAGACTAGAGGGGAAATACAATGCCTGTGCTAGGAGTAACACTGGATCCAGGAGAGGTGAGTTAGTAACAGTGTTTTTTTTTCATCACCTCCCCTGAGTCTTTGATTATTATACTTTGAGGTCTGAAAAGACCCAAGAGTATAATTGTTATGTCAGTCCAGGTAGCTGCAACGGGGCTAAGGAATAGCAGTAGGAAATCTCGCCCTGCACTACTCCCACTAGCTATCCCGGTCCCTGCCTCACGGGTGTGGGTCGGCTGTACTCAGGCTAAGCCTGACCCCGACGGCTCCTCTCTCACTGATACCGTAGGCCTAGAGGGAAGTGGGAGAAAGAATGCCCTATAAGATCTCTAGGGACTGGAGACTAAAGGGGGTCACCCCTAACGAACAAGTGAAGCTGCTACTGACAGAGACTGACAAGGGTGTGCGCTGACTAACAACACAAGCAGCACACAGGAAAAATGTGGGAAAGGATTCCCCCAAACCAATATGGGAAGGTACCTTACACTAGGAAACAAACACAGGGAAACTGAGTAGAAATCAAAGGATAAGGCAATTCACTCACACAGTCAATACACACAGAGGTAGGATTGGTGAACACAGAAGGGAAAACTCACACACCAACTAGTTCACCCAAACCTCCCAAAAACCAACCACGGAACTTCCTCTATCCAAGATAACCACCTACTCCTCCTGCTAAGGCCTAGCACTGTAAAAGAGACACTCAGCACAGAACCATGGGAGGCATGGGTTTAAATACAGAGTAGAGACCACTCCTTCCAGGTGCAAATGGGAGGACAGACTAATCAACCAGGAAATAAAGCTGCCTACCAACAGTGCGCGCGTGCAAGTCAGAAGGTGTGCACCAATACCCACGACAGGACAACCCCGCAGCGCCAGGATGCCACCCCAGACACCGCGCAGCCCAAAAACTCCCCAGGTAAGAAAAATAGAAAGCAATGAACCAAAATACTCCTAACAGGATCCTCCCCTCAAGGAGAAGACTCCGGATTCTCTAGGAGCATCCTTCTTCGGGAACTCCTTGTGGAATTTCTCCACGAGTCTGGGGGCTTACATATCCGACTCCAGAACCCAAGAATTATCCTCAGAACCGTATCCCTTCCATGCCACCAGATACCGTAGCTTCCCCCGAACGTATTTGCTATCCAGAACTCGGGATATCTCATACTACCCGGACTCAGAAACTGGTGGAACCTTAACTGGAGACGTTCCTTTCTTGGCCTTCTTTAACAAGGAGACATGGAACACCCGGTTTATCTTCCACCTTTTAGGTAGTTGCAGCTGCGCCGCCACTTCATTTACCATCTTGATGATCTTAAAAGGACCCACAAACCTGGGACCCAGCTTCTTGCTAGGAACCTTCAACCTGATATTCTTGGTGGACAACCAAACCATCTCACCAGGGAAGAACTGCAACTCTCCTCTCTTCCTATCCGCCTGGACCTTAGCCTGGTGCGACGCCCGCACCAGATTCTCTCGGATACGGGACCATACCCCTTGCAGCTTTTTAGAAAATAGCTCCTCCTCCGGAACTGGGGAAGAAATGGAAGAAAATACTCCGAAAACAGGATGTCCACCACCGGAGCAAAAAAAAGGTGTGGTACCTGTGGCGTTGGAATCATGGTTGTTTAGGGAAAATTCTGCCAGGGGGAGAAAGTCAGCCCAATTATTCTGGTTCTCTCGAACAAAACACCTCAAAAACTGTTCCACATCCTGATTCTTCCTCTCTGTTTGTCCGTTAGACTCCGGGTGAAACCCGGAGGAAAACGACAGTGTAACTCCCAACCTGCTGCAAAAAGCCCGCCAGAATTTAGCCACAAATTGCGGACCCCTGTCCGAAACGATCTCAGGAAGACCATACAGCCTTACAATTTCTTTAATAAACGCCTCTGATAGTGTCTTGGCACATGGCAGCCTGGAAAACGGGATCAAATGGCACATTTTCGTGAAGCGGTCAACGACTACCCAAATGACCGTGAAACCCTTAGACACCGGAAGGCCCGTGATGAAATCCATAGACAGATGAGTCCAAGGTGCCTTAGGAGGTTCCAATGGATGTAGAAGACCGTGGGGACGGGTATGCGACGCCTTGGCTCTTGCACAGACCGAACAATTTTGAACAAACTGCAAGACCTCCTTACTCCACCCTGGCCACCAAAAATTCCTAGACACCAATCTCATGGTCTCTGAAACCCCCGGGTGACCAGCAAGAACTGACTCATGACACTCCCTCAGGAGACTTTGTCGGAGAGTAGTTGGGACAAACAGCTTGTTTCTAGGTATCTTGGAAGGTGCAGCGTGTTGCGCTTCGATCAAGGCCTTCTCCAATTTCGCGCCCAATACTGCTACCACCACTCCATCCCCAAGAATAGTGGCAGGCGCCTCTCGTTCCTCCTCAGTCGACATATACCGGGATAAAGCATCAGCCTTAATATTCTTCGAACCCGGCACATAAGTCACGGTAAAGTGGAACCGCGCAAAAAATAGAGCCCATCTGGCCTGCCGTGCATTTAATCTCTTCGCCGACCCAAGATAAACCAAATTCTTGTGATCAGTAAATACCTGGACTGGCCTTCTGGCCCCCTCGAGGAAATGACGCCAATGTTCGAACGCTAGTTTTATTGCCAGTAGTTCCCTATCTCCGATGTCATAATTCCGTTCAGAGGCAGAGAATTTCTTAGAAAAGAAGGCACAGGGATGCGTACCCTCCTCGAACTCCTGAGAAAGTACTGCTCCCACCCCCACCGAGGAGGCATCCACCTCCACTTGGAAGGCCAACCTCTCATCCGGCTGTCTCAAAATGGGAGCGGACGAGAATCGCTTCTTCAATTCTTCAAACGCGGCTAGCGCCTCTGGCGACCACAGCACAGTCAGCCCCCTTCTTAGTCAAGTCCGAGATGGGTTTCACAACCTTAGAAAATCCCTTAATAAACTGGCGATAATAGTTGGAGAATCCCAAGAACCGTTGGACTGCCTTTAGGTTCTCGGGTCGCGGCCACTCCAAGACTGCCCTGACCTTCTCAGGGTCCATCTCGAATCCCTTTTCCGATAGGATATAGCCAAGGAAACATAATTTATTGACCGCGAACACACATTTCTCCAGCTTAGCACTTAATTGGTTAACCCTCAGGAGATCTAAAACCTCTCTCACTCTCTCCCAATGAGTCTCCAAATCCGGGGTGTAAATGAGTATATCGTCCAGATAGACCACAACCCCCCTCCCTATGACGGCACTTAGTACATCATTAATAAAATTCTGAAAAAAAGCGGGCGCATTGGTTAGACCGAAAGGCATCACAAGACTCTCAAAGTGTCCTAGGGGTGTGTTAAACGCTGTTTTCCACTCATCCCCCTTCTTGATTCTCAGCAAGTTATACGCCCCACGTAAATCTATTTTACTAAACCAGCGAGCTCCCGTAATCTGGCTGAATAGATCCGAGATCAACGGGATGGGATAGGGATTCCGCACCGTGATCTTGTTAATCTCCCTAAAATCCAAACAAGGGCGCAACCCTCCATCTTTCTTCTTTACAAAGAAAAACCCCACTGCTACTGGGGACTTAGATGGGCGAATATGCTTCACCTCTAGACTCCCCTCAATATACTCTTTGAGCGCCTCCCTCTCCGGAATAGTGAGATTGTACAACCGTGTCCTGGGTAGCACTGCATTTGGTATAAATTTAATCGAGCAATCATAGGAGCGATGTGGTGGTAATGTCTTGGCTGCCCTTTCCTCAAAGACCTCCCTGAACTCACATATTTCTTGAGGCAAATTGTCTATAGACAAAGACATAACGGATATGGGCAGACATCGACCATTACACCCCTTCCCCCAAGAAACTACTGACTCGGTCTCCCAGTTGATAATAGGGTTATGCTGCTTCAGCCAGGGCCACCCCAACACTACTTGTGCTGGTAACTTAGACAACAAGAACAAGTCAATCTCTTCCCTGTGGCCACCCACAATAAACTCCAGACCCTCCACCTGTTTGGAGATGACAGCTTGCTGTAGAGGGGTCTTATCAATAGCCCACACTGGTATCTGAGACTTCAAGACCAAAGGACTCACCCTTAATTGCTCACAAAACTCTGAGTCCATAAGGTTGACTGCCGAACCACAATCAACCAAAATCCGGCACTTCTGCCCATTTACCCATCCATCAAGGGTCAACCCGGCAGTCTGAGTACAGGAAACATACACACCTCCCTCCTTAGCAGGTTTTCTCCCTTTACCCTCAATAGACCTGGGGTTATTACTCTCCTTGGCGAACCATTCTCTGGAGGGGCATACCCTTGCCACATGTCCCATCCCTCCACACACAAAACAGCGTACTGTGCGGGACCCTTCACTCTTGGGTCTAGCACTTCGCACAGTGGCCCCAATCTGCATGGGTTGGTCCCCCGGGTCCTCTCTAAAAACAGAGAATTGAGGAGGGCTAACCCCCCTAGGACTCTTGTCTCCACGCTCCCGGAGGCGCCGTCCAACTCTAATTGCCAGCTGCATGGCCTCATCTAGATCTCTCGGAACAGGGTGAGAAACTAGATGGTCTTTAACCTGGTCCGAGAGCCCTGTCTCAAACTGACTAAGTAGAGCGGGGTCATTCCAGTGTACTTCTGCTGCCCACCTACGAAACTCTGTGCAATATTTCTCTATAGCGTGATCCCCTTGCACCAAACGTCGTAGGTCATACTCAGCCGTGCGTACCCTGTCTGGGTCGTCATACAGTAACCCCATTGTGGAGAAAAACGCCTCTACAGTTAGTAAGCAAGCTGAGTCGGCTGGTAACGAATGTGCCCAGATGAGGGGATCATCTCTCAATAAAGTAATAATAATCCCAACTCTCTGTACCTCAGAACCGGAGGAAAACGGCCGTAGCCGGAAATACAAAAGACAGTCCTTTTGAAATCGGAAAAAATCTGACCTCTTACCTCGGAAGGGTTCAGGTAACCTGACTTTTGGCTCCAGAGGCCGACCCACAGGGGCGCTACTTACCTGCCTCTGTATGCCCTCCACCTGAGAGGCTGTGTGTTGAGCCAACTGCTGTAACTGAGATACGTCAGAAGCTTGGATGGCATCCACTCGTAACTTGATCCCCTCCATCTCAGTGGAAATCTGCTGCACCGCCTGGTACAACTGTTTCAGGTCCGCCATAATGCAAACGAACCTTTTTTTTTTTTTTTTACGGCTGAGTGTACTGTTATGTCAGTCCAGGTAGCTGCAACGGGGCTAAGGAATAGCAGTAGGGAATCTCGCCCTGCACTACTCCCACTAGCTATCCCGGTCCCTGCCTCACGGGTGTGGGTCGGCTGTACTCAGGCTAAGCCTGACCCCGACGGCTCCTCTCTCACTGATACCGTAGGCCTAGAGGGAAGTGGGAGAAGGAATGCCCTATAAGATCTCTAGGGACTGGAGACTAAAGGGGGTCACCCCTAACGAACAAGTGAAGCTGCTACTGACAGAGACTGACAAGGGTGTGCGCTGACTATCAACACAAGCAGCACACAGGAAAAATGTGGGAAAGGATTCCCCCAAACCAATATGGGAAGGTACCTTACACTAGGAAACAAACACAGGGAAACTGAGTAGAAATCAAAGGATAAGGCAATTCACTCACACAGTCAATACACACAGAGGTAGGATTGGTGAACACAGAAGGGAAAACTCACACACCAACTAGTTCACCCAAACCTCCCAAAAACCAACCACGGAACTTCCTCTATCCAAGATAACCACCTACTCCTCCTGCTAAGGTCTAGCACTGTAAAAGAGACACTCAGCACAGAACCATGGGAGGCATGGGTTTAAATACAGAGTAGAGACCACTCCTCCCAGGTGCAAATGGGAGGACAGACTAATCAACCAGGAAATAAAGCTGCCTACCAACAGTGCGCGCGTGCAAGTCAGAAGGTGTGCACCAATACCCACGACAGGACAACCCCGCAGCGCCAGGATGCCACCCCAGACACCGCGCAGCCCAAAAACTCCCCAGGTAAGAAAAATAGAAAGCAATGAACCAAAATACTCCTAACAATAATAATAGTTCATGTATGGGCAACTATGGGGCATAATACAGATTGGGTGGGCCACTGTGGAGCATAATAGAGGTTGCAGGGGGCCCTGAAACCTTTATTATGCCCCATATTGGCCCCTGCAACCTCTATCATGCTTCAATGTAGTCCACCCAACCACTATTATGCCCCACAGTGGCTGTGGAGCATAACAGAGGCCGCAGGGGCTGCTGTGGGGCATGCAAGGGACATTTTATAAAAGTGTTCATTAGGGGACATTATGAATAGAAGGAGCATCATATATATACACTCACCGGCCACTTTATTAGGTACACCTGTCCAACTGCTCGTTAACACTTAATTTCTAATCAGCCAATCACATGGCGGCAACTCAGTGCATTTAGGCATGTAGACATGGTCAAGACAATCTCCTGCAGTTCAAACCGAGCATCAGTATGGGGAAGAAAGGTGATTTGAGTGCCTTTGAACATGGCATGGTTGTTGGTGCCAGAAGGGCTGGTCTGAGTATTTCAGAAACTGCTGATCTACTGGGATTTTCACACACAACCATCTCTAGGGTTTACAGAGAATGGTCCGAAAAAGAAAAAACATCCAGTGAGCGGCAGTTCTGTGGGCGGAAATGCGTTGTTGATGCCAGAGGTCAGAGGAGAATGGCCAGACTGGTTTGAGCTGATAGAAAGGCAACAGTGACTCAAATAGCCACCCGTTACAACCAAGGTAGCCAGAAGAGCATCTCTGAGCGCACAGTACGTCGAACTTTGAGGCAGATGGGCTACAGCAGCAGAAGACCACACCGGGTGCCACTCCTTTCAGCTAAGAACAGGAAACTGAGGCTACAATTTGCACAAGCTCATCGAAATTGGACAATTGAAGATTGGAAAAACGTTGCCTGGTCTGATGAGTCTCGATTTCTGCTGCGACATTCGGATGGTAGGGTCAGAATTTGGCGTCAACAACATGAAAGCATGGATCCATCCTGCCTTGTATCAACGGTTCAGGCTGGTGGTGGTGGTGTCATGGTGTGGGGAATATTTTCTTGGCACTCTTTGGGCCCCTTGGTACCAATTGAGCATTGTTGCAACGCCAAAGCCTACCTGAGTATTGTTGCTGACCATGTCCATCCCTTTATGACCACAATGTACCCAACATCTCATGGCTACTTTCAGCAGGATAATGTGCCATGTCATAAAGCTGGAATCATCTCAGACTGGTTTCTTGAACATGACAATGAGTTCACTGTACTCCAATGGCCTCCACAGTCACCAGATCTCAATCCAATAGAGCATCTTTGGGATGTAGTGGAACAGGAGATTCGCATCATGGATGTGCAGCCGACAAATCTGCGGCAACTGTGTGATGCCATCATGTCAATATGGACCAAAATCTCTGAGGAATGCTTACAGCACCTTGTTGAATCTATGCCACGAAGAATTGAGGCAGTTGTGAAGGCAAAAGGGGGTCCAACCCGTTACTAGCATGGTGTACCTAATAAAGTGGCCGGTGAGTGTATATATATATATATACATATATATATATATATATATATGTGGGTCGGGTGCATGGGGAATTGAGGAGTCTAAGATGTCTGTGCTGTAAACTCTACAGAGACAAGTCACTGCTGGAATAAGTGGTCATGGCGGTCCAAACAGAAGAGACGGGAAATGTGAGCAATGAGTCAGAGATATCTTCTGTAAGTCACAAAATGTTACTGCACTGTATTCACTGTAATGTTACCACTGGCAATAGCCCCTGATCATCCGCCTCAGGCAGCACGGAGGCTAGGTTCACCACTGCCAATAATCCATTTCCAATTACTTCTGTTTACGGACTTTGTCAAAATGGCAGGGCCAGTATCAAGTTACAGCAAATAGACATCTACTTATGTTGAATAAAGGGCTGTCGCCAGTGGCGTAACTAGGAATGACGGGGCCCCGTGGAGAACCTTTGACATGGGGCCCCCCTCCGACCGACGCCGAGAGACCCCGACCAACCCCCCCACACACACATTCTTGTGCACACTATTATGCCCTATAGTTGCCCCTGCACACAGTATTATACTCCATCGTGGCCCCTTCACCCAGTGTTATGCCCCATAGTTGCCCCTGCACCCAGTATTATGCCCCATAGTGGCCCCATCACCCAGTATTATGCTCCATTGTGGACACCGATTAACAAATATTATACTCTGGGGTCTTTTCAGTCCCCAGAGTATAATAATCAGAGACCGAGAGGGGGATACAAACATAAACACTGTTACTTACCTATTCCTGCACTCCCCGCTGACGGCTATCTTCAATGACGTCAGGGACGTCATGTGACCGGGGGCCTGCGTCGCGACGCACAAGGACGCAGGCCCCGGTCATGTGACGTCTGAGATGTCACACAAGTAGGCCCCGAAGCCTTCGCGGAGCGTGGAGAGGTAAGTAACACTGTTTGTTATGTTCGCTTACCTCTCCTGGGCCTCTGATCATTATACTCGGGGGTCTGAAAAGACCCTTGAGTATAATAATGATGTTTGCGGGGCTCGCTGTGTCACTTACCGCTCCTGGCCCCTGCCAGGATCAGCAAGTAAGTAGGGCCCAAGATAACGGCCTATTAAAAAAAAAAACGCAGCGGTAGCGACTGTCGCCGGGCCCCCTAATGTCCCGGGCCCTTTGGCAGCTGCCTCCGCTGCTTCCCCGATAGTTACGCCACTGGTTATCTCTACTGTTGTCGCTACTGCATAACTGAATCATTCTCTAATAAAGCAATTGAACCTTGCAAAGTTGAGAGTATTTCATTGGACTACAGGATATAGAACTGTATATTCTGGGCAGGCTGGTAGGCATACACAGACTTACAAGAAAAAGACACATAAGAAGTACCATAGAACCTCTATTTCACAGAATGTTTCTGGAGATCTTCATACAGAGTTGGTGGCTAATACAGCAATTACCATGTTTTTTTCTTAAATATCCGGACTCTTTCAGGGATCCTGAGGGGAAATCTTATCATTTTCAAGCTCTAATAAGGAACCAGCGTAGCTAAAAATAACAGCATAAAACTTACCCTGAACTTTCTTTGATGAGCTTCCCCTCTTTCCTCACCAGTTATTTCCCAGAGTCTTCTGTGGTCTGGAATTACTACTAGAGATCTTGACCCTGCACTCAGTCCCTGTGTTCATCACTAGCTAGTGCACTCCCAGCCATAGACTTACTGCATTGTCACAATGACATGAGACAATGAAGAAATTCACAAAAACTGTACAAAGTTCTTTTAATACTAAAATTCCTTAAATATGACACAGGACACATCTGGGCTTCATATGTGATTAACATAACACTAGTCCTTGCACAGCAGTCACAACAAAAGGCACTTGTGCTAGAGGTTCTATCACTTACATGCATTGTGGGGCGCCACACCCTATAGGTAAGGAGCCAGGAACTTCAGTAGTGGGTGATTTGGGGGGTTTAAATGGTTATAATCCAAAAAGAGCAATCAAGATATAAGACTTAACGTTTAATGATATAAGTTAAAAGTATAAATATACACAAAAATATAAAAAAGTCACACATCTGACATGTCACCTCATAGAAAACAATGGAACAACTCCACAACCACGGAATAGTTTACAGTGGATACGGCGGTTCCAAGTAAGGTAACCAATCACACTTACCCGACTTCAATCCGTGGTAGGAAAATTCCAAAAAAGTCCCAGGATTGAAGTCGGGTAAGTGTGATTGGTTACCTTACTTGGGACTGCCGTGTCCACTGTAAACTATTCTGTGGTTGTGGAGTTGTTCCATTGTTTTCTATGAGGTGACATGTCAGATGTGTGACTTTTTTTTATATTTTTGTGTATATTTATACTTTTAACTTATATCATTAAACGTTAAAGGGGTATTCCCACGTCGCATACTCACCAGTCTTCGTTGCTGTGAAATCTTCTGTATTCCTGCTTTGTTGCGTCATTGGTGGGCGGGGTTACATATGCAAAGCCAGCGGCGAGATGCCGCTGGCCCTGCGTGCATGCTCATAGATGGTGAGACCAGTCTAGCCTTCACAATGCCAATACAGACCCGGCATCTGCCTCTCTCTATTACAGCGGATGCTGGATCTGTGTTGGCATTGTGAAGGCTAGACTGGTCTCACCATCTATGAGTGTGCACGCAGGGCCAGCGGCATCTCGCCGTTGGCTTTGCATATGTGAATACAGACCCGGCATCCGCTGTAATAGAGAGGCGGATGCCGGGGATGGTTAGACGCCGGCACAGATGCACAGATGCCTGCAACATCGCTATGCTCCTGCCCTGCAAGAAGCCAGCGGCGGCAGGAGCGATGCTGCTATTACGCTCCTCCGCCCCCCCTCCCCTCCGGAATAGCAGCATCGCTCCTGCAGCTGCTGGCTTCATGCAGGGCAGGAGCATAGCGATGTTGCAGGCATCTGTGCCGGCGTCTAACCGTCCCCGGCATCCGCCTCTCTATTACAGCGGATGCCGGGTCTGTATTGGCGGACCCTTCCCCCCCAAAATGTAAACTACCCCCCCCCCCCCTTTCAGGCTCGCTCCCGTGCACTTAGCCCCTCCTGCCTCCCCCCTGAGAGCAGGCAGATACATCACTTGACTTATGACCAGATAAGTGAAGGGATGTGTCAAAAAAAATTAATAAAGTAAGATAGTGGACAAACAAAGCAGTTTTGCTGAAGCAATGTATTTAGGAAAAGTCTTACATTCACATTAACAAGCAGTATAGATAGGATCCTTGTGATGGGACAACCCCTTTAAGTCTTATATCTTGATTGCTCTTTTTGGATTATAATTAGATTAAGTGAGCAACGTTTTCTGCACTATAGAGTGTTTTTCTTGTCTGGTTTTAAATGGTTATTTCACTATTATATATATTTTTATATCTTTTAGATTTTTTTAAAAACTTTTTATTGTTTGATTATTTATTATTGTGTATTGTAAACTATGGGTATTCTTTTTATATGTCTCACAAGGGGATTTGAAGGTGGAATCTCAGATCCCTAGTGCAATGTCCTGCACTACGTAGTATTGCAGAACATCGCATATTAGTTTATATGAGAACTATGCATAGGCAGTCAGGATGCCATGGCCCTTGGAACACATGATCTTATCACAGGCGGTTTGACGGGTGACAGCTGGGGGGGCCAATCTTAAACCCAGGCCCGCTGGATGCTGTGATTGCTATTGATCATGCCATCCAAATAGTCCACCAGAGTCTGAGTATCTTACAATTCCAGTAGCTGGTCCCGGCCCTGAGCTGTGTAATACACCCGAGAGCTGGAACTAATGCTGCAGGCACAGCTTCTGTGCCCGCAGCATTACAGCACCGTACTATTACGGTTCTGAGCATTAACTATATGCTCAGCGCAAAGTAATAATATGGCGCAGAGTGGGAATGGGTTAAATGATAGAAGGTGTGGATAGGTCAATTCATGGTAGCCTATTTCCCCTTCTGCACAGCAAGCTTTCAGCTTACTTCTGTTGTATGATGGCAGCCAAAGGTTTCATAATCAACCTCCGCTCCAGGCTAGCTGGAGAGTGATGGATGTCCAGTATCCTTTCCCAGCTGAATTGGTGCTCATTGCTCTGATACGTTGCTGAGGGGCTCAGGGGAAGCATTCCGCCCAGTGGTCACAGTCCCACAATATTTTAGCTCTAGTCCTTTTGCTCCTTTGGCCCCTTGACACTGCAAGTGTACTAAAGGCTGGGGGTTGTAACAACCAGCCCATGCGTACTTGGTAGAAGAGTCTATGCTAGCAGTTCAGCTTCTGGCTGCTGCCAGATGTTCACAAAGTTGGCGCACCTATAGATCTTCCTCCATAGTGAAGGTGCCCCCGATCACTCCCCTGTGGTGTCAGTCAGTAACTCTGGGATAGTTGCTCCCCCTCCTTCATCCATTATGACCTTAAGCCTTGTGGTAGTGGGATTGGCATCTGCTTGCAAGGAGCCCCTTTTGTAGATGCTTTAGAGAGCCATCCCCTTCTGCCTTTCTCTGTTACTGCAGGACATTTTGATGCTGCTCAGGCTCACCTGCTATCACAGCAGGGGGGGGGGGGTCCTGTCTGTGGCCATTTCAGGTTATCCTCAGGGACCTCCTCCCAGGACTTCAAGCACAGATGCCAGTACAGAGCCGCTAGGCATAGGCAATGAAGCACCTATCATCGTTTCCTCTCCTCCAGATGAAGCCATTGTGCCACGCATTCCATGTCTTCCAGGTGGAGGTCTCCCTTGTATTCTGAAGATTCTGTCAGTTCAGGCAGTAGACAGCATTATGCGAAACAGGAACGTTCCACCAGAATGTCACCTCCTGGGGACATGCCAGCCCATGAAGTTCCAGAGTTTGCTGCATTTTTACATTGACAGTGAATGTTGACACTTCTTCCATTTGTGAGTTTGGTTTTGCTGTCCGAACGCCTGTTTGAACGCAAGCTGAAGGACGAGGAATAACACAGGCCAACGACCAAAAAACTTTTTCTATTTTTGTGCACTGAAACTAAAAATGACCTCCAAATTTGTCTATCACGTCTCAGATTTAGACAGAAGCCCGCCCCCTTTTCATTATTCGAAGCGTGTTTAAGCCAATCAGAACTAAGCTCTATTTTACATATCATTATCTCCCAATGTAATTACACATCTAATTCATTTACCAATTATCATAAGTCGATTGGATAAATGCTATTTTATCCTGGATATATAAAGCCACGTATTACTGCATAAGGTCTGTTCCCGCTTTATATTATATTTTCATTCAGTATTTTTTTAAATGGCATCCCATGCCGTTCGTGGTTGTGTCACATCTCCAAATTCCTTCTGCTATATATGTGGAGAATTTACTGTTAAAAAAAAACCAGCGGCCTGTGTCTGAGTTTGTTAAGAGAGTGTATTTTGCCTACTTTGGCATTAGACTTGGAGATCAGGACAAGACTTGGGCACCTCACAAAGTATGCTATATTTGTGTTGAAGATTTGAGAAGATGGTCGAAAGGAAAGAGGAAAGCTTTCAAATTTGGCATCCCGATGATTTGGAGGGAACAGAGAGACCACATTAATGATTGCTATTTCTGTTGCACTGACGTTAGTGGTTACAATTCCCAGAACAAAAAGAATATTTTGTACCCAAACCTTCCATCTGCCATTCATCCAGTGCCTCACAGTGAAGAAATTCCTGCGCCTCTCCCCCTGTATTATTTGAGATGCCTTTGGATACACATTCTCCCGAAAGTGATGGACAGGAAGGTGAAACAGATCCAGAGTTTGAATGTGGTTCGAGCGCTCAGCCCCAGTTGTTCTCCCAAGATGAGTTGAATGACCTCGTGAGGGATCTTGGACTTAGCAAAGAAAATTCAGAACTACTGGGTTCACGTTTACAAGAAAAAAATCTATTGGTCGAAGGAACATCAGTGTATTTTTATAGAAAGAGAGAACTCAAGTTTATTTTGAACAGGAAGAAAACTTGGTGTTTTGTCATGATGTCCCTGGATTGATGACTGCTTTCGGTATACAGTACGAAGCAGATGCATGGAGGCTCTTCACTGATTCCTCCAAAAGAAGCTTGAAAGCTGTTCTGCTCAATAATGGCAACCAATATGCTTCTGTTCCTGTGAAAATCTTCAACTAATCCTAGATAAGATAAAGTATCCAGAACATGAATGGGTGCTCTGTGGAGATTTACAGGTACTGTGCATGCTACTAGGTCAGCCTTCAGGATTTACTAAATTCCCATGTTTTTTGTGTGAGTAGGACAGTAGAGCTCGTGACCTTCATTGGATAAAAAAAAAGAATGGCCTGTTCGTCAATCCCTTACTCCTGGAGAGAAAAATGTTCTTCAGAGGAGCTTGGTTGATCCAAAAAAAAATTTGCTCCCTCCTCCTCACATCAAATTAGGCATTATGAAACAATTTGTGAAAGCCTTACCTAATACTGGACCATGTTTCACATATTTGAGTGAAAAATGTCCTCACCTCTCAGAAGCGAAACTTAAAGAAGGTGTTTTTGTTGGGCCTAATATCCAAAATCTGATGTTTGATGTCAACTATGAAGTGACAATGACAGAAGATGAAAAGGAGGCATGGAAAGCATTCAAAGATGTGGTAACCAAGTTTCTTGGAAATCACAAAGATCCAGACTACAAAAAAATCATTCAAAATATGCTGCAAAAATTTCAAAATCTACGATGTCTGATGAGCCTCAAACTTCACTTTTTGAATTTGCATGTGACATTTTTCCCTGAAAATCTTGGAGCACTTAGCAAAGAACAAGACAAATGCTTCCATCAGGATATCAAGGTGATGGAGAAAAGATATCAGGGTCGTTGGAACGTTGCAATGATGGGAGACTACTGCTGGTCGCTACATCGAGACCAACCAGAAAAATCGTACAAGAGGAAAAGCAATGTACGCAGTTTTACTGGCAAAAGAATTTGAAATTACAAACAGATGTAAAGTAATACCATAAGAAAGTAAATAAACAATGTTCATTATAAATGTATGTTAAATTTTCAATTTTTCTATTATAAATTTCATTTGTGGCACGTGATATCTGAAATAATGGTTGAGGCTAATTAGAAAAAAAACGGTGGGTGATACAGAAAAACTAATTGCAGATTTGTGATCAGCACCTAAAAAACATTTAATATCACTTTACCAGACAAAAAAAGTTTTCAAAAACTGTTTTTTTGTCGGCCATTGGCTTCTAGCCTTTGCAGCGTTAGGATTAGAGATGAGCAAGTAGTATTCGATTGAATACCTCCAAGCCATAGGTTTCTGTGTAAGCGGCCGAACACCAAGGGGTTAAATGCATTGACTATTCGATACGCTTAACTCCTTGGTGTTCGGCCGCTTACACCTATGGCAGGGAGGTATTCGATCGAATACTACTCGCTCATCTCTAGTTAGGATGCATGATGGGTGAGCATCACCCTGTGCGATGTTACGAATTGTTTATATACATGGACATGATATATAATGTGTACAAGTCACGGGGTGGTAGTGCCTGGGGGTAATACTATGAAGATTTCAGCTCAGTATGGGGTGAGTGGGTCAAAGCTACTAACGTTTTACCATTTCTTGTAATTTATTCGAGTTGTTAGAACTTTTCTAATTAGTGGTTCATTTTGAAACATGTTCCAGTTCAATTGTTCATTATATGGGCAATTTTTTGTTTGTTGCCCCAGGTGACGGGAATAGTTGCCATTTATGTTGGAGAAATTTTGGATCCTTTTGTGTAAGTTTGGTGTGCTACTTTCTGAATAACAAACAGTGTTTCCAACAAAGTTGTTATCCTTTTTATGTATAGAATTGGATTTGGAGGTGATGGAGTCTCACCTTCTGGCAGACAGACCAGAACATGTGCTTTCCTTGATTCAGGTCACCCTCAAGCAACAAGCAACTGCATTCCTTGTTAGGCTTGTTGGTATCTGCGTGCTAGATTATGTCAATGGGTCAAGTTTTTTCTACCCATAATAATATAACTGACATGCTGCGATTTCCAAAACCGCAATGGTTTTGGAAATCGCAACATGTCCGCTTTGCATATTTTACCACAAAGTGAGGATTAGATGGGTCCCATGCACTTTGCTGTGACTGTAGAATGTAAACCGTGGCACTTACGCCAAGTGCATCCCCGGCCTAAGGCTAAGGCCCCACGTCACAGAAAAACTTTTATTTATTGCGGATTTCGCTGTAATTTTTTAAGTCAAAGTTAAGAATGGCTGCAAATGGAATGGGAAATATACACAGTATTTCTACCTTCTGGTCAATCCACTCCTTTAGTTTCTCCAATGTGAGACCTCAACCTAAAATAATTTTCCTGCTGCAGTAATTTTACTGCTTACAGTAATTTTTATGTAGCCTACATATGATGTTGAGTAGCTTCGGGTGGGGTAGAACCTGTGATGTGGGCATCATGTTGATGTTTTTTTTATTTTACTCTACATTACCCCCACTTACGTTCATAATAGACCTTTGGGGTATTTAACAGTACTTTTTTTGTTTGTTTTTTTGCTAATTTCCCCGGTAGTTGGGCTGATACAAGTAGCCGCAGTTAGAGGAGGAATGCAGTCTCCTAATCTAAGCAGCTGGTGTGGGGCCTCTAGAACCCATTAGAGCAATCAAAAACATCTACCACTGTTCTTCCACAGAGCTTGTCACCCACATCCAGCTGTGCTGGACAGAATAACATTTCCCATCCTTATATCACCACATAACTAAGCAGATTTGCTGTTTAATTATCTAATAAAGGGCTGATCAATCCTGTGATACCAACAAATGCAGGCGTTTGATCGGTTATATTTACCTCTGGGAAAGCTGGGTGACTAACTGATATATAAGCTTTACTAGACCCCTTTTTTCCTTTTTAGAGCATACTTGCCCTTTTTTTTGCATGTAGATTTCCAGGAGCTTTGGCACAAAAAAAGCTAACCATAAAAATTGATGTGATCATGCCCTCTTTTTACATATCTCCACCCCTTTGAGGCACATAATTCCCCCTTTTTGTTGTATGTAATGCCCCTTTTTGTTGATGAGAACATGATCAGATCACATATAACATGACGAAGGGCATAGAAAATTTGGAAGCGTTCTACAGATTTGTACTTTGAGAGGTCACCCATTTTATCTTGAGCCCCCTGGAAGTTTATTGAGATTTGATAATATGTTTTAGAGCTGTGAAAGCCACAAAGGCAATTGTCGTAGAAGCAAAGATATCTTATGTATTTGGCTGCCTTTAGTAATCCCAGTGCAAGTTATCACTCACACCCTTCTTTCCCAAATTGCAACTCTGGCAAGGTATACAGATATACATCCATTTCCACACATTACTGCATGACTTAGCAGATTTGTCATTCAGAGGTCTTTTAAGGTGTGTGTACCGTTCAGTCTACAAACATACAGCTCTCTATATCAGTTCTCAGATGTCAGTCTGGGGTACATAATTACAATTTACACTATGCTGAATTCCATCAATATCCTTTTTATGAATTTTTATGTACATTTCTATGTCAATGTAAGAGTTTCAAAGGTTTTGCAGTTATCTTCATTGCTTGACTCACGCAGCTATACACAAGGCTGAGGCAAGTCATGTGGAAGTGTGACAACAAAGGCATATGATGCAAGACCAGAGCAACACAAGAACCAGAGATACAAGCTGTAATGTAAAACAACAAAAATGTGTGTAATCTCTGCAAGCATAATAAATAAACTATGACAAATTACAGCAGAAGCAAAGAGGAATGTGTCTAACCTTTATGACAAAATCACCCTAGATTTATAAATAAGACTTCATTTTTATCTGCTAATATACTATACATGTAAAAGCTTAAGAGTCTTCAGCAGTTGATACCTTTCGACGTTTAATTGAAAAGATGATGACGAATAGCAAGCTTTTCAGACTGGCTTGGTAGAAACAGTATCTGAAGAATCAAATATTTTTACACAAAAGGACATAGGAACATAGTGGTAAATGAGACAAATCATGTAAAATAGAGCTATCAATATAAGGAAAGAACTAAACAGCCACAGCATACTATTATTATTATTATTATTATTATTATTATCATATTGGAGCAGTTACTTGATAAGGAGTGTGAAAGTTTTATTCACTTCTTGAGATCTGCTCCCTGGTTGTGATGCCTACACCAGATCTATCACATTCCTTGATCTCCTTACTAAAATATATTACAATGTTTCTTATTTTAATCTGTACTATTCCTTTATGAAAAGCTGTTTATAACTGGAGGTATGCTTTAAGGCCGGGGATACATGGGCAACAAATTGGCAGTGGGTTAGCTGTGGCAGAATGTGAACAGCAGTAGCAGGGAATCCATATATTACAGAAAAAGAAACGTATTGTCTTGTGCTGTGCATTGTCCGCATGGAGACCCCCCCGGGTGGAATACAATCGCAATTGCAAGAACTGTGCTATAAAAGCACATGGACCCCATAGACCAGGGGTGCTCACACTTTTTCAGCGTGTGAGCTACTTTATTAGCTGCCCAAGGCAAAAGATCTACTAGGTCAGGGTGGGCTTGTGGGCCTGGCTTGTGGACGGGGCCGGGCGGATCGTGAAAGCAGGAGACAGCAGCTTTCTGTGGCTGCCCAGGGATCCCCGGTGTCTGCTTCTTCACAGCGCAGGCTGAGAGTTATCTGTGGACACTGGCAGGCTGGGGCTGCGGCAGCCCCGCCTGCCAGTGTCCGGAGATGACTCTCAGCCTGCACTGTGAACAAGCAGACACCGGGGATCCCTGCATCCCGCGATCAACCCATACGTCCTTTGTGATCTACCAGTAGACCGCGATCGACGTATTGGGCACCCCTGCCATAGACTATAATGGGGTCCGTGTGCTTTTATAACACAGCACTTGCAATTGCGATTGTTTTCCATTTGGGGGGTCCTCATGCAGACTACCCCAGACGGAATACATACGCTAATGTGAACCAGGGGTTAAATGGATAGTCAAACATTTTTCAGGAAGCCGATAGCTTTATAGCATGAAAAAACTATATCACCTAAAGGACCTCGCACTGTACATGGTCTAATCCCTGGGGTATCTGGTCAGAAATAGAACAGAAATGATGATGTTATGATTGTTGTCCATGTGACTGTACATTAGTCATTCACTAAGTTCAGCAGTTACTTGTATGTGAATAGCAGGGGACTGCTGAGGTCAGTGATTGTCACATGTATTATGGATGTGCTGACATCACTTCCGGTGCAAAGGGGACCAAGAGACATGGGGACTTTAACTAGATCCGCTGGAACTGGAAGTAAATTAGTTTATTGTTATATGACTATCTGTCCCGTGTATAGTTTTGAAAAATCTTGTAATATCCCTTTAAGTTAGAAAAACAAACTACTTAGAAATTATGCAAGCAAGTATTCTTGATTACGTGTAATTTCTTATACCTCAGTGATGGCAGCCGATATTCATTTCGAGTAGCCCCTCAATATTCGACTATTCTACCAAATATTGAATCTCATTATAGTCTATAGGGAAAAAAGGCTTGTTTCAGGGGAACTATTCAACTAATGAGAGTCACCAAGTCCACAATGACACCCCAGGAAATGATGCCAACACCTCTGGAATGCAACTGGGACAGCAGGGGAAGCATGCCTGGGTGCATCTAATATGCCCAAGTCCCAGTATTACCCCACTATCACAGCCTATCAACTAGACACTTTCCACACTCAATAGATCCTCTATGAAAGTGGAAAAATACTTGGAAACCTTCTACACTACTCTCTACATTAATATGGACAAAAACACAAATTTAACACGGAGTAAATACGTAATATGTAAAAATAAGACTCCCATTGACTTCAATGACATTTTACACGTGTATTTTAACGTGTATTTTGATGTGTATTTTGACGTGTTTTTTTACATGTTTAAAAAAATTTAATTGAAGTCAATCGGAGTCTTAGGGTCAGTTCACACGTGAACTGCCCGCGCGGGCAGGAACGGTGAGCCGCGTCTCTCTCTTGTCAAAACCCGCCTGAATGAGCCGACATAGGAGGGAGCTGCCGGGGGCATGTCCGCCTGAAGAAAGGGCATGTCCTTTCTTTTCTCCGCTAGCGGCAGCCCGCCACTAGCGGAAAAAAAAAGCCCGGTGGTCTACATAAACCACCAATGTAAAGGGGTGGATTTTGAAGCGAAATCCACTGTCAAAATCCGCCCCTTTGTTCACTTGTGAACTAGCCCTTATTTTTACACGTGTATTTTTTACATGTGTATTTTGCCAAAATACATGCGTGTTTAGTCCATGTGAATGGGCCCTAAAGAAACATTAGCATGCGCTCATCACAATCCCTGACTTGATAGCTGCGTAAAGCAGGGTGCAGGCTACAACGCTGATGAGGCCCGAGCACCAGGAACAGGTGTTACAAAGGCTAGCGGATAATGCTTCCAGCTGCTTTTCCACCAGCCAGTCAGCCACTACCTCCAGTCGTGATCATACCCAAGAGTCTGCCCCTCCTTCCTCCCAACATGCCCAATCTTTCCAGCAAAGTCATCTCACCCTTGCCCCCTCCCAGGAGCTACCAGAATAATTTCTGTGTCCTGATGCCCAAACACTGGAGCATCTGCCCAATATACCTGTCCCATACAGGTGTCCAGCAAGTATAGACCGTACTTCACATACACTCAAAATAGATACCGTGCATACATCCCTTTGTGTGCCCAATATACCTGTCCCATACAGGTGTCAAGCAAGGATAGGCTGTCAAGCAGGTGTCAAGCAGTATAGACTGTGCTTCAAATATACTCAAAATAGATACCGTGTATGCATCCCTTTGTGTGCCCAATATACCTGTCCCATACGGGTGTCAAGCAAGGGGTCTACTTGCCAAACGGTATAGACCGTACTTCACATACGCTCAAAATAGATACCGTGTATACATCGGTTTGTCAGCCCAATATACCTTTCCCATACGGGTTTGAAGCAAGGGGTATACTTGCCACACAGTATAGACTGTACTTGCTATACAGTCAAAATATATACCGCGTATACTTGCAATACACTGCGCTTGTATACATCTTGAAATGCGTAAGGCTAGCAGAAGAGGACGAAGACGGGGGCGTGGAAATCCAACTGGGGGCCCAGGCCCCAGTGAAGCTACTGCAGATGCAATGCCTACTGGTGAGGGGCAGCCAGCATTGTGCTCATCCACAATCCCTGGCTTGATGGCAATGTTAAGCAGGACGCAGGCTACAATGCTGACGAGCACCAGAAACAGGTGTTACAAGGGCTAGCGGATAATGCTTCCAGCTGCTTTTCCACCAGCCAGTCAGCCACTACCTCCAGTCGTGTTCATACCCAAGAGTTTGCCCCTCCTTCCTCCCAACATGCCCAATCTTCCCAGCAGAGTCATCCCACCCTTGCCCCCTCCCAGGAGCTGTTTTCAGATCGTTTTCCACTCTTCCACTCTGTTCAACCACTTCCCGAATCCAAGGAGGTAACAGACGAGTTTCTCTGTTCTGATGCCCAAACACTGGAGCATCCGCCATCACCTGCCAATTTTGTGGTTGTGGACCCGCAACAAGTGTTTCTCGACCTCAGTGATGATGATGAGACACAGTTGCCATCAGGGCAGGCTTTGATTATGTGCATTTTGCAGTAAGTGAGTAAGCAATTGGAAGAGGAGGTGGTGGATGACAAGGCCACCGACCCAACCTGGACAGGGGTGATGTGTAGCGGGGAAAGCAGTGTAGATGTGGAGGCAAGCACAGCACCAAAAAAGGTGGCTAGAGACAGAGGCATGTCCAGAGGCACAGGACAGCTGCTTCACAGAAGCCAGGCCAGAGCCAGCAAGATGTTCCCTGTACTAGCCACTCGCCCAAAAGTCACCCATCGAGGCCACTTCCCTCGATGGTGTGTAATTTTTTCAACGTATGTGCGGATGACAAACTGAGTGCAGTTTGCACACTGTGCAATTCAAAACGGAATAGGGGCTCTGAGAAAAGCAACCTAACCACCTCAGCCATGCGCCGTCATTTGGAAGGCAAGCACTGGGCTAAGTGGTAGAGAGTAAACACAGGACAATCATCAGCCGGCGTTGCCGACACTGACTCTTCCACTGTTTCCAGTGCTGGCGCTGCAGTCCAGATCACCAGCCAGGACACCTCCATATCTGCCTCTGACACTTTGGGTACTTCATCCTCCCCTTTTCCTGCCTCTGCTCCTTTGGCCTTCACCATCATGCGCCTCTTCCCAGCAAATCTCCATCTCCCAGACGTTTGATTGCAGGCAGAAGTACAGCGCAACCCACCCACATGCCCAAGCCTTAAACGGCCACATCGCAAAACTGCTGGCCCTGGAGATGTTGGCGTTTCTGCTTGTGGATAATCAGGCCTGATGGCAGCTGCGGCACCTACAGTATGCTGTCCCTAGCTGTCACTACTTCTCTTGGTGTGCCATCCCCGCCTTGCACCAGCACGTGTCCCATAACATCAGGTGGGCCCTGAGTTCTGCGCATTGCTCTAAGGTCCACTTGACCACCGATGCCCAGACAAGCGCATGCAGACCGGGACGCTGCATCTCTGTAACGACAAGCTTGGTGAATGTAGTGGAGGCTGCAACCGGGTCGCAAACTGGGACGGCCTATCTCCTCTCCCCGCCGTCGTGCTGAAGCTCATCAGCTTGTGCAACAGAAAACACACTGCCCCCGAGGTGAGGGATGTCATCCTAGAGGAGACTGCAATGTGGTTTTCACCGATGCACCTGGGCCAAGGCATGGTTGTGCGTGATAATGGCTGGAACCTGGTAGCGACTCTGGAGCTTGCCAGACTCAAAACACTTTCCATGCCTGGTCCAAGTTTTCAAGATGGTGGTGCAAAGGTTTTAAAAATCTACCCCAATGTGCCTCAGCTACTGGTGAAAGTGCGCCGCTTGTGTGCCCACTTTCGTAAGTCTACATTTGCCGCTGGTAGCCTCAAAACCCTCCAGCAATGTCTACATCTGCCTTAACACTGGCTGTTGTGCGACGTCACCACACACTGGAACTCAACATACCATATGTTGAGCAGAGTGTGTGAGCAGCAGAGACCTTTGATGGAGTACCATCTCCAAAACCCAAGGGTTCCTCAAAGTCCTCAAAGTCAGCTCCCTCAGTTTCTGCACCATGAGTAGCCATGGATGGCAGACTTATGTGAGATACTACGCGTCTTTGAGAAGTCCACCAATAGGGTCAGCTGTGCCGACACATTAGTGAGCATAACCATCCCGCTCCTCTGTGTGATGCGAGAATCCCTCATTGCAATTAGGGATAACGCATTGCACGCTGAGGAGTTCGGGATAAACAGACCCATCACAGCTAGATACTCAGAGCACACTCCTGTCAGCTTCTCAGTGTTGAATGACAGAGGAAGAGGAGAAGGATGAAGTGGCAAGTGATGTCATTCTTACACACAGTGCTAACAGGGAAGTTCAGTACGTCCCATTGCTTCAGCGAGGATGGGGTGAAGAGGAGGAGGAAATTGAGAGTGACCCTTCCAGTGGGGGCTGCAAAATCATGCCAAGTAACACTCTGGCACACATGGATGACTTCATGTTGGGCTGCTTTTCAAGTGATAAACGCATTGTACACGTCATGGAGAGGAACCAATACTGAATTTTTGCAATCCTCAACCCCCGGTATAAAAATAACATCTCATCTTTCATTCCAGTAGAGGGGAGGACTAATCGCATAAATCATTGCCACAAGCAACTGGTGCAGAATATGATGGAAATGTTTCCGTCAACCCTCGCTGGCGGCAGACAGGACAGTTCCTCCAACAGGCTAACAACTGCCATCTGGTCCACACCCACCAGGAGAACATTCTCCAAGGTGTGGGACACGTTAATGGCACCCCCTCGCCAAACTACCGCCACTGAGGGGCCTAGTCTCACCAGGAGGCAAAAGTATAGGCACATGTTGCGTGAGTACCTGGCCAACCACAGCCCTGTCCTCTCCAATCCCTCTGCACCCTACACGTATTGGGTGTCGAAGTTAGACCTGTGGCCCTTAAAGTTAGCCTTTTTGGTGGGACAGAGTTTACACATCTGTCACTTGCTGAGCGACTCTTCTACTTGTAACATCATAATTGAACCTGCGTGTGTATGTTTTCTTTTGAGTTCAAGTTTGATTTCTGTTTCCTATCTTGTCACAAGTTTTGAAAAATGAAAACTGGTCAACGATTTACTGTAGTTATGTTTTCTCATAGTATGTTAGATTATCAATAGAATATGAATAGATTACAGTTAGAATAGCAATAGATTTGTATTTAATTTATTGAGCGTTGCTGAAGAATGGCATGTAGAAAAGTTTTTCTTCAAAGATAATTTTTGAATATTTAACCGGTTAAGGACCAGGCCCAAAAGTATGTTAAAGACCAGGCCTCTTTTTTCAAAACTGACATGTGTCACTTTAAATGGCAATAACTTTGAGACGCTTTAACTTACACAAATGAATTTGAGATTGTTTTCTTGTAACACATTATACTTCATGTTAGTGGTAAACACTAATCAATATTTTTGCATTTATTTATAAAAAAAACTAGGAAATTTGATGGAAATTTGAAAAAAATTGCAATTTTCAAAATGTGAAATTCTCTGCTTTTCAGGCAGATAGTCATACCATCCAAATACTTGAATAAATATTATCTCCCATATCTCTGCTTTATATTGGCATCATCTTTTGATTGTCTTTTAATTTATTTTGGACGTCACAAGGCTTACAAGTGTAACAGCAATTTTCCAGATTTACAAGAAAATTCTCCAAACCAATTTTTTAGGGACCACTTCAGTTCTGAAAGTAATTATAAAGGCCTGTATAATAGAAACCCCCATAAATTACCCCATGTTCAAAACTGCACCCCTCAAATTATTCAAAACAGCATTTGGGATGTTTGTTAACCCTTTAAGCATTTCATAAGAATAAAAATAATATGGCAGTGAAATTTAGACATTTCATTTTTTTTCACTAATACATTCATTTAGACCCAAAATTAACACATTCACAAAGGGTTAAAGGAGAAAATGCATCTGACAGTTTATTGTGCAATTTCTCCCGTGCACAGAAATACCCCATATGTGGGCGTAAACTGATTTTTGGGCACACGGCAGTGCATGGAAGGGAAGGAGCGACACTGGGTGTTTGAACAGCAGATTTTGCTGGAATAATTTTCAGCGCCATGCCTTATTTGCAGAGACCCTAGAGTACCAAAACAATAGAAACCCCCCAAAAGTGACCCCATTTTAGAATCCACACCCCTCACAGAATTCATCAAGGGGTATAATCAGCATTTAGACCCTACAGTTGTTTCACAGATTTTACTAGCATTGGATGTGTAAATGAAAAATTACTAAAATGTCACTTTATCTCCAAAGTTTTCATTTTCACAAGGGGTTAAAGGAGTAAAAGCCCCCCACAGTTTGTTAAACAATTTCTCCTGAACACGGCAATACCCCATATGTGGCTATAATCTGCTGTATGGGAACATGGCGGGGCTCAGAATGGAAGGAGCGCTATTTTGCTTTTGGATGGCAGATTTTGCTGGAATAATTTTTAGGTGCCATGTCGCATTAGCAGAGCCCCTAGAGAACCAATACAGTGGAAACCCCCTAAAAGTGACCCCATTTGGGAAACTACACCCCCCACAGAACATATTAAAGGGTAAAGTGAGCATTTTGACCCTACAGCTGTTTCACAGATTTTATTAACATTGGGCCATGAAAATGAAAAATTACTTTTTTTCCAACAAACTGTCAAATTAGCCCCAAATTTTTAATTTTCACAAGAGGATAAAGGAGAAAAAGCTCCCTAAAGTTCGTTACACAAATTCTCCTGAACACAGAAATGCCCCATATGTGGTCATAATGTGCTGTATGGGAACATGGCGGGGCTCAGAATGGAAAGAGGGCAATTTGGCTTTTGGAGGGCAGATTTTGCTGGAATATTTTTCAGGTCCCATGTCGCATTTGCAGAGCCCCTAAAGTATCAATACAGTGGAAACCCCCTATAAGTGACCCCATTTTGGAAACTACACCCCTCATAGAATTTGTCTAGGGGTAGAGTGAGTATTTTGGCCTCACAGGTGTTTCACAGATTTTATTAACATTGGGACATGAAAATGAAAAATTACTTTTTTTCCCAATAAATCGTCCATTTAGCGCCATAGTTTTAATTTTGCAAATAGTTTAAGAATTAAAAGCCCCCCACAGTTTGTTACACAATTTCTTGTGAACACGGCAATACCCCATATGTGGTCATAATCTGCTGTATGGGTACATGGTGGGGGTCAGAATGGAAAGAGCGCTATTTGGATTTTGGAGGGCAGATGTTGCTGGAATAGTTTTCAGGGTCCATGTCGCATTTGCAGAGCTCCTAAAGTATCAATACAATGGAAACCCCTCAAAAGTGACCCCATTTTAGAAACTACACCTGTCAAGGAATGTATCAAGGGGTATTATCATTGTGAGCCTAAAATGCTTCCCAAAAATTAATGTACAAAATGAAAATTGAAATGTTTAAAAATATGCCATTTCGGTGCCCAATACGTTGCACCCACTTTGTGTTGTCAGAGACCTGCACTCCTAAAACTATTAAGTGGGCCATCCTGGGGGTCAAAAAAATTATATATGTGGGTGTAAACTTCTGCTTGGGCACACAGCAGGGCTCAGAAGGGAAGGACCACTGTGCGTTTTAGCTTTTGGGGTACAGATTTAGAGGGACCCTCTGGGCGCCATGATGTTTTTGCAGAGCCCTGGAGGTTCCAGTAAATTGGAATTCACCAAGAAGTGACCCCATTTTGTAGGGGCAATTTTAGGGTCTCTGCAAATGTGACATGGTGTCCAAAAACGAAGAATCTAAATCTGCACTCCAAAAGCACATATTGCTCCTTCACATCTGCACCCTGCTGGGTACCCAAATAGCAGTGTATGCCCACATGTATGACACTGGTGTACCCCGGATAACAGACTTAATACCATATGTGGGTAGAAATGGCTGTTTGGGCACAGCCGGGGACTGTTAGGAGTATTTAGGTTCTTTACTTTCTATTTTTCTTACCTGGGGAGTTTTTGGCTGCGCAGTGTCTGGGGTGGCATCCTGGCGCTGCGGGGTTGTCCTGTCGTGAGTATTGGTGCACACCTTCTGACTTGCACGTGCGCACTGATGGTAGGCAGCTTTATCTCCTGGTTGATTAGTCTGTCCTCCCATTTGCACCTGGGAGGAGTGGTCTCTACTCTGTATTTAAACCCATGCCTCCCATGGTTCTGTGCTGAGTGTCGCTTTTACAGAGCTAGGCCTTAGCAGGAGGAGTAGGTGGTGTTCTGGGATAGAGGAAGTTCCGTGGTTGGTTTTTTGGGAGGTTTGGGTGAACGAGTTGGTTTGTGTGTTTTCCCTTCTGTGTTCACCAATCCTCCCTCTGTGTATAATTGACTGTGTGAGTGAATTGCCTTATCCTTTGATTTCTACTCAGTTTCCCTGTGTTTGTTTCCTAGTGTAAGGTTCCTTCCCATATTGGTTTGGGGGAATCCTTTCCCACATTTTTCCTGTGTGCTGCTTGTGTTGTTAGTCAGCGCACACCCTTGTCAGTCCCTGTCGGTAGCAGCTTCACTTGTTCGTTAGGGGTGACCCCCTTTAGTCTCCAGTCCCTAGAGGTCTTATAGGGCATTCCTTCTCCCACTTCCCTCTAGGCCTACGGAATCAGTGAGAGAGGAGCTGTCGGGGTCAGGCTTAGCCTGAGTACAGCCGACCCACACCCGTGAGGCAGGGACCGGGATAGCTAGTGGGAGTAGTGCAGGGCGAGATTCCCTACTGCTATCCCTTAGCCCCGTTGCAGCTACCTGGACTGACATAACAGTACACTCAGCCGGTAAAAAAAAAAAAAAAAAAAAAAGGTTCGTTTGCATTATGACGGACCTGAAACAGTTGTACCAGGCGGTGCAGCAGATTTCCACTGAGATGGAGGGGATCAAGCTACGAATGGATGCCATCCAAGCTTCTGGCGTATCTCAAGTACAGCAGTTGGCTCAACACACAGCCTCTCTGGTGGAGGTCATACAGAGGCAGGTGAGTAGCGCCCCTGTGGGTCGGCCTCTGGAGCCAAAAGTCAGCTTACCTGAACCCTTCCGAGGTAAGAGGTCAGATTTTTTCCGATTTCAAAAGGACTGTCTTTTGTATTTCCGGCTACGGCCGTTTTCCTCCGGTTCTGAGGTACAGAGAGTTGGGATTATTATTACCTTATTGAGAGATGATCCCCTCATCTGGGCACATTCGTTACCAGCTGACTCAGCTTGCTTACTAACTGTAGAGGCGTTTTTCTCCACAATGGGGTTACTGTATGACGACCCAGACAGGGTACGCACGGCTGAGTATAACCTACGACGTGTGGTGCAAGGGGATCACGCTATAGAGAAATATTGCACCGAGTTTCGTAGGTGGGCAGCAGAAGTACATTGGAATGACCCCGCTCTACTTAGTCAGTTTGAGACAGGGCTCTCGGACCAGGTTAAAGACCATCTAGTTTCTCACCCTGTTCCGGGAGATCTAGATGAGGCCATGCAGCTGGCAATTAGAGTTGGACAGCGCCTCCGGGAGCGTGGAGACAAGAGTCCTGGGGGGCTTAGCCCTCCTCAATTCTCTGTTTTTAGAGAGGACCCGGGGGACCAACCCATGCAGATTGGGGCCACTGTGCGAAGTGCAAGACCCAAGAGTGAAGGGTCCCGCACAGTACGCTGTTTTGTGTGTGGAGGGATGGGACATGTAGCAAGGGTATGCCCCTCCAGAGAATGGTTCGCCAAGGAGAGTAATAACCCCAGGTCTATTGAGGGTAAAGGGAGAAAACCTACTAAGGAGGGAGGTGTGCATATTTCCTGTACTCAGACTGCCGGGTTGACCCTTGAAGGATGGGTAAATGGGCAGAAGTGCCGGATTTTGGTTGATTGTGGTTCGGCAGTCAACCTTATTGACTCAGAGTTTTGTGAGCAATTAAGGGTGAGTCCTTTGGTCTTGGAGTCTCAGATACCGGTGTGGGCTATTGATAAGACCCCTCTACAGCAAGCTGTCATCTCCAAACAGGTGGAGGGTTTGGAGTTTATTGTGGGTGGCCACAGGGAAGAGATTGACTTGTTCTTGTTGTCTAAGTTACCAGCACAAGTAGTTTTGGGGTGGCCCTGGCTGAAGCAGCATAACCCTATTATCAACTGGGAGACCGAGTCAGTAGTTTCTTGGGGGCAGGGGTGTAATGGTCGATGTCTGCCCATATCCGTTATGTCTTTGTCTATAGACAATTTGCCTCAAGAAATATGTGAGTTCAGGGAGGTCTTTGAGGAAAGGGCAGCCAAGACATTACCACCACATCGCTCCTATGATTGCTCGATTAAATTTATACCTAATGCAGTGTTACCCAAGACAAGGTTGTACAATCTCACTATTCCGGAGAGGGAGGCGCTCAAAGAGTATATTGAGGGGAGTCTAGAGGTGGGGCATATTCGCCCATCTAAGTCCCCAGTAGCAGTGGGGTTTTTCTTTGTAAAGAAGAAAGATGGAGGGTTGCGCCCTTGTTTGGATTTTAGGGAGATTAACAAAATCACGGTGCAGAATCCCTATCCCATTCCGTTGATCTCGGATCTATTCAGCCAGATTACGGGAGCCCGCTGGTTTAGTAAAATAGATTTACGTGGGGCATATAACTTGCTGAGAATCAAGAAGGGGGATGAGTGGAAAACAGCGTTTAACACACCCCTAGGACACTTTGAGAATCTTGTGATGCCTTTCGGTCTAACCAATGCGCCTGCGTTTTTTCAGAATTTTATTAATGATGTACTAAGTGCCGTCATAGGGAGGGGGGTTGTGGTCTATCTGGACGATATACTCATTTACACCCTGGATTTGGAGACTCATTGGGAGAGAGTGAGAGAGGTTTTAGATCTCCTGAGGGTTAACCAATTAAGTGCTAAGCTGGAGAAATGTGTGTTCGCGGTCAATAAATTATGTTTCCTTGGCTATATCCTATCGGACAAGGGGTTCGAGATGGACCCTGAGAAGGTCAGGGCAGTCTTGGAGTGGCCGCAACCCGAGAACCTAAAGGCGGTCCAACGGTTCTTGGGGTTCTCCAACTATTATCGCCAGTTTATCAAGGGATTTTCTGAGGTTGTGAAACCTATCTCGGACTTGACTAAGAAGGGGGCTGACTGTGCTAAGTGGTCGCCAGAGGCGCTAGCTGCGTTTGAAGAACTGAAGAAGCGATTCTCGTCCGCTCCCATTTTGAGACAGCCGGATGAGAGGTTGGCCTTCCGAGTGGAGGTGGATGCCTCCTCGGTGGGGGTGGGAGCAGTACTTTCTCAGGAGTTCGAGGAGGGTACGCATCCCTGTGCCTTCTTTTCTAAGAAATTCTCTGCCTCTGAACGGAACTATGACATCGGAGATAGGGAACTACTAGCAATAAAACTGGCGTTCGAACATTGGCGTCATTTCCTGGAGGGGGCCAGAAGGCCAGTCCAGGTATTTACTGACCACAAGAATTTGATTTATCTTGGGTCGGCGAAGAGATTAAATGCACGGCAGGCCAGATGGGCTCTATTTTTTGCGCGGTTCCATTTTAACGTGACTTATGTGCCGGGTTCAAAGAATGTTAAGGCTGATGCTTTATCCCGGTATATGTCGACTGAGGAGGAACGAGAGACGCCTGCCACTATCCTTGGGGATGGAGTGGTGGTAGCAGTATTGGGCGCGAAATTGGAGAAGGCCTTGATCGAAGCGCAACACGCTGCACCTTCCAAGATACCTAGAAACAAGCTTTTTGTCCCAACTACTCTCCGACAAAGTCTCCTGAGGGAGTGTCACGAGTCGGTTCTTGCTGGTCACCCGGGGGTTTCAGAGACCATGAGATTGGTGTCTAGGAATTTTTGGTGGCCAGGGTGGAGTAAGGAGGTCTTGCAGTTTGTTCAAAATTGTTCGGTCTGTGCAAGAGCCAAGGCGTCGCATACCCGTCCCCACGGTCTTCTACATCCATTGGAACCTCCTAAGGCACCTTGGACTCATCTGTCTATGGATTTCATCACGGGCCTTCCGGTGTCTAAGGGTTTCACGGTCATTTGGGTAGTCGTTGACCGCTTCACGAAAATGTGCCATTTGATCCCGTTTTCCAGGCTGCCATGTGCCAAGACACTATCAGAAGCGTTTATTAAAGAAATTGTAAGGTTGCATGGTCTTCCTGAGGAGATCGTTTCGGACAGGGGACCGCAATTTGTGGCTAAATTCTGGCGGGCTTTTTGCAGCAGGTTGGGAGTTACACTGTCGTTTTCCTCCGGGTTTCACCCAGAGTCTAACGGACAAACAGAGAGGAAGAATCAGGATGTGGAACAGTTTTTGAGGTGTTTTGTTTGAGAGAACCAGAATAATTGGGCTGCCTTTCTACCCCTGGCAGAATTTTCCCTAAACAACCATGATTCCAATGCCACAGGTACCACACCTTTTTTTTGCTCCGGTGGTAGACATCCTGTTTTTGGAGTATTTTCTTCCATTTCTTCCCCAGTTCTGGAGGAGGAGCTATTTTCTAAAAAGCTGCAAGGGGTATGGTCCCGTATCCGAGAGAATCTGGTGCGGGCGTCGCACCAGGCTAAGGTCCAGGCGGATCGGAAGAGAGGAGAGTTGCAGTTCTTCCCTGGTGAGATGGTTTGGTTGTCCACCAAGAATATCAGGTTGAAGGTTCCTAGCAAGAAGCTGGGTCCCAGGTTTGTGGGTCCTTTTAAGATCATCAAGATGGTAAATGAAGTGGCGGCGCAGCTGCAACTACCTAAAAGGTGGAAGATAAACTGGGTCTTCCATGTCTCCTTGTTAAAGAAGGCCAAGAAGGGAACGTCTCCAGTTAAGGTTCCACCAGTTTCTGAGTCCGGGGAGTATGAGATATCCCGAGTTCTGGATAGCAAATATGTTCGGGGGAAGCTACGGTATCTGGTGGCATGGAAGGGATACGGTCCTGAGGATAATTCTTGGGTCCTGGAGTCGGATATGTCAGCCCCAGACTCGTGGAGAAATTCCACAAGGAGTTCCCGAAGAAGGATGCTCCTAGAGAATCCGGAGTCTTCTCCTTGAGGGGAGGATCCTGTTAGGAGTATTTAGGTTCTTTACTTTCTATTTTTCTTACCTGGGGAGTTTTTGGCTGCGCAGTGTCTGGGGTGGCATCCTGGCGCTGCGGGGTTGTCCTGTCGTGAGTATTGGTGCACACCTTCTGACTTGCACGTGCGCACTGATGGTAGGCAGCTTTATCTCCTGGTTGATTAGTCTGTCCTCCCATTTGCACCTGGGAGGAGTGGTCTCTACTCTGTATTTAAACCCATGCCTCCCATGGTTCTGTGCTGAGTGTCGCTTTTACAGAGCTAGGCCTTAGCAGGAGGAGTAGGTGGTGTTCTGGGATAGAGGAAGTTCCGTGGTTGGTTTTTTGGGAGGTTTGGGTGAACGAGTTGGTTTGTGTGTTTTCCCTTCTGTGTTCACCAATCCTCCCTCTGTGTATAATTGACTGTGTGAGTGAATTGCCTTATCCTTTGATTTCTACTCAGTTTCCCTGTGTTTGTTTCCTAGTGTAAGGTTCCTTCCCATATTGGTTTGGGGGAATCCTTTCCCACATTTTTCCTGTGTGCTGCTTGTGTTGTTAGTCAGCGCACACCCTTGTCAGTCCCTGTCGGTAGCAGCTTCACTTGTTCGTTAGGGGTGACCCCCTTTAGTCTCCAGTCCCTAGAGGTCTTATAGGGCATTCCTTCTCCCACTTCCCTCTAGGCCTACGGAATCAGTGAGAGAGGAGCTGTCGGGGTCAGGCTTAGCCTGAGTACAGCCGACCCACACCCGTGAGGCAGGGACCGGGATAGCTAGTGGGAGTAGTGCAGGGCGAGATTCCCTACTGCTATCCCTTAGCCCCGTTGCAGCTACCTGTACTGACATAACAGGGACAGAAGGGAAGGAGCGCTATTTTGGTTTTTGGAGCACAGTTTGGTTTTTGGACGTCATGCCACTTTTGCAAAGCCCCTGAATTGTAAATAAAGTGGAATCCGCAGACATGTCACCCTATTTTGGACACTACCCCACTGATGGGATTTATCAAGTGGTGTAGCGAGAATTTTTAACCCTTGAGTGTTGCATTTATTTAGTTTCCAGAAATGAAATCGCAACTGATAGAGAAGTTAAAAATGAAAATTTTACAGATTTGCCATTTCAGTGTGCAACATGTTGTGCCCGATTTATGTCAGCAGAGACACTCCAAAAACTGTTAAATGGGTATCCCGGGCACAACAGCTTTTAGAGCGTTCATCTCTGATACAAGGCGGGCACAATATATTAGGCACTGAAAGGACGTATTCCTGGAAAAATGGTCATTTTCACCTCTCACAATCAGCTTCGTATTCATTAATGGATAATAAGTTATAGCAACACTTAGGGGTTAAAAATGCTCTCTGTACCCCTGGATAAATCCTTCAGGGGTGTAGTTTCCAAAATAAGGTCACATATCAGGGGATTCCACTTTACTGGCGTTTCAGCTCTACAAAAGTGTCATGGCATCCAAAAACCAAACCGTCTGTGCTCCAAAAACCAAATGACCCTTCTTCCCTTCTGTGTCCGGCTGTGCCCTAATATCAGTTTATACCCACATATGACATTATGTCCGTTATCCGGGGTACACCAGTGTCATACATGTGTCATACATGTGTCATAAACTGCAGTTTGGACGTACAGCAGGGCGCAGAAGGGAAGGAGCGCAATGCAGCTTTTGGAGCACAGATTTTGATGTTTGGTATCTGGACGCCATGTCATGTTTGTAGAGCCTGTAAGGTACCAGAAAAGTGGATTCCATGGGGTACCTGGAGTGACCCCATTTTGAAAACTGCACCCCTCAAAGAATTTATCAGGGGGTGTAGTGAGTATTAGTATCCCAGACGTGACTGCACAGCGGATGGCGAAGAGGGAATATGTAAGCTGTGTGGAGAACATTGCAAACCCCAAATTCCCTACTATGTCCCCGTAGCTCCTATGATTGGGGGAGTCACTCTGGGGGTCACTTTAGGGGTCACTTCTGGTGTCTGTTCCCTCATAAGCTGTAAATCTGGGGTGTCCCCTGATATCCGCTCACACAGCTTATATATTCCCTTCCTGACGCAGCCAGTTGTGTTCTAATAATTTGGCGATTTTTGAGGGTTTTTGTCTTCACATTGTGAGATGCTATATTTTCTTTATTTTTCTGGTGACGCGGCCATATAAGGGCTTATTCTTTGCGGGATGAGATGCATTTCGTAATGACACCATTTTTGGGTGTCTACATCTTATTGAATACATTTTATTAACCCTTTTTTGCTGGATTTAAAAAAAAAAAAATCAATCCTGGCATTGAGTTTTACTTTTTTAATTTTACACCATGCAGCGTACAGTATAAGTAACATGTTCCCTTTATTCTGCGGGTCGGTACGGTTACGGCGATACCTCATTTATAATATTTTTTTATGTGTTACTAGTTCTGCAGAGGAAAAACACATTTGGGGACATAAATCAATGTTTTTTGCATCGCATCTTCTAAGAGGCGTAACATTTTTATTTTTCGGTTGACAGAGTTGGTTTAGGGCTTATTTTTTGCGGGACAACCTGCGCTTTTTATTGGTACTGTTGTCGGATGCATATGACTTTTTGATCACTTTTTATAGCATATTTTGTATGGTGAGATGGCGAAAAATCATTACTTCCGGCGAGTTTTTTCCGTTTTTTTTTTTCCGGCGTTCGCCGTGTACATTAAATATTATTTCAGTTTTATTGTACAGATTGTTACGGACGCGACAATACCAAATATGCATTGTTTTTATTACTTTTTAGTTCTTTTTTTATATAATTCATTTTCTATTGAGAAAAAGGGATTTTTGGGCTTTATAACTTTATTAATTTTTTTCATACACTTCATTTTATTTTTTTTTTCATTTTTTTTTACTTTTTCATGTGTCCATTTAGGACACTTCAATCAGCAATACTTTGCTGATATAGATTGCCATGTGAGACACAGCATGCAGGTGTCCCACATGGCATTCCGTAGCTGGATGTCAGGCTGTGTAGACGCACAGCCTGACATCAGAAGGTCCTGGCAGGATCACCAGGTATGTGGGGGCTCCGGGCAGTCTGGGGTCACTGGCCAGACCCCAGACTACCTTTTACTGCTATCGGCACCCCCCGATCTCGCCGCGGGGGGTGCCGATCAACTTCATTTGTCGGCGGATGCCTTTCGATCGCGCCGTGATGTTTCACGGCGCGATCGAAAGGGTTAAAACGTCCAGTCGGACTCAGTTCCGACTGGACGTTATTGAGGAAGGGGTTAGTTGTAAGTAACACCTAACCCCAGTCCTCCCCGCACCCCTCCCCCCGCGAAATAGGTACCTAAAGACAGGACGTATTTTTACAATAGTCCGGTCTTTAGGTACCTGGACCGCAGGCCGTAAATTTACGTACGGCGGTCCTTAACCGGTTAAGGACTGGAGTTTTATAGTAAGGCTTCTTTTCTCAGAGCCCTTAGGCCCTTGGGGTGAGTTGAGCCTTGCACCAGCAGTGTTTACATTTTGTGCCCCTTGGTGTCAGTTGTGCCTTTCACCAACAGTTTTTAAAATTTTTGCCCATTGGTATGATTTCAGACTTGCACCAGCATTTTGTAAATTTTTGCCCCTTGGTGTGAGTTCTGAATTGCACCAGCAGTGTTTAAATTTTGTATTCCTGTTGAGCCTTACACCAGCAGATATACGGTAGTAGATAAACGCCATATATTCCAGATGACAGTATACAGGAATGAGTGTGTTCGCAAACTGATGTATACAAGTGTATGTTTTTTTGTATACACAGAGGGCGTTTCTACTGCCATATATACCGAATGACAGTATACAGCGTGCTTCTCACCCAATGGGACAGTTATGAGTGAGTGCACAAACTGATATATAGAAGTGTTTTTCATTGAACTATACACAGAGGGTAGATATATTGAGCATATGTACTGCCGTATATACCGGATGACAGTATACAGGATGACAGTGTACAGGTTTCTTCTCACCCAATGGCACAGGTACGATAGGTGAGTGAACAAAAACACTTGTATACATCAGTTTGTGTAAAGTATACAGGGAGGGTAGATAGATATGGCATTTCTCTACTACCGTATATAGCGGATGCAAGGACAACTGCTAGCTTCTCACCCCTATGGGACACATATGTAGTGTATACCAGTGGTAGGGAATTCGAGCCCTAAAAAGGGCTTTTTGTCGAAATTACCATATATACTCGAGTATAAGCTGAATTTTTCAGCACAGTTTTTGTGCTGAAAACCCCCCCCTCGGCTTATACTAGAGTCAAGCAAAAAAAAAAAAAAAAGGGGGGGGGGTCTATAACCAGCCGCAGTAGTAATTTATAGAATCTCCCATAAAATTGTGAAAAAAAAAAAGAAAAGCTTTAAAAAAAAATATAATAAAAAATAAAGTAAATAAAAGTTCTAATCCCTCTTTTCTCTAGAATACATATAACAGTAGAAAATGACTGCGAAACACATACACTTTAGGTGTCCCTGTGTCTGAAAGTGCCCGGTCTACTGAATATACTGTAGGGTATCTGCAGTTCTCCTGTTCCGTCGGGAAGGGGTTAATAGGAGCACTGCAGATACCCTATATTCAGCCAGGCTGAATTCCAAGTGGGGGAAGAAAAAAACCCAGTCCTCAAGCTCAGGGAAGGGGCAGACAGACAACCAAAACACTACCCTCCCCTTCTCCTTTCCCAGCATCTACTGCACCCAAAAACTCCGACCATTTTAATTTTTGAAATTTTCCAGTAGCCGTTGCATTTCCCCCCCTAGGCTTATACTCGAGTCAATAAGTTTTCCCAGGTTTTTGTGGTAAAATTAGGAGCCTCGACTTATATTCGGATCGGCTTATACTCAAGTATATACGGTAGCTGCAGGATGAGTGTATATACTGGAGGTGTATATACACTCATCAAGCAGTGTAGCTCTGCCAATGTTTCCTGCCTGCCTAGCATAAGCTAATCCTTCTCTAGCCCTCAGCATATCTCTCCCTATCTATCACCAAGCTGCAAATGACACGAACATGGCTGCCACTATTCTTATAAATCGGAGGTCACCTGATTTAGCCAGCCAATGAATTTGTCCTATTTTTTTTCAATGCCTACGTTTTCCTGCTTCCTGTCCCACCTCCGCTGCACAGTTATTGATGTAAAAAAAGTGCCAGGGAAGTTGGGAGGGGATAAGAATTTTTGCTGAGTTTATCGGGTGGTATTCAATCGAAATCAAATATGTCGAATACCATAATATTCATTTGAATATCTACTCAATCAAACAGTATTCGCTCATCTCTACTTGTTACCCTTTCTGTTTTTTGAGCATATGTACACTTTAAGAAATTGAACCATTTGAAAAAATAATGCAGGGCCCTGAGCTGTCAGTGACCAATGACTTTAATGAGTAGTTTTCATTTCCAGTTTTTAGAGGTGTGCACCCGAGGATTTCACAGAATGAGAACTGAAACATCGCCAGTGGACATTTTCATGCCTGTATGCTTTGAGCTGTTTATTTTTCTAAGAAACCTTATAAACTTGTGCCAGGAACTCTGACCTGTGCAGTAAATTCTGCTCCTATAACAGTTTATCTAAGGGTTCATTCATCCGGAGGAAAATGGCGCTGAATTTGGTGTGGAATCCGCGTCAGATTCAGCGCTAAAAAAAAAGCCTCCCATTGACTTTAATAATGGGTTCCTTAGCAGAAAAAGGAACCCATTGAAGTCAATGGGAGACTTTTTTTTTTTCAGCGCTGAATCTGACGCAGATTCCACACCAAATTCAGCACCATTTTCCTCCATGTAGGTCAGTTCACATTGAGTTTTTTGCAGACGGAATCCGCCTCAAAAAACGCCTCCCATTCATTTCAGTGGGACTTACTAGTAGTTTTTTTCCACTAGTGTTTTTTTTCAGCTGGTGTGAAAAAAGGATGTGGCTATTTATAGGTACTGTACCTATAAACAACTGGCTATTTTTAGGTCATACCTATGAACTACTGGCTATTTTTAGGTACCGTCCGTACCTTTAAACTATTTATAGGTACCCATAGGTACCGTATCTAACACCGTTCGATCGAATACATATTCGATCGAATATCAGGCCGTTCAATTTATTCGATTCCAATTGAATACCACGAGGCAAACGCAGTAAAAATTAGTATCCCCTCCCACCTTCCCTGGTGCATTTTTTGCACCAATAACTGCGCAGGGGAGGTGGGACAGGAACTACGACAACAGAGGCAGTTAAAAAAATTTTAAAAACCCATTGGTTGCCGAAATCAGGTGACCTCCAATTTAGACGAATGGTGGATTTAACATTCGATTAATTTGGGACTGTGAACTATGTGACTGTGAGACAGGGACAGATCTACAGGCAGGGTTAGCTAGGGATTACCTTTATTTAGGTGGGAATGTTACTCACTCAGCTCTTTGGGGCTCTATCTGGTCGGGATCCCTGTCAGCTTGTGATATGCGCGAGCTGACTTTTTCCCATAGGAATGCATTGACCAGCGTTGATTGGCCAGTGTACAGCATTCGGCCAATCAACGTTGGTTCTGCCTGAGGAGGCGGAGTCTAAAATCGGTCCACAGTAGTTTCCATTCTGGTCCGATTTTAGACTCCGCCAACAGAATGTAGAGAAGTAGCAGAGCTGAGTGTGCGCTGAGCTCTGTTACACCAGAGATGTGTGTGACAGGAGGAGTAGCTGGAGGGATGGTTGGCAGTAGTGCAGAGCTGTGTGTGTGACAGGAGGAGTAGCTGGAGGGATGGTTGGCAGTAGTGCAGAGCTGTGTGTGTGACAGGAGGAGTAGCTGGAGGGATGGTTGGAAGTAGTGCAGAACTGTGTGTGTGACAGGAGGAGTAGCTGGAGGGATGGTTGGAAGTAGTGCAGACTGTGTGTGTGACAGGAGGAGTAGTTGGAGGGATTGTTGGGTGCAGCAGAGCTGAGCTCTGCTTCATCTCCGGTGTCTGGAGTAGCCAAGCTGAGCGCACGGCTAGCTCTGCCTCATCTCGCCATAGGAATGCATTGACCAGCATTGATTGGCCAGTGTACAGCATTCGGCCAATCAACACTAGTTCTGCCGGAGGAGGCGGAGTCTAAAATCGGACCAGAATGGAAACTGCTGTGGACCGATTTTAGAGCTACTCCTCCTACTATGACCTAAAAATAGCCAGTAGTTCATAGGTACGGTACCTATAAATAGCCAGTTGTTTATAGGTACGGTACCTATGGGTACCTATAAATAGCCAGTTGTTTATAGGTACGGTACTTATAAATAGCCACATCCGTAAAAAAAAAGCAACATGACCTATCTTCAGTTAGAGTATGACTAAGGAATCGGGCATTCCGAAACACGTTTGTGTTTTGTTTTTTAAGCTTTTTTTCTATTTTTTCATTCTTTTTTGTATTCCTATGTATCTGTAATTTTATTTTTTGCCATGAATTAAAAGTTATTTTTGAAAGGAACTCCTTTGAAGTGATGCCGATTCGTCTCTACCTTAACCACAATTAAGTCTTGCGCTTCGTAGTCCAGGAAGTCGATCGTGCACCCCGAAGAATGAATGTTATTATGCACAGTGAGCCCAATAGTTTTTTCTATGTTTGACTATGACCTATCTTCAGGTGGATTCCACAGCTGAGACAGCCACAGCGTCCGTGGCTCGAGACTCCCTCCTCATTAGGCCCATTCAACAAGGCCTAATCAGGAGTGGGAGGCTGCGACAGAATGCCAATGCAGATCGTAAAAAAGACGGCGATGGAAAAAGAAGAGGAATTTCCTCTTCCTTTTCCGCTGTGTGAACCTGATTAAAATAAATAAATAAATACATACACACGAATAAATAGGATCAATGCCTTGCTAAGTTCAGAGCGTAAGGTGCCTGGTCATAGGACTTATTCCCATCAAAAAATGTGTCAAGGGGAATATTACCAGGGTCCTCAGATAAAGTTATCTCTTATCACACTCCAATCACATTCATGGCAGACCTGAACTACAAGTTTTTATTCACAATGCCTAGCCTTTTTGGCCCAGCCAGTGGCGGATCCAGGCTTTGCGGGGCCCTGGGCAATTGGCTTTGGCGGGGCCCTACTTACCAGGGGGTCTGGTGTTCCCTCCCCAGGATTTTTTTAAAACATTAGCCCAAAAAATGCATTTTTGAGGCGTTTTTTTAACTAGTTAGCTGTGCTTGACAAACTTATAAAACTGACCTTATTTGTGTACTATTAGCTGCATTGGGAGCGTGCATGCAAGGCCAGTGGCATAGAAGCACCACCAAGCCTCATGCTTGTAACCCATACCTCCCTTTTGAAGATAAGAAAGAGGGAGAAAATGTGCGGCGCGCTGTGCGCGCTGCGGCAAACTTGGCTCCGCCCACTTTTATGTTGACTCCGCCCGTTCTCATTCATTTTTCATGTGCTCCCACACAGTATAATCCTCCTACAGTCACCCGTAAATTATATGTCCCCCCTCCATCTCTCCCCCAGTTTCATATACACCCTTCATCTGCCCCCAGTTTCATGTCCCCCTCTCCATCTCTGTCCCCAGTTTCATGTCCCCCCGTTTCTGCCCAGTTTCATGCCATTCACCCCCCTTCATCTGCCCCGTGTCATGCTGTTCACCCCGCCCCCTTCATCTGCCCCAGTGTCATGCTGTTCTCCCCCCCTTCATCTGCCCCAGTGTCATGCCGTTCTCCCTCCCCCTCATTTGCCCCAGTGTCATGCTGTTCTCTCTCCCTTCATCTGCCCCAGTGTCATGCTGTTCTCCCCCCCTTCATCTGCACCAGTGTCATGCTGTTCTCTCCCCCTTCATCTGCCCCAGTGTCATGCCGTTCTCCCCCCTCCCCCTTCGTCTGCCCCCAGTTTCATGGGCCCCCTATGCCCCCAGTTTCATGTTCCATCTTAATGTTTAACACACAAAAAAAAACACACTCTCCTTCCCTCGCTCCCCCGCCGCTCTCTCCGCAGTCTCGCTCATACACATATTGTAGGTGCGATGTGACGTCATCACATTGCGGCTACAAATGCCGGAGCGCAGCATTAAAGCAGGAGCTGAACTTTGACAGCTCCTGCTTTAAACGCCTATGTATTCAGTTAAAATAGGGACATACCTCCCGCCAGCAGGACCATTTTGTTAGGTCCGGGCCGCGCCGCGGGGCCCCGCTGGGCGGGGGCCCCATGTGGTTGCCCGGCTCTGGATCCGCCTCTGTGTAATACCACCCATTTATGAGGACATGACTGGTCTAGGTATAGGACACATATAGGACCTGCTCCATAATTTGCAGCTCTTCAATGTGGCCCTAACACACAACCGCAAAAACAATGGCCATGTGTACTGGGCCCATTGAAATATAATAGTACATACTTTTATCCACAATTGAGGATGATGCTAGCTTCACACCTGCGTTTGGGTCTCCGTTCTGTGGTTTCCGTCTTCTGCATGCAAGAAGACGGAAACCACAGACCGGGTCCGGCTGTGAGCGTTTTATGCTCTCCGCCGCGAAACCGTTTTTTTTAATCCGGACACAGAGTACTGCATGTCCGACTCTGTGTCCGGATTTTAAAAAACGGTTTCGTGGCGGAGAGCATAAAACGCTCACCGCCGTTAACGGCCCGACAGCTTTCTCACCCATTCAAATGAAAGAGTTCTGCAGGTTTCCGTCTTCTGCTCTGTTTTGTGCAGGAAACGGAAACCTGCAGAATGGAGACCGGGCGCAGATGTGAACGAGCCCTAAAAAGTACAGTCATGTACATTACAGCTTAGATACTCCATGGGCCTCATATTAATAGCAGTTAACCCCATCATGTCCCTCACATTAACCCCCTGTGTGCCTCACATAAGAGTTACTGATATGTGAGAGACATGGAGGTAATAATGAAGTATCTTCATGATTAGTACCCCCATATATCTCACACATCAGTAACCCTTATGGTGAAGTACACAGGGGGTTAATGTGAGGGACATGATGGGGTTAGTTGCTATTAATATGAGGCACATGGAGTTACTAAAACTAAATGAATAACTCCAAATGCCTGACATTAATAGGCATAGTAAGTGTAATCCCCCTCCCCCCTCCAGCCTGTACCTGCGTGTTCTTTCTTTACTTTCAGTTTGCTGAAGCTTTCTCTTCTCCCTCTCAGGTGTGCAGGATGGCAGGGATCTTCTGTAGAGCGATAAGCTCCACCTCCTGGGCTTTTCCTCACCCTCTCAGTGGTTGACAGAGGGCAGCCAGAGAAGGGGGTGAGGAGGAGCGTCCTGACAGCGCTGAGTGGAGCTTCCTGGATCAATAGCTGCAGCTCCCTGCGCTGGCTGCTGTCTAATAGCCGATGCTGCAGTGCTGGGGCCCTCGGCAATTGCCCTGCGACCGACCTGACCTGCATTTTGTTAGGTGCGGGCCCTGCCGCGGGGCCCCGCTAGGCGCGGGGCCCCGGGCGGTTGCCCGGCTCGCCCGGCCCTGGATCCGCCCCTGGGCCCAGCAATATAAAGCAAATGAGTCTATCACTTAAGGTAGGGGTTACTGCTGGGCTATAAGGGTCACGTTTGCTAGTTCTCATAGTTGCACAGGTGGTAGGTCTGTATACATGCCACAGTGGTTGTCAGTGGGGTATAGTTAATATTATGGTTTTTTAGAGCATCATTAATCCCGTGGTGCTGTACGTTTGAGGGTTTACCTACAATACACAAAATACAAAAAAACAAGTACACTACTAAGAGTGACCAACTCATATAATGGGATAGGGTCCCTGTCAGAAGGGCTTACAATCTATGAGGGAAAGGAGATAGAGACAGTAGGTGATGGCAGAGGCTGGTGAGATGGTTATATGGTGGCAAAGGTGTTTTTGAATATTATAAGCCTTACTGAGGAGGTGAGTCTTTAAGGTCTTCTCGAAGCTTATGATTATGGGGGACATTCTTATGTGTCGAGGTAGTGAGTTCCAGGGTACCGGAAATGCATGGGAGAAATGTGAAATGGACTTTTATGGCAATAAACTAATATTCTTTCCTGACCTCTCTTGACACTGAGACAATGAGCTGCTAATGTATGCTACAGTCACTCATGCAGGGATTCAATATATCTTACCACTGGGTGTACCTTTCTTCTCCGAAGGGTCTCCCATAGTTTCACTAACTCCTTCATTGAAACTTCTGAGCTGGAAAACCTTGCATCAGAACCCAGCGATGGCTATGTACCAACTGCCAAACTGGGAAACTGATGACAGCTCCAGAATTGCCTCCTCCCCACAGCAATTTTTTTTTTTTATTTAGTATTTAAAACCTATATTTTTTAAATGGTCTTGTGATATCTCTTCCTATTAGGAATCTCTTTTTTATTCCATCATATTCCACAGTACTTTACTGATATTGTCAACACTATCCCATATAGGGCTCTCAATCTACTTTCCCTATAAGTATGTCTTTAGAATGTAGGAGGAAACCAAAACCACATCAAGTATACCTTCAATAACCTCCATAGGACACATAGTAGCAATATACTGCTAAGTCAACAAAGTAGTTTTTCTCCCCTTATTTAGATTTATCTTTGGAATTTAAATTTGCCTTTTCCTTGTTTTTTCCCCTCCTTTACTCTCCTTCTAAGTTATTCAAGATACAACATGATACAGAATACAAATGAGCCTTATTAGCATTACCAAAGAATAAGACATTTAGTGTTGCCAAAGCAAAAAGGAGGTTGGGGTGGTGGAGGGGGGTGGGTACGGGGTCTGTGGGTTGGGGGTTTGAGTGTCTTTAGGGTCTCGTCCTTGTCTGGGGCGTTTGGGTATCGGTAGGTATGGGGTAGACGAGTGATGGGAGGGGCTTAGTAGTCTTTTGGGTGGTGGGTGGGGGGTTTAATAGTCCATGGGGGGTGGGAGGTTTGATAGTCCATTTGTCTCATCTTCCTCTTGTTTGGTGACAGCTGGACACGTATTGGGCAGCAATAGCCACAGTGGCCTCCTCCTCACTCATATTCTCTCACTCAAAGGTATGTAGTTCATAGCATTAGTTACTATACTTTAATAAGATAAGGTAGGGTAATAAATGGAGAGGGCCAAACCACAACCTCCCCAAGTCTTCACCCTTATAACCTCAGTTATATTACCATAATCTATCTTATGGATAGTTCACACGGGGACATGGAGGAGGATTTTGACAATGGAATCCACGTCATAATCCTCCTCCATACAATGTCTATGTAGACTGCTAGCTTTTTTTTTTCTGCTAGCAGATTTTTCTGCTAGCAGAGAAAAAGAAGCGACATGACCTTTCTTCAGGCGTTTTACGCCTGAAGAAAGCAATAGAAGTGAATGGGAGGTGAAAACCATGCGTTTTTTTCCGTGTATTTTTTTGCGAAAATAAGCGACACTTTTTTTGCAAAATATCGCGTGGAAAAAAACGTGACGTGGTTTTTTCAGCCCATTCACTTTACAGGAGGGGAAAACAGCTTGGCTTTTTTTTAAGCTGTTTTTACAAAAAAAAAGCTCCAAAAAAGCTTGGCAAGGTCCAAAATAAGCCACACGTTATTTACGTGTGAACTAACCACTAAAGTATCACCTCATGAACTACTTGCCTCTGTGTAGCATCTTGCCAGTGTTATGTTGCGTTCTCAGTCAGCCATTTAGAAATTCCTGAAGAAGAAGCCTCTGTGCTTCAAAAGCTTACAAAGGTTTTTTTTAGTCTGGGTAACCAAGAAAGGTATCATGCTTACAACATTCTTGTCTTTTTGATACAAAAGTGTAAGATATTGCATGATTTTTTTTCTGGCTAACACAGTACTAAATTATTTTTCCATACACTTAGTGACAAGAATTAGAAATGTTAAAATTTTGCCTTGAAATTGTAGCACAAAGACTACTAGAAAGTTCCAGAACTTTGTACTATACAGTTATAAAATTTTATTCAAATATGATAGGACCCTGTCCATTTAATGCATTTATGTAATAAGTTACTTTGTTGCCAGTGACAGGAGTGGGTGGTTGCTGCTGTGTAGCTTGTATTTCACAAGGGGCACATGTTAGAGGAGAGGTAACCTCATTCCTGTCCACAACCAGCCCTACAAAGTGGGATTTTTTGGGAATGGGTTTGGCCTGGACTGTTTACTGAACATTTTGACCTTTCAGGGAATCTGCCCCCTGCTTTCCCAGAACTGACCACCATGTGGTTATGGGGTCATCAGTAGCAAAGCGTGACACAGCAGAACAAGAACACAGGACATAAACACTTGTGCTGAGGCCGCAGCCAATCACAGACTAGGGAAGATCTAACCTCGCTCCAAACTTGGAATAGCAGGAAGCGATGACTAACTGGAGCAGAATGTATCCAGCAAGTAAAGAGTAAGCCCATTAACTCTTATGGTGCTGCTAAGAAGCTCCAGTTCCGTCTACTATCCAAAACACCCCAATGAGAAGTAATCATTCACAACACTAAATCTGCAGCATACCAGAGCCACCAGCTGTGCCAGCAGGACAAAGTCAGGACACTTATAAAAATGTAAATAATATTCTCAGTCACTGACAGCTAGAAAAGATCTTCAACAGTGAGGAATGCAAGCAAAAGACTACTAGATCTTTCATTATACTACAAATGAACCGGAACATGTCAGTACATTTTTGCTATGCATTGGTATAAAACTGTAGGATTACAATGAAAAACTACATTATTTGCCACTACACCTCTGTCCTGTAAATAGAAGGGATAGGGTGGGTAAATCCTAACCAAAAGGTATGTATAAAATCTAATTCTTTATTAATTCAATAATTGTATTTTATAGGATTTACCCACTCTATCCCTTCTTTTTACACCTTTTTTGTATAATTATATATACACCTCTGTCCTGCAGTTATATGAGGCATTAGGCCCCATCTATCATGAAGGTCCAGGTGTGACTACAACCTCTGTATCCCCTTCAGCTGTCCTACCCTCATTGAATATCTGCAGATTATCATTTCCCACTTCTCTTCTATGAATCATTGGGTCACAGTCGAGTACGTTAACACAGGGAGAAGCGGAAATTCTTACACAATTTCTCTGACTTATACTTTTTTATTTTTCAGAATAGGGAAGGTTTATCAGCAGATTGTAGTAAATGGAGCTATTTTTGGGTTAGCTCAAGCTTTTCTGAGTAGATTGCAAAATAGTAAGAACCACAGAAATCAGCAGAAAGGGAGCAATGTGAAGTAAAGATGGTTAGGAGTGTGGGTCACTTCCTCTTGGGTCATCTATTGTAAACTCTCATGGGATGGAATATTCTAGCACATTTCAGGCTCCACTTCTAGACAAGTTACAAACACAGTACTTGACCCTAAATTTGGTATTAGTGTTATCAATATCACATTGTATATTGTGATCACTGAATATCCTTATCATGGAAGGTCACAAACTGGAAGTTACATAGTATAAGGAACCTACAGCAACGTAGCATTTCCGAAAAGGAGTAAGCTGATATTAAGAATCAGCTTTGCATTTTGCAAGAAGCAGTGTTCCAGCAGCAGAGAATGTTTCAAGAGTGTGCTAACCGGGGGTGGACACTAATAGGAAAGGGCCCCTGCACAGGATTTGGGCCCCTGTACAGGATGTGTATATTGTGCCCCCTTCATTCATGCCCCTGCTGCGTACATAAAATATCCACATAAACACATTAGGCTCTGTTCACATCTACATGGGAGTTTTCATTGCAGATTCTATCATAAATGCTTTAATAAAATTATGCAACATACTGCAGTTTTTTTTTAATGACACACACTATAATGAAAACCATTGCAGTGAAAAAAGTTCTAGTAGAGAACAACTGATCAATTCAACATTTCCATTTGTTTCTAAATTTCTGAAAGTCACCAAATGCTTATTAGTAAATCCTCTCAAACAAAAGGACCCTATACACTTGTTCCTTCAAGATCCAAAGTGGTGGATCTTTAGCAAACCACTTCTTCAGTACCAGGAGTATGGCTGGAAAAAGTTTTTTATTTTTCCATTCATAGAGCTATATGAGGGTCTAATTTTTGCAGGACAAATTGTATTTGGTTCCATTTATTCTCCCATATGATGTACTGGGAAGCTGGAAAAAAAAAATCGGGAGTGGGGTGGAATTAGAGAAAAATTGCATTTGAACAACTTTCTTACAGGTGTTTTATACCGTTCACTATACAGCCAAAATTACATGTCACTTGTATTCTGTGCGTCAATATGATTACAGCAATACCAAATTTATATAGTTTGGCATTTTTTTACATATTAACCTCCTTTGCAAAATTCTAACTCCCATAACTTTTTTATATTTCTGTATATGGGGCTGCATAAGGAATCTTTTTTGTAAGGCCAGATGTACTTTTTATTTATATCATGTTGGCTAATGACCATTGCTTTTTACCCAAATTTTATGGAAGACAAAACAGCAAACAAAGGGCAGTTTGGCTCTTTTGATTTTTTTTTCCCCCACTAAGGGAACCTTCACACGGAGATTACGCTCACTTATTCTGAACGTAAACTGATTCAGAGTGAGCGTCATAAAAAACAGATCCCATTGACTTGAATGGGTTCTGGCATACGCACGCTTCCCATTGAAATCAATGGGAGGCTTTTTTACCTATTGCTTTCAATGTGATAAGTGCGTATCACATTGAAAGCAATAGGTAAAAAGGCCTTCTATTGATTTCAATGGGTTGCGTGCGTATGCCGGCTCCCATTGAAGTCAATGGGATCTGTTTTTTTACGCCGCTCACTCTGAACGAGTTTTACGTTCAGAATGAGCGAGCGTAAACACCGTGTGCAGGCTCCCTAAGGTGTTCACTATATGGGAAAAATATTTAGTAGAAAAATAGTTTGTATACTGGTCATTTTCAAAGACAGGAATGTGTATTTGTTCTACAATATTATTATTATTATTATTATTATTCATTGTACTTTTATACGTGTTCTAAGGAAAAGATGTGAGTTAAATTTAAGTTCTTTTATTATTTACCTTTTAATTATTTTTTTTGCCCCCCCCTAGGGGTCTTAATACCCAGGGGATGTGATTGCTAATTCAATACACTGCAATACTAATGCATTGCAATGTATTGAGAAACATCTATGGTTTTATTAAAGGTTGTAACTTTGCATTAATAGTTAATACAAGGCAGATTCAAACAGAAAGTCTTCGGTTCACATATATTTTTGAGGGATCAGAATAATTAATTAAAAAAACACATATGTCCCTACATACTTCATACCACAAAAATACCTTGTTTATTAACTGTAATCCACTTCTCTTTGACAGCCCCATAGAGCTGAAAGGAGCAGCAGTGCAATTGTTTGACCAACGATCCATTTAATGGGAGGGCATGGGACCTCTGTCCTCATGATCAGTTGAGGCCTGATCCTCACTAATGAAACAATTATCATCTATTCTGAGTTAGGTGATAAGTTTTAGTCTTGGGACAACCCCTTTAAGTATGGAGAAATCTTGGTGGAGTATGTGTCAGAGACTAAATCTTGGAAGGAGCAGGGTCCTCAGCAGCACAGAGTATTTTAGGAAATGACCCTGCAGCTTGTGACACAGTAGAGTCAGCTGAATAATGTCACATGATAGAGATCAAAGTCTGAAAGTTTCAGGTTTTATCAAATCCATTGTATCCACCTTATTCTGATCCCGCTGATTTAGTTGACAATATTCATTTATTGTTTGTGTTAGAATTATTGTGTTGATACATTACTAATCTCAAAACATAAATCCTTTCTCTGTGTGGTTGAAGCCAAGTGATCAACCTGCCAAAACCTCCCACACAGGCGCAGACTGAAAGAATCCAACAAAAGCAGCATTATAACAGAACATGCATGGTAAAGGACAAGTCCTGAGACCCCCAACAAGATAGGACCACAGATATTCATGGTCACACACACTGACCACAGGGAGATGTAGAAAAGCATAAAATACAATAAATAGTAGCAGATTTGACCCTTAGGGTAAGTTCACACGGCTCCCGGAAAAAAGAAGTGAGACGCTCATTCTTCAGACCGAATCGCCTCACGATTCGGCCTGAAGACACACCTTCCTCCGGACTAGGCCCATTCATTGGGCTTAATCCGGAGCAGAGTGCACAGCTGGATGCCGGCGCAGTGCACCGGCTTTCAGTCGCGGCTACCCGGTTTTTGGATCACACGGGGTAAGTTCACACAGTTAAGTTAGGGTAAGATCAATGGGTTTTTTTGGATTGGAACCTGAGGCGCAGGCCACCTCAGGTCCTGATCCAAAAAACGGGTAGCCGCGGCTGAAAGCTGGTGCACTGCACTAGCATCTAGCCGCGCACTCTGCACCGGATTAGGCCCAATGAATGGGCCTAGTCCGGAGGAGGGAGTATCTTCAGACCTAATCGCGAGGTGACTCAGCATGAAGAATGAGCATCTCGCTTCTTTTTTCCGAGAGCCGTTTCTTCTGGACCATTGATTTCCGGCTCCCATTGATTTCAATGGGAGCCGTCTTTTTGGTCAGGGTGTTGAGGTAGATATGGCCTCAAAACCCTGACCAAAAAACTACACGTGAACTTACCCTTAGTCTGCCTCCCATTGTTTTAAACGAGAGGCAGATATGGCAGCAAGACACGTAAAAAATCATTGTCCTGCTCGCTCTTACCATGGTTCAGGCGTTCCTGCCAGTTTAGCCCGATTATCCGGGCTTAATCAGCCGGGAAAAGCCACAGTGGAAGTCAGATGCAGCAACCAAATATGGTAGCGGAAAGTGAAGAGAAATTTCTCTTTATTTTCCGCTATGTAAACCTAGCCTTAGGGTCTATATAATAGTATTGTGTAAAGAACATAGCAGTTACACATTACAATACACTGTGCATACCACTATAGCTCATATCATTCTAGATAAGTAGCTGGTGGAGGCTATAATCTAGCACTGGCTGCAATGTAAAGTCTCATTCAGCCAGCATGTTGCCCTGTTATATACTATTGCACCATCATTTCAGTTATTATATTATTTTCTGTCTCTATGATAATGCAGTTATTTATTGGTCATGATGTTCCATAGGAATTTCTTTCTTCTCAAACATCTTTATCATACTGCCATTGTATCAGTCATTTTCATTTAGCTTTTCTTTAAGACCAGGGCCCCACATTCCAATACACTACATTTTACAGTACCTACAAAGTGGATGAGATTCTGGCTAATCCCATTCACACAGTGCAGAAAAAATTCTGAAGCGGAATGCTGTGATTTCAGAAACACGTTTTTGTAAATCGCAGCATGTCAATTACACCTATGGAAATACAGATAGGTATAATAGAGGCAGAAAGTCTCCAGAGGAAAACGGCAGACTTTCTGTGAAAAATGCTGCGGAAATAAATGCTATACGTTTTTTGGGTTTTTTTGCAGCGATTTGCTATGTCAGCATGTATAGTATGTACCAGGTCTGGCAGCAGTCCCAAACGATAAACCATAAAAAGAAAAAAAAAAAACTAAAACTTTTTCTAAAATTTTAATTTGAAGAAAATGTTGAAGCAACAGAATGGAAAATGTAGACAACGCTTGGCAAGGAGCGATCACTGGCAGCCATGGTTCCCAGAAACAGGCAACACTTTTTTGTTTACTCCAAGAAACAGTCCTTAATAAATTGCCAAGAAATCCAAAGTATCCATCAGTAAATCAGTCAGGTCAGCTTTATATATGGCAGAGAAGAGCTGAGATACCTGCAAGCAATAAAACAGTTCAGGGGAATTTCCCAGAGCCAAACAATGGGGGGTGAGAGGAGTTAACCTTGGCATGCACGCTGGGCACAAGACATTCTCTGACAACTGGCACAGACCATCTCAATTGTGCATCTTTTTTCAATCAAGACATATGAGCCACATTATATGAAGGAATAATCACAGGATCAAGGTGAAACCAGGGTCTCGAGAACTGCGGTTTTGACCGAACATCGTATGCTATCAAGATCATAGGTGAAACAAACAAAAATGACTTCTCCTACACCTCTCAGAAAAGATGTAAGGCTATGTTCACATTTTTGTGCTGGTTTCCAATCATAAAGTAAACACAATGCTCTGCTGTACACACAGTACAATAGGTAACTGCAGGCACCTGCCAGACTCCATTGGTTTATAATATGGCTTGCTGGGTTCTAGCAGGCGTTGTCTCCCTACCTTCCCTGACTCACCCCTACAAGACTACTTGTCACTGTTTTTGTTTTTTGTTTTTTAAATGTAGATTGTGAGCCCCACATAGAGCTCACAATGTACATTTTTCCCTATCAGTATGTCTTTGGAATATGGGAGGGAAATCCATGCAAACACGGGGAGAACATACAAACTCCTTGCAGATGGTTTTTTTTTTTTTTGGCCTTGGTGGGATTTGAACACCAGGAATCCAGCGCTGCAGTGCTAACCACTGAGCCACCGTGTGGCTCGTAAACTACTTGTCACTGCGTATCATATGTGATGCAGCTTCACTTTGTCTTCTCTGCTTGTGATAAGTGCTTCCTGAAGAGCTTTAAAGAGGACCTTTCACGTCCTCAGGGCACATGCAGTGAAATACACCGCTAGAAAGCGGACAGTGCACTGAATTCAGTGCATTATTGTCTTTCCCGTTCTGTGCCCCCACTGAAGAGCTATCGATGCCGTTACTGTACGTCTTCAGTGTCAGAAGGGCGTTTCTGACAATCAGGCAGGAACGCCCCTCCTTACAGTAGCGTCCAAAGTGCTGTACTGTCAGATGGGGCCTTACCGCCCAGTCATGACACTGAGCAGTGAGGAACGCTCCCCCTCCCTCCCCCAGTACTCGTCTATGGATGAGCACTATCCGGAGTAGGGGAGGCGTTCCTCACCTATCAGCGTCAACACCTGAAAACTATGGATATTGATGTAGCCTATACACCACTGTGCTAGGTTTGTGCTTGGAGATGCCATACTTGCTCTCAGGCTTTTTTTTTTGTTTACTATATCCATTAGCTTAGAATTAGGTTCCCCTGATGATAGAAGCAAAAGTGCCTTGAAACGTGTAGGGAATGAGAGGGCTAATATTGGTTTGAGGTAACGTTTGGTATTGCCCTTGTATCGGTGGTTGTTTTGTGGGTTCACAAGGAAAATGCCCTAGTGAAAGACCAGGGACACTTAGGTTCTCTGGGACCGCATGAAGACATCTGAAGGGTAAGACTGAAGCAATTATACACCCTATGACGCTTTTTGGCTACCAATTCTTACCTCGTCTGTGATCGACTATGTCAATTAGGTATCCTCATCACGGATATTCTCTGATATTTGTATGTATTTTTATTCTTTTATGGGTATTTCTTAAAGGTTAAGTTTTATATTGTTTCATCAGTGCTGATATATAACTAGTGTGGAATCCTGGTGATTGTGATATCCCTGAACTGGGGGTTGTTACCATTCCTTGTGCCTGGTTGGTATTTTTTTTTACAATAGCCCCTGTCCCCACACAGTATTATATGCTCCACAGTAGCCCTCCTACCCAGACAGTATTAAATGCTCCACAGTAGCTCCTCTCCCCACACAGTATTAAATACTCCACAGTAGCCCCCCTCCCCACACAATATTAAATGTTCCACAGTAGCCCCCCTCCCCACACAATATTAACTGTTCCACAGTAGACCCCCCCTCACCACACACAGATACACACATAGTATACACACAGTATACACACTTTTCAGAGCCCCTACTCAGTTTAAACTTGCAAAGTGTGCAAACCACACTAAATTTGTCATGTAACTGGTGACACTAGGCACCTCAGTGGCAGTAGTTTGGCCAGGGGGTGACGCTAGCCTCCTGTTTGACAATGAGATCATCTGCCACTTTGTCATCCTCCTCTTCCCCCATCAATATACGCTGTGAAGCGGACAGGAGTGTGCACTGACTATCCTGCTGGTAGGTTCTGCTCCTAAGCCCGACTCCTCAGCGTACAATGCGTTATCCATGATGGCGATGAGGGATTTTTGCATCACATACAGGAGTGGGATTGTAACACTCATGAGTGCGTCTTCACAGCTGACCCTCTTGGTGGACTCCTCAAAGACACGGTGAGATCTCACATAAGTCTGGCAACATGGGTGAGTTTTTCATGAGTGGCTAGTACACAGAAAATCTTTGGCCTTGCTACCTCTAGCCACCTTTTTTGCTGCTGTGCTTGCATCCACACCTACACTGCTTTCGCCCCTAGACATCACCCCTGTCTATGCCTCTGCCTGTAGCCAACTTTTTTCCTGCTTAGCTTGCCTCCACATCTACACTGCTTTCCTCGCTATACATCACCCCTGTCCATGCCTCTGCCTCTAGCCACGTTTTTTCCTGCTTAGCCTGCCTCCATATTTACATACTATTTGTGCGATTTTTTCCTCTCCTGTACCAGAACAAAGGATGAGATTTTTAACTTATATCGGGGGGTCGAGGATTGCAAAAATGCATTATTGTTTGCTCTCCATGATGTGAACTATGCCTTTGTCTCTTGAAAACCCACCTAACATGAAGTCAGCCATGTGTGCCAGTGTGTTACTTGGCATGACTTATAATGAGCTTCTAACCAGCCCAGTTGGGGGAGTCAGGGTGGATTGAGCCTCTAACCAGAAGAGTTTGGGGGAATTTGTATGAATTGAGCCTAGTAGGAGCAGAATTGTGCAATGCTGATGCAGGATGCTTGACACTGCTGGACATGAAAATGATGGGTCTATCCAGTGGCTGTTCATTTTGATCAGCGTCAGCTGGTCAGCACTGTCAGCTGACAGCCGGATGTGCTTATCCGTGATGATGCCACCGGCTGCGCTGAAGACATTTTCCGATAGCAGCTTGCGTCAAGGCAGGAAAGGACCTCCAATGCGTAGAGCGCAAGTTTCAGCCACAAATCCAACTTGGAGACCCACTAAATGTAGGGCGCAGAGGAATCGGAGAGGACAGGGTTGTGGTCGGCCAGGTACTCCCACAACATGCGCCTATACTTGTCCCTCCTGGTGACACTAGGCCCCTCAGACCGGATTGCAGTTGTTAGCCTGTTGGAGCACTTAGTCTGGAAACATGGGCGAGTTTTGCATGAGTGGCTAGTACACAGAAAATCTTTGGCCTTGCTGCCTCTGGACATGCCTCTAGCCACCTTTTTTGCTGCTGCGCTTGCATTCACATCTACACTGCTTTTGCCCCTAGACATCACCCCAGTCCATGCTTCTGCTTCTAGCCACCTTTTTTTCCTGCTTAGCTTGCCTCCACATCTACACTGCTTTTGCACCTAGACATTACCCCTGTCCATTTAGGGTCGGTGACCTCGTCGTCCACCAAGTCCTCTTCCAATTGTTCACTCTCCTCTTACTGCAAACCGCACATGACAACAGCCTGCCCTGATGGCAATTGTGTCTCATCATCATCACTGAGGACAGAAAATGCTGGTTGCGGGTCCACAACCACAAAATCGCCAGGTGATGGTGGATGCTCCAGTGTTTGGGCATCAGTACACACAAAATTATCTGGTAGTTCCTGGGATTCGGGAAGTGGTTCAACAGAGGAAGAGACAGTCAAAGGACCCGAAAAGAGATCCTAGGAGGGGGCAAGGGTGGGATGACTCTGTTGGGAAGAGTGGGCATGTTGGGAGGAAGGAGGGTCAGACTCTTGGGTATGAACACGACTGCAGGTAGTGACTGAATTGCTGGTGGAAAAGCGGCTGGAAGCATTATCCGCTAGCCATTGTAACACCTGTTCCTGGTGCTCAGGCCTGACCTGCATTGTGCCCTGCACCCTGCTTAACGCAGCTGTCATATCAGGAATTGTGATGAGCGCATGCTAATGTTTCTTGTCCAGTGGAAAGGATGGGATAGGATTTCACATAAGTATGCCACTCATGGAAACTCATGGTGCAGAAACTGAGGGAGCTGACTTTGATGAACCCTTGGGTTTTGGAGATGGAACTCCATCAATGGTCTCTGCTGCTCACACACCCTGCTCAACATATGGTATCTAGGGTTTCAGAGTGTGGTGACCTTGCATAACAGCCGGTGCTTCGGGCAGATGTAGGCGTTGCTGGAGTGTATTGAGGCTAGCAGCAGCTACTGTAGACTTGCCACTTTAACCAATAGCTCGTGTAAATTGGCGTACATTCTTAGAAACTGTTGCACCAATAAGTTGAAAACGTGGGCCAGGCATGGCCCGTGTTGGAGGCTGGCAAGCTCCAGAGCCGCTACCAGGTTCGGTCCATTATCACAGACGACAAAAATGCCTGGCCCCAGGTGCAGCGGGGAAAAACACATCGCCATATCATCCAGGATGGCATCCTTCACCTCGGAGGCAGTGTGCTGTCTGTCCTCTAAGCTGATGAACTTCAGCACGGCCTGCTGACATCTCCCCACTCCAGTGTTGTAGAGTTTCCAGCTCGTAGCTGGGATCGATTTAACGGCGGAGGAGGAGGATGGTGTTTCAGCACTCCTACCAGGAATATTGGGCAGGGAGACAAGGCAGGCAGCCACAGTTTGCGACCCGGTCCCAGCCTCAACTACATTCAGCCTGTGTGCCATGATTGAGATGTAGCGTCCTTGGCTGCATGCACTTGTCCACACGTCAGTGGTCAAATGGAACTTTGTGCAAAGCGCAGAACTTAGGGCCCGCCTGATGTTATGGGACACGTGCTGGTACAAGGCTCAACTCACCCTAAGGGCCAAAAACACTGCTGGTGAATTTTGTTCAGTTCCAAAGGACTCTGTGTTTAGATTTGGCTCAGTTGCAGCTCCAGAACATGCCTTTGAAGGCAAGGTTTCCTTTAGGGGCTCCATCTCAGCAGGATGATGAACCTTGGTTAAATCTGGTGTCGGAAGGGAAAGTGGTTTCTGATCTACATCTAAAGTACTGGAGCATGTTGTTTGGACTATTAACACCTGATCAGAACCCTGTACAGGTAATGTAGAGTCCGATATTAAAGGACCATTTCCGGTAGTAGTGGTTGCAGCCAATTCTCCACCTTTGCGGTCCTCTGAATAAAAGCTTCCCCCAGGATTTGATGCCAAAATGTTATCAATTTCTCAATCAAAATCAAGGTCAATGTCTGGGTCAATCCCACACAATAAGAGAGATGGTTCTGGAACCACCGTTTTAAGGGCTAACAATTTTAAAGGGGCTATCACTCTGCTGGTGCAAGGCTCAACTCACCCAATTGGCAAAAAACTCAGCTGGTGCAAGGCTGAACTAAGTTAAAGGGCCTCAATCTCTGCTGGTAGCTCAGCTTAAGGGCCTGTAACTTAATTTGGATGGGATCACGCTAAGGGCCAGAATTTTGGAAGGTCTTACCACACGCGCACACACACACACACACACACACACACACACACACATCCACAATGACAGTTCAGGGTGGCTACTGTTGGTTTTCCCATTGCCTATGCCATCTGTGGTTGTCATGGGCAACGTGATTTAAAGGGGTGCTTGGTAATGTTTCTTTAGCTTAAAATTTGGGCTTCTGTCCATCCAATTGGGGAGGAAAGAAGATTTCCAGGTATTTTCCCACTTTAATAGTATTTTTTTGAGTGTGGAAAGTGTGTAGTTGATAAGCTGTGATGGTGGGGGTAAAACCGTGACTTGGGCTTGTTAGATGCCCTCAGACATGCTTCCCCTGCTGTCCCAGTTGCATTGCAGAGGTGTTGGCGTCATTTCCTGGGATGTCATAGTGGACTTGATGACCCTCCTGAGTCGAATGGTGGGTTCCCCTTAAACAAAGCATTTTTCCCCATAGACTATAATAGGGTTCGATATTCATTCGAATAGTCGAATATTGAGCGGCTATTCGAAACAAATAACGAATATCGAATATTTTACTGTTCGCTCATCTCTAATGCTGGTGAAATCCTTTAGTGCACAGGAAACTTTGATGTCTAAACATTAAAGGAAGCCCTGGACTAGTAGACAGGCGAGGGATCACATGACATACAGTATCTGTCCATGAATGCAATTCAAAATGCATGAATGCGACTGAGCTGTGATAAAGCAAACTACACATTACTAGAATATTGCTGGCCAGTGAGTTTGAAGACACACAGTATGGATGGGGCAAATGGTCAAAACTACGACATCTACAGATGATGGGATTTTTCAAACAGTTTATTAAATGGCCACATGATTTTGATGGTAAAACTGCAGTTTTACAAACCGTGTGTTCTTACCATCACAATCTATGTCCAAAACTTGAATCCATATTTACGTATATACATAGAGGTCATCTCAGATTTCAGTTTTAGCTGAAGTACCTAAACATTTTCTATGAGCCTTGCCCTGCACATTATTTCAATTTATCTCTTTTTTAAGTCCTGGAAACAAAGAAATGATCTGGATAAGTTCCCTTTCTTGGAATTTTGGATCATCCTCTGTTCTCATCACATGGAGTTTTCCAAGATAACACTTTGTGTTGTCCAAACTGCTGGAAGTCTTACCCTGAAAACCTCTGATGAGGATCCAACCCTGAGCTTCACCCTGTACGATTAGTTTATTATCTGGAGATGAGCTGTTTGTGAGAAGAAACCTGTGTTCGACAGGATCTGGACACACTGATGCAGAACAAATGTATGCATTCTGCACTTGTGTGGCTTCCACAGAGACATTCAGTAACACATTCAGACATAACCTTACTATTTGTACTGGGCATAAAGGATAGGGTATGTTCACCAGTACATGGGCATACATAACTACTATTGATTTACTATTAAGCTAAACAGCGTCAACTCTAGGCTGAAACATTGCATCAAACTCTCAGGAAAAATGGGTTGATGCTATTTAGCTCTCTGTATATGCATTGGATATAACTAGAGATGAGCGAACCGTGTTCTATCGAACTCATGTTCGATCGGATATTAGGCTGTTCGGCATGTTCGAATCGAATTGAACACCGCGTGGTAAAGTGCGCCATTACTCGATTCCCCTCCCACCTTCCCTGGCGCCTTTTTTGCTCCAGTAACAGCGCAGGGTAGGTGGGACAGGAACTACGACACCGGTGACGTTGAAAAAAGTAGGCAAAACCCATTGGCTGCCGAAAACATGTGACCTCTAATTTAAAAGAACAGCGACGCCCAGCTTCGCGTCATTCTGAGCTTGCAATTCACCGGGGACGGAGGTTTCCGTCCAGTTAGCTAGGGCTTAGATTCTGGGTAGGCAGGGACAGGCTAGGATAGGAAGGAGAAGACAACCACAACAGCTCTTGTAAGAGCTAAATTCCAGGGAGAAGCTTGTCAGTGTAACGTGGCACGGACGGGCTCAATCGCCGCAACCCAGCTTTCCCAGGATCCTGAATGGAATACACTGACAGTGTATTCCCGTATACCCCATATATACACCCCAAATCCCCGTTCCAACGGTGTGCCCCCCCCCCCCCTTCACCTCAGAAATACCCTGCAAGTCCCCTAGCAATAGGATTGGGGCTATATACACCCACAATTTTTGCTACTGGTATATAGTGCCATTGTCTGACTGGGAATTCAAAGAATATATTGGGGTTACAAATACCCTCATTTCTTGCTACTGCCATATAGTGCCAGTTTCTGACTGGTAATTCAAAGAATATATTGGGGTTACGTGCACCCACAATTTTTGCTACTGGTATATAGTGCCATTGTCTGACTGGGAATTCAAAGAATATATTGGGGTTACAAATACCCTCATTTCTTGCTACTGCAATATAGTGCCAGTTTCTGACTGGTAATTCAAAGAATATATTGGGGTTACGTGCACCCACAATTTTTGCTACTGGTATATAGTGCCATTGTCTGACTGGGAATTCAAAGAATATATTGGGGTTACAAATACCCTCATTTCTTGCTACTGCCATATAGTGCCAGTTTCTGACTGGTAATTCAAAGAATATATTGGGGTTATAAATACCCTCATTTCTTGCTACTGCCATATAGTGCCAGTTTCTGACTGGTAATTCAAAGAATATATTGGGGTTACGTGCACCCACAATTTTTGCTACTGGTATATAGTGCCATTGTCTGACTGGGAATTCAAAGAATATATTGGGGTTACAAAATACCCTCATTTCTTGCTACTGCCATATAGTGCCAGTTTCTGACTGGTAATTCAAAGAATATATTGGGGTTATAAATACCCTCATTTCTTGCTACTGCCATATAGTGCCAGTTTCTGACTGGTAATTCAAAGAATATATTGGGGTTACGTGCACCCACAATTTTTGCTACTGGTATATAGTGCCATTGTCTGACTGGGATTTCAAAGAATATATTGGGGTTACAAATACCCTCATTTCTTGCTACTGCCATATAGTGCCAGTTTCTGACTGGTAATTCAAAGAATATATTGGGGTTACGTGCACCCACAATTTTTGCTACTGGTATATAGTGCCATTGTCTGACTGGGAATTCAAAGAATATATTGGGGTTACAAATACCCTCATTTCTTGCTACTGCTATATAGTGCCAGTTTCTAACTGGGAATTCAAAATGTGCAAGGCTCCCGGAAAGGGACGTGGACGAGGCCGTGGGCGAGGTCGGGGGAATGGTTCTGGGGAGCAAGGTAGCAGTGAAGCCACAGGGCGTCCCGTGCCTACTCCTGTGGGGCAGCAAGCATTGCGCCACTCCACAGTGCCAGGGTTGCTTGCCACATTAACTAAACTGCAGGGTACAAACCTTAGTAGGCCCGAGAACCAGGAACAGGTCTTGCAATGGCTGTCGGAGAACGCTTACAGCACATTGTCCAGCAGCCAGTCAGACTCTGCCTCCTCTCCTCCTATTACCCAACAGTCTTGTCCTCCTTCCTCCCAAAATTCCCAAGCTTCACAGAACAATAACCCCAACTGTCTCTGCTCCCCAGAGCTGTTCTCTGCTCCTTTCATTGTCCCTCAACCTGCCCCTCCACGTCACGATTCCACGAACCTAACAGAGGAGCATCTGTGTCCAGATGCTCAAACACTAGAGTCTCCTCCATCTCCGTTCGATTTGGTGGTGGATGACCAGCAACCCACCCTCATCGACGATGATGTGACGCAGTTGCCATCAGGGCATCCAGTTGACCTGCGCATTGTGCGGGAGGAGGAGATGAGACAGGAGTTGGAAGAGGAAGTGGTGGATGATGAGGACACTGACTCGACCTGGACAGGGGGGGATGTCAAGCGGGGAAAGTAGTGTGGATGTTGAGGCAGGTGCAGCACCAAAAAGGGTAGCTAGAGGCAGAGGCAGAGGTCAGCAGCTTAGGCGAAGCCAGGCCACACCCGGAATCTCCCAAGATGTTCCAGTTCGTACCCAGCCCCGAAAAACTCCCACCTCGAGGGCACGTTTCTCGAAGGTGTGGAGTTTTTTCAAGGAATGCGCCGAGGACAGATATAGTGTTGTCTGCACAATTTGCCTCTTGAAATTGATTAGGGGCTCTGAGAAGAGCAACCTGTCCACCACTTCAATGCGCCGTCATTTGGAATCCAAGCACTGGAATCAGTGGCAGGCAGCAACGGCAGGACAAAGGCCGCCTGCCGTTCACGCCACTGCCACTGCCTCTGCCTCTGCCACTGCCACTGCCACTGCTGACTGTGCTGGCGATGCACTCCAGAGGACGAGCCAGGACACCACTTCATCTGCCTCCGCCACTTTGTTGACTTCTTCCTCATCCTCCCCTGTTCCTGTCTTATCTCCTTCTCCTGCACCATCAAAGGCACCATCAGGCGCTTCTTTACAACAACCCACCATCTCTCAGACATTGAAGCGGCGGCAGAAATACACTGCTAACCACCCACACGCGCAAGCCTTGAACGCCAACATCGCTAAACTGCTGGCCCAGGAGATGTTGGCGTTCCGGCTTGTTGAAACTCCCGCCTTCCTGGACCTGATGGCAACTGCGGCACCTCGCTATGCCGTCCCTAGCCGTCACTACTTCTCCCGGTGTGCCGTCCCCGCCTTGCACCAGCACGTGTCACTCAACATCAGGCGGGCCCTTAGTTCCGCGCTTTGCACAAAGGTCCACTTGACCACCGACGCGTGGACAAGTGCATGCGGACAGGGACGCTACATTTCACTGACGGCACACTGGGTGAATGTAGTTGAGGCTGGGACTGCTTCCCAAACTGGCCCGGTGTACCTCGTCTCCCCGCCTAACATTCCTGGCAGGGACACGAGAAGAACACCCCCCTCCTCCTCCTCCTCCGCCACCGCCTCCTCCTCCGCCACTGCCTCCTCCTCCGCTGTTAGATTGACCCCAGCTACGAGTTGGAAACGTTGCAGCACTGGCGTTGGTAGACGTCAGCAGGCTGTGCTGAAGCTGATCAGCTTGGGGGACAGACAGCACACTGCCTCCGAGGTGAGGGATGCCCTCCTCGATGAGACGGCAATATGGTTTGAGCCGCTGCACCTGGGCCCAGGCATGGTCGTTTGTGATAACGGCCGGAACCTGGTAGCAGCTCTGGAGCTTGCCGGACTCCAACATGTTCCATGCCTGGCCCACGTCTTCAACCTAGTGGTGCAACGTTTCCTAAAGAGCTACCCCAATGTTCCAGAGCTACTGGTGAAAGTGCGGCGCATGTGCGCCCACTTTCGCAAGTCGACAGTAGCCGCTGTTAGCTTAAAATCTCTCCAGCAACGCCTGCATGTGCCACAACACCGGCTTTTGTGCGACGTCCCCACACGCTGGAACTCAACGTTTCAGATGTTGAATAGAGTGGTTGAGCAGCAGAGACCTTTGATGGAATACCAGCTACAAAACCCTAGGGTGCCACAAAGTCAGCTGCCTCAGTTTCTCATCCATGAGTGGCCATGGATGAGAGACCTTTGTGACATCCTACGGGTGTTTGAGGAGTCCACAAGGAGGGTGAGCTCTGAGGATGCGATGGTGAGCCTTACAATCCCGCTCTTGTGTGTTCTGAGAGAATCCCTGATTGACATCAGGGATAACTCAGATCACACAGAGGAGTCAGGGATAGCATCCGATCCGTCACAGCTGGAGAGTAGGTCCACACATCTGTCCGCTTCATCGCGTTTAATGGAGGAGGAGGAGGAGGAGGAGGAGGAGGAAGAAGAGTTGTCCGATGATGTGATGGTGATACAGGAGGCTTCCGGGCAACTTCGAATCGTCCCATTGTTGCAGCGCGGATGGGTAGACATGGAGGATGAGGAGGAAATGGAGATTGAACTTTCCGGTGGGGCCAGAGGAGTCATGCCAACTAACACTGTGGCAGACATGGCTGAGTTCATGTTGGGGTGCTTTACAACCGACAAGCGTATTGTCAAAATCATGGAGGACAACCAGTACTGGATCTTTGCTATCCTTGACCCCCGGTATAAAAACAACATCTCGTCTTTTATTCCGGTAGAGGGGAGGGCCAATTGCATCAATGCTTGCCACAGGCAATTGGTGCAGAATATGATGGAGATGTTTCCAGCATGTGACGTTGGCGGCAGGGAGGGCAGTTCCTCCAGTAGGCGACCAAGTTCTCACCGGTCCACACAAACGAGGGGCACACTGTCTAAGGTCTGGGACACCTTGATGGCACCCCCTCGCCAAAGTGCCGCCACAGAGGGTCCTAGTGTCACCAGGCGTGAGAAGTATAGGCGCATGTTGCGGGAATACCTTTCCGACCACAGCCCTGTCCTCTCCGACCCCTCTGCGCCCTACACGTATTGGGTGTCGAAGTTGGACCTGTGGCTTGAACTTGCCCTATATGCCTTGGAGGTGCTGTCCTGTCCTGCCGCCAGCGTCCTATCTGAGAGGGTGTTCAGTGCAGCCGGTGGCATCATCACTGACAAGCGCACCCGTCTGTCAGCTGAGAGTGCCGACCGGCTCACTTTGATAAAAATGAACCACCACTGGATAGAGCCTTCATTTTTGTGCCCACCTGTGTAAAGCACCCCAACATGAAACTCCATGTCTGTACTCAACCTCTCCAATTCCTCCGCATCCTCATACTCATCCACCATAAGCGTTGCACAATTCTGCTAATACTAGGCTCCCTCCACCATGATTTCCCCCAACTCTGCTGGTTAGAGGCTCCCTCCACCCTGATTTCCCCCAACTCTGCTGGTTAGAGTCTCCCTCCACCCTGATTTCCCACACTCTGCTGGTTAGAGGCTCCCTCCACCCTGATTTCCCCCAACTCTGCTGGTTAGAGGCTCCCTCCACCATGATTTCCCCCAACTCTGCTGGTTAGAGGCTCCCTCCACCCTGCTTTCCCACAACTCTGCTGGTTAGAGTCTCCCTCCACCCTGATTTCCCACAACTCTGCTGGTTAGAGGCTCCCTCCACCCTGATTTCCCCCAACTCTGCTGGTTAGAGGCTCCCTCCACCATGATTTCCCCCAACTCTGCTGGTTAGAGGCTCCCTCCACCCTGCTTTCCCACAACTCTGCTGGTTAGAGTCTCCCTCCACCCTGATTTCCCCCAACTCTGCTGGGTAGAGGCTCCCTCCACCATGATTTCCCCCAACTCTGCTGGTTAGAGGCTCCCTCCACCATGAATTGGTCCAAACTGGGGTTTTTAGAGGCTCCCTCCACCATGAATTGGTCCAAACTGGGGTTTTTAGAGGCTCCCTCCACCATGAATTTGCCCAAACTGGGCTGGTTAGAGGCTCCCTCCACCATGAATTGGTCCAAACTGGGCTGGTTAGAGGCTCCCTCCACCATGAATTGGTCCAAATTGGGGTTTTTAGAGGCTCCCTCCACCATGAATTGGTCCAAACTGGGTTTTTTAGAGGCTCCCTCCACCATGAATTGGTCCAAACTGGGTTTTTTAGAGGCTCCCTCCACCATGAATTGGTCCAAACTGGGGTTTTTAGAGGCTCCCTCCACCATGAATTGGTCCAAATTGGGGTTTTTAGAGGCTCCCTCCACCATGAATTGGTCCAAACTGGGTTTTTTAGAGGCTCCCTCCACCATGAATTTGCCCAAACTGGGCTGGTGAGAGGCTCCCTCCACCATGAATTGGTCCAAACTGGGCTGGTTAGAGGCTCCCTCCACTATGAATTGGTCCAAACTGGGCTGGTTAGAGGCTCCCTCCACCATGAATTTGCCCAAACTGGGCTGTTTAGAGGCTCCCTCCACCATGAATTGGTCCAAACGGGGGTTTTTAGAGGCTCCCTCCACCATGAATTTGCCCAAACTGGGCTGGTTAGAGGCTCCCTCCACCATGAATTTGCCCAAACTGGGCTGTTTAGAGGCTCCCTCCACCATGAATTGGTCCAAACTGGGCTGTTTAGAGGCTCCCTCTACCATGAATTGGTCCAAACTGGGCTGGTTAGAGGCTCCCTCCACCATGAATTGGTCCAAATTGGGGTTTTTAGAGGCTCCCTCCACCATGAATTGGTCCAAACTGGGCTGGTTAGAGGCTCCCTCCACCATGAATTTGTCCAAATTGGGGTTTTTAGAGGCTCCCTCCACCATGAATTGGTCCAAACTGGGTTTTTTAGAGGCTCCCTCCACCATGAATTGGTCCAAACTGGGGTTTTTAGAGGCTCCCTCCAACATGAATTGGTCCAAACTGGGGTTTTTAGAAGCTCCCTCCACCATGAATTTGCCCAAACTGGGCTGGTTAGAGGCTCCCTCCACCATGAATTGGTCCAAATTGGGGTTTTTAGAGGCTCCCTCCACCATGAATTGTTCCAAACTGGGTTTTTTAGAGGCTCCCTCCACCATGAATTGGTCCAAACTGGGGTTTTTAGAGGCTCCCTCCACCATGAATTTGCCCAAACTGGGCTGGTTAGAGGCTCCCTCCACCATGAATTGGTCCAAACTGGGCTGGTTAGAGGCTCCCTCCACCATGAATTTGCCCAAACTGGGCTGTTTAGAGGCTCCCTCCACCATGAATTGGTCCAAACTGGGCTGTTTAGAGGCTCCCTCCACCATGAATTGGTCCAAACTGGGTTTTTTAGAAGCTCCCTCCACCATGAATTGGTCCAAACTGGGGTTTTTAGAGGCTCCCTCCACCATGAATTGGTCCAAACTGGGGTTTTTAGAGGCTCCCTCCACCATGAATTTGCCCAAACTGGGCTGTTTAGAGGCTCCCTCCACCATGAATTGGTCCAAACTGGGCTGTTTAGAGGCTCCCTCCACCATGAATTGGTCCAAACTGGGGTTTTTAGAGGCTCCCTCCACCATGAATTGGTCCAAACTGGGCTGTTTAGAGGCTCCCTCCACCATGAATTGGTCCAAACTGGGTTTTTTAGAGGCTCCCTCCACCATGAATTGGTCCAAACTGGGGTTTTTAGAGGCTCCCTCCACCATGAATTTGCCCAAACTGGGCTGGTTAGAGGCTCCCTCCACCATGAATTGGTCCAAACTGGGCTGGTTAGAGGCTCCCTCCACCATGAATTGGTCCAAACTGGGCTGGTTAGAGGCTCCCTCCACCATGAATTTGCCCAAACTGGGCTGTTTAGAGGCTCCCTCCACCATGAATTGGTCCAAATTGGGGTTTTTAGAGGCTCCCTCCACCATGAATTGGTCCAAACTGGGTTTTTTAGAGGCTCCCTCCACCATGAATTGGTCCAAACTGGGGTTTTTAGAGGCTCCCTCCACCATGATTTGGTCCAAACTGGGGTTTTTAGAGGCTCCCTCCACCATGAATTTGCCCAAACTGGGCTGGTTAGAGGCTCCCTCCACCATGAATTGGTCCAAACTGGGGTTTTTAGAGGCTCCCTCCACCATGAATTTGCCCCAACTCTGCTGGTTAGAGGCTCAATCCACCCTGATTTTCAAAACAAATGTTGGTGCCAACCTCAACTTACTACAAGGGCCAAATTCACTGCTGGTGACAAGCTCTCCTCACTGCAAGTGCCAAATACACATGTTTCAAGGTGTTTTCCTACTGTCAGAGAGGTGGTATTGAGTGTGTAAAGTGTGTAGTTGTTAGGCTGTGATGTTGGGGTAATAGAGGGTCTTTGGTGTGTTAGATGCCCCCAGACATGCTTCCCCTGCTGTCCCAGTGTCATTCCAGAGGTGCTGGCATCATTTCCTGGGGTGTCATAGTGGACTTGGTGACCCTCCAGACACGGATTTGGGTTTCCCCCTTAACGAGTATATGTTCCCCATAGACTATAATGGGGTTCGAAACCCGTTCGAACACATGAACATTGAGCAGCTGTTCGAATCGAATTTCGAACCTCGAACATTTTAGTGTTCGCTCATCTCTAGATATAACCGAGTTTGAGTTCGGACCTGAATATTCCAAATTGTTCGTTTTATGAAATTGAACAAATGGAGATTTGTCTCGGGCGAGCTACAACTGTAGCCACATTATACTGTTGGGTTACACGTAATAACGCTCTGTGTGCCCATGTGACTTCTGCAAGGAGACCCAAAAGAACTAATGGAAGCGGAGAATGTTTTTTGTTTTAGTTTTTGCACCACACCTGGGCCTTTGCACCTATTATACTCTTTTAGTTTGACATAACTTCGGCTTTGTGTGCCATATAGATAGACAGGTTCCTAGAAGCCCTAGACTAAGTTTTAAGCCAATTTAAGGTATAGTTTGTACTAAACTTGTTCAGCTTGTAACAAATCAAGAACCCGAGTCGAATCTTGAGAGATTAGCCCATCTCTATTTTGTACGAACTGTAAATTGATTTAAAACATAGTGTATAACGGTGTCAGGGCTCTTCGGAACATATCTATCCAATTTCTAGATCTCTAAGGCAGAAACAGTTGGCAGTAAAGTGACATGTATGTCTATGGAAAAATGAATAGTAAGCAGTGGATACAAACTCCGAGTCTAACCATACACTCCAAGCCACTTGCTTTTATGCATTTTAACATTTAAAACAGGTTTGTAACAGGTCCATAATTTGTAGCTGTCAGCCTAGTTGAAAAGTAATGGGTTTTTTATTTAAAAAAAAAAAAAGCCACGAAACATTATCCCTTTATTAGGGAAGAATTCCAACATCATTGTGTTGGTATTGGATGAAGTAAAGATGGATTTGTTTGTTTTCTTTTGTTTTCTATAATGGCACTGCCAACTAAAGCATTTGAAGAAAAACTTGTGCCACATTTTTATTGTCCCTGCCACTTGAAAAGTGTTAAAGCCACCAGAAATTGTCCCTTTATTGGAGCAGATGCAGCACCAATGAGTGACAATTACAAGATTTGAAAAGCTGGCTTGCCAGCTGAAAAAGCTAGGATATCTTCTGAAATAGAAAATTCTATGACCTTGGGAACAACACTTCGGTGGCAGAAAAGAACAGGGAATATCCTGCCGGATATCCCCGTATGGGAGCAAATGCCACATAAACATCATGTTGGCAGACTGACAATTTACAGAATTGAAAGAATAATTTTGTTCACACTATCAGTGTCTTCTGTCATAGAAAGGATTCTATGACCCTGAAAAAAAATATTTCTGAGGCAGAAAATAATCAGGATTATTCTGTTGGTTGTGTCTGTAGGGGAGCACATGCCACATCAACATCGTACTGGCAGAGAGGCAATTTACAGGATTTCAAAGAAAACGGTCCAATGAGGAGGAACTGGAGGAGGCAATTGGTCCTGGCTGGTGTTTAAACTGTGCCTGCCCTGCACCCTACTTGAGATGATGTCAATACTATAAAGCACTTGGCCTTCCTGTGACTGTAGTTGCTGATGCTCAAAACATTGACCCAGAGGGCCATGAAAACTATGTATTGTTACTGCTCCACATATTGACAGTGGCATCCAACTTTCCCCACATGGACATTTATAAGTAGAGGCCCACATGGCGATATTAATCAGAGACAGTTTCCTAGAGAAATAATGGTGACTAGGTAATCTTCATTGAGACTGTGTGCATGCCATCTGTTGGCAAAATGCACTGGATTCCACTAAGGTGGCATAGTAGCGGCGGTACTGCCAGTAACTTGGTCAGGTGTGATATAAACTTGCAGACTGTCCAGATAATCGGGCGCAGATTGCATTTTACTGGACACACATTTCTTTATGTGTGATGACTGACATTAGCATGAAGCAAGAGGATAAGCAGATAGAGATGATAATGATGATGATCATGTCCTAGATGTGGTTGCTGTTATGGTCACAGCATGGACTGGCTCCTGACTGATAACCACTCAGTCAAGTGTAAGAGAAAACACAAAAGAAAAAACAAGAGTATGAGCAGTTTGGAATTACTCATGTGCGATACTCCTAATCCCTGCCTTGCACACTAGAAGTAGCCTTGGGCCCGACTAACTAACCTGAGAGGGCGCGAACACAGCCTGAGAAATAACTCACCTATTAGTGAAACAGAAAACCCTGACTAGTTTCACATTTATGAAGGAGAGGAAAGATACAGAAAAAGCCCCTCTAAGGGTCAGTTCACACGTGAACTGCCCGCGCGGGTTTTGACACAGAGAGAGACGCGTCTCGCCGCGTCTCTCTCTTGTCAAAACCCGCCCGCTGCGACCATCGCGGTCGCGGCTTTCACCTCCGCTGTCGGCTCAAATGAATGAGCCGACATAGGAGGGTGCTGCAGCCGGGCGGAAGCCGTGCGGCGCAGCCCGTGTGGCTTCCGCCTGAAGAAAGACCATGTTGCTTCTTTTCTCCACTAGCAGCAGCCCGCCGCTAGCGGAGAAAAGAAGCCCGGCGGTCTCCATAGACCACCATTATAAGGGGAGGTTTTGGACGCGAAATCCGCTGTCAAAAACCTCCCCTTATACTCACGTGTGAACTAGCCCTAAAGCATACCTCCCAACCGTCCCGATTTCCGCGGGACAGTCACGATTTGGGTGACATGTCCCGCGGTCCCGGTTGGAGGGAGGTATGTCCCGATTTCAACTCAGATCTGCGTCCAGAGGACGCAAATCTGAGTTGAACACATATGCGGCTGAAGCAAGGAGCTGACACAGGTCAGCTCCTCGCTTCGCCGCTGCCCGCCTCTCTCCCTGACACACGCGGCTGAAGCTGCTGGCGTGCTCGCTTCGCCGCTGCGTCTCTCTCTCTCGCTGACACATGCGGCTGAAGCGAGGAGCTGACCTGTGTCAGCTCCTCGCTTCTGCTGCCGCCGGCTCCTGGCTTGTAGACGCGATGTACAAGCCAGGAGCCGGCGGCAGCGGCGAAGCGAGGAGCTGACCTGTGTCAGCTCCTTCCTTCAGCCGCATGTGTCAGTGAGAGAGGCGGGCAGAGAGCGGCGAGGGAGCGGAGGAGAAGGTAAGTTTAATGTGGAGGTGGAACATGAATCTGGGGGCAGATGAAGGAGCGGACGGCATGACACTGGGGGCAGAGATGGAGAGGACGGCATGACACTGGGGGCAGAGATGGAGAGGACATGAATCTGCGGGCAGAGATGGGGACATGAATCTGGGGGCAGAGATGGAGAGGACATGAATCTGCGGGCAGAGATGGGGACATGAATCTGGGGGCAGAGATGGAGGGACAGGAATCTGGGGGCAGAGATGGAGGGACATGAATCTGGGGGCAGAGATGGAGGGGACATGAATCTGAGGGCAGAGATGGGGGACATGAATCTGGGGGCAGAGATGGAGTGGACATGAAACTGGGGGCAGAGATGGGGGACATGAATCTGGGGGCAGAGATGGAGAGGACATGAATCTGGGGGCAGAGATGGAGGGACATGAATCTGGGGGCAGAGATGGGGGGACATGAATCTGGGGATAGGAAAAACAGAGCTTAGTATCACACAAAAAAAACCCTACAAAAGGTCCAAATATCCAAACTGAAAATAAGGCTAGGGTTCACTGCACCCGGAACACTATGCTTGGATCAATAAGCTCAATACTTAGCCAATGTCCAGATAGTCCAGACATGAATCTGGGGGCAGAGATGGGGGACATGAATCTGGGGGCAGAGATGGAGGGACATGAATCTGGGAGCAGAGATGGAGGGACATGAATCTGGGGGCAGAGATGTGGGACATGAATCTGGGGGCAGAGATGGAGGGACATGAATCTGGGGGAAGAAATGGAGAGGACATGAATCTGGGGGCAGAGATGGAGGGACATAAATCTGGGGGCAGAGATGGAGGGACATGAAACTGGGGGCAGATGAAGGGTGTATATGAAACTGGGGGAGAGATAGAGGGGGGACATATAATTTATGGGTGACTGTAGGAGGATTATACTGTGTGCGGGCACATGAAAAATTAATGAGTGGGCGGAGTCAACACAAAAGTGGGTGGGGCTAAATTTGCAGCGGCATTTTGTCCCTCTTTCGGTTCTTCAAAAGTTGGGAGGTATGCTAAAGGTATCCAATTGCTCTAACAGTGAATGTGAGGAACACAAAGAATAGAGAAGAAAATAAACATGAACCACAGAAATACTGACACTATGCAAAGGGATAGGAAAAACAGAACTTAGTATCACACAAAAAAAACCCTACAAAAGGTCCAAATATCCAAACTGAAAATAAGGCTAGGGTTCACTGCACCCGGAACACTATGCTTGGATCAATAAGCTCAATACTTAGCCAATGTCCAGATAGTATACATAGGCAGAAAAGAAGGCTGAATGTGCCAGGACACAGACACAGATGAAATAGCAGTTTCAGGCAGGCAGACCACATCTGGAACACTGGAAACTGAAGTTTAACACCGGCAACTGAAAGCATACAAAATGGAGTTTAAAAAGCCAGAAGCCGGAGTATTCTGAAGGCCAATTGGGTATCAGAACTCAGGACCACCCACAACCTGAACAGAGTCCTAGCACAGCAGAGAAACTTAACCCCTTCAGAGGCCAAGACACACTAGAGCAATGATCAGCAGTGCAGCTCATCGGACGATCCATGCAAGAGTGCAACCACAGAGACCGCATGCCCATTCCGACGTCATTTCATGTCAGTACAGAGAGACCTAGTTCCTACATGTGTCCCTGCATGACTATGGCTAATTATCTGCTTTCAGAACTTGCACCTTGCCATTAATGTGTTATTTGGTAATGTACAAAAAAATTCCCACAGGAAGATGAATACATGTAACTTCTGCCACCAAAACTAGAGGTGGAAACGTGTATACCAGTGCCACCACTACCTGAGCTTGCCTCAGACCTACCCGAAGCAACTCTGTTGGATATTGAGACTGCATTTTGGGTAGAATTCTTACTATTGCAGCTGACAACACCCTTTTGCTCTCATGTCACTCTGTCATCCTTACCCGATTGCCACATCTTATCTGTAATAGAATGAAATCAGTAATGTCATCACCTTCCCCACTTTTTTCTGACTTATCATTACATACAATGAGATTTCTCTATGCTCTCACAGTTCCTAACAGATTTCCCCCTAGTGCCAATAGCACACACACCCCTGCCACTATTACCTCCACCAATACTCTTGTCTTCTTCCACCTCCACCTTCTCTACATTCAAAGAACACTGGCTGCTCTTTATCAAGAGGAGGAAGGAGCTATGGGCTAGCTTGGGCTAAGAAGACTATTGTCACATACCTTATTATGAACCCCTTTTACCGACCCCATAAATAACCACAGACACTGTAAATTATAGTTAAAGCTGGGATTGGCTGATTGCGATTTTATTAAAGAACATATATTTAGAAATTGAAAACTTTATAAAAACATAAAATCGGAAACAAAAAACCTTCCATGCCTCTTTTTCTTCCAAACTTCCCCTGGATGTTAACCGTTGCCGGACAGCGGACATGTAGGCAAAATCTGCATCTCACACGGGGCATGGATCTTCCACCATGCTGTGACAACTGTAAAACAAAGAAAAAACTAACAACAAATACAATAACATTGCAACAACTACAACCACCGCGCGGGTAAGGTGGGTGGGGGTTCCTCCAGTTTTTTGCTTTTTGACACTTTGGTACATTGCCAGTGAATCAGTAGAAGTTACAACATTTTTGCATTTGGTCTTTGTGTTGCTCTGCTTCCAATTTACACACACATGCACACACACACACACACACACACACACACACACACACACACACATATATATTTTTTACACCTACCTGACTATTCTATATACTACCTACTATAACTTACTTGTATACAAGGCTTGAGGAATCACATGTAAAGAGCGAAACGATCGTTGCCCCGTTTGTTTTTAATGAAGATGGACAAATAAAAAGTAAGATTTTTTAAGAACGCCTTGGGTGAGTGCCCCCCGATTATTTCTCTATTTCTACATAACCTACTATACTATATATACATAAGTAGATAGACAGAATAAACAGATAGCTATTTGATCCCAAACATCTATTTATTTATTTATGCTAAATAATAAATGGTAAAATCTCTCAAACCTCAGATACCCACTGGGAATGTGTGGGGTTTTCCTTGCAGTACAGTGAGAGTATAGTGACACAGCCCAGAGATACGATCTCCTCAGTACTGTGATTAAACTATGGAGATCGGACTGTGGGAGGTGCTATTTTCGCTTTACTGCTGTGATTGTTCAGTCTGAACTGGTCCTGCCACTGATGGCTTTGACAGTCCTGTCTATCACAGCTAATGTCACTGTCCTTTCATCAGGTGCTCTCACACATTTTAACAGTAGGTTGAAAATTCTCATCCAAATGCAGAAAGCATCCGGCGCTTAGGATGAGCATTCTCCTGGATCAGCAACCATTTAGAAAAAAATTAAAACCATAAAAAAAAAATAAAAAAATTGTGAAACACGTTTTTAGAACATTTTTATATTCCTGTGTAGGGAGCTGTGTAAAAGCTCTTTTCATGTGGGACAGGAAGTAGTTTTATTTTGGGGAATGTGTGACTTTTTGATCAATTTTTATAAACATTTTTTAGGAGGCAAAATCGCAATTCAGCCATGTTGACATTTTTTGCACTATGGCATTCACCATGGTGGATAAATATTTTTATAATTTACTACTCCTGGCTTTTTGTGATATTTTTTTTGCAATACCTAACGTGTTGATGTTTATTTATATAGGTAACCTAGAGAAAAGGGGGTGATTTGAATTTATTAATATATTTTTTAAACTTTAAAACTAAACATATAATCATTTTTTGTTCCCCTTTGGTGGCTTGAACCTGTTATCATTAGATCACTTATACCAGACAATGAAACTCTACTGTATTGCAGTCTATGGTAAACTTGCTGTACTATAGAGCTCAATAGTAATATTATTGCAGTAATTATGTTGCAAACCTCAATAGTAATATTATTGCAGTAATCATGTTACAAACCTCAATAATAATATTCTCATGGCCGACCTGGAAGCCTTCCAAAGGCTCCTGGCTGCCATAGGAACAGAATGATTTCCACAGTCTTGCTATGTGGGAAGCATTCTCTGCCCCTAAACTCAAGTTTAAGGGGATATCGTCACTCCATAGGGAGAGACCACCATATAGGTGTGTGGAGTTTTATTAAGCCATGTTCCTAAACTCAAGGTGAAACTAAAAATCCTCAGATGCCCATTATCATTTATTTCAGGGATTTCCACCAAAAAATTTTTTTTTAACAAAAATCTGGTTAAAATGCATGTAAAAAATGAAGGAACTTGTTACATAGACTCTGTTGAGTCCCACTCCCCTTCTTTGCCTTAATTCTGTATTGAGGATCTGAGAAAGAATGGCTGCTAGGGACCTATTGCCTGACTATATATAATTCTGTGGTTTTTACATTGTATCCTTAGCAGTCATACAGGATTCTGTGTTGAGAACAGAGCAGAGAAAAGCAGCAGTCACATCAGGCAGGTCCCAAGCCCTAACTGTAGTATAAGGCTGAAGCTCCACTTTGCGGAAATGCAGCTTTTTTTTTCAGATTTTGCTTTAGTTTTTTGAGCCAAAGCCAAGAATGGCTACAAAGGGATAAGTTAAAATGACAGACAGCACATTGGAACCATCCTTGTGCGTCCATTTCTCACAGATGGTGGCTAGTAGAGATGAGCGAACACTATTGAAACATCCTTTTCAAATAGCACGCTCCCATAGAAATAAATGGAAGCGACCGGCACGCAGACTTTGCCGGCGGCCGGCTGCTTAATCCCCCGTGTGCCAGCTACGTCCATTTATTTCTATGGGAGCGTGCTATTCGAAAAGGCTATTTCGAATAGTGTTCGCTCATCTCCAGTGGCTAGGAGATGCACTTTAGGGGGTCTTCTGTGCAGTCATGTAATCCTTTTCAGTAGGTTGGGCCGAAATGAACCTCCTTGTGTTGACTAAGGCTGCTGAATTCTCAGGACTAGAGATGAGCAAGTACTGTTCGGATCAGCCGATCCGAACAGCACGCTCCATAGAAATGAATGGATGCACCTGGTACTTCCGCTTTGACGGCGGCCGGCCGCTTAACCCCACGCGTGCTGGCTATGTCCATTCATTTCTATGTGAGCGTGCTGTTCGGATCGGCTGATCCGAACAGTACTCGCTCATCTCTACTCAGGACATAGAACAATATTTTGTACAGTCTGTCATTTCTGGTGCCCTAATCTCTATCTGCCACCCATTGGTTGAGTTTATTGGAATCGGACACATAATAAATTACATTTATAGGTGTGAGAATGCCCAGCATCAGTATAATATGTCTGCAGAATTTATTTAATTAGACCAGGCATGACTCTTATATGATTCTATACAAAGTTTGACTCAGGAACTTTCTACCACACTGGATTTTTCCAAGTATTATAGCCAACTTTTCTGGAACTTAAAAGCATCTTTCCTGAGTTAAATTATAAGGTGCCTGATGGCTTCCTTTACTGTATACAGCTTGGATTGGAATGCAAACAAAGCAGGAGATAAGGCAAATTTTTACACTTTAACCCCTGTACTCCCAAAGTACAGTCTAAGATATGGACTGGAGGGGACAGCAAGGCTATTTCTTCCACCTTCAGTCCTTGTGCAACTAGTCCACCATTGCCAAAGCTTTTGGTACTTGCAGAGTGACTGTGAACACAAGTATTTTTTAATATTTTCATAGTGGACATTAAAGACTCTTGGAGATGCCATATCATAATGATCTGAATGGTGATGATGTTCGGCTGTTTACCAAAAACCATGGACTGCGCTTCCCTATCTAGAAGGGTGCAGAGGACTTCAAAGCAAGTGGTTATGTAAATAACACCTAGGATCACGTCAAGGGAAGCAGCGCTATCATTAAAATTTGCCATGGCGGTCTCACATCATATGGAACAGTTATAGCAGCAGAAACATCTGGATCTCATTCCTGTTGTCAAACACGCTCAAGTAAAATGATTCCAGAAATATGCAAGCAAATTCTGGTTATGATAAAGAATCTGAATGTGAAGAATGACATTTACTTTCTTTCTCCGGAAGATAAAGTAGATCTTTATAATAACATCTACTGAAAAGGAAATTATTAGATTATGAAATCTAATAAAAAAAATACTAATGCTAGGTTCACACTAGTGTTGGTCTTTCTGTTGGAGGACAGCGGTCACATATGGAGTCTCATGGACCCAAGTAAATATAATAGGATCAATTGATTGTCTGCTCTTAAACTGAAACTGTTGGACAAAAAACTCGAGCTTGCAGAACTTTTTTGTTCTGTGATTTTTTTACACACCTTGGAACAGAGTCTCCAAATGGAAACTCCAATTCAGATGTGAACTTATTTGGTATTGCTTCAGCCTGTATTATACTTCAGGACTGCACATACAGCACATTACATTCCCTGAGTATTACGTACAGAATATATAAAAGTGACCTTTTTTGTAGATTATATTACTGTATTGTGTGCTATAGTTAGAAGAATTCATCCTGAACACAATCCTATGGATGTTGCCATATATAATGATTTCACATTGTATAGGAGCTTTATAAAAGTACAGTATATCCTTATATGGTACATTATATCAACCTATTATGGCTACAATGGTCATTTAGCATGGTTCTTCATTGTGACCCTATGCAATTGCTCTTTTATGTAGTGAAGGCAGAAGACATAGCATACAAATTTCAATATGACCAAACAACAAGACTTGCATATCTATAGCAGACAAATACAGTTAGCTGTACAGATGGGCCATGTGATCAGTCCAGTGCTAAATTATGAATAGTGGAATAGCAATTTATCTGTAATTTGTGAAAATATTCCAAAATATTAAAACTTAATTTGATTGAGGGATTTGCAGATGAGACATGACTAGAACCTTTAGTAATTTTTTTTTTCAAAATCCTGAACCCCTTAAAATCAATGCTAAAAAGGGTATGAGACTAAGGTCAATGGCTTATTGTATCTATTATGCAATAACTAAGCAGCGCACCATTGGTCACATTGACATTACATATACATTTTGCATATTGGCATCTATTATGGCAAATGACTCAATGATTTATTTATTTAATGAATCAATAGACTGCAACACTTATTGATGTAAATAAATATTCACCTTTGGTTGAAAACCTTATTATGTCATGGCAGGAAATATTGTGGAGACAGGCTGCTGGGGTTTTAGTTTCCACTGCTGCTTTGAGGCAAATATTTTACTAGTACATAGACTGCTAAGTCAACAGGGAAACACTTGCTCAGGTCTAGGGTTTCAGTGGTTTGAGCTTATTATTTCAATGGTGCACCAGGTACACTTATTGTAATAGAGGTCCACTGTGAGAATAGGCTAACCTAGAGGATGGTACATCCAACAGCCTGCCCTTGAATCTCTCTTTATGTTATCAAGTGGAAATCTTTTACTCTTTCAATTCAGGAGGACGCCCTGCTCCTTCTGTGACATAGCAGGATCAACGCTTTGAGGCTTTTGCTCAACCGTTCCTGAGACAATTTCTCTCTCTGTCTCTAGGCAGATATACTGTATATTACCTGGTTGTCTCTGGATCTAATATCACACTATCTATACAAGCTTACACCTTGAAAGCTGTTTGAAGACTCTTGGTCTCCTCCTTACAAAACTTGGTGGTTGGAACACACCAATGCTCATTTTCCCTGCCCACGGTACACCAGCCCATTTAAGGGCTGTTCCTATCATTTTAAAAGCAGAATACTGCACTAGGCGTATTCACAGAAATCTTATTATGGTATGATATGCTGCTATGCACTATAATACCTCTAAGGGTGCCTCAGGGCATAACTAGCAAAGACTGGGCCCCCCAGTAAACTTTTGACTTCGGCTTTCTGCCCCCAATTCCTCACCACAACATAAAGCTCCCTTTCATGGCCTCCACACAGTATAATTTCCGATTTACACACACTATAATGTCCAATAGCAGCCTCCAGACAGTATAATGTTTCATAATGGCCCCTCCACACAGTATTATGTCTTACAATGGCCCCTCCATACAGTATTATGTCTCACAGTGGCCCCTTCACACAGTATTATGATCCACAGTGGCCCCGGCACACACTACTATGTCCCACAGTGGCCCCTGCATACAGTATTATGTCCCACAGCGGCCCCTCCACACAGTATTATGTCCCACAGTGGCCCTTGCACACAGTATGATGTCCCACAGTGGTCCTTCGTACAGTATGATGTCCCACAGTGGTCCCTGAAAACAGTATTATATCCTACAATGGCCCCTGAACACTATATTATGTCCCTTAGTGGCCCTTTACATAGTATTATGTCCCACAGTGGCAGCTGAGCACAGTATTATGTTCCATAGTGATCCCCTCCACACATTATTATGCCCCAAAGTGGACCACCCACAAACAATTGGAGGCCCAGGGGAGGTGACAAACATAAAAACTAATGTTAATTACCTGTCCTTCAGTGTCAACACAGATGTCACGTGGGCCAGGACAGCTTTGAGAAGCATAATGATGCTGGCCTGGGCCATGTGACGTCTGGGACGTCACTAAAGTGGCCCAAAGATCGCAGGGAGTCACACTAGAGTGCATGAGAGGTGAATAACATTGGTTTTTATGTTTTCTCACTTCACCTGTGCCTCCTATCATTATGATCCAGGGTCCAGAGTATAATGATAGCAGTATTTGTTGGGGTTCACAGATCGCGGCCTCACTTACTGTTGTCAGGTCTTGTTCACAGCTGCATCTGCTTCTCCTTCTGTCCTTCAGGGGGGCACCAGCTGCATGATATGGGACGCAGAATGGAAAGCGGAGGTGACCATGAGCAGGAGTGGGGATCGGTAAGTAACTAGGGCCTGTTACCTGCTGGGATTACCAGCAGGTAACAGCCTGGTAAAATAAATACATCAGGGGCCCGCTGGGACCCCTAATGTCTTGGGCCTTGTTAAAAACTGAACAATTTGGAATATTCAGGTCAACCCCAGTTTGTGACAAATTGGTTTGCCAGGCCTCACTTAATATTTCCTTGACATATTTCATCTATTTTCTTGTTTGTTTTTGGGTTCACTGCCTGAAACGTTGTATCTTCATCTTAATTACATTAACTAGAATCATAACCTTTTGGAGTGTGGTTTACTCGATTGTAAAACGTGTGTGTGTGTGGGGGGGGGGGGTCAGCACCTCCTAGAACGTGCACCCTTTTCTCTTTTCTGATCTACAACCTGAGTGATGCCTGAACCCCTTCTTCTTGATTAAAATTGGTTTGCCCATCTCCAGTTACTGCTTTTAAAGTGATTGGAGCGAATATAAGTTATATTTTATTGTAGTGATAGTTGAATTGGAATATAGTTACACATATGGGAATAGGGGTAATCCAAAATAGAACCAGTAATCCTCATAAAACCACATCCACAAATGATAAGCAATTGAGTAATAGATTCTTAGTTTTACTAGTTAGCACAAGCTTAAAATACAATAAAGATCTCTTCCATGGAGCATCATATTATGTAGTTATAGAAGCTACATTGCATGTTTATTAAAACAACTACACAGTCTTGTAATCATTACATTTTCTATTTCCTAATAATAGGGCATATAAATTGTATATTAATTGATATCATATTATAGTATCATTCTGAAGTTAACCCTGTATGAGTCATTGATTTGCGGTTGGTGTCAAGTTCACAACATTCCGTGACTGGGCTCAATTTTCTAACGAGGGTTGGTTGCTCAATATGTTGTCATTGGAGACTTGGCAGGCTCTTCAACCTTACTTAGTGGATAGGAACACCCAGAGTCCTCCCCATGATTAGCTTTTGCCATTCTGTAATAACTTTATCTGAAGCATCAAGGAAGTCTCAGTCTTTCAGACTGTCAGAAGGTGACCCGTGGGTTCACAAATGATGAGGAGGTCATGATTTTGAGAAACCCCCTTGAGAATAATTTATATATGGAAACTGAATCCTATTGATGGGTCAGTCCTGCAAATCATCTCTGTATCCTTATTACTCCAAGTGACTGTATCTCCTCAATGGTCACTTGTAAATCCTTCTTGACTCCAAGTAAACTGACATGGACTACAAAAGAAGATTTTACAAGATGGAAAATAGCGTTCAGTCCTGCATCGGAATAAGAAGGGTTTGAATGTATTATTGGATCCTTCACTACTGTTTGTTTGGGTTTTTTTTTAAATGTCAGCACAGGCTCATTAGGACTGTTTACTGGACAGTTATTAGCCTGGTTACTAAGGACAATTTAAACAACCACAATCTGATCTGTCAGGCAGCAGATCCTTAATAACCAGTCTGCTTTGTCTACCTTTTCCAGGCAGAATTACCACAGCAATCAAATCGCCAGTGACAATGTAAATCTAGAAAGATAACATCAATGACTGCAACGGGATAACCTCTACATGCATGTGATGTTACAGATATTGCAACAAGAAAAGATCGCTTCTAAAAGGGCCCAGATCCTGCAAATTTACACCAGGGTAAAGGAAAAAAAAAACACATACCCTAATCAGCCAGATCCTAGCCGAGACAGGAGTAACAGATAATTGCCTACAATTAGCACACACTCATACACACACACTCACGCACGTACACACACATATATAGCCAAACGCACTCACACACGTTCATTCATTATTACAGAACATTAATCACAATGAACTGAAAAGACCACAATAAACCTTCTAAGTTTCAAGGTGAATGATAAGACTCCCCCTCTCCCCAGAGTGTATAGTTTGGGGCACACAAGGCATCATAGCCCCTTTAGTGTATTTATAATTTTTTTATAAGTTAAGGAGTTTTCTTGTAAGTTTTTTTTGTGTGTGTAAGTATTTTTCTTCCTCCTCCCGTTATTTGTTTACAGTCTTACTCACCATTCCCCTTCTAGCCAACTGTTGCTTGGTACGTTCACTTTCTGTATTCTTCTGTATCAAGGCAGAATTCTCCCGTTCATATCCAGTGGCAGGAAAAGTGGAGTTTAAAAAAGAGATTCTTGTTGTGGTCAAGCAGTCGCTGTGAATAGCCTGAACCTATGCCCAGCGCTACCCCCTTTGGCTGTTCAGCATTGTCGCAATGTTTGTTGGTGGAACTTGGTCACCCAGTTAGTACTAGGAGGGCTCGGTCTATAGCTTGGTTAGTGCATATGGTTATTAGAGTTTCGATTACCTATTTATAGTTCATGAATTTATTGGTTTATTTATTCTTATTTATATGAATTCTTGCTATTTATTTGATATTTATTTAACCATTTAATAAACATTACATTGCATTAATTAAACATTTTTTAATCAAAATTATTTGGCTATTGTGCTTTATGTTTATTATACAGTTATTTTAGCAATGGCAGCCAGTGACACCATGAAGAATGTCCTCAGGTGTACAATAAAGTTGCTACTTAATGTTCACAAATTTCTATATACAGTGAAACCTCTATGGAGAACCACTCCTTTAAGAAGGAGCCTCCTCTTAAAGACTGATTTTTTTCAATGACTGATTTTACTTCCATTATACTCTATGGGAGCTGCCTCTCCATCAGCATACAACCCCCTTATCGTGGGAAAGACCACTTTTCTTTGCACGTTTTTCAGTGTGGATCCCTTTGAAAAGACCACACATTGGACTTACACACACTGAGATAGCAATATGGATGAATCTATGTGCTGTGCTGCATCACTGGACTGAAGCTAGCAAGAACAAGAAACTGGCAAGGGTCATCAGGGACAAAGGTCCCAAGTGTCACACATGAGTAGATACCCCATATCAAAGTCAACCTGTGATTAGTGAACATTGGGGATTGTAATCTGCCACTGGAGTCCCAAGCGTATGTGCCAAAAGTCCCAATTTGCTGGGACAATCTTAAGAACTGGGACACAAAATGGACATATGACGCCAAAATGGACATTCTTGGAGTATTCCCCACTTTAACTTAGATGGTTCACACTCACAATTACAAATATCCATAAAGGAGATTTGGCAACAGTATCAATAGCCTTTGTTTGGAAGGTTTGCAACTCATAGCTGGAGGTCCTGGGAAAGTGTAAAAAATAATAAACAATAATTGTATTATAATATAATTATTATATTCTTCTCTCACCTCTGCTTAGCCTTCTCGGTGTCCTCGACTCTCTCTAGGTTCTCTTCTTGGCTTTCTAGTCACCTCATAAGCCCAGGGTGACTACTGGGGCCTTTGACTGAGCCACAGTGGACCCATGTGACCACTAAGACACAATCACAGGCCTCAGCTTTTGGAATAATACGGTTGCAAACAGTACATTACGAACTGATTTGTCTCTCACTAATTTGGGGCTCCCCATCATGGTGGTTTTATTAGTCTCTGTCTCGGCTTGGTATAATATGCTAATGTGATATCAAGCAAAGAGTGGTTGCAGTCGGCCAAAACAATCACGAAGACAATAATGTTTTGGGCTGGTATCATGGGGAGAGAGCTAGTAGGTCTCTTTAGGGGAGGCCATTCTGACATCCTGTAAAGAAATTCAAGCAGACAGCATCCAAAAGCTCACAAGTTTAATGGATACAAGAATCGTGAAGGTGATATAAAAGAAGGGTTCTGCTCCATTCCCACGGAGTAACGCGCCGCCCATTCTGACATGTAAACATGTGTCAGAATGAGGCGCTTCAAAACAGATCCCATTGACTTCAATGGGTCCCGGCTTACGCGCACTACCCATTGAACTCAATGGGAGGCTTTTTTACCTATTGCTTTCAATGTGATACATGCATATAGGCTTTAAATTTAATTTTCGTCTCTACGGCTGGGTTCACACCAGTGCTTAAACTCCATTTGGGGTTTCCATCCCTGAACGCGTTTAAAGCATGCAGTAATTTTTTCTCCACATTTTTTGCCCTTTTCAGGCATAAACTGGGCGGAAACTTCATTATAGTCTGTATCCTTTTTTAAGAGGATTATGTTTCCATTAGGTGTGGGGCCCAAACAGTAGTATTTTTTACTGATCACAAAACGTCTGCAAAAATACTTGTATGATTCCCTACACTTGTCTCTGCCGCAAATGCGTCAGAAACAGGACCTGCTCAAATATATTTTGCAGTTCGTTTCTAATGCGAAAACACTGATCAGTAAAAACTATGGACGTGTGTATGGGGCCATAGAGATAGATTGGTTTGTGTAAGATGCACAATTGCAGATTTGTAATTGCGGACAATATATTGAAAACAACAATGGTCGTGTGTACGGGGCCTAACATGTAAAGGCAAGCAGTGCTGCCAGTATTTTGCTTCCTCTCTGTCTGGCTGCAGCGGTCCCATGGTGTAACCACTTCAGCCAATGAATGGCAGGCTGAAGCAGTGCTAACTGTAACTATAGCATGGCTTATCAGCCTGACTCTCATCTCCCTGTGTTTCCCAATTTTATATATAAACTATATTTAGCATTGCAGATTTATCAATATGCTACTTTTTTTGTTGCAGATTTTGCTTGTTATATTGAGCCGAAGCCAATTGATTGAGTAGAAGGTATAAGTATAAGTACATCCTATACAAAGGCTTGCAAAAGTATTCACACCCTTTGAACTTTTTTCACATTTTTTCACCTTACAATCACAAACTTAAATGTATTTTATTGAAATTTTAAGTGACAGACCAACACAAAGTAGCAGATAATTGTGAAGTGCAATGAAAATGCTAAAAAGTTTAATCAAATAAAAATCTGAAAAGTGTGACGTGCAAATGTATTCAGCTCCCCTATATCAATACTTTGAAGAGCCACCTTTACAGCTGTAAGTCTTTTGGGCTCTGTCTCTACCAGCTTTGTACATCTAGAGACTGAGATTTTTACCCATTCTTCTTTGCAAAATAGCTCAAGCGCAGCCAGATTGGATGGAGAGCGTCTGTGAACTGCAATTCTCATGTTTTGCCACAGATGCTCAATGGGATTTAGGTCTGGACTTTGACTGGGCCACATGAATAACACATGAATATTCTTATATTATTCTTATATATTAATCTGAGCATCTTCCCTGTCCCTGCTGAAGAAAAGCCTCCCCACAGCATGATGCCACCACCATGTTTCTCAGTGGGAATGGTGTGTTCAGGGTGATGAGCAGTGTTACTTTTCCACCGCACATAGAACTTTGCATTTAGGCCAAAAGGTTTAACTTTGGTCTCATCTGACCAGAGCACCTTCCTCCACATGTTTGCTGTGTGCCCTATATGGCTTGCGGCAAACTGCAAATGGCACTTCTTATGCCTTTCTTTCAACAATGGTTTTCTTCTTGCTACTCTTCCATAAAGACCAGATTTGTGGAGTGAACTACTTATAGTTGTCCTGTGAACAGATTCTCCCACCTGAGCTGTGGATTTTTGCACCTCCTCTAGAGTGACCATGGGCCTCTTGGCTGCTTCTCTGACCAGTGCTCTCATTGCTCAATCAGTTAGTTTAAGAGGCAGCCATGTCTTTGTAGGCTTGCAGATGAAGAATACTTTTCCCATTTTTGGATGATGGATTGAACAGTGTTCCTTGGGATGTTCAAAGCTTGGGATATGTTTTTATAACCTAACCCTGCTTTAAACTTCTCCATAACTTTATCTCTGGCCTGTCTGATGAGTTCCTTGGTCTTCATGATGCAGTTTGTTCACTAGTGTTCTCTAACAAACCACTGAGGCCTTCACAGAACAGGTTTAATTACTAAATTACACACAACTGGACTCTATTAACTAATTAAGTGACTTCTAAAGGCAATCGATTGCACTGGATTTTATTTAGGGGTAACAGAGTACAAAGGGCTGAATGTTTTTGCTCGTCACACTTTTCTGATTTTTATTTGATTAAAATTTTGAAAACCATGTATCATTTTCATTCCACTTCACAATTATCTGCTACTTTGTGTTGGTCTATCACTTAAAATCTCAATAAAATACATTTAAGTTTGTGCTTGTAACGTGACAAAATGTGAAAAAGTTCAAGGGGTATGAAAACTTTTGCAAGTCACTATACATTTAAATTTTAAAGGCTTTTATTATGTAATTTTAACAAAGTAACATTCCAAACACACTACACACGTATACTGCTATATTCCTGCTCTTCCTTTTTCTTGTTTGTCTAGTTTCTGCTTCTCTGTATCTAGTAAACAAGGAAATGCAAAACGGTGTGACACAAGCTTCTTATGTCTTCATGACTCAGTTGTGAAACAGCAACAACTTTGGAGATGAATCCTTGTATGGAGAGTGAAAGACTGAACAAGTCAGATCATGACTGCTGTAATATTATGAGTCTCCACATTCCATATTCAGCCGTATTACAGCTCTCATCAGGCTCTGCACTACATAACATGAGATGTCGGTATGAAGAAAGAATGAACAGCCAATGGTTTAAAGCAAAACTCAAGTCAGGAGCTAAAAAATATGTAGTTCCCTATCCTCAAGGTACTTGCTGTTTATTTTCCCATACTATAATGGCTATGGGACAGTATGTTGCTGGGAGAGAGATAGCTATGTTGCTAGGAGTCATCCTCCCAGCATACTGTTCAGGCCGGTAAATCCGGCCAACACACAGACCAAGTTTCACAATGTCATTGCGGAGTAAGATATACTTCCTGTCTTATCATTAGTTCAGGCTCCAGATCTTTCCCTCCTCCTGACGCCACTGGCAGCTGCTTCACATTGGCTGCTGTGTACAAAGATTTTCATAAAGAGGAGTAAGACTACAAGTACAACAAAGGCAGAATGGTTGTAAAAGTAAACTGCCACTTAACATAGTGATTATTAAGTAATTGTCGGATATATAATGAAGGATATGAACCATAGTAACGGGGCCCATTTCTTACAACACTGATTAAAGACATTAGGTATAAAATATATGATAAAAGTCACAAATTTTGGTGCATGGACATTTTTGCAACAACTTTTGTGACTTTTGGCACATGTGCATCCACATGCCACATTTCTGAAAGTAGGCAAGTTGGGGTGGGGCTTAACAGTAAATTTACAATATTTTAAGCCAGAAAAAGTCAGATTTGAGATTCAGTGTGCAGTAGATTACCTAATTTTTAAAGAGATACCAACAGTTCTTGATCTTAGGGAACAGTAGGGAATGCCAGTCTTGATAAGGCTCCCCAATTGGATGATAAACATGCTGATAACTGCCTATTTATTACCCATAGGGATTAATACTAAACATGAACACCATATAAATCTAAATTGTTATAGCATTAAAGGGGTATTCACTTCTCAAAGAACCTATATATACTGCTAGCTTACGGTGTCAAAAAAATTGTTTTCAAAACACCCTGCCTGTTATATGATATCAGGTCAGATGATGTGACTCACTGCTCTTTGAGGGAGCTCTGAGTTCTCTGTACCACAGTTAGAGCTGTTACCTATAGGGCAATCAGGTCAGCTAATTGCAGTTTGCTTATAAAGGCACAGACTGTATGTGTTATCTCTATGTAAAAGACAATGATGACATTGCAAATCCATTGTCTAGGGGCAAATAAATGTTCCCTACAAACCTGTGAAATGTCATATACATTTACTGTGCATATTTCATCTATATATATATTAGATTTATATTAGATTTATATTAGATTTCTAGTAATCATAATAAATAATCTCTCATAGTAAAGGCAATGTCTATATCCAGTAACGGTTCTTCATAGTGTTTTTTTCATCAAAGTCAACCCACCAGCTTGTTGAAGAATACATAAATTAAGAAGAAGAGAAAGCTGGCAAACTGCCGAGAGAGGAAGATGGGACCCCTTTAAGATTACAAATCAATGCTGGATGAGCAACACAATAAAACAAAACAAAACGATTAAATAACAGATTTTTTTTTTTTCAGATCAGCACAGATGGAATCAGCATTTTGCTGTTAGAACAGCAGTTTCTATGTATTTAATTAACAAAAAAAAACTAAGAAAAGAGTTTTCACTAAGAGGACAGACTGTAGACAGATGAAACTACTCTACTGCACAGAAGACTTGGACAAAATTAGATTATGGTCAATGAAAGGGTTAACTGTCCTTTGTCTATCTGTATTACTCCCTCACTTCTGCCTATGATTTCTATCACTGATCTGCCTGTAATTGATTAAATCTGACCAAACTCTCCTAATATTGTCTAGATCTATTGCAATTTGAAAGCTTTGAAGCACTCAGGCATGGATGTGTGATTCATCTCACTGCATGATACAGAGCACAACTTCCACCATTACTGCAATGCTTCAATTCAGCTCCACCCACTTCTACGTCGACTACACTCATTCCCATTCATTTGCCTTTGTGCCCTCACACCAGGGGTGAACCTACCTTTTTTGCCGCCCGAGGCCGACGATGGAAAGCCGCCCCCCCCTCCCCGAGGAGGGGGCGGGGCAGATGGGGTGGGGGTAAAGGGGGCGGGGCAAAGGGGTGTGGCAGAGCGGTGTTAGCAGGTGACACTAAGGCAGTCCTTGTTCTGGACTGGCTTAGGTAAGCAAAAATGGGCGGGGGGGCATTAGGCTGGGGGCAACTAGAGGGGGACATTAAAGTATGAGGCAGCTGGAGGGTGACATTAAACTGGGTGCAGTGTTTAACTTGAAAAAAACATTGATACTCAACTTTCCTCACTCCCCTGCTGCTCTCTCAGCTGTTTCTGCTCTCAGAGTGTTCAGGGAGCTGCAGGCATGATATCAGTGATGTCATTACATCGCGCCTACAGCTCCCAGGATCAGACTACACAGACAGCAGAGGTGCGAATCACAGACAGCTTCACGATTGTATTCAACTCACAAATGAGTTGAAGCTGGGACATACCTCCCTCCGACATGAACCAGAAGGCGTTTGAATGAACAGAGTACTAGGTTCTCCATAAACAAGGAGTCCTACAGTGAATGGCAAGAGATTTAGGCTTAGTTCACACGTAAATTACGTGTGGCTTATTTTGGCACCAGAAAAAAATGCTTTCTAATTATGAAGCTTTTTTTGGACCTTGACACACTTTTTGTAGCTTTTTTTGGAGTGTTTTTTTGTAAAATCCGCTTCAAAAAACGCCAGGCTGTTTTCCTCTCCCATAAGTGAACGGGCCGAAAAAAAAAGTGTCACATTTTTTTTCCGCATGTTTTTTTTTTTTTACAAAAAAAGCGACGTTTTTTTTGGGAAAAAACGCGTGGAAAAAAATGCGTTTTTCGCCTCCCATTCACTTCTGTTGCTTTCTTCAGGTGGAAAACGCCTGAAGATTGGTCGTGTCGCTTCGTTTATGTAGCTAGCAGAAAAATATGCTAGCAGAAAAAAAAAGCTAGCAGTCTACATAGACCACTATTGTAAAGGGGCTGATTTTGAAGCGAAATCCGCTGTCAAAATCAGCTCTTTGTCCCCATGTGAAGAGGCCTGTTACCTTCGTCACTATGTAGTAAGAAATCTATGGGGGTTTCTTGAAATAGCTCTTAAAACCTTTTATTTTCGTATGTTTCTGTTTCGGTGTGCTTCAGTGACATTTCTCACATATATTGAAGGAATGTGTTATTGAGTGCATTGATTGATCTGAAGTTACATCAGAAGGGAGGAATGACAAGGTGCGGCAAGACTAAGAATGTCTTAAGGTGAATTTATCACAGACTGGCATCACCACTAAGCGCAGGGCATGGATTTAATCACGACCCCATATTATTTCATGACTAAGGAGTGCTGAATACACTTTTTACATGCAGAGAGAGAGAGAGAGAGAGAGAGAGAGAGAGAGAGAGAAATGTAAAGAAGTATAGCAGCGCTAGCATTCCTGGGATTATGCCATGAACTACATGGCAGAAACCCTTCTCCAGCGTAGCCGCGATGGAAAAGTTACACGGCAGAAAAGGTTTGTGAACATACCCTTATTGTTTTTTTGCCTGAAGCTAAGGCTTGTTTATTTTCTGTCAGTTTTTGCAAAGTAAACGTACAGGGTAAAACCTGTTTATGTCTGATTTTTTGTGTCTGTCTCTGACTGTTTGGGTCTGCTGCCAGTGGCATAACTACTGGGGTAGCAGGGGTAGCAGCTGCCACAGGGCCCAGGACATTAGGGGCCCAGTGACAGCTGCTACAGTCACGTTTTTTTCCTTTTTTAATAGGCCGTTACCGGCTGGAGTTACTCCAGCTGGTAACGGCCCCTATTTACTTACTGATCCTGGCAGGGGCCGGGATCGGTAAGTGACGCCACGGGCCCCACAAACATCATTATTATACTCGGGGGTCTTTTCAAACCCCGAGTATAATGATCAGAGGTCCCGGAAAGGTAAGAGAACATAAAAAACCATGTTACTTACCTTTCCACGCTCCAGGGAGGTTCTGGCCTACTTCTGGACGCTCCCTGACGTCATATGACCCGGGACGCAGGTCCGGGTCATGTGACATCCCAAGTCATGTGACGTCCCGGACGTCATTGAAGAAGGCCGACACCACCGAGGACTGCAGCGGAGCGAGAGATAGGTAAGTGACAGTGTTTTTTTATGTTTGTATCTCCTCTTGGTCTCCGATTATTATACTCTAGGGTCTGAAAAGAGCCCAGAGTACAGAGTACAATAATTGTTCATGGGTGTCCACAGCGGGGCATAATACTGTGTGCAGGGGCCACTATGGGGCACAATACTGTGTGCAGGGGCCACTATGGAACATAATAGTATGTGCCGGGGCCACTATGCTGCATAATACCGTGCAGGGGCCACTATGGAGAACAATAAAGAGCGCAGGAATGTGGGGGGAGGGGCAGGTGGTCGGGGTCTTCGGCAGGCGTCGGTGAAGGGAGGGGGGGCATGTCAAAAGTTCGCCACAGGGCCCCACCATTCCTAGTTATGTCACTGTCTGCTGCTACTACTGCTGAGCCTACTCCCCTAATGTATGTATATATATATATATATATATATATATATATATATATATATAAAGCCGGGAGTGGAAAACATCTTGTGTGGTACCAGTCTCAAAGAAACCCAACCCGATGGGCTACAATGACTACCGACCTGTAGCACTGACATCCCACCTGATGAAGGTCCTAGAGAGACTGGTTCTGACACACTTACGCCCCCTAGTGAGCCCCGCTCTGGACCCCCTCCAGTTTTCCTATCGACCGGGCATTGGGGTAGATGAAGCCAACATTCACTTTCTTCACAGAGCTCTCTCTCACCTGGAGAAACCCGGGAACACTGTGAGGATAATGTTCTTTGATTTCTCCAGTGCATTCAACACCATCCAGCCAGGGCTATTGAGGGAGAAGCTGAACTTTGGTGGTGTGGACCATCACCGGTCCAACTGGATACTAGACTACCTCACAAACCGCCCTCAGTATGTGAGAGCCCAGCTGTTTCTAACAGAAATACTCCGATGACTCTGCAATAGTAGGCCTTATCACTGATGGTGACGATAGAGAGTGCAAAGACTAAAACCGGGATTTTGTTGAATGGTGCCAGCTGAACCACCTCAGGATTAATGCTGGGAAGACCAAGGAGATTTTGGTGGACTTTAGTAAACGGAGAAGTGCTCCGACCCTGGTGGAGATCCAAGGAACATGTACTGAGATAGTCAGGACTAGAGATGAGTGAACACTGTTCGGATCAGCCGATCCGAACAGCACGCACCCATAGAAATGAATGGAAGCACCTGTGACACCAGCCGGCCTCCGGCAAAGTCAGCGTCACAGGTGCTTCCATTCATATCTATGGGTGCGTGCTGTTCGGATCGGCTGATCCGAACAGTGTTCGCTCATCTCTAGTCAGGACCTATAAGTATCTGGGTGTGCTCCTCAATAATAAATTAGACTGGGCTGATCACCTGGAGGCGCTGCACAGAAAGGGCCACAGCAGACACTACCTGCTCAGGAAGCTGAGGGCCTTCAGAGTCCAGGGGCCACTTCTTAGGGCCTTTTTCAACTCTGTGGTTGCTTCAGCCATCTTTTTCTGTGTGGCCTGTTGGGGGAGCAGTATATCAACCAGGGACAGAAATAGACTTGACAGGCTGATCAGGAGAGCCAGCTCTGTCCTGGGGAGCCCCCTGGACCCAGTACAGGTGGTGGGTGACAGAAGGATACTGTCCGTGGTGAGCTCCATGCAGGAGAACAAATCCCACCCCATGTATGGGACCTTGATGGCACTTGGCAGCACTGTAAGGGACCGTCTGCTTCACCCCAAGTGTGAGAAGGAGCACTATCGCAAGTCCTTCCTTCCAACCGCGACCAGGCTGTATAATCTACATCAGACCAAGCGAAGATCACTCCGCACAGAAAACTAATGAGTATGACTATGAAGTCTTCCTTCTCTCTCTTCCGTTCCTTAGCTGCTATGGACTCCTAGTATATCTTCTCCTCTCAGCTTATGTGTTTCTGCTTCCATAATATAATATATTACTGTGTATTATCCTGTATCTGTATTACTATGCTGCTGTAACACACTGAAATTTCCCCACTGTGGGACTATTAAAGGATTATCTTATCATATATATACATATATATATATATATATATATATATATATATATATATATATATATATATATATAATGAATATTATTATTTTTATTTACATGCCTGTAAATAGTGGAGCAAGATTCTCACGTTATCACATGATCATTGACAGCAGGGCCGGCGTTAGGGGGGCAAACTGGGCAATTGCTCCCTGTGAACTGAAAAGTCCCTGCTTGGTCATAAAAGACTGCAGGTAACACACGAGATGTCGCGGCCCAAGTGGCATGATGACGTCACAGTATTGCGCCACCTGTGCCTCTACTAAAGGGAGAGTATGCAGCTGCTCCGCTCATCGTAGGAGTGCGGTAAGATGAGTACAAGATTTATTGTTTTATGGTAAGGGATAGGGATTACCTGCTGGGGGCAAACTATTATTTATAGGGGGCTAATATTTATAGTGGGGGAACTATTAAATATAAAGGGCACTATTTTAAGAGAGGAATTATTATATGTAAGGGGCTGATATAAGGGGGAAACTGTTATATATAAGGGGGGCTGTTAAATATAAATTGGCTATTATAAGGGGGGGACTACTATAGGAGAGGAACTATTATCTATAAGGAGAACTATTATAAGAAAGGAATTATATATAAGGGGGTGCTATTATAAAGAGGGGACTGTTATATACAACAGGCTATTATATATAAGGATGTGTCTGTTATATATAAATGGGGAACTGTTATTTGTAAGGGGGAGACTATTATAGACAGTCCTATGAAAAAGTTTGGGCACCCCTATTAATCTTAATCATTTTTAGTTCTAAATATTTTGGTGTTTGCAACAGCCATTTCAGTTTGATATATCTAATAACTGATGGACACAGTAATATTTCAGGATTGAAATGAGGTTTATTGTACTAACAGAAAATGTGCAATATGCATTAAACCAAAATTTGACCGGTGCAAAAGTATGGGCACCTCAACAGAAAAGTGACATTAATATTTAGTAGATCCTCCTTTTGCAAAGATAACAGCCTCTAGTTGCTTCCTGTAGCTTTTAATCAGTTCCTGGATCCTGGATAAAGGTATTTTGGACAAACAATTCAAGTTCAGTTAAGTTAGATGGTCGCCGAGCATGGACAGCCCGCTTCAAATCATCCCACAGATGTTCAATGATATTCAGGTCTGGGGACTGGGATGGCCATTCCAGAACATTGTAATTGTTCCTCTGCATGAATGCCTGAGTCGATTTGGAGCAGTGTTTTGGATCATTGTCTTGCTGAAATATCCATCCCCGGCGTAACTTCAACTTCGTCACTGATTCTTGAACATTATTCTCAAGAATTTGCTGATACTGAGTGGAATCCATGCGACCCTCAACTTTAACAAGATTCCCGGTGCCGGCATTGGCCACACAGCCCCAAAGCATGATGGAACCTCCACCAAATTTTACAGTGGGTAGCAAGTGTTTTTCTTGGAATGCTGTTTCTTTTTGGACGCCATGCATAACGCCTTTTTTTTATAACCAAACAACTCAATCTTTGTTTCCAAAATGAAGCTGCCTTGTCCAAATGTGCTTTTGCATACCTCAGGCAACTCTATTTGTGGCGTACGTGCAGAAACGGCTTCTTTCTCATCACTCTCCCATACAACTTCTATTTGTGCAAAGTGCGCTGTATTGCTGACTGATGCACAGTGACACCATCTGTAGCAAGATGATGCTGCAGCTCTTTGGAGGTGGTCTGTGGATTGTCCTTGACTCTTCTCACCATTCTTCTTCTCTGCCTTTCTGATATTTTTCTTGGCCTGCCACTTCTGGGATTAACAAGAACTGTCCCTGTGGTCTTCCATTTCCTTACTATGTTCCTCACAGTGGAAACTGACAGGTTAAATCTCTGAGACAATGTTTTGTATCCTTCCCCTGAACAACTATGTTGAACAATCTTTGTTTTCAGATCATTTGAGAGCGGGCTGTCCATGTTCGGCGACCATCAAACTTAACTGAACTTGAATTGTTTTGTAGAAAGAAATGGTCCAAAATACCTTCATCCAGGATCCAGGAACTGATTAAAAGCTACAGGAAGCGACTAGAGGCTGTTATCTTTGCAAAAGGAGGATGTACTAAATATTAATGTCACTTTTCTGTTGAGGTGCCCATACTTTTGCACCGGTCAAATTTTGGTTTAATGCATATTGCGCATTTTCTGTTAGTACAATAAACCTCATTTCAATCCTGAAATATTACTGTGTCCATCAGTTATTAGATATATCAAACTGAAATGGCTGTTGCAAACACCAAAATATTTAGAACTAAAAATGATTAAGATTAATAGGGGTGCCCAAACTTTTTCATAGGACTGTATAAGGAAGCTATTATAGGAGAGGAACTAGTATATATAAGGGGGCTATATTAGGAGAGAAGCATGTAAGGTGGATTGTCATAAGGTGGAGACTTAAATATAAGGGGGCTATAAGATGAAATTATATATAAGGCAGGCTATTATTTATAAGGGAAGAACTATTTATAATATAATTTATAATAAGGGCGGACAATATATATATATATATATATATATATATATAATATACAGGCAGCTGTTATCATCTGGTCGCTTGTTCTAAGAGGGAAAGAGATCTAATATTTATGAGGAAGCTATTATTGATATGGGGGAGCTATTATTGATATGGGGCACTGTTTATAAGCAGGGACTATTATATATAAGGAGGTACTATAATAATTGATGAGGGTGCAAAAATTTATTAGGCGATACAAAGATGGTTATTTGAATTGTGTGTGGTCTTAAGGGGGGTTGGTTATTACTGTTTTGGGGGCAGAAAGGTAACGTTATTAAAGGGAAAATTATGCTGTATGAGCCCCACATATGTGTGAATAGCATGCGCAGTACACTCGCAATCTGCAATTGAGAAAAATGGCACTGCTACTGCGCTTGCGCCGGATTTAAACCAATCCCGCCGGAAGAAGAGGACGATGAAGCTGGGGAAGAGCCAGGACAGGAGGGTGTCGCCGAAAGAGGAAAGCGTGCCAGAAGATGACGTCAGACCGTGCAGGACCGCGCAGCGTGCACAATAGGTATGATTTACATATATATTTTTATAGTTTTATTTTAAAATGGGGGAGGGGGGGTTAAAATAACATTATCGGTGCCTGAATAGCCTTTTTAAAGTCTATTCACGCATATGTGGGGCTCATACAGCATAATTTTGCTGATAGAGCCCCTTTAATGGGTTGCCACTGGAAATATGTTGGCGTTGTTTGTATATCAGCATTTGGGACCCGCTTATAATTTTATCCAAGGTCTCAGTTTGTCTAAAACCATCCTTGATCATCATATACACTCATCGGCCACTTTATTAGGTACACCATGCTAGTAACGGGTTGGACCCCCTTTTGCCTTCAGAACTGCCTCAATTCTTCGTGGCATAGATTCAACAAGGTGCTGGAAGCATTCCTCAGAGATTTTGGTCCATATTGACATGATGGCATCACACAGTTGCCGCAGATTTGTCGGCTGCACATCCATGATGCGAATCTCCCGTTCCACCACATCCCAAAGATGCTCTATTGGATTGAGATCTGGTGACTGTGGAGGCCATTGGAGTACAGTGAACTCATTGTCATGTTCAAGAAACCAGTCTGAGATGATTCCAGCTTTATGACATGGCGCATTATCCTGCTGAAAGTAGCCATCAGATGTTGGGTACGTTGTGGTCATAAATAATAATAATAATAATAATACATTTTATTTATATAGCGCCAACATATTCCGCAGCGCTGTACAATTTATAGGGTTCAGATACAGACATACCTAACAAAGAACGTCATTTCACACAATGGGACTGAGGGCCCTGCTCAAAAGAGCTTACAATCTATGAGGTAGAGGGGGTGACACAAGAGGTAGCAGGGGCGGCATTGCTTATACAGTGTTCAGACAATTTTGTGCATTAGGAATTGTGATAGGCTTGTCTGAAAAGATGCGTCTTTAGTTTGCGTTTGAAACTGTAGAAGTTGGGAGTTAATCTTATTGTCCGGGGTAGAGCATTCCAGAGAAGTGGTGCAGCTCGGGAGAAGTCTTGTATACGAGCGTGGGAGGTTCTGATAATAGAGGATGTAAGTGTTAGATCATTGAGTGAGCGGAGAAAACGGGTTGGGCGGTAGACAGAGATGAGGGAAGAAATGTAAGGAGGTGCGGCATTATGGAGAGCCTTGTGGATGAGAGTAATAACTTTATATTTTATTCTATAATGAATAGGCAGCCAATGTAGTGACTGGCACAGACCGGAGGCATCGCTGTAGCGTCTAGCCTGATAGATGAGCCTGGCTGCTGCATTCAGAATAGATTGTAGAGGAGAGAGTTTAGTGAGGGGAAGACCGATTAGTAAGGAATTACAGTAGTCAAGGCGAGAATGAATCAGAGAGACAATAAGTGTCTTTAGTGTATCTCTGGTAAGGAAAGGGCGTATTCTGGAGATGTTTTTGAGGTGGAGGTGACATGAACGTGCGAGTGATTCAATATGAGGGGTGAAGGAAAGGTCTGCGTCAAATATGACCCCAAGGCAGCGGGCATGCTGCCTAGGAGTTATAGTAAGGCCTGAGACTGCAATGGATATATCAGGGACAGATCTGTTAGATGGTGGAAACAGTAGTAGTTCAGTCTTAGAGCGATTTAGTTTCAGATAGAGCGAGGACATGATATTAGAAACAGCAGAGAGACAGTCACTGGTGTTCTGTATGAGTGCAGGGGTGATGTCACGGGAAGATGTGTATAATTGGGTGTCATCAGCATAAAGATGGTACCTGAAGCCAAATCTGGCGATGGTTTGTCCAATGGGGGCTGTGTAGAGAGAAAAGAGCAGGGGGCCGAGGACCGAGCCCTGAGGAACCCCAACAGCAAGGGAAAGAGGGGAGGAAACAGAGCCCGCAAATGATACACTGAAAGTGCGGTCTGAGAGATAAGAGGAGAACCAGGAGAGCGCAGTGTCATTGAGGGATGGACATGGTCAGCAACAATACTCAGGTAGGCTTTGATGTTGCAACGATGCTCAATTGGTACCAAGGGGCCCAAAGAGTGCCAAGAAAATATTCCCCACACCATGACACCACCACCACCAGCCTGAACCATTGATACAAGGCAGGATGGATCCATGCTTTCATGTTGTTGACGCCAAATTCTGACCCTACCATCCGAATGTCGCAGCAGAAATCGAGACTCATCAGACCAGGCAACGTTTTTCCAATCTTCAATTGTCCAATTTAGATGAGCTTGTGCAAATTGTAGCCTCCCGGTGTGGTCTTCTGCTGCTGTAGCCCATCTGCCTCAAAGTTCGACGTACTGTGCGTTCAGAGATGCTCTTCTGGCTACCTTGGTTGTAACGGGTGGCTATTTGAGTCACTGTTGCCTTTCTATCAGCTCAAACCAGTCTGGCCATTCTCCTCTGACCTCTGGCATCAACAACGCATTTCCGCCCACAGAACTGCCGCTAACTGGATGTTTTTTCTTTTTCGGACCATTCTCTGTAAACCCTAGAGATGGTTGTGCGTGAAAATCCCAGTAGATCAGCAGTTTCTGAAATACTCAGACCATTCCTTCTGGCACCAACAACCATGCCACGTTCAAAGGCACTCAAATCACCTTTCTTCCCCATACTGATGCTCGGTTTGAACTGCAGGAGATTGTCTTGACCATGTCTACATGCCTAAATGCACTGAGTTGCCGCCATGTGATTGGCTGATTAGAAATTAAGTGTTAACGGGCAGTTGGACAGGTGTACCTAATAAAGTGGCCGGTGAGTGTATATTGTATATACAACAATTTTTCCATTTCCTATAACCATACCTCCCAACCGTCCCGATTTCCGCGGGACAGTCACGATTTGGGTGACATGTCCCGCGGTCCCGGTTGGAGGGAGGTATGTCCCGAGGACGCAGATCTGAGTTGAACACATATGCGGCTGAAGCAAGGAGCTGACACAGGTCAGCTCCTCGCTTCGCCGCTGCCCGCCTCTCTCCCTGACACATGCGGCTGAAGCTGCTTCCTTCAGCCACATGTGTCAGCAAGAGAGGCGGCCAGAGAGCGGCGAGGGAGCGGAGGAGAAGGTAAGTTTAATGTGGAGGTGGAACGTGAATCTGGGGGCAGATGAAGGAGAGGACGGCATGACACTGGGGGCAGAGATGGAGAGGACGGCATGACACTGGGGGCAGAGATGGAGAGGACATCATGACACTGGGGGCAGAGATGGAGAGGACGGCATGACACTGGGGGCAGAGATGGAGAGGACATGAATCTGGGGGCAGAAATGGGGGACATGAATCTGGGGGCAGAGATGGAGGGACAGGAATCTGGGGCAGAGATGTGGGACATGAATCTGGGGGCAGAGATGTGGGGACATGAATCTGGGGGCAGAGATGGAGTGGACATGAAACTGGGGGCAGAGATGTGGGGACATGAATCTGGGGGCAGAGATGGAGGGACATGAATCTGGGGGCAGAGATGGAGTGGACATGAAACTGGGGGCAGAGATGGGGGACATGAATCTGGGGGCAGAGATGGAGAGGACATGAATCTGAGGGCAGAGATAGGGGACATGAAACTGGGGGCAGAGATGGAGGACATGAATCTGGGGGCAGAGATGGAGAGGACATGAATTTGGGGGCAGAGATGGAGGGACATGAATCTGGGGGCAGAGATGGAGGGACATGAATCTGGGGGCAGAGATGGAGGGACAGGAATCTGGGGGCAGAGATGTGGAACATGAATCTGGGGGCAGAGATGTGGGGACATGAATCTGGGGTCAGATATGGAGGGACATGAATCTGGGGGAAGAGATGGAGTGGACATGAAACTGGGGGCAGAGATGTGGGGACATGAATCTGGGGGCAGAGATGGAGGGACATGAATCTGGGGGCAGAGATGGAGTGGACATGAAACTGGGGGCAGAGATGGGGGACATGAATCTGGGGGCAGAGATGGAGAGGACATGAATCTGAGGGCAGAAATGGGGGACATGAAACTGGGGGCAGAGATGGGGGACATGAATCTGGGGCAGAGATGGAGAGGACATGAATTTGGGGGCAGAGATGGAGGGACATGAATCTGGGGGCAAAGATGTGGGACAGGAATCTGGGGGCAGAGATGTGGGACATGAATCTGGGGGCAGAGATGTGGGGACATGAATCTGGGGACAGAGATGTGGGGACATGAATCTGGGGTCAGATATGGAGGGACATGAATCTGGGGGAAGAGATGGAGTGGACATGAAACTGGGGGCAGAGATGTGGGGACATGAATCTGGGGGCAGAGATGGAGGGACATGAATCTGGGGGCAGAGATGGAGGGACATGAATCTGGGGGCAGAGATGGGGGACATGAATCTGGGGACAGAGATGTGGGGACATGAATCTGGGGGCAGAGATGGAGAGGACATGAATCTGAGGACAGAGATGTGGGGACATGAATCTGAGGGCAGAGATGGAGGGGATATGAAACTGGGGGCAGAGATGGGGGACATGAATCTGGGGGCAGAGATGGAGGACATGAATCTGGGGACAGAGATGGGGGACATGAATCTGGGGGCAGAGATGGAGGGGATATGAAACTGGGGGCAGAGATGGGGGACATGAATCTGGGGGCAGAGATGGAGGACATGAATCTGGGGGCAGAGATGGAGTGGACATGAAACTGGGGGCAGAGATGGGGGACATGAATCTGGGGGAAGAGATGGAGAGGACATGAATCTGAGGGCAGAGATGGGGGACATGAATCTGGGGGCAGAGATGGAGGGGATATGAAACTGGGGGCAGAGATGGGGGACATGAATCTGGGGGCAGAGATGGAGGACATGAATCTGGGGGCAGAGATGGAGGGACATGAATCTGGGGGCAGAGATCAAAGAGGGACATGAAACTGGGGGAGAGATAGAGGGGGGACATATAATTTACGGGTGACTGTAGGAGGATTATACTGTGTGCGGGCACATGAAAAATTAACGAGTGAGTGGAGTCAACACAAAAGTGGGTGGGGCTAAATTTGCAGCGGCGCGCTATGTGCGCCGCACATTTTGTCCCTCTTTCGGTTCTTCAAAAGTTGGGAGGTATGCCTATAACTACTATTTCCATAACTGACATTTAGTCTAAGGCCTCACGTATCTCTTTTTTTTTTCTGCAGAGTTTTCCTCTATTCTACCGATATAGAAAATGCCAACCTTACACTGGGTTTCTGTTCTTCGCCAAATGCTTAATCATTGTAAAATTAGGTCAGAACATAAACGTTTCCATTCACTAACTGCCAGCAAAGATTTTCCACATTTCCTATCACTTAAGCCATTAAAATCTATTACTGTCACCCTCACTCTGGCATGAAATAGCTGATAACAGGAAGCAATAGCCTGTATTCACCTGCTCTACAGTCAGCCTTACTGTAGGCTGAGATAGATGTAAACTGATAACAGTAGATTTTATTCACATGTTCACAGACTAACAGATCATTTTGGTTTCTCCACAGTGTGATGAAACTAAGTCTGTGACAACCAGCGGTCACCAGGTTAAGAGGAAGCAGGGAGGTCTTCTGCAGACTGTAACAGGAATAAAGAGGGCAGTTACCTGGCATTGGGATTTCAGTAAGTGCAAGGTGTAGTCACCAGTTACTGGCATCAAAATGAGGAAATTACAGGATGTCTTTAGCCAATCAAGTGGCTATTGAAGCTTCAACTCTGACGAAGAAAGAAGTCAAGTTTTTCTTGGTACTAAGTGTAATTGTGCTTGAACAGTGAATGACTCAGTACCCATCACCCTTATGAGATATGGGTATGTAATGACCAAGTAAACTGCCACCGGAGACTGCGAAACTATGTGTCTGCCAAATCATTAGGACAAAACTGTCTGTGGAAAGAAGGAAATGTATGAGCTATGGGGATGTACATCAGGTTACACCCCAGATTTAGAGTTTATATGGGAAAAGACTTCAGCATTGACCCCCCAGAATGCCCCCCATCACCCGTGCCATAGGAGCTAGTGGGAAAATAAGCATGGGATTTGGTGTACCTGATGTACCCCGCACAGCTTACATATTCACATCTGGGAAACTAATGCTCACTACACCACTTGATAAATACTTTAAGGGGTGCAATTTTCAAAATGGGGTCACGTTCCTTTTTCAATAAGGAAAAGAAAGCTGGCTCTACTTAGACACCTGGCCTATGTCACGTGATAATGTAACGTTGTAACAGCACTAAAAGACCATTTTTAAACAAATCCATGTTTTTTGACATATGCTGCACTTCTCCCTTAGAACAGTCTTGTTTATAGAATACATGTAAAGGCAGAGAAAGTGGGGGCACTCACCAGGACTTGTATTAAAAGGAAGTTTTTTATTCATTGAATGTAAGTATAGACACCACATACCATACAAGAGTGCATGCGCAGCTGGACTCTTTTTACCGCTGGTGGAAACATTGGACCGGCCTCCAGTAAGGACAGGCGAATAACAGCGCTCACTCAATCGGATATTGTGGACAAATTTTATTTAGCACAACGCGTTTCGGGCTATTGTAGCCCATTTTCAAGTGCAAGACAATGTTAAAATTAAAACAATACACAATAAAAATAAGATACAACAAAAATAAAATCACATGATAAGAAGATATTGTATTGCATATTACTACAGAGATTACAGTGATAGTATATGTGTATGATCCAAAATGTACCCACATTTTAAATTGAATTAAGTGAAGCTAATTACAATTCATCTTCACTTGTGATAACTCAAATGGCTGGGCGGTGAGTATGTAAATGTATTTATTTTTTCTGAGATATTTCTCACTTATCGCTCAATGCAGGGAACAACTATCCGGGACAACAAATCGCCCGATAGTCGTCCCATTTAATGGGGCCTTCTCATTAGCAAGTCCTTGCTACATTATGAACGTTTAAAGGTAAACACTCAGAACAACATTAAAATGATCAGGCTTATTTTCCAGATAAAGTACATGTTCTGTTGTTGACTGCAGATTGATTGACTTGCAGAATATGTCAACCAATCCATGGAGTCAATGCTGTTCGTATAGATGATCATGTCGCAACTCAACAGATTACCTGTGGCATGATCTCTGCATCAGTTGCCCAGACTCATTCATGAGACTTTCCAGAAATGCTCACATATTCATTCACATTCACAAGGACCTCCGATAGCGCTCCTTCTCACACTTGGGGTGAAGCAGTCACTTTTAATAAAATCTATGAAACAGCTGTGGTATCAAAATGCTCAGTATAGCCCTTGATAAATTCCCTAAGGGGTGTAGTTTTGCAAAATGGGGTCATGTTTTGGGGTTTTCTGTTGTACTGGTGTTTTACAGGACTGCAAATGAGATTTGACACCCAAAAAACAATTCCAGTAAAATTTTCCTTCTAATAGCTCTCTCCGTTCCATGCTCTATCATGTACCCATACATTTGTTTTGGACCACATATGGAGTATTTCTGTGTTTAGGAGAAATTGTCTAACAAATTGTGGAGTGCTTTTTCTCCTTTACTTTTTGGTGAAAAATAGAAATTTTTGTGACATTTTAAGAGAAAAATGTAACTTTTCATCTTTACATCTCATTGATGCATGTCGGGGGCTCTGTAAATGCGACACGGCCCCTGAAATCAATTCCGGAATAATATGCCCTCCAAAAACCTCAGTGGTGTGCCTTCTCTACTCTGTGCCAGTATGGAAATTTCTCTACAGATATGGGGTATTTCTATAGTCGGGAGAAATCGCTTAACACATTGTGGGGGTGTATTTCCCCTTTCACCCCTTGTAAAAATGAAACATTTTGGTTTAAAGAAAGCCGTTGCTGCTTTGCAAATTGCAGCATGTCAATTATATATACGGAAACACCGGCAGCTTTCCTGTAGATATAATGGCAATAGAAAGTCTGCAGAGGAAAACTTAGCCTTAGAGGGTTTTCACTGTTTTTGCACCTCAGGGGCTCTGCAAATGGGACATGATACCTGAAAAGTATTCCAGTAAAATCTGCCCTTCAAAAGCCAGTTAGCACTCTTTCCTTTTAAAGTGCCCTGTGCCCGTACAACAGTTTACCAGCACATATGGGGTATTATCGTTTTCAGGAGAAAAATGTTAGTTGGTTATTCTCCTTTAACCCTTTGTAAAGATTAAACATTTGGGAACAAAGTGACATTTTATACAAAAAAAGCAATTTTTCATTTTCACATCCCAGTGGTAATAAATTCAGCGAAATACCTGTAAGGACAAAATACTCAGTATACTCCTTGATAAATTCCTTGAGGGGTCTAGTTTACAAAATGGGGTCACTTTCTGGGGATTACCACTATTTTGGCAGGGATTCTGCAAATGTCAACTGAAACTGATCACAGCAAAATCTGCCCTCCAAAAGCACAACGGCACTCCTTGCTGTGTTCCATATATCAGTTCACATGTGGAGTATTATGGTAATTGGGAGAACTTGCATAACAAATTACATGATGCATTTTATCCTTTAACCCAATGTGAAAGTCTAAATTCTAGGACTAAATGACAATATTAGTAAAAGAATTTGAAACATGTAAATTTCACTTCCATTTTGTCCTAATTCCGGTTAAACACCGATAGGGTTAGGATGCTTTGTATATACTGTTTTGACTTATTTTAGGGGTACATTTTTAAAAATGAATGATTGATGGGTGATTTATTTCTAGTACAAAGGCCTTTCAAAACCTCTTCAGAACTGAATTAGTCCCTTGAAAAATTGGTTTTGGAAATGTTCTCGAGTATTGAAAATTGCTGTTTGAATTGTAAGTTTTATAATGTCCATAAAAAATTAAAAGGTGATTAGAGTTTGATGCCATCATAAAGCAGAGATATGGTAAATTAGATTTATGAACTAATTTGGGTATGAAAAGCAGATCATTTCAAACTTTAAAATTACATATTTTATAAAAAAATTTCCACCAAATTTCCTATTTTTTCATAATTAAATACAAAACACATTAACTAAAATTTACAACTAAGACGATGTACGATATGTCACGAAAAAACAATCTTAAAATCACTTTGGTGAGTTAAAGTGTATGTTAGAATTGTGCAGAAACTGCGGCCATGAGATTCGCGTTGCTGCCTGTTCTTCTGTACAGTCCAGGGTTGCAAGGGTTAACCTGCCTTGCAACAGCCGGGTGTGGTCGAGTCTTTAATGGACTGGTGTGTCGACCAATGGACGCTTGGATTGGGCAGCTGGGCTATTTGCTGGTGACCGCCCCTTGCCTATATAAGGGGGCTGGTCTGGACGCCTGGTGCTCTATGATCACATTCTGAAACCTGAAATAGTGTGTGTGTGTGTGTGTGTGTGTGTGTGTGTGTGTGTGTGTGTGTGTGTGTGTGTGTGTGTGTGTGTGTGTGTGTGTGTGTGTGTGTGTGTGTGTGTGTGTGTGTGTGTGTGTGTGTGTGTGTGTGTGTGTGTGTGTGTGTGTGTGTGTGTGTGTGTGTGTGTGTGTGTGTGTGTGTGTGTGTGTGTGTGTGTGTTTGTGAGAATATATATATATATACAGTCCTATGAAAAAGTTTGGGCACCCCTATTAATCTTAGTCATTTTTAGTTCTAAATATTTTGGTATTTGCAACAGCCATTTCAGTTTGATATATCTAATAACTGATGGACACAGTAATATTTCAGGATTGAAATGAGGTTTATTGTACTAACAGAAAATGCGCAATATGCATTAAACCAAAATTTGACCGGTGCAAAAATATGGGCACCTCAACAGAAAAGTGACATTAATATTTAGTACATCCTCCTTTTGCAAAGATAACAGCCTCTAGTCGCTTCCTGTAGCTTTTAATCAGTTCCTGGATCCTGGATAAAGGTATTTTGGACAAACAATTCAAGTTCAGTTAAGTTAGATGGTCGCCGAGCATGGACAGCCCGCTTCAAATCATCCCACAGATGTTCAATGATATTCAGGTCTGGGGACTGGGATGGCCATTCCAGAACATTGTAATTGTTCCTCTGCATGAATGCCTGAGTTGATTTGGAGCGGAGTTTTGGATCATTGTCTTGCTGAAATATCCATCCCCGGCATAACTTCAACTTCGTCACTGATTCTTGAACATTATTCTCAAGAATCTGCTGATACTGAGTGGAATCCATGCGACCCTCAACTTTAACAAGATTCCCAGTGCCGGCATTGGCCACACAGCCCCGAAGCATGATGGAACCTCCACCAAATTTTACAGTGGGTAGCAAGTGTTTTTCTTGGAATGCTGTTTCTTTTTGGACGCCATGCATAACGCCTTTTTTTATAACCAAACAACTCAATCTTTGTTTCCAAAATGAAGTTGGCTTCTCCAAATGTGCTTTTGCATACCTCAGGCGACTCGGTTTGTGGTGTGCTTGCAGAAATGGCTTCTTTCTCATCACTCTCCCATACAGCTTCTCCTTGTGCAAAGTGCGCTGTATTGCTGACTGATGCACAGTGACACCATCTTCAGCAAGATGATGCTGCAGCTCTTTGGAGGTGGTCTGTGGATTGTCCTTGACTCTTCTCACCATTCTTCTTCTCTGCCTTTCTGATATTTTTCTTGGCCTGCCACTTCTGGGCTTAACAAGAACTGTCCCTGTGGTCTTCCATCTCCTTACTATGTTCCTCACAGTGGAAACTGACAGGTTAAATCTCTGAGACAACGTTTTGTATCCTTCCCCTGAACAACTATGTTGAACAATCTTTGTTTTCAGATCATTTGAGAGTGGGCTGTCCATGTTCGGCGACCATCAAACTTAACTGAACTTGAATTGTTTTGTAGAAAGAAATGGTCCAAAATCCCTTCATCCAGGATCCAGGAACTGATTAAAAGCTACAGGAAGCGACTAGAGGCTGTTATCTTTGCAAAAGGAGGATGTACTAAATATTAATGTCACTTTTCTGTTGAGGTGCCCATATTTTTGCACCGGTCAAATTTTGGTTTAATGCATATTGCGCATTTTCTGTTAGTACAATAAACCTCATTTCAATCCTGAAATATTACTGTGTCCATCAGTTATTAGATATATCAAACTGAAATGGCTGTTGCAAACACCAAAATATTTAGAACTAAAAATGATTAAGATTAATAGGGGTGCCCAAACTTTTTCATAGGACTGTATATATGTATGGGTTCCAGCCTGTAAACATTATTGCCCTAGCTAGTAAATTACCCCTGAGGTAGCAATGCCACTGTTAGGCAGGCAGAATGCCTTGTATGTGTGTGGTAAAACTCAGTAGGGTCAGCTAGCATTACTTCTCAGACAGGGTGACTGGGAGTGGGCTTGGCAGTAGTTGCCTGGGTGGTTGGGTGGAACAACTACACACAGAGTTTACTTGGTCTCTGGCTTGTCCTGGAGTTCAGGCTAGCCAGTTTGTTTATTTGTGCGGCTGCTCTGACTGCACAGGACTCTGTGATTGTTAACAGAGCAAACCTGGTTGTTTACTTTAGCTGGCAGTGTCATCAACTGTCAGACACTGTTCACACCAGATTTTTAGCAGTCAGTAGTCCAGAGGGCTCTGCAGGGTTTTTCAGTTGTTTTAGTTTTTTTTTAATAAATCCTACTGACCATAACAGTGTAACATTTCTGCTTGTTCTGGTCTCTGTGCCACCCTCTGCTCGCATGCTGCGGCGCAGGAGGTGTGTGCAGTTTGATAACTTGCTTAGAGTTTCTGGTTGCAGTGTCTGAACACTGTCCTATTGCTTCACCATGATAATTGATTTTTCACCACACCCATCTCCTTCACTTTAATTTCCCTCTGATCCTCTAAGGCTAAGGCCCCACGGGCCGTATCAGCAGCACTAAAGCGCTGCGGGAAGAACCGCTGCGTGAGCACATTGCGGTTCTTTCCACAGCGCTTTTAAAAGAAAGTTCACTTGAGTTTTCCTCTGCAGACTTTCTCTTAACATTATATCTATGAGAAAGCCGCCAGTGTTTCCGTAGATATAATTGACATGCTGCGATTGGCAAAGCCGCAACGGCTTTGCCAATCGCAGCGTGTCCGTGCTGCGATCTTTTTCGCAAAGTGGGGATGGGATTCACATGAATCCCATCCACTTTGCCTGCACTGTACAACGCCGCGATTATTCCTGTAGCGTCTCTGCTGCGGGTAAATTGTGGCGTTTCTAGTCCATGGGGCCCCGGCCTAAGAGTTAAGTTTTGCCCTGTGATTGACAGCCTGCCTACCTATCAGGTTCAGGGCGGGTTCTTCCTATTTTTTCTTGGTTCACATTCACATTGTTCCTTGCTATTGCTTTTTGCATGCTGGCTTTGTCTCTATTCATGTATTCTGATTCTTGACCTCTGCTTTCCTTATTGACTACTCTCTTGGTTATCGATTTTGACACTGCATTGCTCAACTGTTACCAAACCCTGGCTAGCTGACCTCCTGTTGTTTGTCTTGTCTGCGTTTTGTGTTTCACGTACATAGGAAGGGATCGTGTCCAAGTTGCTGCCTATTACATTGGATAAGACTAGGCAAGCAGGAAGGGACAGTGGGGAGCTTCAGCTTAGGGCTCACTGTCTCTTGTGCCTCTTCCCAGGGTTTCCAGCAGCTACTGGGGAATTGCTCCTATTGCAATTCCCTTACATAAAGTGAAATGACACATGTCAGATTTGAAAAGTCAAGCTCTATCAGGAAGTAAAAACAGGCTCTTGCTCTCATCTGTCATAGGATGAGGATAAACGCAAAATTAAACAACAGATGCAGACAGAGCCCCCTATGCCTGATGTCTGTCTTGCATTCATCCATGTATAACTTGATGAATGCTTTCTTCTGTCATTTTTGTTTATTTTTTTTACTTTTCTGATGTAACAAAAGTCCTGCATGTAAGACTTTCTTCTATTGCAAAACTAAACAAATATGACAAAAGAAACTTCCGGCATGTTTTTATACATTATAGTCAAAGGGAACAGTTGCAGACAGAGGAGACTTTATATGAATCTGTTACGCTACTACCATTAATGTCTCATCCTATGATGAATGACAACAACAGACTCCAATAATGGTAGTGTGAACATAGCTTTACAAAACTGAGTGTTTTAAGTAAGGACAAATCAGTCAAGTGTGGTCAAAGCAAATCAAAGTTAAAAGATGTTGGCTGCTGTAGCCTTAAAGGCATATTTCAGTAATAAAAAGTTATTGTTTATCCATTTATGTTCATGAGAATGATGGTTCAAGGTCCTCCGTTTTATTAGGCTATAATTGAGCATGCATACTAGTACTTACCACGTATTCAAAGTCTATGGTACTGTCACCTGCTATATTTAGCTATCACTGTCAGTCAAATAGACAGTGAATGGAGCAGTAGCTCTACCATTGCTGCATTAAAATGGGTGGTATGGGGGCTCCCATTTTTGTAGGTGGTAAGACTTTGAAAACCAGGGATGGACATACCATTGAAATACTGAAATTACTTTAAACTGAATTCTGGTTTAAATAATAATTTTAAAAACAAACCAGTGAAACTGATCTGGACAAAATGATGACACCCATAGAAAACATTAAAGAGAGTCTATCATTCAGAGTTTTTATTTTTAACTAATCCTATCTTACTGTAGCCTTTAGTAAGGCTATTGTAGTCATAACTTTATTTTACAGGTATGACTACATGCACATGTGCAAGATTCCGTTCGTACCGACGAGAGGAAGAAGCAAAGAAGAGTAGGAGAAGATGTATCTTTCTAAAGTGATGCAGGGAGAGGATGATGAGACAGATCAAAGAAGAGGAGAACAGCAAGGATGCAGGGTTAGGATGATGACGCGGATGTTCTCAGAGCACAGGTGGAACACCCCTGGTGCTCTGCGAAGACTAATTTGCATAAGCCAACAAAAGTACGTAAAATAATAGCCTTTCTAAAGGCTACAGGAAGATAGGATTAGATAAAAATAAATCCGGTCCTAGCCCAAAAAACCGCAGTACATTCTTGCACTGTGGGGCATCAGCCTAAAGAGGTTTTCATGTAAAGGAGGGGTATGCCAGATCCACAGTGGAATGCTCCAAAGGTAGGAAAATGAACTGAAGGGAAGCTGCAAAACATACAAAAATTTCACAAACATATAAAACAATATATACAAACATAATTGCACAAAAATGACAATGTTAAACAAAAACTTTGTAGCAGTGTCCACTGGGATTCTGCAGTAATAGGGCATGCCATTTAGGTCTCTACCGTGTTTCTCCGAAAGTAAGACAGAGTCCTACATTATTTTTACCCCCAAAAGTCCCACTATGTCTTACTTTCTGGGTATGTCTTATATTAGAAAAAAAATGACAGGAGTTGATGGATTGAAGCGGCGGCACGCGAGGAGTTAAGCGGCGGCCACCGGCCGCTTCCATACATTGCAATGGGAGCGTGCTATTCAAATACAATTGAAGTTAGAGATGCGGGAATACTATTTGAATAGCGCGCTCCCATTGCAATGTATGGAAGCGGCAGGCAGACTTTGCCGACGGCCGCCGCTTAAAGGGATTCTACCATTAAAAGAAGTTCTTTCCTCTGACCACGTCGGAATAGCCTTAAAAAAGGCTATTCGTCTCCTACCTTTTGCCATAGCCAGCGCCGCCTACTTCCTGAGCTGCGTCCGCCCCTTCTGTGTTGTCTTCTTTGGGCATCATGGATGACGCATGCGCAGTCGGCTCTGGCTGCGAGAGCCTGTTAGAGCCGACTGCGCATGCGTCATCCATGAGGCCTAAAGAAGGCGACACAGAAGGGGAGGACGCAGCTGAGGAAGAAGGCGGCGCTGGCTATGGCAAAAGGTAGGAGACGAATAGCCTTTTTTAAGGCTATTCCGACGTGGTCAGAGGAAAGAACTTCTTTTAATGGTAGAATCCCTTTAACTCCTCGCGTGCCGAGCGCTTCCATTCATTTCAATGGAAGCGTGCCATTGAAATGACTAGAAGCGGCTGGCACGCGGGGGGTTAAGCGGCTGCCGGCAAAGTCGACGTGCCGCTGCTTTCAATCACATATAAGGCGCACTGGACAGTGCTGCGCCTTATATTCCGGTGCGCCTTATATATGAACCTAGAGAGGACTATAAGGCGCTCATGGGTAATGCGCCTTATAGTCCTGCCTAGGTTCATATATAAGGCGCACCGGACTATAAGGCGCACCGAACTATAAGGCGCAGCGTTAGTAAACATAAGGTGCCTTATGTTTACTACGGTATGTCTTACTTTTACTTTTAGACATTTACTATGTCTTACTTTTGGGGTACGTCTTACATTAGCCCACCCCCCAAAAGTCCCACTATGTCTTACTATCGGGGGTGTCTTACTATCGGGGAAACACGGTGATTTGTAAGGTTCATGCCTTTCTTTAGACCTTGTTATGTAATAACATCAAAAAAAAAAAAATCGACCGTAGCCGTGGGCAGTGTGCTATCTGTGTATTTCACGGATAGCACACTGACCCAATAATTTGAATGGACCCGTGCATACGACTGTAAATTTCTGAGTCCCGTGTGCAGGCTGACAGTTTGAGTCGCAAAAGATAGAACAGGTCCTATTCCTGTCCTATTTTGCAGCCCTTGCTTCCGTGGCTCCTATTCATTTAATGAAAGGACGGCCTGTACACGGGAGGCATACAGGGGACATTCCCCTGTACTTTTAATTCATGGTCGGCAGGTTGCAGCACGGTCGTCTGCAATTGACCTTAGATACAAACTGCTGCACTGATAAAATTAAGATGTGAGAACAAAATGTTAAGTACATGAATGTTAGAAAAGCATATGATATCCTTTACTCTATACAAGTTAAATCATGAAAACCATAGTACCTCTAATGTAAATGGGATTTACCCACTAGTTATTCTGATGTCTATTTTAGTAGATGATTATATAGCTCATAAAATAACTATTAACAATTCAGCAGCATCTTTTCTTATATCTCTACATTGTGCTATTCCTCTACTATTCCTCCTAAATATTTATGAATAAATTGAAGGTGTTTTCTGGGTCCAGGATATCAGTATCAGATTGATGGGGAGCCACAGATAACTAATGTCCGACTTCTGATGTTCTACTAATAATTACTAAGGATGGGCGAACTGATGGGTTCATCTTGAATATTCCAAATTGCTTAGATGAACAAAAATGGCGGCCAGCCTCTATGTGAAAATAACCACTGCCATGTGTTTCACAAGGAAATATAGAGGTATGACATGTGTATGAATCAGACACTGTCTGTGAGATTGTAGCACCACCTGATAACCTCTCAGCCAATAGACAGTGATAGGTGGACAGTGCTGATGTCATTGACACTATAAGGTTGTACACTCATGATCAACCTTTAGTTGCTGTATTGAAGAACATGCAAATATATCTATGATTCATGTCACTGCATCATACAGAGCACAGGTCTGAAAAAGAAATAGGAATTCAAGCAATCAATGCTGTGTGCAGGGGCCACTATGGGGAATAATACTGTGTGCAGGGGCCACTATGGGGAATAATACTGTGTGCAGGGGCCACTATGGGGAATAATACTGTGTGCAGGGGCCACTATGGGGCATAATACTGTGTGCAGGGGCCACTATGGGGGCATAATACTGTGTGCAGGGGCCACTATGGGGGATAATAGTGTGTGCAGGAATGTGGGGGAGGTGGGGGGGTTTAGAGTTGGAGGGCCCCCCATGTCAAATGTTTGCCTTGGGGCCCAGCCATTCCTAGTTATGCCACTAACAGTCGTATATAAGCATGTCCTAGAATTGTCATTTCATGGAGAATAAAACTGTTTATTAAACACACATCAGGAAAGCTCAAAGATTGTCTATAAGTGTCATAAACTTAGAGCTGTAAAAGCTACGTCTCCTCCAATTCCTTTTTCTTTGGCTGCTTGACAAACATACACAGAAATTTTATTTCTGGAATGTGTACAATATTGTGCAACAGAGAGTTAGTTCCTCCTCTCATTGACTGGAAGTAACAGAAGCTTAACTTGCAGGCTGGATAGGGCAAGTCCACAGCAGAAAGTACAGGACACATCAGTATAATTTTTATAGGTTAAGACATTCATGTTGCTTTCACCACTGCAGAGCTGTGATCCCGTGCACTGCTGCTCAAGGACAGACAAGGTTAAAGGAAATTTACCAGCTCATTAAATTATACCTTATTCATTGGGCAAGAGATAACCTCATGAACTAGGGTCTGGCCACTCAAACCCCCACAATCCAAAGAATGGAAGCCAGTTCCTGTATCCTAATGGAGCAGCAGGCCAAGTATGTGCCCTATAGCTCCATTAATTTTCTATGGGAGAGCCAGAGGTAGCCAAGTACAGCACTCGGTTGTCTCTGGCACTCTCATTGAGAATGCATGGAGCTGCAGGAGAACCAAACCTCATGCTACGGATTGTTATCCTCATAGCCATTGGAAATTATCCTATACATTATCAATAGGTGATAACTAAAGTTGGTACTTAATGTACTTTATTGGTATTTAATGAAGTTATCTACATTTATAAAACAGGACCCTAGCTATCCACAAGATATTTCTGCTATCGCAGCCCAGCTGCATTGAAATGATTGAGGATGAACTGCTATAGCAGACAAAACCTGTATATGTGGCAGTGTATTGGATAGAAATAATCAGACCGAGGTAGAGCCACATATCAACACTATGGGAGATGAGGGGACAGTAAAATCTATGGGCACTATTACTTGTTACGCGGAACAGACAGTATTTTTATTGTGCGGAGGCTGGTGTTACTGTTATGGGGCAAACAAAGGTATTATTAATAATAATATTCCATTTCTGTCCAAAAACAGTAATAATAACCCCTTTATGCATCCACACAATATAAATATTTTCTAAGAGGCACGAAAGGGATATTTTTACTTTGTAGGGGACATTCGTGTTTGGGGATACTTGGATATTTGTACTATGTAAGGTGTAAGGTGGCCCTATTACATTACTATTTTAGATAAACAATTTGATCTTATTGGGATAGGATACAAAAAGTAACATTATTACTTTGTGGGGTACAAAGGGATCAATTCCATTGTAAGGTGAACTATGGCATTTATCGCGCAACTAATGTTTGGGGAATCTCTGTTTTGGTGAATATCTTTTTGGCGCTATTTTTGTGCACTATTTTTGGCAGTAGTGTTTTCAAGGGTGATGATTGTCATATTTTTGAGAGTGAGAAACCATACATATGACACCATTATATTTGAAGTACAATATTTAGGAACACTCTATAATATAACATGTACAATAACAGGGGAAAACAGAGCAGCACCAAGTACTGAAATAAGGGTCCATTCACACAGAGGAAAATGGCACGTTATTTGGCGCTGAATTTTCAGCGCTGAAAGAAAAGCCTCCCATTGATTTCAATGGATTCCACTTGCTTTTTTTCCACTACTGGAATTTTGTGCTAGCAGAAAATTCTGCTAGTGGAAAAAAAAGCTAGCAGAACCCATTGAAATCAATGGGAGGCTTTTTTCAGCACTGAAAATTCAGTGCCAAATAACGCGCCATTTTCCTCCGTGTGAATGGACCCAGTATGGAAAAAATGGAAGAGAAAGTGATGGAAAATGAGGTGATGTGTGGCAAACACTGCAGAGATAAAGTCATGAAAGTAAATGAATTATATTAGAGACATCAAATGTGAGCTGGAGTTAACTGTACTGTAAGGACTTCTATGGTCTGTGACTCGCCAGTATACAAATTGTATCTACCACTATATGCTCAGTCTATGGTGGTAATATTGCTTTTCACATAGTGTTTTTTGTTTCATTAAGTAATAGTATGATGGTATCACCCAGCACAAAGTAGAAGTAACTGAAGTGGTCATAGTGTAGCAGTGGTATTTAGGTCTAGTGGTTTCACCGGTAATACCAGTCTCTGTACGATGAGCTTTGTTCAATAACAGTATGGAGGTAATATTTAATCACTGTATAGTGGTAATACTAGTTTCTGATATTATTTGATAGTAATATATGCAAACAAATATAAATTGCCTTGAGACTTCTATCCTTAGGTTCCCCACTCCAGCTCTCAGTGTGACTATAGTGTTAGTACAATATTTAAACATTTGTGGCCCCTCTTTTCATGATGCCACACTTTGTCTAAGAACTAGCATGGCCTGGCAGCAGAAGCTTTAAGACGTTGTGATGCATCAAATACCTTTTCACTTTATAAGTGAGAATCCCTAAACATTCTTGGAATTTCTAACAAGCTATATTAAAGGGATTCTACCATTAAAATCTTTTTTTTTTTTTGTGGATAAGATGTTGGAATAGTCTTTAGAAAGGGTATTTGTCTCTTACCTTTAGACGTGGTCTCCGCTGCGCCGTTCCTTAGAAATACCAGTTTTTACCGGTATGCAAATGAGTTCTCTCACAGCGATGGGGGCGCCCCACCGCTGCCAGAGAAGTGTCTCCAAGTGCCGCCTCCTTCTTCATCCGCAGCGTCATCTTCAATGTCTTTTTTCCGGCGCAGGCTCGTGACTTCTAGGCCTCGGGCCTTGGGCAGAGCAGACTGCGCAGGCACACAGGTCACTGGAAAATGGCCGCTTGCACAGTATTGTTAGCGGCCATTTTCCCGTGGCCTGTGCGCCTGCGTAGTCTGCTCTGCTCTGCTAGAAGTTACAAGCCCAAGCTTATGGAGACCACGTCTAAAGGTAAGAGACGACTAGCCTTTCTAATGGCTATTCCGACGTCTTATCCACACAAAAAAGCAGGGTCGGACTGGGGTGCCTAGGGCCCACCAGTGGGATTATTTCCAGGGGCCCACCCTACTGCCATATGTAATATCGCCCGTCCAGTTTTTGCCATTATACACGTTTAAAGTGCATTTTCACGCACAATACAGTGTGCAAAACAGCTGTGACTAGACTACTACTTCCTTCATGCAACCAAAGATCGCAGTGTCCCTTTGGGACTCTTTCACATTAGTGAATGGAGCTGCATTGGGTCCCTCAGGTTGCAATGTGACTCCATTCACTAACATGAGTGAAAGAATCACAGGGCGACACATCTTTGGTTGTATGACGGAAGTTATAGTGTAGCCATAGCCTTATGCTAGGTTCACAACAGCGGCAAGCTCTCCGTCATACAGGTCCACAATGGGACCAGAATGACGGAGAGGTGGACTATCAAAATGGCGGTTACACACAGACAGTGGCAGACCTCATTAACATAATGAAGTCCGCCAGGTGTCAGCCATTTTCAGGCATTGTCAGGCAGATAAGGGTATGTTCACACATCAGTATGCCATCCGTCCGTTTGAATTCAGTTTGACACTTCAAAACGGACTGATGCACATACTGATTGTATACTGATAGCAAACGCTCTCCGACCCCTAGAGGACAGATAAGGGGATTAAAAGTAGCAATTGTAAACAGAGTAGAGAGCAGTATGTGCATCAGTCCGTTTTGAAGTGTCAAACTGAAATCAAACGGACGGATGGCATACTGATGTGTGAACATATCCTAAGTCCTCAGCATTTCTGAAACTTGGATATTGTTATGCTGGAGCTCTAGAAAAGGGCACCAGCATAACAATAAAGTGGGACATTATCTATGTGGTGGGTGGACTACAACTCTCAACAGTTCCAGGGCATCTGGAGCTGCTGGGAGTTGTAGTAATTGAAAGATTTGGGGGCATCTTTCGATTGTCCACCTCAGACAGCGGGGGGATTGGGGGTGCTAGCAGTACCATTACAATAAATCACAACTTTACAATAAATACAATGCAGTAATATTTTGTGCAGTAATACTCACAGGAGACGTCTTCCCACATTTCCCGTCTCTTCCCTTTGGACCGCCATGACCACTTCTTCCAGCTGTGACTTGACTCTGTAAAGTTTGAAACACAGATATCTTTGACTCCTCACTTCTCCACACATCCAACCCATATATATATATATATATATATATATATATATATGTACACTGTATATATATATATTATATATCACAGCAGCCCCTGCAGCCTATATTATGCCCCACAGTGGCACAATAGACTGTGGGGCATAATAGAGGTTGCAGGGGGGCCACTGTAGGGCATAATAGAGGTTACAGGGGCCACAGTGGACCTTTCAAGCTCTACTATGCCCCACAGTTGCACACCCATGAGCTATTATTATACTCGGGGGTCTTTTCAGACCCTGAGTATAATAATCGGAGCCCCAGGGGAGGTGAGAGAACATAATAAACACTGTTACTCACCTCGCCGGGATCCGATTTTACTCCTAGCAGGCTTCGGGCCTATATGGTAATGTGTCAGACGTCACGTGGTCTGGGATATTACCATATAGGCCCAAAGCCTGTGCTAGCAGTAACATATAGGCCCAAAGCCTGTGGTAGCAGTAACAGCCTGTTACCATACAGGCCCAAAGCCTGTGCTCGCAGTAACAGTTTATTACTACTAGCACAGGCTTCGGGCCTATATGTTACTGCTAGAACAGGCTTCGGGCCTATATGGTAATATTCCAGACCACGTGACGTCTGGGCATTACCATATAGCCCCGAAGCCAGCTAGGAGTAACACCGGATCCCGGAGAGGTGAGTAACACTGTTTATTATGTTCTCTCACCTCCCCTGGGGCCCCGATTATTATACTCGGGGGTCTGAAAAGACCCCTGAGTATAATATTAGCGGCAGTGGGATCGCGGCCTGGCCCGGGCCTATTCACTACCGCCCACCGCGGCCTAAAGTACAAGGGGAAGCGGGGGCGGCAGTGAGCAGGTCCGGGTTGGTAAATAGGCCGCTGCCTGCTGGTAGATACTCCAGCAGGCAGTGGCCTATTATAAAACAAAAAAAAAGTTATTATACTTACCGACCGACCGCGCGCTGCTGCTGCTGCATGATCTTCTCTCAGACGTCTGTGTATCAGCGTAGGCGGCGTGATGACGCCGCCTACGCTGATACGTAGATGGCTGAACAAGCGCAAGGAGATCTGTAGCTCTCCTTGCGCTGGTTCTTAGGATTAGGGGAGGCGCCCTAAGCGCCTCCCCTAATCCTCCTCTGACATGGGCAGGGGCCCGATTGAAATCATTTTAGCATAGGCAGGGGCCCGATCATCAATGGGGTGGTTAGGGGCCCGATCGGGCCCCTGCCTATGCTAAAATGATTAGTAGTATAGTCGGGGGCCCACCGGGGGATCCCCCGGTGCTCCGGCGGGCCAGTCCGACCCTGCAAAAAAGGTTTTAATGTTAGAATCCCTTTAAGTGAAATTAACGTCTCTTAACATTCTAGGCCTCAATCGCCTTCGATGCTGCTCTAGTAGAAGATACTCAAGATTCCTCCCAGTCTATACACTACACAGTAGATTACATAAATTAAATCCATCTTATGACTGCAGGATATTGATCTGAGGTCACAATGTAGCAGAGTTGACATCAGAATGAAACGGAAACAAAAGCAGAATGATCAACTGATCAGAGTGAAACTTGTATCTTTGCCCAACCCTGACTTCTAAGAAAACACTGAAAATAATTTCAGTCGCTAATTGGCATATAGTTGAGTGAAGCTGGACACAGTAAATCACTTTTATAATTTTTTTAGCCGACTGAATCTTTGTGTTTCTCCTAAGGAAGTGCACAACTGTCAGGAAGCACAGGAGCAGAGGCAACGTTTGACACCCATTTAACCACCTGGGCCAAAGGATGGAATGGAACCATCACCTCTGACATCATGAGCACCAAACTTGAATGAATCTTTTCACTATTGTTTAGTATGATTTCATTACAGCCTGATGGCACCCTAGATGTTGGATTGGGTTGTAGAAGTAGCTCAAGTACCTGGCATAGTGTCCCCTTTACTGGCACCCACACAGTAAAACGCTTCCTTTATTGGCCCCCACTCTGTAATGCGCCCCATTTACATAGTGTATAATGTCCCGCAGTGGCTTCTCCATACACTATAATGTTTCATAGTGGCATAATGTCCCACAGAGGCCCCTATGGCCCACAGGAGGTGACCAAACATAAAAAAACAGTGTTTAAGGGTGCATTCAGACTACGTAACCTCGGGCGTGTATGAGAGCCGTACACGCCGGCATTACGGCAGACTGCCGAACACTTCCCATTCACTTCAATGGGAGCGCTCGTAACAGCGGCGTTTACGAGCGCTCCCATTGAAGTGAATGGGAAGTGTTCGGCAGTCTGCCGTAATGCTGGCGTGTACGGCTCTCATACACGCCCGGCGTTACGTAGTCTGAATGCACCCTTACTCACTTTTCCACTTCTCTTGGGCTCCGGTGCAGGTCTTCAGGCTTCTACAATGATGCCACAGACCATTGAAAGGTGTAATTGGGCTTCATCTGTCATGTGGTTTAAGCAAGCATCATCATTATTCAATCAACAAATCCCATGGCTTTACTAATCCCCACTCCTGCCCATGGCTGTCCCTGCTTAACCCTTCAGCGTCCAGTAGGGTCCAAGAACTTTTCTGAATAGGGAGTGTTGGACCACCTGGAGAGCTGAAGAGAGAGTGGAGGTGGCCTTGGCAGATGTGAGGATCTGTAAGTAAATAGGAGTCCCCTGCGGAGTATTCTGGCATGTAATGTTCTATTAAAAAAAATAAAAGAATAAAAAAGCAGTAGGGCTACGCTACGGCTGCTATAGTGGTAATTCCACCGCTATCTGTAATCATTCTATGCTTGCTGTAACTGAAGTCATCTCCCTGTATACTAAGTTTGTGTTGAGTTGTACTTGTAAGTAGAGTTGCAGTATTATAAATAGGGACGGGAAGGTCTGATCCTCTTTTTAGACTGGATCTGGATTCCTGTTTACCACAGATTGGGACTGTGTAGATAGACACCTTTTCTGCCCTTGCTCACTGTTTCTTTAGTGCTTTGAGATTGTTGGCCCTTCCTTAGGACAAGTCATCAATGTCAGATAAGTAAAAGTCCAAACTTCAGCATCCCCAATAGGTGATGGAAGGAATTACAGTACTTTAACAAGTATCACAATCCACTTTATTTTTTACCAGTTTTGTGTGTCTGATATGCAACTCTCTGCAGCTCAGTCCTATCAGACTGGGGCCCCATATGGCGGAAAATGTAGCGTTATACAGTTCCTCTGAAGTGAATGGCAAATCCCATTAACACAGTGGTAAAAATACACAAAATCACAGCATGTCAATTATACCTACAAAAATGCTGGCAGTTTCACTATAGGTATAATTGAGGCAGAAATTCCACAGAGGAAACCTCTGTGAACTTTCTGTGAAAAGGGTTGCACGAAAAAAACACGCGTTTTTGCTGCAGGCCATTATGTGGGGACTTAGTCCAAAAGTAGGACCAGCTGTACCTGATAGCAAATATACTCAGTCATCTGCACCAGAAGGGAACACAGTCCATGTCGTGTAATCATTGGTGGTGCCAAGAGTCTTACCCCAATGCTAAGAATAAGCCATAAATATCAGATTCTAGAAAATCTCTTTAACCGTTTATATGGACACAGGATACAGGACACATTGCAGAGGAGAGATCAGCACCTTGTAAAGAGAATATGTACAGTATATTCCCAAGGTGTGGTTATATTCCGAAACAAGAACTGTTGAGATCATTTGACCTCTATGTTAATCACCTTCATAAAATGACGGCACAGATCCCATAAATGAGAAACCTTGTCAAGTACATCTAGGAGATAACAATAGCCGAGTAATGTTACAGAATTAGTGCTTGGAAGCATTGTAAATCTGAAATGTAAACAGGATTACACTGCACTGTTATTATTATTATTATTATCAGCAAACCGAAGCACTGAACCAGGAACTCCCAGCAACAGGACATGCTTTTGTGTCTTAGGGTGCATTCACACAGAGTAACGTGCCGCGTGAACTGGCACGTATACGCCGTGTGAGATTTTGAGCGCCGTATATGCTCCCATTGATTTCAATGGGAGCCTGGATCGTTTACGCCGCGTTATTTTGCGGCCGTGATTTTGTGGCCGCAAAATCACGGCCGCAAAATAACGTGGCGTATACGAGACTAACTCACATTGAAATCAAAGGAAGCGTATACGGTGCTCAAAATCTCACACGGTGTATACGTGCCACGCAGCACGTTACTCTGTGTAAATGCACCCTTACAAGGATAAGTTCACATTTGCGCTCAGTAAGCACTCAGGGATTCCGTTCCCCACTTCGCTTGAAATATGCTTTTGGGTGGAAAAACAGCGGACCCCATTTTAGTCTATGGGTTCCAAGGGTTACCGCTTTTTAAGTGGTTTGGGTTTCTAAGTTGGAACCTAGAGTAAGGCTCATTATATAATCATATGTTAACCCCATCAATCTTCTTGCAGCACAATCTATCCCAAAGAGTTCAGAAGGGGTCCTTCATCAGTGGTTCTGGGTGCACAGGAAGGAAAGATTTGCGCATCTCTGCACATTATTCCAAAATATGGATTCCTATGCATTATTTTTCAGGGAATAACTACTGGGGGTATTTTTTATTAAATATGGCCTATGCCAGTCTTTAAAGATGTGCGAACAGTTATGTCTGATACCTGTTCGCGCATTTTGTTAGTTTCCTAGCATGGCTTATAATTAATATGTCAGATGGAGACTTCCCTGCCCTTGCGTGTCCCACTCTCTGACAATGCTCGGTCCACTTTCACATAGGCACAAAACATGACAGAGGAGAAAGAATTGCAAGGCAGAGGAGTAGAATTTTGGTGCAAGGCCCTTTTTTGCTCCAAATAGAAAACTGGCATAAATGGGTTGAGAAATTCCTACAATATGTTTATAATGGGTTTTGCATAATTATTTTTATGTCAACTGGGAAACGGGTTATTTGAAATGTTATAATTTTTTTTATTTTTTAACATTTTCTAACATTTTTTTTCCCTACACTTTTATTTTCAGACCACCTAGACATAATCCCCCATGCAGTATACTGTAATATTAATGTATTGGAGTATGTTATAAGAGCTATTGAATTTTATTACATGCAGCATATGTAATAGAAGCGCTGTGATGACAGGCCTAGGAGCTCCCAGCTGTCATGTAACAGATTGGCACACCTGGATCTTGCTCTACGAAATGATGATCCCAGACAATATGGCGGCACAATAGAGCGTTCACCACTCTACAGATGTCTCGGTCGCAATTGACTGTTGTAACTGAACAGAAAAATGCTAGTAATCCCTAATTTTGGAAATTGGCAGCAGACTTCTGCTCTGTAAAACAGCAGAGATTTGTCGGCCATGGCACACACTAATGTGTCAGATTAGTTACAAAGCAAATAGGCAGTCAAAAAAAAACAAACATAATGCTGAACTTCCTCCTAGGTCTTTTATGAACTTATGGGAGGTACAATGTGTGCATAAAAAAATTTCTAAAGTTATTTAATTTTATAAAGTTATTAAGTTTCTAAGTTATTAGCACACACTACATTGTCTAGTCCTGCTGCTTTCTACGACGTAAAAAAAACTGACATGCACTATCTTTGTCCGTCTTCACAGACACACAGACTCAACAAAAATCAATGGATCAGTTTTTAAAGGATGTAAAACAAACTGACATCTATTTTATGTCAATTAAAAACTGATCAGTGAGTTGGGTCAAAAAATGCAATGTAGATGACATTCAGCTATCAAAAATGGAGAAACGGAATGGATGTGAAAAAGATGCAAAGCAGTGATGGTCACTGAGGAAGCAGATAGTGGGTTAGATATAGAGGTTGTAGAAATCAATGAGCATCAGGAGAATGAGACAAGGAACTGGTAAATACAGGTAAATGGGGCAGAAGAGGCTCCATATAAGGAAGGCCACTCTTGTTTTTTGCTTCAAAGCAACATTGCCAATAGTTGATTATGATGTTAATCTGTTTTCCCTTAGTCCTAACAGCGGCACAGTACACTGTATTTCTGCCCCAGTGTGATGGTAGGACAGGTAGAAATTTTAATTAGCATAATTAAAGAGGGGCAAAAGAGACCTCCCCCTTGTGTCAATTATAAAGAAAGAACAATATTACCTAAGGGGTTAAGTTTATGTTGCTGTTAGGACTAAGGAAAAACAGATCAGAATCATATGATTCCCTTATGTCCTACCAGCAGCACAATATGAGGATATAGCAAGCAGATCCTCTAGGGAGTGTTCTCTCGCACTATAGTGCTTAAGACTGAATGTCCAAAGGCCTAACAAAGGTTAGTTGGGATGACCAAGAAGCGGCTGCTCAAATCTACTTAAAAGGCAAAGGCGAACTCTCAGCCCAGGAGGCCGACCCAGCCCTGACTGAATAGGCTCTGATGAACTCGGGAGGTGTTAACCCCTGAGAGCAAAAAACGTTTTAATTGTTTCCTTAATCCATTTTGATAAAGAGGGTTTGGAAGCCATATATATTAATTAAGAGGTTCTCAGATCTTCTGAAGGGCTGTGTACACAGAAGATAAATTTGGAGACACCTTACTGCATCCAGTGTACGGAGTTTTTCCTCCTCCTCGGAAGGTGAAGCCAATGGTTCAAATGGCAGGCCCCAGAGACCAGAGAGAACTGTGGATAGATCACAGTGTGGAATGGGAGCTGCAACCATTGGCCTAAGTGTCATGGCTCCCTTAAGAAATGGGAAGTGGAAATTAAGTGGATGTGGAAATTAAGGGGTTCTGAGGCAATCATCTGCCTAAGTAGGTGGGTTGAAACCTGTACCTTAAGTGGGGAAAGGCCCTTATCCAAGCCGTCCTGAAGAAAATGTAGAATCACTCCCATAGAAGGATTCAAACTATTCACTTCCTCTCTGGAGCACCACTCCCTGAAGACATTACCTATCCTTAGGTAGCTTTTATGTGTGGTATTCTGCTCTTGCGTAGGAAAGGGTCTTCAGAACAGCTTCTGACAGTCTTCTAGATTTCCATAGGGGCTGGTCAACTTCCCAGGCTGTCAGGTTGAATCTCCTCAGATCCTGGCGCTTCTGAGTGCCCTGAGAAAACAGGTTCTGGATTAGGGGAAGCCTCCAACAGATCCCTTGACTCATAGCATGAGTTGGGAAAACCAAGCTCTTTTGTGACCAGAAAGGCGGAATGAATATCACAGAGGCTTGGTATCATGGAAATTGGAGGAAAGATGTTTGCCAACCTGAACCTCCAAGGGACGGACAGGGCATCCACCCATAACATGTAAGGGTATAATATACTAGAGAACAGGCCCCACTCACTTTACTCCTTACATAAATGCAGGGTCCATATCACTTATGTTCAGCAAATGCACATCCATACAGGTCATACTCCTCCCTGCAGGAATTGGTATTATCCCTCTGCATATCACTGTTAAAATCCTAATAGGAAACTAAGGCAGTGTCAGTCTTCTTCCACAAGTTCTGCCCACATAAGGTTCTTGACTCCCGCTCTGACTTGGAGGCATGCTACCTAATGCTCAGATGTGAAATCTATGGTAGTATCTACACAATTGTTCATGTGTATGCCCCATCACAAATCAGGCCACCTTTATTTTAAGGGTCCAAGATGACCTCTGGAGCTGGGTGCTCTAATCTTCTGTGGCCATTTCAACCGCACACTCAACCAACATGTTTGGGCCAGTACTCAAGTGTCTATAACTAGCTGAATAAACTGAGGAAGTTACTTAGAGCTCAACTGTGCAACACTTGGAGGTTGGAGCACCCTAGTTACAAAGACTGCATGTTTCATTCGCATGTTCATTCCTCATACAGTAGGATAGATTATGTTTTTCGTCACTTTAGTCTTATCCCATGGGTATCCACTACGAATATCGTAAACATTCTCCTTTCTGATCATGCTCCAGTTTACTGATCCATCCTCATTTCACAGGACTCTGTTCTCAAGTTTGCCAACAATCTTAATAAGTCTGTCCTACAGAACCTTGCAAAAACTATTGCTAACTTTTGCCAGGATCACTCCTCTGACCCAACTGCTGCAACTCTCAAATGGCAAGCCCTAAAATGTGTGCTCTGCGGTGTTCTGGTTAAGTATGGGGCAGTGTCAAAAAGAAGAATGGAAACAAGTTAAAGTCATTGTTTAACTCCTTTGCAAGTGTTAAGAACCAGCACAAACAAACTTTACAATTGTCTACTCTGAGCAGTGGTGTAATGATCGTGATCGAAGAGGGTGCGACTGAGCCTCGAGAGGTACAGAGCTCGTGGCCAGCTGGGAATGTTCGGGGCAGATGAGGACCGAAGAAGATGCTGAAGAGAACCTTTACTTTATTATATTCTGAGGACTGAGGAAACCCCAGAGTATAATAATAGCACCGGCTCTATGGGGCTCTTAGGAGCATTTTATTCTGTGTGGGACAACTGTGGCGAGCATATTATATTTTATGGGTGCCATTGTGGGAAGCATATTATATTGTGTGCAGGCCACTCTGGAGCAAATAATAATGTGTGGGGGCCACTGTGCAGCATACACTCAGTGGCCAAAAGTCATGGGAACGTACCGGATGCGCCATTAATAGCGGCTTGCCCCTCCCCACAATGGGACCAAGGGCCTTGCTTGCAAGAGTTTATAATCTATGAGGTAGAGGGGTGACACAATTGGTAGCAGGGGCAGCATCGGAGATAGCATTGCTTATACAATGGTCAGACAATTTTGTAATAAAGGTTACTGTCATTACACATATATAAAGCTGTAGAAGCCTTCAGCAGTCAGTGTCCTTTACTGTGCAGATGGTGCCTGGACATATAAAGTTAATCTGAAATGGCATCATATCATGTGGGGTAATATGGGAGTGTGAGCAGAGAGGGTTTGTTTTAGGGATTCTAACTATGGAAGAGTTTATACTGTATTAGGAATTGTGATAGGCTTGTCTAAAATGGTGCGTCTTTAGTTTGCGCTTGAAGCTCTAGAAATTGGGAGTTAATCTGATTGTCCGGGGTAGAGCATTCCAGAGAAGTGGTGCAACTCTGGAGAAGTCTTGTATATGAGTGTGGGGGGTTCTGATATTAGAGGATGTAAGTGTTAGGTTATTGTGTGAACGGAGAACACGAGTTGAGCAACAGACAGAGATGAGGGAAGAAATGTAGGGAGATGCAGCATTGTGGAGAGCCTTGTGGATGAGTGTGTTTTTTATGTTTCTTACCTCTCTCGGTCCGCCGATCATTAAATTTGGGGGTCCGAAAAGACCCCCCGAGTATAATGATAGCAGCGGTAGCAGCTGTCACCGGCCCCCAATGTCCCGGGCCCTGTGGCAGTTGCCTCCGCTGCTATGGCGGCAGTTATGCCACTGATGCAAAGTCATTTCTTTGGTGTATAATAGCCTGTTGGAATCTGTACAGTCTGACCTTTCTTCCTACATCCATAGCTGGGTGAAAGAAATAAACCTTCTCCTCTGAACAGTGGCACAAGGTCTTTCTCCTGTGTCACAAGTACTCCATCTCATGTAAAGCACTGAAGACAAACTATAAACTCCTGACATGTTGGTACAGAGCACTTACTCTCCTACATACTCTGTACCCCAATGCATCTGGGCAGTGCTCCTGGCCTAGCGGCACAATGACACTCATATGGTGGGAATGCCCTCTTATTCATTCCTTCTGGTCTAAAGTCGTAGAGGCGATACACAAGGTGACAGAGGCCTTTGTAGAATACCTGGTCTGCGCCTTTGCTTTTATCCATCCTGCCGAATCCTATCAAAGTCCTCTTTCGATCTCTGATTAGCTTTCTGCTAACAGCTGATAGAACGGTAATCCCGCAGTTTGGACGGGAGGCTAGGCCTTGCAGAATGGTTCAGAGAAATACTCCAATACAGTTTATGGAGAAGTTGATAGCTGTGACCCCTGATTTTGAAAGAGTGAGCAAATGGACCAGCCTCCGGGAAGGACAGGCAAGGAAAAGCGCTCACCTAAATGGATACAGAAGAACGATTTTATTGGTAAACGATGCGTTTCGGGCTATAGGGCCCTTTCTCAAGTGCAAATTGATCTTGCCACAGTGAGTCACAAAGTGGCCCCTGATGTTCAAAGAGGTGTGCATGTGTCTTGGGTCCCTGGGTTACATTCAGGTTCTCAAAAGAATTCCTCATCTTCTCTGAACCCGAGCCCATTTAGATTCTAGCACTCCTTTGGGTGGGACCTGGTTCTAAAATTCCCTCCCCTCCTCTCCTTCTTCTTTCCCTTCAACACCTGACACTCTTCTTTCTATTTTCCTTATTGATTCTTGCTTGACATTGACTTTGTGTTCTATTGTTTGTTACTATAATGCCTTTATTTGCCTTTCATCCACCCTTTGTGTCACATGTTCTACATCTACATCTACATCTACATCTGTTTCCTCCCCTCTTTCCCTTGCTGTTGGGGTTCCTCAGGGCTCGGTCCTCGGCCCCCTGCTCTTTTCTCTCTACACAGCCCCCATTGGACAAACCATCGCCAGATTTGGCTTCAGGTACCATCTTTATGCTGATGACACCCAATTATACACATCTTCCCGTGACATCACCCCTGCACTCATACAGAACACCAGTGACTGTCTCTCTGCTGTCTCTAATATCATGTCCTCGCTCTATCTGAAACTAAATCTCTCTAAGACTGAATTACTACTGTTTCCACCATCTAACAGATCTGTCCCTGATATATCCATTGCAGTCTCAGGCCTTACTATAACTCCTAGGCAGCATGCCCGCTGCCTTGGGGTCATATTTGACGCAGACCTTTCCTTCACCCCTCATATTGAATCACTCGCACGTTCATGTCACCTCCACCTCAAAAACATCTCCAGAATACGCCCTTTCCTTACCAGAGATACACTAAAGACACTTATTGTCTCTCTGATTCATTCTCGCATTGACTACTGTAATTCCTTACTAATCGGTCTTCCCCTCACTAAACTCTCTCCTCTACAATCTATTCTGAATGCAGCGGCCAGGCTCATCTATCAGGCTAGACGCTACAGCGATGCCTCCGGTCTGTGCCAGTCGCTACATTGGCTGCCTATTCAATATAGAATAAAATATAAAGTTATGACTCTCATCCACAAGGCTCTCCATAATGCCGCACCTCCCTACATTTCTTCCCTCATCTCTGTCTACCGCCCAACCCGTGCTCTCCGCTCACTCAATGACCTAACACTTACATCCTCTATTATCAGAACCTCCCACGCTCGTATACAAGACTTCTCCCGAGCTGCACCACTTCTCTGGAATGCTCTACCCCGGACAATAAGATTAACTCCCAACTTCTACAGTTTCAAACGCAAACTAAAGACGCATCTTTTCAGACAAGCCTATCACAATTCCTAATGCACAAAATTGTCTGAACACTGTATAAGCAATGCCGCCCCTGCTACCTCTTGTGTCACCCCCTCTACCTCATAGATTGTAAGCTCTTTTGAGCAGGGCCCTCAGTCCCATTGTGTGAAATGACGTTCTTTGTTAGGTATGTCTGTATCTGAACCCTATAAATTGTACAGCGCTGCGGAATATGTTGGCGCTATATAAATAAAATGTATTATTATTATTATTATTATGATGAATATACTGTATTGTAATGATGGATGACTATAGCATTACCTTTTCTGTCTTGGATAAAATATTCAAAGACATGAATAAATAAAGAATGTTATTAACAAAAAACAAGACAAAACAAATGGATCAGTGGGTTGGGCCAAAAAGAAAGACCAATAAAATTCATAATTTTTTTCCACTAACAGTTAAAATTTGATGTAAGAGAGATGACACTTTGCCATCAAAGTCGGACATTAATAGTCATTTTTAAATAAATTTAAATTTCACTTTCATGTGCATAAGGCCTAAGCCTAGATTCACATGACTTACTTTCACCTGTAAAGTCGGTCCATGAAAGTGCAGGAAATACAATGTGCAGGAAGAGCATTATCATTATTTATGAATAGCAGGAGGATTCGCCTTGGCACGTGTATATTTAATTTTTTTGTTTGTGTAGTGGCCCTATAAGAATTGCCCAGTTTTGCACTCCTGTATTTTGTATGTTTGTGTGTGTGTCTCTACCCGTGTCTCTGCGTGTTGTTGGCGTTGATGATCCGCCTATCCGCCCCCTCTGACAGTACAGCACTATGGACTCTATGGTCAGGAGGGGCGATCCTCATAGACTGTCAGAAACACCCTTCTGACACTGAAGAGCTATCGGTAACGGCACTGATAGCTCTTCACCTGGGACACATAACGAGAAAACCGACACTGCGCTAAATATAAAACTGAGGACATGAAAGATCCTCTTTAGTGGCCAAGCGTCATCCCTTTTAACTGATGAAATAACAGATGAATTTTCTTTGGTCATTCTTTTTTGACCCAACCAACCAGCGATCAACCTATCCTCTTTGCTGCCTGAGGCGGACTATAGAAAGACAACCACCCACCCCCACCTCCAGCAGCAAAAAAAAAATAAAAAATCCATGCTTTTTCTGCTTACCGATTGCCAAATAAATTCAGCCCAGAATCTTAAAGTGGTCAACCGAAGAATGAAAGGTACCAGTATCTAACCTGGGTTCTGCAATTTAGCAAGCTCAGGCTTCCATGCTGGTTCCAACATATGTCCAGCAACCAGCTTGCTCCTCCCAAATGTATAACATCCAAAACATTGCAAAATTTTTGCTGGCAAACTTAGGTCAAGTTATGTAAGTACATAAAGTAAAATATCCATCCAAGATCCAGGTAAACAAACAATTGATTACTCATGCCACTTAGTATCAAATATTTCAGTCCAGTCGATGCTGAATGCCTAATTTGTAATGACTTGAAGTTTGCGACTTGCCACGAGAATACTGCCCCATGTGAGCAGTTTATACCTTCGCCTATTTTCTCCTTCTTCATATTCCTTTTTGAGTAAGGCAGGTGGCAGGACCTTCTCTCCCTAACAGTCTGTCACTCATTAAATTCATGAGAAGAAGAAGAAGAAAGAAGGAAGAAGGAAGAAGAAGAAGAAGAAAAAGAAAAAGAAGAAGAAGACTAGTACAATATTGTGTACAAGAATAACACTACTATTATCCTGCCTCCAGTGTACAGGAATATAGATACTATACCATGCCTCTATGTACTAGAACGTAATTACTATAATACTACACCGTATGAGAAGCATGTTTAATGGAAATTGGATGTTTGTTAGTCAATCACTCAAAAACGGCTGAACAGATTTGAATGAAATTTTGCACATAGATAGTTTGCAACCTTGATTATCCCGGTAAATGACATGGCTTCATGACTGTTATGAATTTATGTTCATATACTATATTAAACTGCTCTTGGCAGCAACTTATCTCGGGTTCTGATAAAGCCAGGTCTGTTATCTCTCTATGTAAACACAGAGCTAAATGTCAGTGAATTGTGTACAGTCATTTGCATATTATCTGATCTGCTCCAGGCCGTGCTGACACACTGGATGGGAAAACACATTTAAGCCAAATTGGCAATTTTAAACATGCCTGGAAAAATAAAATCTAATTTGTTGCAAAATTCTACAAAAAACAAGAGCTATGAAGGTAGCCAGAAGTCACAGAGTTCTCTTCAAGCGGGACTAAGGGGGATCATCGCTGCCAACAACACACTCATTAACACTCATCAACAAACTCATCCCAGCGAGCTGCTGAGATGCTGGAACAATCACAAGTTCAGTGGCAGGCCAGCTTGAGAGGAGAAAAAAAGCCAGAGCATGTGGATCACCGACGCCAACAACACACTCATTATATGGCGTTACAGTGAGCTGCTGAGATACTAGAACAATCACAAGCATGGTGCGAGGACCAAGTTCAGTGCCATGTCAGCTTGAGAGCAGCTGAAATGCCAGAACATGTGGATCATCAAAGCCAACAACACGCTCATTATATGGTGTCCTAGTGAGCTACTGAGATGTGAAACAATCACAGGCAGGGCGCGAGGAACAAGTTTAGCAGCACGACAGCTTAAGAGTTGCCGAAGCACCGGAGCAGGCGAACCATCGACGGCAGCAATTTGCTGAATGTAGGCGGATCATCGATGCCAACAACATGCACACAAAGTCACAGGCAATGGCTAGTACCATTATATTACTAATAAATTCACAAAGAGCACAGGTGAGTTCCCAAAACTATGCGTGAGCTCCACCTTGTGGAGAATATATGCAGTTTTCTTATTCAGTACAATGTTAAGCAGCTCTATAAATCCCGCGTGTATTTTGGGTTAACAAAACATAGCAGCGGTGGTTGAAGACTAGTCAGATTATGCATATGTTGTGTTTTTGTGTATAACGAGGGGGGGGGGGCTGATAGCATTGTGCTCCACAATTATATTCAATGTGATAGAACTGTCCCACTCACAGCCCTAGGCAAGGTGAGTATACTCTGGAGTTTGACTAAAATAGTGTTTCATGGCTGACAACCCTCACAAGGTTTGGGTTCAGGCTGAGTGAATCTGGTTCCAGTTTGCTCATCCTTACCTAACATCATTGCGTGGGGGAACAAAAAAGGAACACTATACTGTGTGGGGGCACCAAAAAGGAGAGGGCAATATTATGTGTTGTGGTCCCAAAAGGGACAGTATACTGTGGGAGAAAGTAAAGAGGACATTATATGGTGTGAGGGCCAGTAAAGGAGGTAGATTTGCAGTTGTAGAATACTTTTTCCATTTTTGGATGATGGTTTGAACAGTGCTCCTTTAAACTTCTCCACAACTTTATCTCTGACCTGTCTGATGAGTTCCTCGGTCTTCATAATGTTGTTTGTTCACTAGTGTTCCCTAACAAACCACTGAGGCCTTCATGGAACAGGTGTATTTATTCTGAGACTAAATTACACACAGCTGGACTCTATTAACTAATTAAGTGACTTCTGAAGACAATTGATTACTCTGGATATTATTTAGGGAGAGTACAGCATGCTGAATACTTTTGCATGTCACACTTTTCAAATTATTATTTTATTAAAGAGTAACTTTCATGTCCTCGGGCACACGTGGCTTTATATACTGAGGCTAGTGTTACTGCTGGGAGTAGGCGGGGCTTTTTGTGGTTTAGGAGAGTGTGGTCGGGTACAGGGAGAAGAGACGTGAGTGATGCACTCACGTCTCACCGCCCTATACCCGCCCACACTTTCCTAAGCCACAACAAGCCCCGCCTTCTTCCAGCATCAGTCACACTAGCCTGGGAGGCGGGGGCGTGCACAGCGCTCTGCCGGAATGCGAAGAGAGGAGAGGAGAGAACAGCGGCCCGGAGCTCCGGGGAGCGGCGTACACATCGGGAGAGGAGGCAGCAGCAGTTCTGTGCAGGTAAGTAGGGGGACTAAGTAGCCGACGGATTTTTTAATCACTACACAGTTTGGAGGCTTCAATTTTTGGACTCCACGCTGTGTAGTGAACAGGATCATTTTTAAAATCCGATCTTTGATCATTTAAAAAAATCCCATTGACTTACATTAGGATTGGAATTGGGATCAGGTTCGAATGGAAAATGATCAGAAATCGGATTCTAAAATCGATCCTGAAATCTCAAGCTCAACCCTAGTGGTGAGGGAGGTCATTACAGGGCTTTAATAAAACCTCACCTGGGTTTTGTTTTAACCACTAGTTATCCTACAGCAGGAAGGAGCTCTCATGCACAGGTGGCAGCTGGGTCTCTAAAGCCTGACAAGACCTCAGTCCTGGGCAGTTTCTGGGGGAGAGTGGTGAAGCCAGGTCCTGTCAATACAACCTGATATCTGGTGAGACCAGTGTGTGCACCATAGCTTTTGCTTCTGTTTTGTTTGCGTTTTCCGTGTGGCTGAAGCAAGCCACACATAAAGCTAGAGTGCTTTTGATTAGTCATTCGCCCGGCCGGGCAGGTGTTTGTGTTTACTATTTTTGCCTGAAGTTACGGCCTGTTTATTTTTGCCTGCCGATTCCTTTTATTTTAATACAAAATAAGTCCCAAACCCTATTGTAGTTGGGAACTGCCTAACCTAACACTCTTCCTTCTACCTCACCACATTCTATCAACCAGTTATCTGCCTCCTTTTGCTGTTCTTACATGCTACCTCCAACTCCACGCTAAATTGGCACAAAGGGGCACAAAAAAGATCTCTGCTTGTGGGCTGAAGCAACAGAATGGGCCTGAGACTCTAAACGCTGCTGGGGCAAATCACAACTCCAAGATAGGTGTGAAAGAATTACTACTAGCGGTGGCAAGGCTGAATTGGCACAAAGGGGCACACAAAAAAAGAACTCTGCTTGTGGGCTGAAGCAACAGAATGGGGCATAAACTTAAAAAGCAGGTACACAAATCTAACTAGAACTCAAAAGAAAGCATAGACACGCAGGTTCTATCATGAAGTTACAAGTAGAAGAGTGGCTCAGCAAGTGACAGTTGGGGTTCATTGTGTACACTCTATGCCACCAAAAAGGCTAACTGGAAGGCGTACTTGCACCCCCTCTCCAAACTCACCCAATCTTCAGCTGGGGGAAGCTACTCACCCCAAGAGCCACAGGTTCAACTTCTACACCCAATATGTGTAAGGCAAAGAGGGATTGGAGAGGACAGGGCTGTGGTTGGCCAGGTACTCACGCAACATGCGCCTATACTTATGCCTCCTGGTGAAACTAGGCCCCTCAGTAGTGGTAGTTTGGCCAGGGGGGGGGAGCATTGATGTGTCCCACACCTTGGAGAGTGTTCCCCTGATGGTTGTGGACCGGATGGCAGTTGTTAGGCTCTTGGAGGAAATCTCCTCTCTGCCTTCAGCGAGGGTTGATGGAAACATTTCCATCATATTCTGCACCAGGTGCTTATGGTAATCATTTATGCGATTGTTCCTCTCCCCTACCAGAATGAAAGACAAGATGGTATTTTTATACCGGGGGTCAAGGATTGCAAACATACAGTATTGGTTGCTCTCCATGATGTGAACAATGCCTCTGGAAAAGCAGCCCAACATGATGTCAGCCATGTCTGCCAGAGTGTTACTTGGCATGACTTTGCTGCCCCCACCGGAAGGGTCATTCTCCATTTCCTCCACTTTCAACTCCCCTTCACACCATCTGTGCTGAAGCAATGGGATGCTCTCAACTTCCCTGCTAGCCTCGTGTGGGACAGTGACATTAAATGCCACTTCATCCTCCTCCTCTTGCTCCGTCATCCAACGGTGAGAAGATGACAGGAGTGTGCTCTGTGTGTTTTCTGGCTAGCAGCGGCTACTTTAGATTTATGAAAATGGCCGCACTTTCACCAGTATATCAGGCACAATGGGTAGGTTTTTAAAAACCTTTGCACCAATAAGTTGAAAACGTGGGCCATGTGTGGACCGTGTTTGAGTCTGGCAAGCTCCAGAGGCGCTACCAGGTTCTGGCCATTATTACAAACAAACAAGCCTGGGCCAGGTGCATCGGCAAAAACCACATTGCAGTCTCCTCTAGGATGGCATCCCTCACCTTGGGGGCAGTGTGTTTTCTGTCGGCCAAGCTGATGAACTTCAGCACGACCTGCTGACGTCTCCACACACCAGTGCTGCAGCGTTTCCAGCACGCAGCTGGGGTCAATGTTACGGCAGAGGAGGAGGCTTTGTGAGAACCCCTGCCAGGAATCTTGGGCGGGGAGAGTAGATAGGCCACCCCAGTTGCGACCAGGTCGCAGCCTCCACTACATTCACCCAGCCTGTTGTTACAGAGATGCAGCGTCCCTGTCTGCGTGCGCTTGTCCAGGCGTCGGTCGTCAAGTGGATCTTAGAGCAATGCGCGGAACTCAGGACCTGCCTGATGTTATGGGACACATGCTGGTGCAAGGTGGGGATGGAACACCAAGAGAAGTAGTGACGGCTAGGGGCAGCATAGCGAGGTGCCGCAGCTGCCATCAGCCCTGAATCTCCACAAGCAGAAACGCCAACATCTCCAGGGCCAGCGGTTTTGAGATGTGGCCGTTTAAGGCTTGGGCATGTGGGTGGGTAGCGTTGTACTTCTACCTGTGATCAAACACCTGGGAGATGGAGATTTGCTGGGAAGAGGCGCATGATGGTGAAGGCCAAAGGAGCAGAGGCAAGAAAAGGTGAGGATGAGGGTGAAGACCCCAAAGTGTCAGAGGCAGATGTGGAGGTGTCCTGGCTGGTGGTCTGGACTGCAGCACCAGCATTGGAAACAGTGGAAGAGTCAGTGTCGGCAACGCCGGCCGCCGATTGTCCTGCGTTTGCTCTCTCCCACTGAGCCCAGTGCTTGCCTTCCAATTGACAGAGCATAGTTGAGGAGGTTAGGTTGCTTTTCTCAGAGCCCATATTCAGTTTTGAGTTGCACAGTGTGCAAACTGCACTCAGTTTGTCCTCCGCGCATACGTTGAAAAATCTACACACCCTCAAGGGAAATAGCCGCAATGGGTGACTTTTGGGCGAGTGGCTAGTACAGGGAACATCTTGGGCTTGCTGGCTCTGGCCTGGCTTCTGTGAAGCAGCTGTCCTGTGCCTATGGACATGCCTCTGTCTATAGCCACCTTTTTTGGTGCTGCGCTTGCCTCCATATCTGCACTGCTTTCCCCGCTACACATCACCCCTGTCCAGGTTGGGTCGGTGGCCTCGACGTCCACCACCTCCTCTTCCAATTGCTCACTCTCCTCTTACTGCAAACTGCACATAATCACAGAATGATGGCAACTGTGTCTCGTCGTCATCACTGAGGCCGAGAAATGCTTGTTGCGGGTCCACAACCACAAAATCGGCAGGAGATGGCGGATGCTCCAGTGTTTGGGCATCAGAACAGAGAAATTCGTCTGTTACCATCTTGGATTCGGGAAGTGGTTAAACAGAGTGGAAGAGTGGAAAAGGACCCGAAAACATAATCGGAGCTCCAGGGGAGGTGAGGGAACATAATAAACACTGTTACTCACCTCTCCGGGATCCGATGTTAATCCTAGCAGGCTTCAGGCCTATATGGTAATGTCCCAGACATCACGTGGTCTGGGATATTATCATATAGGCCCAAAGCCTGTGCTAGTAGTAATAGTCTGTTGCCATACAGGCCCAAAGCCTGTGCTAGTAGTAACAGGCTATTACTACTAGCACAGGCTTTGGCCTATATGGTAATATCCCAGACCACGTGATGTCTGGGACATTACCATATAGGCCCGAAGCCTGCTAGGATTAACATTGGATCCCGGAGAGGTAAGTAACACTGTTTATTATGTTCCCTCACCTCCCCTGGGGCTCCGATTATTATACTCGGGGGTCTGAAAAGACCCCCGAGTATAATAATAGCGGCAGTAGGATCGCAGCCCGGGCCTATTCACTACTGCCCACAGCGGCCTATAGTAAAAGGGGAAGTGGGGGCAGCAGTGAGCAGGTTCGGGGAGGTTGGTAAATAGGCCATCACACGGTGGCGGCCTATTATAAAACAAACAAACATAAAGTTATTATGCTTACCGACCTCGATGCTGGGCGCTGCATCCTCTTCTGTCAGACGTCTGCGTATCAGTTTGCGCTGGTTCAAAAAAAAAAAAGTTAAAAATAAAAATCGCCCAGGCTGCTACCCCACTCTGGTTCGCCACCCGAGGCGAGTGCCTCACCTCACCTCATTAGAGGTGCGGCGCTGGGCTACTCGAAACGAATATCGAATATTTCACTACTCGATCATCTCTAATTTGGACTAATATCCATAGTACCCACCAGACTTATTAAGGCAAGTGAAAGATAGCATTAATTGATTACTAATTGTCTAGGATGTATCAAATGAGCACAATATTGGGATACTTAGTAGGCATTGTATGATGGCAATAACTTTCTCTTGTTGATGCATTTGATTTTCAGGCCTATTGCATTTGATTACCGTATATACTCGAGTATAAGCCGACCCGAATATAAGCCGACCCCCCTAATTTTACCACAAAAAACTGGGAAAACTTATTGACTCAAGTATAAGCCTAGGGGGGAAATGCAGCAGCTGCTGGAAAATTTCAAAAATTAAAATGGTCGGAGTTTTTGGGTGCAGTAGTTGCTGGGTGCTGGGGAAGGGGAGGGGATTTTTTGGTTGTCTGTGTGCCCCTTCCCTGAGATTGAGGACTGAGTTTTTTCTTCCCCCACTTGGAATTCAGCCTGGCTGAATATAGGGGATCTGCAGTGCTCCTATTAACCCCTTCACGACGGAATAGGAGCACTGCAAATCCCCTATATTCAGCCAGGCTGAATTCCAAGTGGGGGGAAAAAAAAACAGTCTCAGGGAACGGGCAGTTAGACAACTTTGTATTCCAGCTACAGCGTTTACCGTACTGGAAAAATATTTTTATAGATTGGTAGAACGGGCGATTTTGGACACAGGGCTACCTAATGTGTATATGTTTCACAGTATTAGTTCTATATGTGTTCTAGGGAAGGGGGGGGGGGGAAATTTTTATACTTTATTATTTATTTTTTTAATTTTTTTTTTGCATTTATTAGACCCCCTAGGGGTCTTGAACCCCAGGGGGTCTGATCACTAATGCAATGCATTACAATGCTAATGCATTGCAATACATTGCAAAAATCGTCATTTCTTTTGCAGGCTGTATAGAGCAGCCTGCAAATGAAAAGCACTGCAGACAGGCTTGGGAGCCTTTACAGAAGAGCTGAGGGGAATCCCCGGACGCAGGCAGGAGCGTGGACCTGAAGGAAGACCTCTGCCGCCGGACCTGAAGGGGAACTGTGGCCGGCCACCGGCAAAAGCGCTGAGGGGAATCCCCGGCAGACTCGGCTGCCTGGATTTCCCCTCAGCGCTTCTGCTGACGGCCAGCTTTTCTTTTGCATGCCAAGGTCTTCATGTACGTGCTCCTGCCGGGGATCTCTGCTTCAGCTCTGGCGGCCGAGGTACACGCTCTGCTGGCAGCCGGTGATCACCCCAGCGCTTCAGGGCCGCATTTGACAGAGCGGTCGCGTCCGCTCTCTCCAGGGGCATGGCGGCATCTCCACTGTAACTCCGCCATTACCACTGTAAGAGTTACAGTGGAGGTGCCGATTCTAATGGCGACCGCTCTGGAGCAGAGCGTTCGCCATTATAGCTACAGACTACACAGCACAGACCCGGCATCCAGACACCGGGGCGGGTGCCGGGCCCACAGCATCGCCATGGCGATGCTGTTCATCGCAAACTACAGAAGTACTTACGGTACTTCTGCTAGAAGGCCCCGGTACTTCTGCCAGGAGCGTGGCGATGCTGCGGCCTCGCACCAACCCCATGTCTGTATGCCGGGTCTGTAACTATGGTATTACCGTAATGACCCGAATATAAGCCGAGGCAGACTTTTTCAGCCCTAAAACTGAGCTGAAAAACTCGGCTTATACTCGAGTATATACGGTATTTGTTATAGTTAAGGTCTGACTGGGGTGTCTAGGGCCCACCAGTGGAATTGTTTCTAGGGGCCCACCGTCAGGACCCTGCAGATCAGTGGTACCGAGACACGACAGCTAAAGGTAATAACATGTTGGGAGCCATGCTGCTCACCCAGTATACCATGTGCACTACATATACCTACTGCTACATCTTGTATGGCAAGGGAACAGCATGGCTCCTAGAAATGTTACCATTACCTACAGCTGCTCTCGTCCTGGAAAAACTGATCTACAGAGGTCCTGGCTGTTGTATCATCACAGATGTAATATTGAAAGCCTATCCTAAGGACAGGCCACCAATATTAGAAACATGGATAAATCCTTTAAAGTGGTTGTCCAGGAATTGGAGCAACTCATGTGCTGGGCGGGAGGTGTAAAATAAAAAACAAATAAATAAAAAAGAATACTCATCTGTCCCCAGAGCTCCATTGTCCCCGCCAGTGTCTATTCGGTTTCATGCTGGCACCTTCTTGCTGGGAGTCCTGCACCTCATGTGACCACTGAGACTAATTAGGTACAGGATTTCCAGAAATGAGGCCAAGAGACTGAACAGACAACGGGGGACAACGGGGTGCTGGGAACAGGTGAGTATACTTTTTTACCTTTTTTTACACCTCCCAGGCGGCCACCACAGTGACTACTCCAGTTTCTAGACAACCTGTTTTAAGGGGTTGTCTGGGACAGATTTTTTTATGGCCACTTCACTGGTTCCCCATAATGTATGGGGAACAGTGACAGGGCCATTATATTGTGTGGGAGCAGTGATGGGGCTGACATCCTGTGCAGAAGGGGGATGTTAAACTGTGAGGGGCATATTAAAGGGGTTGTCCAGGGTTAATCTTTTTTATGGCCTATGCTCAGGATAGGCCATAAATATCTGAAACCACACATTGCAGAAACACATCTTTGGCTACTACAGAAAAAAAAAAATGTGTTTTACAGAATCAGCAAAGTGAATTAAAGTTAATCAATTTTATCTCATCAACACACTGCAGGAAAAAAAAGATGTGGAACAGCCGCAAACTCTAAAATGTGAGCGCTTCTAAAAACATGGCCTGGTTCTATTGGGAGGGTTTTTTGGAGGCTGATTTTGAGGCGGATTCCTGACCAAATAACTCCATGTGAACTCAGCCTTAGGCTGAAGCCCCATGTAGCAAACAGTAGCAAAAAGCGCTGCAGGAAAAACCCCGGCGGCAACACATCAGTTTTTCCTGCAGTGCTTATTGTAGGAACTCCACAGAGATTTCCTCTGAGGACTTTCTGTTTTACTTAAGTTCACACGGGGTTTTTTGGTCAGGATTTTGAGGCCGTATCCGCCTCAAAATCCTGACCAAAAAGACGGCTCCCATTGAAATCAAGAAAGAAGCGAGATACTCATTCTTCAGGCTGGTTTGCCTCATGATTCGGCCTGAAGACACTCCCGACTAGGCCCATTCACTGGGCCCAATCTGGAGCGGAGTGCGCAACTGGATGCTGGTGCAATGCACCGGCATTCAGTCGCGGCTACCCAATTTTTGGTCCGGAACCTGAGGCGGCCTCCACCTCAGGTTCCGGACCAAAAAACCCCGTGTGAACTTAGCATTATACCTATAGGAAAACTGCAGGTGTTTCTGTAGGTATAAGTGACATGCTGCGATTTCTAAAAAAAAAAAACTGTTTTGGAAATTGCAGTGTGTCTGCCGTGTGTGTTTCTGCAATGTGTGGATGGGATTGCCTCATTATATACCTGCACACTCAGGCCTGTTTCACATCTGCGTTCAGTAATCCAATCGGATATGGAATGGGAACCCCCCCCAAACAGACTACCGAATGCATTAGCAAGCGGTGTGCAGTGAAAGCACACAGACCCCATAGACTATAATGGGGTCCATGTGCTTTCCATGTGGTGTCCGCAGGGAACATGTGGACAGAAAAGTACTTCATGATCTACTTTCCTGTCTGCATGACTCGTGCAGACACCACGCAGAAAGCACACGGACCCCATTATAGTCTATGGGGTCCGTGTGCTTTCACTGCATGACGCTTGCTAATGCTATCAGTAGTCTGTTCGGGGGAATGGCGGGGTTCCCATGTGGACTCCCCGAATGGATTACCAAACATAGATGTGAACCAGGCCTTATAAATATACCATATATACTCACACATTTACATTTATATACATTCATATCCCATATATAAATCATATATATATATATATATATATATATATATATATACTGTATATATATATATATATATATTTATATGAATGTATGAATACTATATATACACACATATATATACACACATTATTATAGCATACTGTATATACTCACACATACCTGTATACAAATATACAGTACTCACACAGTATACAAGAAACATACTTTTCACAAATGTACACATCTATACATATTAAACATACATATTTTACCAAAAGAATTTACTCACATATTCCAGCAGTAAAAGCATTGCAGCAGACGGCTCCTGTCTTCCCCACACACTACAATGTGAGAAACGACTCACTGTGAGGAGCAGGGGGAGGGAGGAAGTCCGGGCAGCAGGGACGAGACTTCATAGGAAAGTAGCATAGAAGCTGCAGGTAAGTGAAGGAAGCAGCCATTAGCTGATGCTGAAGATGCACATGCTGTCCTCCAATATGTACAGCTTCAGCATCAGCTAATCGGGGCCCCTGTGTGTTGAGGCAAATGCATTGGTCAGGTGCCGATCGGGCCCCGACCAATGCATCTGCATTGGTAAAATGAAAACTTTCAGTCAGGGCTCAGGGCCCACTGGGGGATTCACCGATTCCCTGGTGGGCCAGTGCGACCCTGGTTATAGTGTTATGCATCTATCTTCACTACTGGCAACTCTGCAATGTAATATGCTGTTGAGTACATTTGCTTAAGATTGTGATTAACTGTAGATTTGTGCACATTTCAGTGAAAATTTTTGACTAGGGAGTACTAAGTTCAGAATGTTTAAGAAACTCTGCCCTAAAGCACTCAGTATAGGTTTAATGCACAGTGGGTCACTACAGCAAAACCAAACCTGTTCATAAGCAGATAGGAGCTTTTGGGACTCATAACTGCACACAATCTATAGCTGCCCAGTAATGCAGATGCATTCTGTTTTTTATACGTGACTGACCTCTTTCTACTGATTTTTATCCTCTTACTATTGCAGAGTAACAAAACAGGAATAAAAATAACCGTTGTTAACCACATCCAGCTTTCGCTACAAAGATATCATCGTAGATTTCCTCTTCCGTCATTAAGTAAGTATCAGACAGGAGGAGCGGTAAACACGGCTGTCAGCAGCGAGGACCATGATGCTACTCGTGGTCGCTCTTTGCAAAACAAACTTTCAGCAGTGTGCGCCATTCATTAACCACGGCAGCCACGTGACTTCCTAATGATATGACGGGACTTCTCCACAAAAGAAAAAAATAGAAATCTTAGGTAATTATGTTACAGTTCCCAATGTTATCATATACTTCCCAGGATCAGTGTCAATGTGCTATACAGCCAGTTTACCTAAGCCTATTATGTGATACTGTCTCTTCAGCTACAGTACCAAAGTCCATCCTGTGATATTGTCATCTGAAATGATGCATCTACGTTTTCCATGTCTGATACGCCCTGCTAGGCTTCAGTATCTAACTTCTGTATAATACAGGCTGCTGAGCAAAAGCATCTAAGGCTTCATGCACAAAGCACATGAGCATTCTGACTTGCAATATGTTGTGCAAAGTAGAATCATACTGCATTCCCTTAGTTCTGTGTGAGGTTCTGTTTCAATTACCTATGACCTATCTAGTAGGAGTACTGCATTCTCTTGGTCAAATACAGCGAGAGTTACAGTGCCTTGCAACAGTATTCATACCCCTTGAACTTTTTAACAGAGTTTGATGGCAGCAGGTGGTGACACAGGGATGGAATTAAACAAGAGTGGGTTAAAAAATGTAAAAAAAAATATGTAAATGTGAACTGTATATTTGCACAGATCAAGCAATTGTAGTGATCAAGGGAGGTGGTACAATTTTACCCCACCCTCACCCAGGGCCGGCGTTAGGGGGGGGGGGGGGAAACTGGGCAATTGCCCAGGGCCCCAGCCTTTGCAGGGCCCCCCTGTTGGTGGAATACTTTCCCTATTAATATAGGGAAAGTATATGTCAGAAGGATGTGTAGCTGCAGTATCGGCTAATATACTGCAGCCAGCGCTGGAGCTGGAGCTATTGCTAGAGTACTCTCCACTCAGCGCTCTCAGGAGGCTTCACCCCCCCCCCCTTCTCTGGCTGTCCTCTTCCCACCAATGAGAGAGTGAGGAGAGCCCAGGAGGCGGGGCTTATCGTTATACGGAAGATGGACCCTGCCGAGATCCTGCCGTCTGCATAGCGCATAGAAGAGAAGGAGGCGAGCAGAGCTCAGCAAAATGAAAGCAAAAAATGAAGACACCAGGTACTTGCTGGAGTAGTAATATCAGGCATTTGGGGTGATTAATTTAGTTTTAGGAACTCCATGTGCCTCACATTAATGTCAATTAACCCCCTCATGTTCCTCACATTAACCCTTGTATGCTTCACATAAGGGTTACTAGTATGTGAGATATATGAAGATATACTAATAATGAAGATACCTTATTATTACCTCCATATGTCTCACATATTAGTAACTCTTATGTGAAGCACATTAGTAACTTATGTGAGGGACATGAGGGGGTTAACTGCTATTAATATGGGGCACAGGAGTTTCTAAACTGTAATGCACAGAACCATTCTTTTTATCCTCAATTGTGGATAAAAGTATGGACTATTATATTTCAATGCTCCCGTACATTCTGCCGTTGTTTTTGCAGCCGTTTGTCCGGGCCAAATTGAAGACCTACAAATTATGTTGTAGGTCTTATATCTGTCCTATACCTAGACCTTTCATGTCCTCAGAAATGGGTGGTATTATATACCACCATAAAGATGCAGTGCACGGAATTCACTGCACTGCCAGCTTTCACGGTATGTGCCCCTGTGCTGGAGATATCGGTGCTATTAATTTTGGCAGCATCAGCATAATTTCTGGGCTGTGAGGAACGCCTTCCTGACTGTACTCTTCCATAGCCTTGTACTGTCAGAGGGGTGTTTTCTACCGCCCAGTGATGCCGCTAGGCTAGAAGGCCCACCTTTCCAACAGTGGAGAGATATTGGTGCCGAAACTAACTGCACCAATATCTCCATCGTGGCGAATACTGGAAAAGTTGGCACTGCACTGAACTCAGTCAGCTTTCTAGCAGTATATAATACCGCATATCTCTGAAGACATGAAAGGTTCTCTTTAAAGAGGACCTTTCACCATTTTGCCCACAGGCAGTTTTTTTTTTTTTTTTTAATACAAATTGACAGTTCTATATACTGCCGGAGAGCTGACAGTGCGCTGAATTCAGCACACTGTCGGCTTTCCCGATCTGGGCCCGGTGTGAAGAGCTTACGGTCCGGTACCGTAGCTCTTCTATGGTCAGAGGGGCGTTTCTGACAGTTAGCCAGAGACGTCCTTCTTCACAGCACAGCCAATCGCGCGGGCAAAGGGGAATCTGGCAATAAGTAGCTAAAGTGACAGTATTTAGTCCTGGTATAGCAGTCAGTGGCTGACGTGACAGTATTTAGTCCTGGTATAGCGGTCAGTGGCTGGCGTGACAGTATTTAGACCTGGTATAGTGGTCATTGTGTGATGTGACTTTATTTATTCGTGGTATAGCGGTCAGTGGGTGACATGGCAGTATTTAGTCCTGGTATACTGGTCAGTGGCTGACGTGACAGTATTTAGTCCTGGTATAGCGGTCAGTGGGTGACGTGAAAGTATTTAGTCCTGGTATAGCGGTCAGTGGGTGACGTGACAGTATTTAGTCCTGGTATAGTGGTTAGCGGGTGACGTGACAGTATTTAGTCCTGGTATAGTGGTCAGTGGGTGACGTGACAGTATTTAGTCCTGGTATAGCGGTCAGTGTCTGACATGACAGTATTTAGACCTGGTAAAGCAGTCAGCGGGTGACGTGACAGTATTTAGTCCTGGTATAGTGGATAGCGGGTGACGTGACAGTATGTAGTCCTAGTATAGCGGTCAGTGGGTGACGTGACAGTATTTAGTCCTGGTATACTGGTCAGTGGCTGACATGACAGCATTTATTCCTGGTATAATGATCAGCGGATTTATGTGACAGTATTTAGTCCTGGTATAGTGGTCAGTGGATTGATGTGACAGTATTTAGTCCTGGTATAGCGGTCAGTGGCTGGCGTGACAGTATTTAGTCCTGGTATAGCGGTCAGTGGCTGGCGTGACAGTATTTAGACCTGGTATAGTGGTCATTGGGTGATGTGACTTTATTTATTCGTGGTATAGCGGTCAGTGGGTGACATGGCAGTATTTAGTCCTGGTATAGCGGTTAGCAGTGACGTGACAGTGTTTAGACCTGGTATAGTGGTCACCAGGTGAGATGACAGTATTTAGTCCTGGTATAGCAGTCAGCGGGTGACATGACAGTATGTAGTCCTAGTATAGCGGTCAGTGGGTGACGTGACAGTATTTAGTCCTGGTATACTTGTCAGTGGCTGACGTGACAGTATTTAGTCCTGGTATAGCGGTCAGTGGGTGACGTGACAGTATGTAGTCCTGGTATAGCGGTCAGCGGGTGACGTGATAGTATTTAGTCCTGGTATAGCAGTCAGCGGGTGATGTGACAGCATTTATTCCTGGTATAATGGTTAGCGGATTGATGTGACAGTATTTAGTCGTGGTATAGTGGTCAGTGGATTGATGTGACAGTATTTAGTCCTGGTATAGCGGTCAGTGGCTGGCGTGACAGTATTTAGTCCTGGTATAGCGGTCAGTGGGTGACGTGACAGTATTTAGTCCTGGTATAGCGGTCAGTGGGTGACGTGACAGTATGTAGTCCTGGTATAGCGGTCAGTGGGTGACGTGACAGTATTTAGTCCTGTTATAGCGGTCAGTGGGTGACGTGACAGCATTTATTCCTGGTATAATGATCAGCGGATTTATGTGACAGTATTTAGTCCTGGTATAGTGGTCAGTGGATTGATGTGACAGTATTTAGTCCTGGTATAGCGGTCAGTGGCTGGCGTGACAGTATTTAGTCCTGGTATAGTGGTCAGTGGCTGGCGTGACAGTATTTAGACCTGGTATAGTGGTCATTGGGTGATGTGACTTTATTTATTCGTGGTATAGCGGTCAGTGGGTGACATGGCAGTATTTAGTTCTGGTATAGCGGTTAGCGGTGACGTGACAGTGTTTAGACCTGGTATAGTGGTCACCAGGTGAGGTGACAGTATTTAGTCCTGGTATAGCAGTCAGCGGGTGACATGACAGTATGTAGTCCTAGTATAGCGGTCAGTGGGTGACGTGACAGTATTTAGTCCTGGTATACTGGTCAGTGGCTGACGTGACAGTATTTAGTCCTGGTATAGCAGTCAGTGGGTGACGTGACAGTATGTAGTCCTGGTATAGCGGTCAGCGGGTGACGTGATAGTATTTAGTCCTGGTATAGCAGTCAGCGGGTGATGTGACAGCATTTATTCCTGGTATAATGGTTAGCGGATTGATGTGACAGTATTTAGTCCTGGTATAGCGGTCAGTGGCTGGCGTGACAGTATTTAGTCCTGGTATAGCGGTCAGTGGCTGGCGTGACAGTATTTAGACCTGGTATAGTGGTCATTGTGTGATGTGACTTTATTTATTCGTGGTATAGCGGTCAGTGGGTGACATGGCAGTATTTAGTCCTGGTATAGCGGTTAGCGGTGACGTGACAGTATTTAGACCTGGTATAGTGGTCACCAGGTGAGGGGACAGTATTTAGTCCTGATATAGCGGTCAGTGGGTGACATGATGGTATTTAGTCCTAGTATAGCGGTCAGCGGGTGATGTGACAGTATTTAGTCCTTGTATAGCAGTTAGCTGGTGACGTGACAGTATTTAGTCCTGGTATAGCAGTCACCAGGTGAGGTGACAGTATTTAGTCCTGGTATAGTGGTCAGTGTCTGATGTGACAGTATTTAGTCCTGGTATAGCAGTCAGTGGGTGACGTGGCAGTATTTAGTCCTGGTATAGTGATCACCAGGTGAGGTGACAGTATTTAGTCCTGGTATAGTGGTCAGCAGGTGATGTGACAGTATTTAGTCCTGGTATACCAGTCAGTGCCTGATGTGACAGTATTTAGTCCTGGTATAGCGGTCAGCAGATGAGGTGACAGCATTTAGTCCTGGTATAGCGGTCCGTGTCTGATGTGACAGTATTTAGTCCTGGTATAGAGGGTGACGTGACAGTATTTAATCCTGGATAGCGATCAGTGTCTGACATTACAGTATTTAGACCTGGTAAAGCAGTCAGCGGGTGACGTGACAGTATTTAGTCCTGGTATAGTGGTCAGCGGGTGACGTGACAGTATTTAGTCCTGGTATAGTGGTTAGCGGGTGATGTGACAGTATTTAGTCCTGGTATAGTGGTCAGCGGGTGACGTGACAGTATTTAGTCCTGATATAGTGGTCAGTGCATGATGTGACAGTATTTAGTCCTGGTATAGCGGTCAGCGGGTGATGTGACAGTATTTAGTCCTGGTATAGCGGTCAGCAGGTGATGTGACAGTATTTAGTCCTGGTATAGCGGTCAGCAGGTGAGGTGACAGTATTTAGTCCTGGTATAGCGGTCAGTGTCTGATTTGACACTATTTAGTCCTGGTATAGCAGTCCGTGTCTGATGTGACAGTATTTAGTCCTGGTATAGTGGTCTGTGGGTGACGTGACAGTATTTAGTCCTGGTGTAGTGGTCAGCGGGTGATGTGACAGTATTTAGTCCTGGTGTAGCGGTCAGCGGGTGACGTGACAGTATTTAGTCCTGGTATAGCAGTCAGCGGATGACGTGACAGTATTTAGTCCTGGTATAGCAGTCAGCGGGTGACGTGACAGTATTTAGTCTTGGTACAGCAGTCAGTGTCTGATGTGACAGTATTTAGTCCTGGTATAGCGGTCAGTGTCTGATGTGACAGTATTTAGTCCTGGTATAGCGGTCAGCGGGTGATGTGACAGTATTTAGTCCTGGTATAGCAGTCTTATTTGATAACTGTGTATGTATATACATATTTTTTAGTGTATAGAGAAGGGCATGTGCCTTGTTGCTTTTGCACCTGATCTTTAAAAATAAGGCACAGAAGTAACTAGTTTGCCTAGGCAAAAAAAACCTTACAAATTTACAAACAACCACTTAAAAAACATCAAGAACACCCCTGTAAGTACCAGTAATAGGCCTGCAGCACATTGAATTAACAGAATGTGACTATATTGTATGTACAAGTGGGGCCCCACTTTTAATTTTGCCCAGGGCCCCACTTTGTCTAAAACCAGCCCTGCTCTCACCCTCCCATCTTTGACAGTGATTTGTGCTATGTAAAGCACCAGTTACTGCCGGATGCAGCTTAGCTGTGGGCACCGATATGTGCCTATAAGCTGCTATTGGCTGATCAGCATCAAATCCTCCCCTCCCCAGATAAGGTGACTGGAATATCTGCTGTCAAGAACAAAAGCAGATAAAAATAAAGAAATCCTATATCCAACCTACTGTGGCCAGGGACCATTTTCCTAAAGAGTGCGGTTTGTCCCCCTATTTCCCAGGGTATTTCTACCCAGTTCCATTGCACCAATTTGACGTCCAGGAATCGTTGACATGGGACAAATCTGCTGCCACCCTCATTCGGGGTACTTCCACAGGCCTAAATTTGTTGTTGTGACACTCTCACAACCCAATAAGGTGAGAGGCCAACAGGTCATTTCTACTGATGCTAGTTTTCATATGTTTCTGTTGATCTTTCTTAAGTTTGTACTGACACACAACTTTTTCTTGTTTGGGGAGTCAGTCTACCTTCAGCTCCAGGGGGATCACTATGAGGGCGGCTTGTGCCCACTCTTATGCTAATCTGTTCCTGGAGCTGTGGGATAGACATTCTCACTATACCCACATCACTAATTGTAAAGGTCTAATTCTGGGGCTGTTATATTGATGATGTCAATAATGATCTGGCAGTGTTTATGGACTCCCTTAACAACATTAGTAGGAACATCAAACTCACCTATCAATGGAGCTAGTCTGAGATAGACGTTTTAGATATCAAATTGCAGGTCCATCTGGATGGGAGTATATAGTCGGATTTATTCCGCAAGAAGACAGTTACCAATGCTCTACTGTATTCCTCATCTGCACATCTCACAAGCCTTCCAAACCCCATAACCTTTTTTTAAACTAGGCTAAAAATAGCATTTTATATCCATTGCGTACCATCCGTTTTCCATCACTATGACAAAACTTTGACTGTGTTTGCTTTACAGTGCCTTCACACGGTGTATACGCTCACTGATTCTGAACGTGTAACACGTTCTGAATCAGCGGCGTGAAAACAGATCCCATTGCTTTCTATGGGAGCCGGCATATGTGCGCTCCCCATAGAAATGAATGGACTGCTTTTTTCCCTATTGCTTTCAATGCGATACGCGCGTATCACATTGAAAACAATAGGGAAAAAAGCAGCCCATTCATTTACACGTTCAGAATCAGTGAGCGTATACTCCATGTGAAGGCACCCTTAGAGTGCTACAAATGTACTACATAGAGCCCTGACTGTGTCATACACTGTTTTAAGCCAATTTATAATCTGATTCATAATGAACTTATATGATACGAAAAAAAGACTACAGAGGTTTGCCCATCTCTAGGAGTAATCTCACAAAAGTAGTCTGTTCAGTAGTGATTCGTTTAAGAGCTCACTGCCTTATAACTATGACACAGCGAGTTTCATTCACATAGCTGAGTCTAGCCCGGTAAAGCTCTATACTCAGACCATATTTCCTGTCATGTAAATATGGCCATACTTACAGCTGGAGCAGAGAGATGATATGAAACCTCAATGCACTCCTATCCAGTATAGCATTAAGTGCTCATATACAATACAGACAACCAGGTATAACTGAAGAACTACTCCAAATCTTGATAGACTTTTATTGATTAAAAGGATGTAAGATATCAATGTGTTTCCTCGGGACAATTTGTTAAATCATCAAAATGTACTTACATGTATAGTTTTATTGACAAGTTATGGGTCATCAAAATATTTGTTCATAAAGAAAGGTCAAGATCTTGTCAAGTGGATGTTCTGCAGTCTTTGGCAGGATTCCTCCAATCATTATATTATTCCTTTTCAGTCTGATGTCGAAGTAGCCAATAGTTTGTTACATTCTCATATAATCATAAGAAAAAAACATGAACAGATGAGCAACAAAACATAACAAATTCCACCATTTCATTATATATGGAAAAAATGAAGCTAAAGTACCCCTCATAAGTCTATAGCTTCTAAGACCTTTAGCAGCAGTAACTTGAAGTAGTCGTTTTCTGTGTGGCTTTCTCACCTTGTTCTCAAAGAATGTTGTTCCACTCTTTTTTCCTAAGCTGCTGTAGTTCATTGAGGTTTGTGGGCATTTATTTATGCTCAGCTCCCTAAATGTTCCACCACAGCGTTTCAATTGAGTTGAGGTCTGAACTTTGACTGGGCCATTGAAATACTCTGATTCTTTTCCTTTTCAGTCATTCTATAGTAGATTGTTTGGCGTGCTTGTGATAATTGTCCTGTTGTCAGGCCCATTTTCAGCTAAGCTTTACCTGTCGAACATTTGGCCTCACATTTGACTCTAGAATACTTTGCCACCATGACGGTGGACACCAAATATCTCCATTTCAGTTTCATCTGTCAAAAAGACATTGGGACAATTTCATTATTCCCTCTATGCCAGTTTTGGAAAGGCGCTTTCTTACACCAAACTTGTGCCTCAAAATCCAAAATTTGCCCACCACATTGTACGAATATGGCTGGGGAACAGGAAGGACAAATGTCTGTGCCTTGATGTTGCAGACTTCTTAGAACTTACACCAGTTTTCTGGCATGAGTCCCTAACTGGTATAGATTTCCATTCTGGCACTGGGACAACAGACAGATTTATGAAGAAGGTGCAGCCTCTACATAAATCTCTTGGTCTCAGTGCAATTCAGTTTATTAAAGGAATTCTATCATTGAAAATCATTGATTTTATACTGATACCACGTAGGAATAGCCTTTATAAATGCTATTTACCTCCTACCTTTAGTCAGCTGTTCCTCGCCGCCATTTACAAATTATTTTCCTTTTTGACTTTGCAAATTATGCTCAGTGCGCAGAGAGTCATCATCCAACGAGCACAACTTTGGGAATTGAAATCCCTCATATGCGCAGTTGTCTCTGCACTTCAGGTTCATGCAGAGCCGACTGCGCATGCTCAGTCAGCCATTTTGTGGTGGTCCATAGAATTACACATTATATTATACCTCCTACCAACCGGGACTGCGGGACACGTCACCAGAATCGTGAATGTCCCGTGGAAATCGGGACGGTTGGGAAGTATGAGTGTTGCTGCTCATCAATTTGTAAAGGTAATTTCCAAACAGTTTGTAGTCCATCATTCTACAGTGAGAAAAGTTATTCACAAGTGGAAAACATTCAGGATAGCAGACAATCTTTCCAGGAATGGACATCTTAGGGCTAGTTCACACGTGAACTGCCCGCGCGGGTTTTGACACAGAGAGAGACGCGGCGAGCCACGTCTCTCTCTTGTCAAAACCCGCCCGCCGCGACCATCGCTGTCGCGGCTTAACCCTCTGCTGTCGGCTCAAATGAATGAGCCGACATAGGAGGGAGCTGCCGGGGGCGGAAGCCGCGCGGCTGAGTCTGCGCGGCTTCCGCCTGAAGAAAGGACATGTCCTTTCTTTTCTCCGCTAGCAGCAGCTCGCCGCTAGCGGAGAACAGAAGCCCGGCGGTCTCCATAGACCACCATTATAAGGGGAGGTTTTGGACGCGAAATCCGCTGTCAAAAACCTCCCCTTATACTCACGTGTGAACTAGCCCTTAGATCTCCACTTTCAGGTTTCTGTTTCCTGCCCGAAACTGGGCAGGAGACGGAAACCTGCAGGCATTTTTCAAACCCATTCATATGAATGGGTTTGAAAAATGTCCGGCCGTGAGCGCCTGTGAGTGTTTTGTGCTCTCCGCGGCGAAACCATTTTTTTTTACCCGGACCCAAAGTCGGACATGCAGTACTTTGTGTCCGGTTTAAAAAACCCGGTTTCGCCGCAGAGAGCTGAAAACGCTCCCCGGTGCTCACGGCCGGACACGGTCTGACAGGTTTCCGTCTTTTGTCTGCAGAAGACAGAAACCTGAGAACGGAGAATGGACGCTGGTGTGAACCCAGCGTTAGTAATTTTACTCCAAGGTAAGATGATGCAATGTTTAGTGAAATTGCAAAAGAAAAAACAAAAAAAACCCAAATAAACAGCTGCATGTAAAATGTGTTGTTTACCAGTCATAAGGGAATTCTATCATTGACAATTTTTTTTTTTTACTTTAAACTGATACCACATAGGAATAGCCGTTATAAAGGCTATTCATCTCCTACCTTTATTTTGCTGACACTTCGGGTTCAGATAGAGCCAACTGTGCATGATTTGTCAACAATTTTGTAGTGGTCTCTTACACGCCTGTGCAGAATGTTTGTGTAATTTACTTACACGCCTGTGCAGAATGTTTGTGTAATTTACTATAATTTACCTGTAGCCCCATAGAAGTCATGCAAGCTCACTGACGCTTGCTTTAGGTGGAGGCCTTAGGGTGCATGCACACTACGTAACGCCGGGCGTGTATGAGAGCCGTACACGCCGGCGTTACAGCAGGGCTGCCGAACACTTCCCATTCACTTCAATGGGAGCGCTCGTAAACGCCGCTGTTACGAGCGCTCCCATTGAAGTGAATGGGAAGTGTTCGGCAGCCCTGCTGTAACGCCGGCGTGTACGGCTCTCATACACGCCCCGCGTTACGTAGTGTGCATGCACCCTTAGGGGGACTTTTGCTCCCTGGCTCCAGCAATCACTGGGCCTCCAGCATATAAGTGTCCATAATAGGACAATCCCTTTAAGAATCAAATATTTTTACAGATTAACAATCTGTCGTTCTGTGAGCACAACAGAAAGAAAACATTAAATAACAAGAGTAAAGCTACGCTGAAGTAAAATGTAAAAAGTTATAAACGCAGGAATACAGAGAGGGATAAAATCTTACTGGTATAAGGCTAAATATGTTAGATCACTAAAGGGTTAAAATGTACATAAGGCGCAGGTGTTACATGACAATAATATTTATTTCAGCCATAAATTCAAAATCTGAAATTTAAAAAAAATTACAATTTTGGGAGGGTCTGTAGCCCCCATGGATTTAGAGATATCACTGGTTAAAGTAACTTTGATTAACTTTAATTTTTTCTAATTTAATGTGACTACTGAAATGCTGTCAGCTGATGTCAGGTGGTGTTAGAACACCATGTCTCTTCTAGATCTCCTGTTCAATACATATGGCGATGGCCATTTTGTTCCTCTGAGACAAATTGGCATTTGTTCAGTTTCTCTAATTAAAACAGTAGCAGCCAGGTGCTGATTATCAAATGGCCTTCATTAATTGATTATCAACAGGTGTGACCACAGAAGTTTTGGCAGTTTGTGGGTCTGGGCACAATGCCAAAGTGGAAAGACATCAGCAATGATATCAGAGAAGCAAGTGCTGCCATACCTCCCAACTTTTGAAGAACCGAAAGAGGGACAAAATGTGTGTGTCTGACTGGGGAACCCAGCAGTCAGGCCTCTGTCAGACACTTATCTCCTGTTCTATGGATATGGGATAGGTGTGTAGAATTCATTAATTCCTTTAAGCGTTTATTGTTTTTATTGTTGCTGCTCATATATACAGTATTGCAGTCTGTATACGTGTTTGGCTTATAAAAGTATTCATACCCCTTGTGAGGAATCACGCTGTTTTGCCCTGGCCTCTGGCCTCCAAGGTGCAAGGATTCCGCCTCCACCTTAGCCACCCGGCCGCAGCCTCTGGCCTACCTGACCTTGCCACGGGCAAAACCGCAATCGCCTTCTTACCTTTACCATCCAATCTCACAACCAGAGAGAGAACCAGGCCTTATAGGATAATATGAGAAGAGCCTCCTAAAGTTTTAAAGTTTTATTATCCCAAGGGGGTCGATACTAGTCAGCCAGGATACATACAGATACAGTATACGCTGTCGAATACAAGCTTATACGGTTACAGAAAGGTATAATACAGTACAGTAAGGTAAACAGATTAAAAGATTAGAAACAGAAACAGTCCTTAGGCACATGACACTTCTGCAGCCAGCACATGATATCCATAAGGCAAGAGATTATCGTCCAATAGGTCCATGGTAGGGGCACATACAGCTCCACCACATAACATATAGCAATAACGAAAGTTTTTAATCCATACCGGTATAAAAGTCCATAAGAATTCATCATAGTCCATGATCAGATGAGAGTTACATCATACTCCTCATAATCCATAAGTCCATGATCAAAGTCCATAATCACATGGCTTCCTAGTCCCCGCCCTTCCCCCAGCAAGGGGGGAGAGGCCCATACCCACACAGAGCCGACTCGCTCACATGTTGTGTCCAGATGCGGGGTCAGAGAAGCAGGCACAAGCTCCGTCCCACGTCAACCATATATTGACCCTGGGCTCCACCCTGGAATGACATCATCAGGGCTTCAGACCCACCCTCCATCTTAGCAATCAAATAACTATAAATGGTCATAATTCCTCATCACATGATCATACTGTCAAACCAGGGGCATCATGACGGGGTTCACAGCGAGGTCCCTGACACAGACACCAAGCATGATACCCCAAACCCCTATGGGTAATGAGATCAGTGTCTGGGCTCGTCCTAGGCCTCTAGGTGTTTTTTTTGGGTTAAAATTGTGTGTCTTTGTACTGCACACCTGTAGATCTAAATGTCATAATGGTAACATTTTCCTCTGTCGCAATATTCTCATAAATCCTTATAACTCTTTGAAGTTATCTATGGAGTCAGGCTGTCTGCTAAAAGGTGTTAGGAGGGCTCTCAGGGCACTGATCCAGGATGGCCCCCTGCTAGGAATAATGAAGTTAGCACAGAAATGCTAATGCCATGCCCAGGGTGAGACAATAGGCTTTGCAACAGGTAATTAGACTTTTCGCCATTTGACATCACCCTGCTGAGATAGCAAGATTAATCAGCAAGATGGTGAATTAAAAATGGCAAAGAGGAATTATATACAGATAACAGGCCCTGTATATGAGATGGACACTGAAAAATCTATAACCGATGGGCCTTTCAACCCACTGATACAATACATAGATTTTTACATACATGCCTGAGAACCATAATTGGGGCCGGTTCATCACACCCCTTTTTCACATTTTATCACCTTACAAGCACAAACTTAAATGTATTTTATTGAGATATTAAGTAGTAGACCAGCACAAAATAGCAGATAATTGTAAAGTGGAATGAAAATGATACATGGTTTTCAGAATTTTAATCAAGTAAAAGTCTCAAAAGTGTGACGTGCAAAAGTATTCAACCCCCTGTACTCTGATACCCCTAAATAAAATCCAGTGCAATCAATTGCCTTCAGAAGTCACTTAGTTAACAGAGTCCAGCTATGTGTAATTTAATCTCAGTATTAACACACCTGTTCTGTGATGGCCTCAGTGATTTTTTTATTTTTATTTTCGAGAGCACTAGTGAACAAACATCATGAATACCAAGGAAATCACCAGACAGGTCAGAGATAAAATTGTGGAGAAGTTTCAAGCAGAGTTAGGTTATAAAAACATATCCCAAGCTTTGAGCATCCCAAGGAGCACTGTTCAATCCATCACCCCAAAATGGGAAGAGTATTCTACAACTACAAACCTACCAAGATATGGCCATCCACCTAAACTGACAGATTGAGCAAGGAGAGCACTGGTCAGAGAAACAGTCAAATGTCCCATGGTCACTCTGGAGGAGCTGCAGGAATCCACAGCTCAGGTGGGAGAATCTGTCCACAGGATAACTATAAGTCATGCACTCCACAAAACTGGTCTTTATGGAAGAGTAGCAAGAAGAAAACCATTTTTGAAAGAAAGACATAAGAAGTGCCATTTGCAGTTTGCCACAAGCCATATAGGGCACACAGCAAACATGTGGAAGAAGGTGCTCTGGTCAGATGAGAGCAAAGTTAAACTTTTTGGGCTAAATGCAAAGTGCTATGTGTGGCGGAAAAATAACATTGCTCATCACCCAGAACACATCATTACCTTTGTGAAACATGGTGGTGGCAGCATCATGTTGTGTCTGTAGATGCGTAAAGTTGGTAAAGACATACCCCAAAAGACTTGCAGCTGTAATTGCAGAGAAAGGTGGCTCTACAAAGTGTTGATATAGGAGGGCTGAATACTTTTGCACGTCACACTTTTAAAATTTTTATTTAATTTAAATTTTGAAGACCATGCATCATTTTCCTTCCGCTTGACAGTTATCTGCTACTTTGTGTTGGTCTGTCACTTAAAATTTCAATAAAATACATTTAACTTTGTGGTCGTATGGTGACAAGATATGAAAAAGTTCAAGGGGTATAAGTACTTTTGCAAAGCACTGTATACAGCAATTTATATTATATATATTGTAAGGGTGTAAACCTAGAGGGCACTGTAGAGAGACCAAAAACAGGGTTAAAAAGGACTCTGACCACACCCATTAGAGAGAAAGGGGCTCAACTCCAAAGTGAGTGCACACAGCAGGAGAGTACGACGACCTTCTACTTCTGTCCCCCTGTCCCCCACCGAGAAAGACCTCCAAGAAAGCCTGTCTTTTTCCGAAAAATTCAGCACCACATGGGCACTACCCATCAACCAGAAGAAGACCAAAGTCATGGTATTTCAGAAGAAGGGCCACAACAAAGCCCCCACCCCACAATTCACACTGAACAGCTCCACACTGAAGAAAACCAACAGCTACACCTACCTGGGGCTGGAGCTCAGCCAATCAGGAAGCTTCAAAGCAGCAATAGAAACTCTGAAAGGAAAAGCCTGCAGAACCTTCTACGCCATCAGAAGAGAACTGTACCACCTCAAACCACCGGTGAAGGTCTGGCTGAAGATATTTGACGCAGTCATCACTCCGATCCTTCTCTATGGCAGTGAGGTTTGGGGCCCAGCCACATACCCAGACCAGTCAAAGTGGGATTCCAGCCCAACAGAGACCTTCCACCTGGAGTTCTGCAAAGTACCTGCTCCATGTCCATCGCAGCACCTCCAACATGGCCTGCAGGGCAGAGCTAGGCAGACTCTCCCTATGGCTCACCATGCAGAAGAGGGCGCTATCATTCTGGACACACATACAGGGCAGCAGTCCTGGATCTTACCACCACCAAGCCTGGCTGAGCCACAGAGCCCCGAGAAAAACTGATACCCCCCAACCAAGCATCAGCCATCTGCCAAGCCAAAACCCCCAACATGCCCTGAACAAGGCTCAAATAAAAGGAGTCATTGAGAGAGACAAAGAGCGGTACATCGAGGAATGGAGAAGCACAATAAATAACTCCAAGAAACTCACTGTGTACCAGTCACTGCAAAGGAACTACACCATGGCCACCTACCTGGAGAGAATACGCCACCCCAAACACAGACAGACCCTGAGCCGGTATAGACTGAGCGCCCACAACCTGGAGATGGAGATGGGGCGACACAAGCAGACGTACAAGCCACAGGAGAACAGACTGTGCCAGAACTGTGACCAGGGGGCCCTAGAAGACGAGACCCACTTCCTGCTACACTGCACCAAATACTCAGCTATGAGGGCCGGCTACTTCCAAAGACTCTCTGCCCACATCCCAGATTTCATAACTGCAGACGAGAAAAGGAAACTCTACATCCTAGGAGAAGAAGAGGCCACTGTGGAGATCGCTGCCCAATAGGTGTCCAGCTGTCACCAAACAAGAGGAAGATGAGACCCCATGGACTGTTATACCCCAAACCACCCCACCCCACCTCCCCATATAGCGGCCACCAACTAAGAGGAAGATGAGACTCCACGAATTGATATACCCCAAATCAACCCCCCACTCCCCCCATACCCACCACTCTTCCCCCCCTCCCCCCCGACTCCAACTCCCCCCCACACTTTACTAGCTTTGGCAATATCAAATATCTATTCAGACGCGCCGGATCAGTGGCGGATCCAGACTTTGCGGAGGCCTGGGCAATTGACTTTGGTGGGGCCCTACTTACCGGGGGGCCTGGGTGGTATGGAATACCCCCCAGGGGAACGGGGGGTCTGGGGTTCCCCCCAGGATTTTTGAAAAAATTAGCCCTAAAAATGCGTTTTTTAGGTGTTTTGTTAACTAGTGACGCTAGGTTCACACTAGCGCTCGGAATCCATTCTGAGTTTCCGTCTTCTGCATGCAGAAGAAAGAAAGCTGTCAGATCAGGTTCGGCCCTGAGTGTTTTATGCTCTCCACCGCGAAACCATTTTTTTTAAAAACCGGACACAGAGTACTGCATGTCCGACTCTGTGTCCGGCTTTAAAAAAAAAGGTTTTGCGGTGGAGAGCACAAAACGCTCACCAACGCTCACAGCCGGACACCTTTCTAACCCATACCTCCCAACTTTTGAAGATCAGAAAGAGGGTTAAAATGTGTTGCTGTTGACCTGCAGGAGCAGCTGGAAGGTGGACCAGTTAGAGACAGACAGGCGGTCTGTCCCAAGAGGACTGGATTCGAGAAAGGACTTTAACCCAGACTGGTGAGAAGAAACCTCAGAGTATCTTGCCCTAATAGATTAGTGAGGGTTCAAGAAGTGAGGTATTTCCCTGTGTGTGGGCTAGGTTGTTTGTTGTTTTGTTTCTGTATAAGCTGAATAAAGCCACTTATTTTAGATTGCATTTACCTGATCTGCTGCTTATTTGGCACCCAGGAATCCAGGTATAGGGGGAGTAGGCTCAGTGGTAGCAGCAGCGGACCCAGACAGTCAGAGTCAGACACACAAAAATCTGGTTCAAACAGGTTTTACCCTGTGTGTTTATTTTGCAAAACTGGCAGAAACAAAAACAGGCCTTAACTTCAGGCAAAAAAACACACCAATATAACGAAACCTGCTCGCCTGGGCTGCTAACTAAACACTGGAACGCTGTCTATACGTGTGGCTTGCTCCATCCAGATGGAATACAAAACCAAACAAAACAGAGGCTGTGCTCACACAGGTCTCTCACCAGTGGACAGGCTTTTAGAGACAGGACCCGGTACCTCATCTCTCCCCCAGGAACTGCCCAGGACTGAGGTCTTGTCAGGCTTTATAGACCTGTAATGAGGCCCAGCTCCCACTTGTGCTTGTGCTTCTTTCTGTTGTAGGAAAGAAGTGGTTAAAAATCACAGGTGAGGTTTTGCTACAGCCCAGTACTGACCTCACTCACCATACATAAGAGAGGACTCTGGGGGAGAGATAGCGTCCTTCCAGAACTTTGCCTGTCACTTTCTCACAATATATAATATATAATATACATATATATATATATATATATATATATATATATATATATATATATTGAGAAAGGGTTAAACAATATATGTTTACTACATTGAATACACTTTAGTAAATTTAGGGTCACCAAGAACAAAGTGAACAAAGAATGGGCCGCAGAGGTTTCTGTGACGTCACACAGTTTTCACAGAGTTCGTTGGTTTCCTGCTTCTGTACACAGCAACAGTTTTTAAGGGCTGAATCAATGGCACTGCAGTCACAAACACTTTTTGAGGTTACCACAAATAGGTCCTCACTCATTTTGTGAATTACACTGGTAGTGAGATACTAAGGCACAAAATACATTTGGGGGAATTAATTTGTGTATTGTCAGATCATTTGACGTCAATCTTGTGCTTCTCATGGGTTATAATTCATAGAAGAACATCCCTTTTCCCATGTTGTGGGTCTGTGGTCACATTTTTAAGAAATGCTGCATATTTACCCTCTGAGCTAAACACACCAGCAACACAAATATTTCTTCTGTCTTGTTACAATGCATCTATGCAGATAAAATGTGTCAGCATGGAGTCCAGGTGCTTTAGCTCAGTGGTCCCCAATGACTGGGCTGCAGACAGTACCAGATCGTGGATCATTTGGTACCAAGCCGGCCTGGTCATTGGGGACCTCTGTAGGCTACTAGGTCATAGCTCCCAACCATCCCGAATTTAGCAGGAAAGTCCTGCTTTTAAGCTTCAGTCCAGTGGTCCCGCACAGCTCCCTGCATGTCCCGCTCTGTCCCTGAAGTGTTTTACTTAATCTTTACCCAACAATCTTTTCTTTTATAACAGATAAAAGGATGTGGTGATCTGGGAAAGCTTCACTATTGTACAAGGACCTGGGTGACATCATACAGTCACATGACTAGGTGGGCGTGTCATTGTTTTGTGCAGTCAAGAAATGGAGAGATGTGTGCTCTAAGGTAATGAGAGGGGAGAGGGATGTGAGATGCAGGGTGGAGAGAGTGTGTGTGTGTGTGAGTATCATTATACTGGGGGCAGAGCTGGAGGGGAGGACATGAAACTGGGGGCAGAGATGAGGGGGAGCATGAAACTGGGGCAGAGATGAGGGGGGCATGAAACTGGGGGCAGATGGAGGGGGATATGAAACTGAGGAAGAGATGGAGGGGGAGATGAAACTGGGGCAGAGATGGAGGGGGGACATGAAACTGAGGGTAGATGAAGGGGGCACTTAAACTGGGGGGCCATTAAACTGGAGACAACTGGAGGGGGGCATTAAACCATGGGAGTAGCTGGAGGGGGACCTGTCTGCCTCTAGTTGCCCCCAGCTTAATGTCACCCTCCAGCTACCGCTACAGTTTAATGTCCCCTTCCAGCTGCCCGAGTTTATATGGGGACCCCCCGAACAGAATAGTGAACGCAACTGCAAGCGGTGTGCAGTGAAAGAACACGAACCCCATAGACTATAATGAGGTCCATGTGCTGGTCGCGCACTGCCCGCACAAATCATGCGAACAGGAAAGTAAATTGTGAACTACTTTCCTGTCCGCATGATCCCTACGGAGATCTGGCGGCAAGCATACCAACCTCATTATAGTCTATGGGGTCCGTGTGGTTTCACTGGCACACCGCTTGCAGTTACGTTCGGTATTCCGTTCGGGAGGGTCCTCATGCGGGCTCCTCCAGACGGAATACCAATGCAGATGTGAACAAGGCCAGAGTTTACTTGTACAGAATGTTGATGTTAACAAACACTTATGAGACTAATTTCAGAAATTTCTCTATGGTGTTCATATTCTGAACACACTAAGAAGTAAACAAATTTGTGAAGAATCCAGTTTAGTTTTTGCATCGTTCAGCATTTAGTATGGTGAAGCAGCATATCTTCTAAGACAGTCAGCTGGCTCTCAATGTGGAAATTTACGGGAAGGGAGGGCAAGCTGTAGATGAGTCATTCCAGCAGGCAGCCGGTCTGTCCAGTGTCACACTCCTCCACAGTTGGTAAGCAAGGAAGATGCAGGTTTTGTTAAAGAGTCAGCAGCCCCTGTAACAGCCAGTGCATGATACAAACTACGTATGGCAACAGAATCACAACCTTCACTACTTGAACAAACCTCCCTCTGGCTCTGCGCCCACTTTACCCTGATGAATGCTTATTAAAAATGCTTTCTTACGTCTATGTACCCCCATACCAAACTTATTCACATAATGCAGTTCTTTCATTCATATTAAACTTCAAATCAGAATCCACCTTAACTCCTTTCCGCTCTGTGCCATACTAAGATATACTGAGGTATAGCTAGGGGTTCAGCACAAGGAGGCGAACATACAAACTGATATACTCGTACATATCCTGATATTATTATTATACAGTGATACATTATACAGTGGCTGTATAGAGGTAGATAGACATGATTGATACACATGCTCTGTACGACCTCTGGCGAGTTGATAACCCCACAGTGCGCTCCTACTCTTTCTTTTACCACCCTCATAACACTCACATGAGAATTGACTATTTGTTTGGGAATACTCTGACCCTCAAACTTATCACTGGCTCAAATATTGGGGTTCCCTCTTGGTAGGCTCATGCCCTGGTTGCAGTAGTCTTATCCTTCACCTCTACCCCCACACAGGATTGTCACAGGTGCCTTAGTGAGGCCTTTCTCACAGAATCAGTTACACAAAATGTCCTCCAGTCCCACTTATCAGATTACTTCTGTGATAATCTGGGTTCAGTATCCTGGGATGTGGTTCTATAAGAAAAGCATAAGTCCATCATGTGTGGATATTGTATTGCATTGGCCTCTCAACTTAAAAAGGATAGACAACTTAAGATCCAGACATTATTGTCTTGGATATGTTCTTTCACCTCCCATCTGGCGGAGTGCCTCTCTCTACCGGTCCTCCAATAATTGGTTACAGCTCGAGCTGAACTGGGTGACCTGGAACTTCACCAGGTTCAACACATTTTTTTGTACACACACCAGCGCTGTTGTGAGAGGGGCAATAAAGCCCATACTCTGTTGGCCAGAACCCCTAGAGACAATTATGGTTCCTCCACACACCATTCCCGGGACACTTCGGGTCATTTGCAGCACCACCCAGATGTCATTGCATTGGCTTTCCATTGTTCTAAAATATATATCCTGCCCCCAATCACCCCCCATGTAATAGTTTCCTACAACGAAAACTCCAACTGATGTACTATCTCCAGGACTGCCATTTGCCCCAACTCTCCTCGGTTGCTCAATTTTCCCTCAACATCTCAATTACTGATGAAGAACTGGGAGGAGTCCTAAAGGATCTCCCCAATGGAAAAGTGCCTGGACAGGATGAGTTTATCTACCTATACTACAAAACCCACCAGGGTAAGCTGCAAGGCCAACTTAAAGATTTATTTAATTCCTACATGTCAGGTTTCCCGATACCCCCATCAATGATGCACTTGCATATCACCTTGGTTCCTAAACCTAATAAGAATCACCAAGATTGTCCAATTATCGGCACAGAACCCTCAAAAATTCAGATCTGCAGTTATTTATCAAAATACTGTCCAACTTTCTGAATGCTTGACTTACCATACTCATCCACAAGGACCAAGGGGGTTTGTTCTTTGTTGTCAGGGAAGTGACAACACCAGAAAGACTGTAGATTTGATTGAGGTTGCCAACCATCATTCTATACCTGCCCTCCTCCTTACTTTGAACAGCGAGAAGGCTTTTGACCACCTTAACGGGTCCTTTATGATGGCTACACTAAGAGCAAGATACATCTGAACCCGGATATTAAACGAATCACTGTCAGGGATAGGGAATTTAAATCTTGCTCCTTACTTTCATGTCCCCCACACCACATTGCCCAACCTATTGCAAACCCTTACTGAGTATAGTCAACTCTCTGAGTATAAAATTAACCCTACCAAAACTGAAGCTCTTCCTATAACCATCCCCCAGGCCCTCCTCACCCTCCTCCACGGGAATTATGACTTTCAGTTGCGGACAGCTTCTATCCATTATCTCGGTAAACAACCCACTCACACGTATGCATCCCTCTACACTGCAAATTTTCGTGGTCTGTTCCACAAACTTTGAATCTTGCTGGATAGATGGAGACCACTCCACATATCCTTACTCGGGTGCATAGTGGCAGTCAAGATGACCCTCCTTCTGAAGTTACTTTATTTTTTTGTGACTCTCCTGATAGCGGTGCCCCGTGTGGAGCTCCAAAACCTCCAGAAGGCCATTTTTCAGTTTATATGGAACAGGAAACACCATTGCATTCCTCTTTCATGTAATTTTAACTGGGAGAATGCGTAGGGGTCTGGCTGTCCCATGTATCCTGCACTACTACTGGGTAACCCACGGTGTATCTCATTTTGGGCAACTCAACCTGCTTTTAGAAAATTTATCCTTAACCCCTTCCCGACATGCGCCGTAATAGTACGGCACATGTCGGGTCTGCAACTATGGCGACCGCCCGGGAGCCGGGCGGCCGCCATAGCCGCCGGGTGTCTACTGCTTTAAGCAGTAGACAACCGGCTCTAATGCCTCCGATCGGTCCCCGGACCGATCAGAGGCATTAACCCCTCCAGCGCCGCGGTCAAAAGCGCCGGAGGCCCCATTTTCCCGGCGCCGCATGGGCGCTGCCATTTTGCCCGGGATTGCCGGCTCCTGGAGCATGCTCCAGGGCCAACCCCCCGTTGCCATGACAGCCGGGAGCCTGAACAAGGCTCCCAGGCTTGTCTGCAAATCCTCTCTTTTGCAGGCTGGTCTATGCAGCCTGCAAAAGAAAGGATGATTTTTTGCAATGCATTACAATGCATTAGCATTGTAATGCATTGCATTAGTGATCAGACCCCCTGGGGTTCAACACCCCTAGGGGGTCTAATAAATGCAAAAAAAAATATATATATAAAAAAATATAAAAAAATATAAAAAGTATTAAAAGTTCAAATCACCCCCCTTTCCCTAGAACACATATAAAAGTAGTTAAAAACTGTGAAACATATACATGTTAGGTATCCCCGCGTCCGAAATCGCCCGCTCTACAAATCTATAAAAATATTTTTCCTGTTTGGTAAACGCCGTAGCAGGAAAAATAGTCGAAAGTGCCAAACCGCCGTTTTTTCACTGTTTTGATTCTGATAAAAATTTGAATAAAAAGTGATCAAAGCACTAACAGTTCCCGAAAATGGTAGAACTAAAAAGTACACCCGGCCCCGCAAAAAAAGACGCCCTATGCATCCCCGTACACTTACGTATAAAAAAGTTACGGCCGTCGGAATATGGCGACTTTTAGAAAAAAAAATTTTTAACACAGTTTTGGAACTTTTTTTAGGGGTCAAAATGTAAATAAAACCATATAAATTTGGTATCCCTGGAACCATACCAAAACACAGAATATAGGGGACATGTCATTTTGGCTGCACAGTGAACGCTGTAAAACCAAAGCCCGTAAGAAAGTCGCAGAAATGCATTTTTTCTTCAAATCCACACCATTCTGATTTTTTCCTGCTTCCCAGTACATTACATAGAAAAATTAATGGTAGCATCATGAAGAAAAATTTGTCCCGCAAAAATTAAGACCTCATATGGCTCTGGGAGCGGAGAAATAAAAAAGTCAAAAACGAAAAACGAAAATCAAAAAATGCCATCGGCGGGAAGGGGTTAAAGAAGACCTTTCATCAGATTCGGTACTGGCAGTTCCATATACTGCTGGAAAGACGACAGTGCACTGAATTCAGCGCACTATCAGCTTTCCCGATCTGTGCCCCGGGTAAAGCGCTATCGGTCCCGGTACTGTAGCGCTTTAAAGTCAGAAGGGCGTTTCTGACAGTCTGTCAGGTACGTCCTTCTCCACAGCAGCGCCTATCGTGCTGTACAGTGTGAGCGGAGAGGAACACCCCCCTCCCCTCCTGATAACACTCGTTTATGGACGAGCACTGTGAGCAGAGGGAGGAGGCATTCCTCCCCGCTCACACAGCACAGCACGATAGGCGCTGGCCATAGAATGACCCGGTGACAGATTGGGGAGGTGGGTAGCATAAACAAAACTTGATGATGGTGGCTGTAAAAAGGAGCACTTGGCATTGGATGTGTGGCATCAGGCGGGTGGCAGCATCAGAATAGTAGTGAAGGCAAGTAGCCAGAAGACTCCGATCTCTTTTGTCAAGGTTTGGGTGAGGCAGCATGGATGATTTAATCTGATGCATCAGGCATTGGTGGGTGAAAATCCTGGCTGACCCACTCCTGATTCATCATGACAAAGGTCAGTCTCTCCACATTTTGGTTCTCCTTTGGGTAACTATGACCCCCGCCGCACTAAACACCCACTCTGATGCCACACTACTGGTCGGGCAGAAAGCTTTTCCAGGGAAAACTTGGCCAGTTGCGGCCACAAATCCAGTTTGGCTGCACAGTAGTCCAGGGGATCTTCGATGATTGGTGGCAGGGTGTACTCCAAGTATGGCACCACCTGCTGGTTCAGGATACAAATTGATATGCATAATCTCCGCAGTTATCTTGCTACAACCCGGTGGAGGAGACCGGAGAGTGAGAGTTGTAGTGACACTGGCTGTGCCACCTGCTAGGCCAGGGACACTCCTCACAAACTCCAAACTCACTATAGGGCCAGACACAGTCAAGGGGGGTTCTGCAGCACTACCTGATGGTGGTGGTAGTGGTATTGTTTCCCCCGGGGCACTTCTAGTTGGAGAGGGGACCTCTCTACCCTAAGCCAGTGTGGTGTTGTTCAGGGGGGCTCTGATGGTGATGCAGGCAAATGACTCAGGAGTCCAGAGTTGCAGTGAAACCAAGAAACAGTTAATTTTTAACAGGAACTAACTGGTACAACCAGCAACTTAGCAGATGGGGGTATCAGCTGCAGGTCAGGCCCACTGGCTTGTTCATAAGAGGCTGCCCAGGGATGCTGCAGGCTCTAAGATAAAAGTCCTCCATTACTCCTCCTTTCATGCCACTCCCAATTTAGTTAGATGGGGATTCTAATAGGGCAAGGAGTTGCTGACAGGGTACTGGTTACCTGGAAGCTAGGCCCGACTGTGTACCTCCTGCGTTTCTTAGTGCGGAAAAAAATAAGAGGATTATTCGCCATTGTGTATTGAAGGGAGAAAATTACAAGCATTTTTGCTGTGCAATAGAGGCAAAAGAAAAGGATTGTTATGCATTAATCTCTGCAGTTATTTGTTATAAAGCATTGAACAGCAATGAGCAGCAGTATAATGGCAGTCAGTGCAGCAAGGTGTAGTAGGATTACTGCTATTACCCAGGCTGCAAACACCCCAAAATAACCCTGTTCTGCTTCAATACTCTGTGCATATTCCTTCCTATCCAAGAAATGCCTCCTTTTCTGCTAGCAGAAAAAGGAACCCATTGAAGTCAATGGGAGGCTTTTTTTTTCAGTACTGAAATTCCACACCAAATTCCTCACTAATTTCCTCCGTGTGAATGGACCCTTACAGTAAAAAAAAAAGCTAAAAAAAAGCCAAGAAAAGGCTTTACAACATATAACTGCACTGCACAAGGACTAATAAGACCCCAATTATTTGCATTACACAGGTATGATCTATTGCAAACCTTCAATTAGCAGCAGTATAATGGCAGTCAGTGCAGCAAGGTGTTCGTAGGATTGTTCCTATTACCCAGGCTGCAAACACTCCAAATGAACCCTGTTCTGCTTCAATACCCTATATAAATACCTCCCTATCATTTCCCTACACTTCTAATGCTTTTCCCCTGAACTTCGATTGAGCAAAATATCAGTTTTCAAGTATTTTCTACCACTTTCTCTAGGGCCTGCTGACGTCTCTCCTTGCACTAAATACACTGGAAAATGCCTGAATCCACGATGGCGGAGGGTATTTAAGTATATGATTGTGATATCACAGGTCTGGCTGGCTGCTGATTGGCTGAACGCACGGCATTGTGGGCGATCCCACATTCTCAGATTTACTTGCCCCTTGTCCTAACATGTGCAGCAGCCATTTTAGGAAAATATGCAATTCTTTACCATGAAGTGTGAGGAAATCCAGATTCCATGCTAATCGAATATGTCCTGAAATTCGGATCGAATTCCACTTTGTCAGCATCAATTCGCTCATCTCTAGTGGAGAATGTATTCCACACAAGTACTCTCTAACAAAACAGATTCCATTAAAGGGGTTGTCCCATCACAAAGATCCTATCTATACTGCTAGTTTATGTGGCTTTAAGACTTTTCCTAAATGCATTGTTTTATCAAAACTGCTTTGTTTGGCCGCTATCTTAATTTATTCACTTCATTGTTTACACTCCGTTTCTATGGCCCTTGGGATTATCTACTCAATTGTCAAGTAATGTAGCTGCCTGCTCTCAGGGGGGGAGGGAGGGGCTGGGAGAAGCTCTGAGCTGTTTGTGTCTTTTAAGTAGCGGAGCTTCTCAGAGAGCTCTGGGATTTCTGAGCTCTTATCAGTCCGTTTAATTGAATTTGTCTGATAAGGGCTGAGATAGGGAGTCCATTACCTCTGTATGTAATACAAAATGACTCAAATCCAGCTCTGCTACATCAGCTTCACACTGTGGTAGTTCATTTACAACCAATCCCGTGCAAGTGAAACCCCGCCCGCCTATGTGCCGAGAAAAGCAGGAAGTGAAGAGAGCACAACAGCCAGCAGGTTACTGAACAAGCGTCATGGGAATACCCCTTTAAACTGACCATTTGGTATATTGCACAGCTTCAACATTTCCTTATGTCTCTCCCTTAACCGCACCAATATGCTAGGTCCAAGACACAACTTGTCACATTTGTAAGATGTAAAGTGTTTTCATCATTTTTTATCTATGAACTACTACTGTGGATCTTACTGCCTCACAATGTGACATCCTCATCTGATCTTAGGCTAATATGGTACATAGATTGTGTAATGCAATGAACGTAATGTCAGTTGTCCTGTAAAAGGGAAGTTGCGCTCATGGAGCTCTGCTGTCACTTCAAGCAGCTGATCTGTGGATTTCCCAGACCCTGCTCATCTTCAATTGATGACCTATTCTAAGGATAGGTAATTAATTAAAAGGTCACAGAAAATACCTATAATAGAAAGAGTGACCTCTCTGCTTTCACAATGAGATGCCAGAATGCAATCGCAGACTGACCTGATATCATAAGCAGCAGAAGAAAATATTAAGTACAATCTATTACAGTAACAATACAGTAACAACAGGGTTTTGTATGCAGCTTGTAACTAAGAAGACACATAGGTCTACAGTACTATGTAGAAGTTGTAATCTCAAGAATCGCAAAATGCAAGATTATTTGCAAAGTTTGCAAATGTTTTTAATTTTAGATGCACTGGAGGAATTAAAAAATAAGTCTTCATATACAGTTAGGGCCAGAAATATTTGGACAGTGACACAAGTTTTGTTATTTTAGCTGTTTACTAAAACATGTTCAGAAATACAATTATATATATAATATGGGCTGAAAGTGCACACTCCCAGCTGCAATATGAGAGTTTCCCCATCCAAATCGGAGAAAGGGTTTAGGAATCATAGCTCTGTAATGCATAGCCTCCTCTTTTTCAAGGGACCAAAAGTAATTGGACAATGGACTCTAAGGGCTGCAATTAACTCTGAAGGCGTCTCCCTCGTAAACCTGTAATCAATGAAGTAGTTAAAAGGTCTGGGGTTGATTCCAGGTGTGTGGTTTTGCATTTGGAAGCTGTTGCTGTGACCAGACAACATGCGCTCAAAGGAACTCTCAATTGAGGTGAAGCAGAACATCCTGAGGCTGAAAAAAAAGAAAAAATCCATCAGAGAGATAGCAGACATGCTTGGAGTAGCAAAATCAACAGTCGGGTACATTCTAAGAAAAAAGGAATTGACTGGTGAGCTTGGGAACTCAAAAAGGCCTGGGCGTCCACGGATGACAACAGTGGTGGATGATCGCCGCATACTTTCTTTGGTCAAGAAGAACCCATTCACAACATCAACTGAAGTCCAGAACACTCTCAGTGAAGTAGGTGTATCTGTCTCTAAGTCAACAGTAAAGAGAAGACTCCATGAAAGTAAATACAAAGGGTTCACATCTAGATGCAAACCATTCATCAATTCCAAAAATAGACAGGCCAGAGTTAAATTTGCTGAAAAACACCTCAAGAAGCCAGCTCAGTTCTGGAAAAGTATTCTATGGACAGATGAGACAAAGATCAACCTGTACCAGAATGATGGGAAGAAAAAAGTTTGGAGAAGAAAGGGAACGGCACATGATCCAAGGCACACCACATCCTCTGTAAAACATGGTGGAGGCAACGTGATGGCATGGGCATGCATGGCTTTCAATGGCACTGGGTCACTTGTGTTTATTGATGACATAACAGCAGACAAGAGTAGCCGGATGAATTCTGAAGTGTACCGGGATATACTTTCAGCCCAGATTCAGCCAAATGCTGCCGAGTTGATCGGACGGCGCTTCATAGTACAGATGGACAATGACCCCAAGCATACAGCCAAAGCTACCCAGGAGTTCATGAGTGCAAAAAAGTGGAACATTCTGCAATGGCCAAGTCAATCACCAGATCTTAACCCAATTGAGCATGCATTTCACTTGCTCAAATCCAGACTTAAGGCAGAAAGACCCACAAACAAGCAAGACCTGAAGGCTGCGGCTGTAAAGGCCTGGCAAAGCATTAAGAAAGAGGAAACCCAGTGTTTGGTGATGTCCATGGGTTCCAGACTTAAGGCAGTGATTGCCTCCAAAGGATTCGCAACAAAATATTGAAAATAAAAATATTTTGTTTGGATTATGTTTATTTGTCCAATTACTTTTGAGCTCCTAAAATGTGGAGTGTTTGTAAAGAAATGTGTACAATTCCTACATTTTCTATCAGATATTTTTGTTCAACCCTTCAAATTAAACGTTACAATCTGCACTTGAATTCTGTTGTAGAGGTTTCATTTCAAAACCAATGTGGTGGCAACTCGCGAAAAATTACTCATCACATGACCATGGACCACAAATCACATGACCATGGTCAGACCTTTATCCACTAGAAGTAACAGAATGAGTGACAGAAGGCAGAGATCTAGAAAACCGTGAGGAATTGATACAAAAAGTATATTGGAAAATTGTACAACTTTTTATTGTACAAACAACAACATTTGATTCTTAATATTGGTCTGAAAGTGGCCAACCCCTTTAAGGCCTGGTTCACATCTTCGTTCAGTAATCTTTTTGGGGAGTCCGCTTGCGGACTCTCCCCCGAATGGAATACCAAATACATTAAAAAGCAGTGAGCAATGAAAGAACACGGACCCCATAGACTCTAATGGGGTCCATGTGTTTTCTGCACAAATCCTGTGGAGATAAAAGTGCTGCTTTAAGTACTTTATTCTCCGCATGATTTGTGCGGACACCGCACAGAAAACACTCACCCCATTATAGTCTATGGGGTTCGTGTGCTTTCATTGCTCACCACTTTTTAATGCGTTCGGTATTATATTCGGGGGGGAAGGGGTCCCCAAGCTTACTCCCCAAAGGGAATACCAAAGGCAGAGATTAACTAGGCCTAAGAACCATGTGTAGTTTTAAAGGGGCTCTATCATTGGAAAAACTAATTTTTAACTAAGCATATACTTGCATAGCCTTTAGAAAGGCTATTCCACACACACCTTTTGTATGTTAATCCTCTCAGTCATTTTTGAATGAGCCCACTTTTATTCCTATGCTAATTAGCCAGCAATGAGCACTGGAAATTCAGTGAGCACTGTCTGCTGTGTGTGTGTGAGTGTGAGAGAGAGAGAGAGAGAGAGAGAAAGGGAAGCTGCTGCTGCTGCTGATGACTTGTCACACTCCCTTCTCTCACACACTCATAGCAGACAGTGCTCACTGAGACTTCTGGTGCTCGTTGCTGGCTTTTTAGCATATGAATAAAAGCGGGCTCATTCAAAAACCACTGAGGGGATTAACATACAAAAGGTACGTGTGGAATAGCCTTTCTAAAGGCTATGCAAGTATATGCTTAGAGAAAAATGAGTTTTCCCAATGATAGAGCCCCTTTAAGCTGCAGTAATACCTAACACATGTTGCTATGCTTTTCACCTGTACGCTAAAAACCAGTAAACGGAAAACCTCTGCTGTACTGGCAGTTAGCATACAGGTGAGATCCATAGTAACATCTGCTAGGCATTACTGCAATTAAAGACTACACACAGTTCTTCAGGGGAAAAAAGCGCTGTGTAAGCCCAGCCACAGGGTGCATTCACACGGAGGAAAGTGGTGAGGAATTTGGTGTGGAATTTCAGTGCTGAAAAAAAGACTTGACTTCTCTGCAAAAAGGAACCCATTAAAGTCAATGGGAGCAGCACACGGCATAGTCGGGCAAATGCTGGGGCCCACAGAGCCTCTGGGGGGCCCCCTGCACTTGCCCGCCCCAGCACTTGCCTACCCCAGCACAGAACGCAGGTGCAGCGTTCTTTGCAGTGGCGCAACTACCGCGGAAGCAGTGGAGGCAGCTCCCACAGGGGCCGGGACATTAGGGGGCCCGGTGACAGCCGCTACCGCTGTGTTTTTTTAATAGGCAGTTACCGGCTGGAGTTATTCCAGCCGGTAATGGGAACTATTTACTTACCGATCCTGGCTGGGCCGGGATCGGTAAGTGACACTGCGGGCCCCACAAAGACTATTATTATACTCATGGTCTTTGCAGACCCCTGAGTATAATGATCGGAGGCCCAGGAGAGGTAAGAAACATAAAAAACTGTGTTACTTACCTCTCCAGGCTCCGGGCAGGCTTTGGTCTAGTTGTCTGACGTCTCTGACGTTACATGAACTCGGCCTGCGTCCCGGGTCATGTGACGTCCGATGTCATTGAAGAAGGCTGACAGCGGAGGACTGCAGCGGAGCTGGAAGACAGGTAAGGGTGCATTCACACTGAGTAAACGCTAGCTTATTTTGTAGAGTAAAATTACACTTGTAAATTTTGCTATCCCATTGACTTCAATGACATTTTACAGGCGTATTTTTACAGGCGTATTTTTTACAGGCGTATTTTTTACAGGCGTATTTTTACACTTGTAAAAAAATATCATTGAAGTCAATGGGATAGCAAAATTTACAAGTGTAATTTTACTCTACAAAATAAGCTAGCGTTTACTCAGTGTGAATGCACCCTAACAGTGTTTTTTTAATGGTTTTTTTCTCCTGGGTCTCCGATTATTATACTCTGGGGTCTGAAAAGACCCCAGAGTATAATAATTGTTTATGGGTGTCCACAGTGGGACACCCATAAACACAGGCATGCTATTTAGTGACTGATCTCACTTGAGGTCAATGCTTACCTGTCCTGTGTTCCAGGAAATGGAACAGAATGTACAGGCTATGTGATACAACCCATGGGTTAACCCTTTACCAAAAACACTACTAAGCGCATAATCCCTCCACCTAAATAGAAAGTAAGGTCAACAGTGTGATGTGGGAGGCCAGCATATACACTAGAAAAGTACAGAGTGTGCTTTCCAATCACCATTTTTGACAATCTCTGATCAAATGCTTGGCTTGTATATGAAAAGTTAAAGTTTTGGTCATCTTTGATCACCATTATACATTTTTACATAGAGTTAATCTGCGCAAAAAGCAGATTATGGACATTATCCGGCATAATAAATCCTTAAAGGGGTATTCCCCTGTACATAATCATATCTATATTTGTAGATAATTAAAAGATAAACATTTTTGCATATATAAGTAATTAAAAATTCTGCAGAGTTTTAAAGATTTTCTCAAACTTTCTTAGTGGTGACAGTCTTTAAGCTTGATCGGTTGCCATGGATATGACCACTAATGCAGAAGCTTTCTATGGTCTGGGACTTGTCAGGAACCCAACTATGATTTCCTTACTGTACCTGGGTTATCAGGCAGGGATAGTACATGTATCAGAAGATATCCCGGCCACAATAAGGAAATCATGGCTGTTTCTGCATTGGTGGTTGTATCCATGGCAAACGATCAAAATAACAGACTGTCACCACTAAGAAAGTTAGAGAAAATCTTTAAAACTCTGCAGAATTTTTAATTACTGATATTTGCAAAAATGTTTAACTTTTAATTATCTACAAATTTAAAAATAATTATGTAGATGGGAATACCCCTTTAATATCAGATTATAATGGATCTCTATAAAGATCTCTATAAAGGTACAGTATTAAATTAACTAACAAAGAGCTTTGGACCCAACAACAAAAACATGCTGGAGGTCCATTTAAAACTGGACCCAACATTGGATACCTGCTTTGATTTTTACAGTTTATATAGCTATGTTCTATATAAAATATTCACTGTTGTTGGTGGAGGGTGCAGGAGCTCCTGGCATATAATTTCAGATGGTCTCTTTTTGGTTGAAGCCCCACGTGGTGGGAGAGGAGAAGTAGTGTAACCCTACATAGCAAAACCAATATATATTACACTTATGTTCTATAGAAAGCTGGATAATAACCCTGATAGACCCTGTGAGGCTGGGGCACCACCTGGCATAAACGCCATGGCAAAAATCGCTGCGTTTTACAATCCCTGCAAAATGAATTCCATCCACACATTACAGAAAAATATCCGCAGTGGAAATGCTGTGATTTCCAAAACAATGGTGCTTTTGGAAATCGCAGTATGTCAGTTATACCTATAGAAACGCAGGCGGTGTCCCTATAGGTATAATTGAAGCAGAAAGGCTACAGAGGAAAACTCTGCAGACTGTCTGTGAAAAGTGCTGTGGAAAAACTAAAGTACGTTTCTACCGCACTTTTTCCCGCAGTGCTTTTTCGCTGTGGCTTGCTACAAGGGGCATTAGCCTAATGGTGTCTTTTAGTGGCTCTCACCCAGGATCTATTATCTACAGTGTTGGCCAAAAGTATTGGCACCCCTGCAATTCTGTCAGATAATTCTTATTTTCTTCCAGAAAATGATTGCAATCACAAATTCTTTGGTTTTATTATCTTCATTTAATTTGTCTTCAATGGAAAACCACAAAAAGAATTGTCAAAAAGCCAAATTGGATATAATTCCACACCAAACATAAAAAAGGGGGTGGACAAAAGTATTGGCACTGTTTGAAAAATCATGTGATGCTTCTCTAATTTGTGTAATTAACAGCACCTGTTACTTACCTGAGGCACCTAACAGGTGGTAGCAATAACTAAATCACACTTGCAGCCAATTGAAATGGATTAAAGTTGACTCAACCTCTGTCCTGTGTCCTTGTGTGTACCACATTGAGCACGGAGAAAAGAAAGAAGACCAAAGAACTGCCTGAGGACTTGAGAAGCAAAATTGTGAGGAAGCATGAGCAATCTCAAGGTTACAAGTCCATCTCCAAAGACCTGAATGTTCCTGTGTCTACCGTGTGCAGTGTCATCAAGAAGTTTAAAGCCCATGGCACTGTGGCTAACCTCCCTAGATGTGGACGGAAATGAAAAATTGATGAGAGATTTCAACGCAAGATTGTGCGGATGGTGGATAAAGAACCTCAACTAACATCCAAACAAGTTCAAGCTGCCCTGCAGTCCGAGGGTACAACAGTGTCAACCCGTACTATCCGTCAGCGTCGGAATGAAAAGGGACTGTATGGTAGGATACTCAGGAAGACCCCACTTCTTAGCCAGAGACATAAAAAAGCCAGGCTGGAGTTTCCCAAAGTTTACCTGAAAAAGCCAAAAATGTTTTGGAAGAATGTTCTCTGGTCAGATGAAACAAAAGTAGAGGTTTTTGGGAAAAAGCATCAACATAGAGTTTACAGGGGAAAAAAAAGAGGCCTTCAAAGAAAAGAACACGGTCCCTACAGTCAAACATGGCGGAGGTTCCCTGATGTTTTGGGGTTGGTTTGCTGCCTCTGGCACTGGACTGCTTGACTGTGTGCATGGCATTATGAAGTCTGAAGACTACCAACAAATTTTGCAGCATAATGTAGAGCCCAGTGTGAGAAAGTCGGGTCTCCAGCAGGACAATGACCCAAAACACACTTCAAAAAGCACTAGAAAATGGTTTGAGAGAAAGCACTGGAGGCTTCTAAAGTGGCCAGCAATGAGTCCAGACCTGAATCCCATAGAACACCTGTGGAGAGATCTCAAAATGGCAGTTTGGAGAAGGCACCCTTCACATCTCAGGGACCTGGAGCAGTTTGCCAAAGAAGAATGGCCTAAAATTCCAGCAGAGCATTGTAAGAAACTCATTGATGGTTACCGGAAGCGGTTGTTCGCAGTTATTTTGTCTAAAGGTTGTGCTACCAAGTATTAGGCTGAGGGCGCCAATACTTTTGTCCGGCCCATTTTTAGAGTTTTGTGTAAAATGATCAATGATTTGACTTTTTCTCATTCTCTTTTGTGTTTTTTCATTGCAAGCAAAATAAATGAAGATATTAATACCAAAGAGTTTGTGCTTACAATCATTTTCTGGAAGAAACTGAGTATTATCTGACAGAATTGCAGGGGTGCCAATACTTTTGGCCAACACTGTATTTAGGAAAGCTGATAATAACACATCAATGGCTGACTAGAATCTGAAAGAAACTTTACATGCAAGTCTCTGCAGACATTGGTGATAACTAGTGAATTACCTGCAGTATATCGGATGTAAGGGTTAATAAAAATCATGTGACTAGTTAACCTTTGTCTTGCAGGCCATGGGCAGTCAGCAGCCTCTTATTTGTATATCCCATCATGTGTCCCAGGCAGCTACATGAGCCTTTGACCTTAGAGATTGCATCACATACAGCCTACTACAATAATGACAAATGCCTTATTAGCTGAGCCTCTACATGATATGGCGTCCATCCACAGTTACAAGATGTCAGATGCGTCTTCTAGTAATTACACCCCAAGACAATATTCTACTGTAACGTCTGCAAACATTTGTGAAACTACAATGTGCTGCCTGCCCTGACATCTTCCAACTCTCACAGCATGAGTAACTGTAAATGTACACCATTGCTTATAACATAGGGTTGGATAAAGTCACATCCACTGGTAGGCATGGATCCATTGCATAGTTTGCACTATCTCTGCATACAGAGGAACAGGCAAGCAGTGTTCCATGAATAAATTCCAATTACAGCATGCATGGCAGACATATGTGGCCAGATATTGTATTGACCTTTTCATTTTGCTTATAAAAAAACATGCGTGGTAGTCTTATCCCAAAAGTAATCAAATGCAAGTGACGAAAATGGGAAAAATAAATGCTACTAATTGCTCAGATGGAAGATGTGTGATCAAGCAGCACATTCAGGTATATATGAGGTGTGAGCAGACACAATGATCAGGATACAAGTTATATCTATTAAAAAAAAATGCAACGTTTTTACTTCTTCACCGCCTTTGCCACTTCCCAAATAACTGGGCATGATGAGGGCAGGCAGGAGGCAGATTTATCATCATTTATGCCACAAAGCTGGTGTATACAATGTGGAAAATGTATGCCAGCTACGAGTTGGGGTACATTTCTCATCCAGGCGTATCGCCCAGCATACGGTGTGCCTTGTCATAAATGAAGCGCACCCTGGTTCAAGACTGGCTGTGTACATACAATATATATAGTGTACTGATCTTGAGTTACATCTTCTATTATACTCCAAAGTTGCACTCAGTGGAGCACATTTATCAACATGTTTGTGCCTAATTTTAGCGTGAGCTGTGCCTTTTTTGCCTTTATGCCAGAAGTGTTTGTGCCATTTTTCTATGTAAGAATTTCCTATTTGCCACTTTGTGATTTTGGCGATAAAAGTAGGCATGGCTGGCTAGGCAAACGAGTTTGCCGGATATATTATTCGCACCTTTTTTAATAAAAGACACATAAATAGGCGCACATTCACTCCACTCTGGGAGTCACGTAAAAAACAATGCTGACTACAGGAAACAATTGCAGAAGCATAAGACACACACAAAACCATGCAAACTTAGTAGACTCAACATTTACACCAATTTTATAAATCATATTAAATTACTTGTGTCAAATCCTTAAAGGGATTCTACCATTAAAAACCTTTTTTCTCTCGTTGAGATGAAGGAATAGCCTTAAGAAAGGCTATTTTTCTCCTACCTTTAGATGTCTTCTCTGCCTCCGTTAAAATCCCGCTTTTCACCGGTATGCAAATGAGTTCTCTCGCAACACTGGGGACGGGCCCCAGCACTCAAACAGCACTGGGGACGTCCCCAATGCTGCGAGAGAACTCTCCAGTGCCTCCTCCATCTTCTTCAGGAATGCGGTCTTCACACGTTTTCTTCCGGGGGTTGGCTTCAAACTTCTAGGCCTTGGGCAAAGCCAACTGCGCATGCCCGCCAGCCACAAGAAAATGGCCGCTTACAGTATTGTAAGTGGCCATTTTTTTTGTGGCCGGCGGGCATGCGCAGTCGGCTTTGCCCTAGGCCAGAGGCCTAGAAGTTTGAAGCCACCACCGGAAGAAGATGCGTGAAGACCCCGTTCCTGAAGAAGATGGAGGCGGTGCTGGAGAGGTCTCTCGCAGCATTGGGGACGCCCCCAGTGTTGCAAGAGAACTCATTTGCATACCGGGATTTTAACTGAACGGTGGAGCAGAGAAGACATCTAAAGGTAGGAAAAAGAATAGCCTTTCTTAAGGCTATTCCGTTGTGTAAAATAAAAAGGTTTTTAATGGTAGAATCCCTTCAAATGCATTGCCAGCTCACGTGGATAACTGCATGGCTGCATCAAGAGCATGTGTATGCAGAGCAGAGGCTACATTATGGCAAACAAAATAATTTACTAAAACATACAAGTCAGGAGAGGTCATGTCCTCCTGAAACCCAGACTTTCTCTATATCTAGCTTCTCTATTCATCAGATGTACATACATGTGATTTATTTGGATAACCCCTTTAAATTTTGCTCTTAAAGAGCTATAAAAGAACAGAAGAGGCTGTGAGTAAATATGGATAAAAGAATAAGGAAGACATGGTGCAATATTGAAGAATGAGTAACACATAAGGGAGAAGGAAGAGAAGCTGGGTTTTTCGACATATCGATGATTAAGCTGGGAGACATCTCAACAAATAGTAATAATAAAAGGCATCACATCCTGAAGTTAGAGATACATGAGAATATAATTATTGTTAAATAGAAAAAAATAAAATAAACTGAAAATGTAGGATTTTACACAGGCATAAATTCCAGCATCATTTTTAGATCAGTTCTCTTGTAACTTTCAAAGCAGAAACACCCTTTAAGTAGACATGGGTGAACCTCTCGAGATTTGTTTAGCTTCGGGTGGCTTGAGTCCCAAATTTGTTTCAGGTTGAACAAGTTTGTTATGAACCACACCTTAAGGCTAAGGCTAATTCCCCATGGGCTGGAAACGCTGCGCTAAAGCGCTGCAGGAACAACCGTGGCATGAACGCATTGCAGTTCTTCCCGCAGCGCTTTAAACAGTTGATGGAGTTTTCCTCCGCAGACTTTCTGTTACAATTATATCTATGGGAAAGCCGCCAACGTTTCCGTAGATATAATTGACATGCTGCAATTTTCAAAACTGCTACGTTTTTGGAAATCGTAGCATGTCTTTTTTGTGATTTTTTGTGGGCATGGGATTCGTATGAATCCCATCCATTTTGCAAGTACTGTAAAATCACGGTGTTTCCGGCCCGTGGAGCCCCGGCCTAAGGCCCCATGTTGTGGAAATGCAGTGTTTTTTGTTGTAGATTTTTGCTTTGGTTTTTTGGGCCAAAGTCAGGAGTGTATTTAATAAAAGGGAAATGTCCCAAAAGCGATTCCTTTTATATTTTGGATTCCTTTTCAAGCCACTCCTAACGTATAAAAATCTGCCACAAAAATACGCTGCATTTCCACACAGTGAGGCTTTAGCCTCAATTGGCTTAAAACATAGTGTACAACATTGTCAGGCTTTTGTCCACATATCTATTCAGGAAGAGGGCTTTTGACAAATCCAGCTTTCTTCTGACATACAATGGTAATGGAATTCCTTCACACTTTCAGGATGTCTACCTCCAGAATTCCCCCTAGCATCCAGAGAGGAGGATCTAGAGGAGCTGGATGGGCCCTACATGGTTTTGGAACTGGGCCTGCAGAAAATGGGTGGAACTAGCACCGCGCTTTGTTGCATTTCTGGACTGTTGCCACTCAAAACATTGACTAAGTGAGTCATGAAAGCCATGTATTGTCCTTGTCCATAATTGCTGCACTATGTGTCGATGATAGTGTTCATCTTTCCCCAAGGAAATGTATCCAAGGAAAGGCCCACATACTCCGAAAGATAGTGATATATAGCAGAGGTAGCTGTTATAGAGAAATAATGTTGGCTAATGTTGAGTTTCAGCACGTCATCAGTTGGCAAAACAAAGAAGAATCCACTAAATGTTACGACAGGAAATGCAGCAGTTTGCCAGGTGTGAGTTAAGGTACACAACTGCCGGATGGCAGGGCGAATATTCCTGTGTCCTAGTCGCAATATCCCTTATGGATGACAGACGATGACATAGAAGTGGAGAAGTTGGAGAAACAGTTGATAGTGATGATAATGATAACCACGACCATGAGCTAGGTGTAGATGTGGTCTGCCTACAAGGAAGATCATGGGGAAGAATAAAAGAACAGCTTTGCTCACTTTTCCTGCCAGTGCCACTGTGAAGTCTATTTGTTTTTAAATAAGAGTGATGTCTTTTCATGTGAGTAGGTAGAAATGCTGTTCCTACATTTGTTCCTGCATGGCCATGGCTAAGTTTCTGCTTGCAGATCTCACACATTGCCATGGATTCATCATTTGGCAATATACAAAAAAATTACCACATGGGAGAAGATGACTACGTATAGTTGCTGCAACCTGCAACATTGGAAACATGTCTGTCACCACCTAGACCCAGCAAGCTTCCCTTAACTCTGCCCCAAACAGGCTTTTTGGATTTTGGGCCTGCACTATGGATGGAATCATTACCCACACCACCCTCTTCTTCTGATGTCACCTTAACACCTTGACCCGAATGCCAGATCCTAACTGCAAAAGCATCATCGGCAATATTATCAGCTTCAGCGCTTTTTTTCTGACATATCATGTCCATGCACACTCACAGAATTTTCATTCTAAATAACCCCCTTAGCCCCCTACAGAATGACTACCACTTGTAGTACCACTCCCCCTGCCACTTACTATCTCCATCATCAACAGTCGTGTCTTCCTCCTCTACTTTCAAACAATTCTGGCTGTTCTCATCCAGCTCATCAAATCGAGGAGAAAGACAGCTTTGACTAGGAGAAATAGATTTCTCCGCAGGTGCCATATTACTACTAGGGATTTGCGTTAGTAAGGAATATAAAAGAGATGTGGTTGACAAACCAGAAAGGCCCTGCAGTAAATTGTGTGTTATGTAGGAGAAGGAGGTTGAAAACACCTAAGCCTGATTTAAGATCATATCACTGTTGTATGCAATATCCTGCTGAAGATGAGCGAGGTAAGTAATCAAAAACCTCATCATTTTCAGGAAGTACAATAATCCTGCAGCTACTGACGGTGTCACTAAAACTAGAAGTAGTGTTGATGTCGATACCCACATTCTTATTGTTAGTCCTTACACAAATGTTTCCTTGTCCCCCTCTTTTTTTCTGCCCTGATTTTAAAAAGTCATTTTTTAAACTGCACGCCGCTTAATTATAATATATAATATAACAACCCTGACACTATGAATATGATTTTTTGTTTCTGCTTTTGTTTGAGAAACAAAGGTTTAAGAAAGTAATATTTTTTTCATAGTAACTCTCCAGCAATCTGTATAGTGAGTGAGCAGAACAGAAAAAAATATATTAAATCACAAGAGTCTGTTTTTTTCAGACTAGCGCATGGTGTTAGACTGTATAGAGTGAATAACATAAAAAACAAAACTACAATAACAATAACAAAAAAAAAATGCTTAAATAATTGGCGCTTGCTCTTAGAACAGCAGTATCTATGTATTTAAAGGGTTTTCTGGTTTATAACATTGATGGCTTATGCTTAGGATAGGCCATCAAAATTAAATCTGCAGGGGTCTGACATCCGGAACCCCTGGAGATCACCAGTATCGATAGAGCGTGGTTCACAGTATTGTTTACATACCACAAGCCCCGCTGCTAACTCATCACACAAAATGTAACACATAGTGTTGGGTACTGCAACGCTGTCCCATCTATGGGACAGTGCTGCAATACCGACATTTGATAGTTCCTGTCTATTTGGTTCGCACATGTCTACCGATAACCAAAGGGAAATTATAATCTCAAGAATACAAGATGACTAAAATAGAGAACACATATGCATATAACTGAATACATTTCATGAGTATCATGTTGTATATAGGATGCTCCCTCTGCTGGACACAAAGTGAGAACATAAATATCCAACAGCATTCCCTGGATTTTTGCCAGATGCCACTAGACATCACCCTCACAAAGAGAACACAGAGTACTGGAGTATTACAAACAGACACACAGAAAAAAGACACAAGTCACCAGTTTTATCCAAATCCATGTCTGGGAACAGCTTATATAGCAATTCTCCAATAACTCTGATAGCACTGCTAAGTTGTCAGAGACTTCCCCCTGAAATTATTTTCTGGGTCCAGCCTTCTGATGTGCTTGGAGGTGAGGTTGTCTTGCCTAGTGGGTAGGGGATCCTTGTTCAGGTGCTTCATGGTGTTTTGCTGCACCTCTGAGCATGGGAAGGTCGGTTCCGGAGGTATTTCCTGGGCCTTGAGAGTTGCAACAGGTGGTGTTGAACAGAATCCCCACAGTTTTTCCCACAACCAGAAGTGGGGCATGCCGGAAGCCACCCCCTCATGGATCGGAGGGGAGACTATGGCGTGCGCATTTGGAAGAGGGGCCAGCCAGTACTTTAGGCAACTTCTGCCCCTTGGCCAGAAGAAGCTGGGGAGGTCAGGTGTTGTGATCACAGAAGCTTCTCATAATGGAAGTGGAGCAGTGCACAATCAGTAGATTTTAATAACCTTAACCTGATAGTTGGGTAAGGCGTTGTATGCCCCAAATTGTTATATTCATTCTTTTGCTGATGATGCTTTTTTGTTTGGCTCAAAGAGAAGTAGCCCGTTGAAGATAGAGTGTTAGAGTCAGACAATGTGTTTCAGTGTGCTGTTTATAAAAGGCTAAATGTATGTTATACAAAGTTATGTCAAGCATGTCTAGATATGGTCTTACAGGAAGAATTTCCATCTCTGCAAGTCCTTGTTAAATGAAGGTGCACAGGTCTTTTAAGTTCTATCTGTTGGATAAAGCAGGTCCAAGAGAATATGTCTCGGACCCAGAAGAGGAAGGTGTAATAGCTGAAGATTGTAGTATATCATCTTCAGAAGAGCAAAAAAATCTTTGTTTTCTACAGAGAATGTGGATGGACTTATTAAATTTTTCAGGGACACTTTTCAGGAAAATTAAAGAGTCCTTGTCTGTACAGGATAAAATGTTTGGGGGACTAGCTCCCAAAAGCATAAGGTTTTTTTGTACATAAAAATATAATCTTGTTGATTGAAAAATAATTAAGAAGCCAAATAAAAAGCTCTTTATTCCTGCTGCAGTGATAAGGAAATATCCTTTGGATGAGTTGGCCACCTGGGATAGAACTACAAAGGTTGATGACCAAGTAGTTAAATTGTTTAACAGATCTGCACTATGCTTTGAGGATCTTGGCTCTCTTAGGAATCCATTGGGTGGCCTCAAACCACTAGTTTCAAATCAGTTTTTGCAGCGATTTTCTACCCCTAGGGATCAGTTGCTTGTCTCTTTACCTACTTTTTCGGGGCATTGGATTTTTTGGCAGATGTCTCTGCTGGCTACCTCAGAATAAGTGCAAAAGCTGCAGCCCTCTCTAATTCTGTCCATAGAGCAGATGGCATTGGAGGTAAACATAAAGTTTCTCATGTTTCTAAAAGAGGTTTTGATCCCGTTGCCTTAGAGGAGACTTTTCATACCTTTCTAAATCTAAAACAGATAAATTAGTTTCTCAAGTACAAAAGGTTCAGAATAGAGCAAATAGCATATGCAGTAGACAATGTCTCCAAATTGCTATCTGGACACTCACATCCCCTTCCACCTGACTCTCCAAAGATACTTGAGGTTGGCAGTGTTTATGAAGGACTGGGTTGTATAAGAGAGAAAATGTGATTACTATCCCCTATTTGGACGATTGCCTTCTAGTGGCAATTTGGCTCTGCTTCTTAGGTCCCAGAACCGGTGGGTCATTTCATTTTTAAACAGGTTTGGCAGGTTAATCACAAAAAAATCTGTATCTATCTGTAGGTCTCTGAACCCTGGAGGTCCTAAAATTCTAAGTCACAATTACATGGGGCAGTGAACGTGCCATATTTACATATTACTCTCATAGATAGTTGGAAAGATTCTGATAATTATATTAGAGGATTAATGTATAAAAAAAAGCTCTGAGCATCCTTCATAATAGACTATGTAGGTTTTATTCAATAATGAACACATATACGAGGGGTGATCCAAAAGTAATGATAATCGGTTATTTCTAGTGCACACAAAAATAAAAAATAAAATGTGTTCTACTCGCTTAGGTACCCACTAGTTCAGGAAAAAAAAAATCACTTAAATAGGCCACGATTCCCGGGAGCTACATTCATTTGAATACGAACTGCCGAGGAGTGAACATCAAAATGGCAAAAAACGAAATCAGAGCTGTCATCAAATACTTCTGCTTGAAAAAAATGTCTACCAAAGACATACACAGCTTGGTGGAAACATTGGGGGACTCTTCTCCTCCATATTCCACAGTTGCACGCTGGGCCAAGGAGTTTAAGCTGGGAAGAACATCGACGGAAGATGAACATCGTGAAGGACGCCCATCCACATCCCTCACTGAAGATAACGTGAAAAAAGTTGAAGAAGTTGTACTGGCAGATCGAAGAGTGACTATCAGGCATGTAGCTGAGGTCACAGGGATATCATATGGCAGTATTCAAAGAATCCTTGCGAACGAATTGCATATGAGAAAGGTCTCCGCGCGTTGGGTGCCGAGAATGTTAACCGACGAACAAAAGAAGAAACGAGTCGACATTTCAATAGCAAATCTCGAAAAGTTCCAAGCAGAACAGGAGAATTTTTTGTCATGTTTTGTGACCATGGACGAGACCTGGTTCCACCACTTTGATCCCGAAACTAAACAACAATCGATGACATGGAAATGAGCCAACGAACCGACACCGAAGAAATTCAAAGTGTCAAGCTCAGCAGGGAAGGTTATGGCGTCTGTTTTTTGGGATGCTGAAGGAATTATTATGGTGAACTATTTGGACAAGGGAGCCACTACTACGCAGAACAAATAAGATTGCGGGAGGCTATCAAGGAGAAAAGGCGCGGCAAACTGCGGGCTGGAGTGCGGTTTCACCAAGACAACGCGCTGGCTCACAAAGCTTCAGTTTCCGTGGCTGCCGTCCAAGAAGTGGGCTTTGAACCCCCTATTCACCAGATCTAGCCCCCAGTGACTTCTTTCTCTTTCCTCGGCTCAAGGAACACCTCCGGGGCAAGAAATTTGACGTCGATAGCGACGTGATAACCGCTGTTGGGGATTTTTTTAAGGGTTAAGATCCAGAATTTTTTTCTAAGGGAATTCTAAGTTTAGAAAAGAGATGGACTAAATGTATAGACTTGTTAGGAGACTATGTAGAAAAATAAATTATTATTTTTACTATATTCATTGTGTTTATTATTGATTATCATTACTTTTGGATCACCCCTCATACATATTTTTAATATTTTATATAGTATATGCTTGCCAAACCATTCATGAAATATTGTGTATAGGATAGTATGTATCCTAGAGCACGCGTGCCACTCTGAAGCTTATTTTTCTGGCATGGGAGCCCAAGTCCTTGCCCAGCAGTTTTAATCAGACCAAACACTGCCAAAACAAAACTGCAATTATTATACTCTGGGGTCTTCTCCTGCACTCCGGAGCAACACCCTTATGTCTTCAATGCTTCTGCCTGATGTAACAGACAGCCGGTGGGCCACAAGGGTCACTTGTAGTCAGTACAAATAATGATGTCGGTGTGACCACTGAGACCCAAACAGTGGTCGCTGATGTCTGGCAGAAGAACCGACGAGAACAAAGAGCCGGTTAGGAGCGCAGGAGATACTAGTAACATTACTTTTTTAAGTTTGGTGAACTCTCTTGGCCCTCAACTCATTATACTCTGGGGTCTGAAGACCCCACAGTATAATAATAGCTAGTAAGTGGTGAAACTTCGTTGGAATATTATACTGTGTGGAAGGGCCACTATGGGAATTAATACCATGTTCAGGGGTCACTATGGGACATTATACCATGTGGAGAGTCTGCTATGAGACAACATACTGTGTGGAAGGGCCATTGTGGGACATAATACCGTGTGGAGGGTCCATTATGGGACATAATCCCATTTGGAGGGTCCGCTATAGAACATAATACCATGTGGAGGGTCTGCTATGGGACAGTATACTATGTGGAGGGGGTCGCTATAGGACATTATAATGTGTGGAGGGTCTGCTATGGGACATAATACCATGTGAAGGGGCCATTATGGGACATTATTCTGTATAATGGTGTGTTTTTGCACAAAAACACGCAGACAGTTTTGTTTTTGTAGAGAAATGCACCTGTTAGGGAATAGCCAGATGATAATTCCCCAGAAGCTGCTGGTGAACCCTGGAGGAAGGGGCACAAGGGGCAGTGAGCCCTAAGCTGAAGCCCCCCGCTTTCCCTTCCTATTGCCAGACCCTATCCTAGGTAATAGGCGACAACCACGAGGACAGTCCCTCCCTGAATACGTGAAACACAAAACGCAGACAAGACGAACAACAACAGGGAGGTCAGCTAGCCAGGGTTCGGTAACACTTGAGCGAAGCAGTGCCAAATCAGAGTCCAAAAGAATAATCAGTAGGGAAGCCAGAGGTCAAGGATTAGAATACAAGTAATTTAACAGCAAGAGAAACCAGCAAGCAAGAGGCAATAACCGGCACCAGTGTGACTGTGAGCCAAGACTAAATAGGGGAGGAAGAACCCGCCCTGAACCTGTAGGAAGGAAAGCTGTCAATCACAGGCAAGACAAAATCAAACACTTAATGGACAGAGGGAACCAGGGCAGAAGACGGGTGTGTTGCAAATGCAATCACAGAACTAGAGCTGAGTTCACACAGTGCGACTAAAAATTTTAAGCAGATGATCAAACTGCACACGCCTCCTGCGCCGCAGCACGCTAGCAGAGGGTGGCGCAGGGGCCCGAACAGGCAGAGATGTTACAGCACCATGTGAACGCAGCTTTACATCATAAAGTAAAAGTACCTGTGGCCACGATGTGTTTCCACCACAAGGATGCTGCCATATGGTACTCCTGTACACATACATGTACCACTAATAGGAGGCTGCACATGTATAGAGGTGCATCCCAGGAAATAGCAGTAAACGCGTGTCCTGAAGCATCTGGTGGCAGCACTTCTGTGTTATGGTTTGTGGTATATGACTTTAGTATAGGTGTTGTCAGCCTTATAATTATTGCGCAGCACTCCAAGCACCACGTTTGAGTTTTTAAATGTGTTTTTTACTTTAAATCAGCATGCCAAACTAAAGAGGTTGCCTACCCCTGGTTTAGAGGTAAAACTATTCTCACATGTATAAAAAGGGACAGGGCCCTGGATGTCGTTATTGCAACCAGAATGAAACCCCATTCTTTATATTGCAGGCTTCATTCAACTGTAAAATGCTGCAAAATAGGAATAAGATTTACATTTTTTTATGATTAGAAGCTTCACATAAAGTTTTAATTTCAATTGTAAGTGTGACGATCATGAAAAGTAGGTCAATGTCAGTCCAAGTTAAATATTAACTCTGGTTTCTGGCACATCAGAGCTCAATGACTGGCCGGTCAATGTTCCTGCTCATACGGGATATGCCACGTTCTCTGGGCAATAATACAAATGTGCCAAGGTTTGTGCCTTGTCATCCTTCCCCAAAATGTTACTAATCATTATCATTGTACTCTCTACATAATAAAACCCTACCCCTAAAAGAAAAAAAAAGTCGACTTTAAAAAAAATCCCCAAATTTCAGATGTTGCTAATTTACTGACATTGACATATGGAAAGTTCAGGGACTGAATATCAGTTATGCAAATCCTGTTCAGACAAATGGGACAGTTGCACAGATTTCTGTAACAAATCTGTCCGTTTTATAACTGTAATTTCCTAATTTACTATGCTTGTAAGATAGAAGCTGTCTCTAACACTCTTTATCTGAAACTAAATCTTTCAAAAACTGAACTTCTTGTGTTCCCTCCATCTACTAATCAACCTAACGCTCATATCTCCATTTCTGTCTGTGTCCTCACTATTACACCGAGGCAGCAGGACTGCCGTCTTGGGTTGTATTTGATTCAGATCTCACCTTTACCCCACATATTCAGACACTTCCACCTGTACCTCTCTAGAACATCTCTAGAATTCACCCTTTTCTCACAGTGCAAACATCCAAAACGCTCATTGTTGCTCTGATTCTGTCTTGTCTTCACTATTGCAATTCTCTTCTAATTGGTATTCCTCTTACTAAACTCTCCCCTCTATAGTCTGTCCTGAATGTATCCATCAGACTCATCAATCTATCAAACTGGTACACAAATGCATCTACTTTGTGTCACTCACACACAAATCCATGCAAAGCGCTGTGCCTCCCTACATCTCCTCCGTCATCACTGTTTACCACCCTAACTGTCCTCCATGTTCTACCAATGACTTTAGACTGACATCCTCTGTTATCCAAAAGCTTCTCTCCTGTCTCCAAGACTTTTCTTGAGCTGCAGCAGTGCTCTGGAATGCTTTACCCCAGACGATCAGATTAATACCCAACTTCAGCAGCTTCAAAACTACCCTAAAATTACCTCTGTTTAGGTAGGGACATCGCATGACCTGATCACATTGTTCTACACCTCCACACATTACACTAACATTTGTAATCCTATTCTATCCTTCATCCTCTGATCTTTAGATACTGACTCCTCTATCTAGAAGTTTCTCTGCACTCCCTGCACTTAGTATACGTATATTCGCAAATATTAGCTTCAGTTATATGATTTTATTTGTTAAAAGATGGCTGGACCATTGTACCAAACAAGCCCTCGGACCTCTTGTGTCCCCCTACCTTCTCATAGAATGTAAGCTCTTGTGAGCAGCGCCCTCACTCCTATTGTTTGATATGGTAATCTCTTTGTCACATTGTAATGTTTAATGCTGTCTGCTCACTTGTCTTCTGATTTGTAAATTGCTGCCGAATATGTTGGCGCTATATAAATAAAGTTACTGCTTTATGTTGGCATCACTTTTTAACCCCTTCAGGACTCGGCAACTATTTCATATTTTTCCATTTCAAAAACTACATGAAGGCTTGAACAGCTGAATTTCAGTCTCCTTAACCACTTCAATACTGTACTATTTCCCCTGGCTCAGATCTGGAGCATTTTTGGATTTTTTTAAATTTGGTTTTGAAGGCTACATGGGGCTTTATTTTTGTTATTTTTATTTTAAAATGTTTTTTTTATTTTAAATACAGGAAAATGTAAGCAAAAAGAGGTAAATTGTAACTATTTCACTTTTTTTTAAATAGTACAAAGTGCTACTAAAAAAAAAAAAAAAAAAAACTTTTTAAGGCAAGGGCCCCACATTGCAGAAACAAGGCTTTTTTTGTCGCAGTTTTTTCAGCCAAAGCCAAGAATGGCTATAAAAGGAATGGGAAATATATAGGAAGTTCTTATACAGTACTTCTACCTTTTGCTGCGTTTCTACAACGTGGGGTCTTAGCCTAAAATAGTTTTGCCTCTCCATTTTTATGTCGCCGGGGGTGGGCTAGAAATTGATGTGACTGAGGTTTTAACTTCGTTTTTAAAAATTAGTTTAGCTTAATATTTTATTTTTATTCCCCTTTTTATTTTTTTTTTCATTCTGCCACCCATAAAGCCATAATAGACCTTTGGGGGAGCAACTTAACTGTTTTTTTTTTGTTTTTTTTTATATCTGATCTCTCCTGTAGCTGGAGCTGTTTCATTATATCCAGATACAGGAGGAATGCAGCCCCCTGGTCATCTAGGTCACGTATGTAGTCTAGCATAAAGCATGTTATAATGCACAAGGAGCTGAGCAGATTAATATATAGTTTTATGTGGAAAAGATTAAATACAACTTGTCATTTATCCACCAAAATCTTTTTTTTTTTCAACTAAAAAATCTAAACCTTCATTTAATTTCTAAATATGAAAATGAGAAATCTGGAGCACCGATGGTAGATTTGATGTTCTAAACTGCTACTCCCAGCAGTGCTGTAATTGGCCTCCTTTCCACCCCCTTTCTTGAGTGTCAGGGTCAGGGAGATAAGTTGAACTCTTGTCTGGTCCTGTATTCTTTAGGTCACGCCACACATTGTATAAGAAAGTAAAAGCCCTCCTTCATCTGTCTGGGTCCTCCCGCAAGGCCTACCGAAAGTCTGCAGTTCGACACCTGATTAACGCAGCTAGGGCTTGCATCCCGGCCTTATGGAAATCCCCTAATCCCCCGTCTCTTCGCCACTGGATTCGCAAAGTGGAGGACCTCCAAGCTATGGAGGATCTCACAGCGTCCTTACGAGACGCCTATGATGTCTTCCTTGGGGCCTGGACCCCTTGGATCCTTTTCCAGGGCTCAGGCCAATACAGGGCCATAGTGGGCTGTGGGTGAGGTTCTGGAGTGGGTGTGTCCTGGGACCCCCCCCCCTTTTTTTTTCCCTATTCCTTTCTCCTCCCCGATGGCTTCCCCCCGTTTCTCTTCCCCCTCCCCCCCTACCTAGCTTACCTCTTGTCCCCCCCCCTCAGATGCTTTTCCCCCGCTTCTTTCTGTCCCCCCTTCGTTCTCTTTCATTTTACGCATTGACACTGTATCGGCCGCTCCTCCCCCGTATTGTTGGTTGTGGTGAGGTCCGGCCTTTGAATTTGTCGGGCGACCCTCATCGTCATTGGGTCCCCCGTGTTTTGTTATGTGATTGTTTTTTTTTTATATCTTTTATTTTCTCTCCTCTGTGATCTTGTTTTCATAAATAAAGAATTTATAAAAAAAAAAAAAAAAAAAAGAAAGTAAAAGCCTTTTTTGGTAATAACAATTTTTGTTCTATTGACACTTTCGCAGACCCATAACTTACAGGGGTTGGCCACTTTCAGACCAATATTGAGAGACAATTGTTATTGTTTGTATAATAAAAAGTCCTACAATTTCCCAATATACTTTCTGTATCAAGTCCATGTGGTTTTCTAGATCTCTGCATTCATTTTGTTGATAAAAGAGCCCTGTTCATACACAGCAGATGCTGGCTGTATAACACAGTCAGCGACCACGGTATCCAAAGTGTGCAGGTGCCATGGGCTCTACCATCTTTGACCAATTAGTGCCCATTGGACCGTCAATGGAAGGCAGCAAATGGTTGCCATGACAGCCGGGAGTCTACTGAAGGCTCCCAGACTTGTCATTACATAAGTTCTATTACAAACTATTAAAATATATACAGTAAATATGTATTCCATACGGTGAATGTTGTAGCAGGGAAAAAAATCAAAATGGCCAAATGGCTATTTTTTTCAAAAATAAAAAATTGAATAAAAAGAGATCAAATCATCAGAACTTCCCCAAAAAGGTATCAATAAAAACATCATCTTCTCCATACACAGAAATATAAAAAAGTTACAGGTGTCACAATATGGCAACACAATTTTCTTTTTCTATTTTTTAAAGGAATTGAAAAATGAATCCTACTAATATTATAAATGTGAAAGTTTGTGTGTTTGGATGTTTGTTACTCGAACACGCAAAAACAGCTGAACAGATTTCAATGAAATTTGGCACATAGATAGTTTGTAACCTCGATTAACACATAGGCTACTTTTTATCCCGGTAAATGATATGGCTTCACTACTGTTATGAATTTATGTTCACATACTATATTAAACTGCGCTTGCAGCAGCTTATCTCAGGTTCTGATAAAGCCAGGTCTGTTATCTCTCTATGTAAACACAGCTAACCCTCAGTACATGCATTTGCATATTATCTGATCTGCTCCAGGCATTGTGCTGACACACTGAATGGGAAAACACCTTTAATCCAAATTGGCAGTTTACTCATTTTAAACATGCCGGGAAAAAGTAATTTTAAAACAAAGACAGCTATGAAGGTAGCCAAAAGTCAACAGAGTTCTCTTCAAGCAGAGCTGAGGGGAATCATTGACGCCAAAAACACACTCATTATATGGCGTCCCAGTGAGCTGCTGAGATGTCGGAACCATCACAGGCACGGTGCAAGGAACAAGTTCAGCGACAGGCCAGCTTGAGAGCTGCTGAAACGCCAGAGCAGGCGGATCATCAACACCAACAACATGCTCATTATATGGTGTCCCAGCAAGCTGCTGAGATGCCAGAACAATCACAGGCACGGCATGAGGGAAAAATTCAGCAGCAGGACAGCTTGAGAGCTGCTCAAATGCTGGAGCAGGCAAACCATCGACGACAGCAATATTCTGAATATAGGCAGATCATCAATGCCAACAACACACAGACGAAGCTTTAGGCTAAGGCCCCCCGTAGCATCCCAAAGCATAAAAACAATGCAGGAAAAAATGCAGCAGCAACGCATCACAGTTTTTCCCACATCGCTTTTCACAGAAAGTCCATTTTATTTATGACCTATCCTCAAGGAAGGTCATCAATGAGAGGCCAATGAAGGGCCAATACCCAGGACCCCTGCTGATCATGCTGCACATTCATACAAACACAATGACACCATGTGTTGCAATATGACCACGTGATGCAATTATACCCTCATCCCATAGAAGTGAATGGCTGAAATTACATTGCATCACTGATGAAACAGAAATGTACAAGCGTACAACAGGATCATGCATTTGATGGATGCCCATTTACTTCAATGGTTAGTATGTAATGCCACTTTTCCCAATAGCCAAAAATGCCAACCAGTAGACTCATTTACAGAATACAGGCTGCCATAATGGTATCTACAGGAAAGCATTAGTAAACTTGATACTGCTAAAACATTGCAGGATGAAAATCAAAATGATTCCCAGTCATAAATGGAGCTGCTCCAATGTTATGATATATGGGATTGCTAACAATGCATTTACCAAACAGAACAGTTACATTGGCTCAGAAGAGGAGCATCACTTTAAGCCAGAGCACAATGATGGATTTAATAGATTCTCTTGCATCCATTTAAAGCCAGTAATGTCTCATAAAACGTTGGTTCTCTTAAGTCTCAGCCAGAAGAACTGTCTGAACATAAGGTTCCAATCAGAGACGTATTTACAGCATCACGTTTTTCAGAGGAAAAGTGAGAAGACAGTACAGAGTGAAAGGACAGGGGAAGGGCTGGTCACATACAAGTCAGTATATCACAACGCAGACACTAAGACAACACTGAACCTTTGTGCTTCATCTCATACACACAAGTAATGTCACAAGCTGTTTAACTGAACTCAAATCATTTCACAGGGTTAAAGCAGTGAGGTCACAATCAATAATGAAATGATGAGGTCACAAGTATAGGTCAGTGAGGTCACACGGTCTATATAGCAGATCAGGCTACATTCACATTTGTGTCAAGGTCTCCATCGGAGACAAAATGGCGGACAAAAAAGTCCTGCGTGCATTACTTTTTCATCCACAGATTTCCACAGACCATAATCATCATCAGGGAATGCCAATGTGAACTTGGCATCATTTTATCACTGGATGATGTCATTTCAGGGAGAATGCAACAAAATCATAGAATGTGTAGAAGCTTAGTTTGTGATTGGATGGTGATGTCAGAGAAAGGCAGTGAGGTCACAAAGATTATGGAATGGGTTAGTATGTGATAGGATGGGGATTTCAAAGGGATTTCACATAGACTATGTAGTAGTTCAGTCTATGACTGGATGTCAAAGTCACAGGTTTAGGGCAAGAGAGCCATAACAGTTTATGTTACAGGTCAATTAGTTTCTCTAGACAGTGAGGTCACGGATTGATTATAGTTAGGAGCTTGTGCAGTTTCGATAAATACATTTTATATGTATGAAAAGTGAAATAATTTTCTTATATACATTTCAGAAGAATTAATATAGAAAGTATATTGGAAAATTGTAGAACTTTCCATTACACAAACAGTAACGTTTATTTGCTGAAACTGGACAACCCCTTTAAGTGATATATTACAAAGTTGGTAGTTGTCCCTGAGGGTGATGTTGCAGTTAATAAGGTGCTTGTATCCATCTATGCAGTAAATATATCGTCATATGATGTATCCTGACAATTTAATCCTTTTATTTGTGAGAATTCACTTGCTTTCTACTTCACAATGGAGAGCAGTCACTACTGCTCAAATAGTGTCTCAATTCCATTCGCCCCTCTCTCCTCTTCCAAGTTCCTAGTAAATATCAGGGGTGTTACTCTGACTCAGTCTCATCGTGGGAAGTGAGAGATTCATGTGAGAGGAACGTCTATTATTCTCTCTGTGCCATCCAGTTTTGATTTCCCAAACTAAGTGAATACAAAAGATGCAGCCCCATCCAATTCTGTCAGCTCTGGTGTTTTGAGTTACATAAAAGGCGTCTGGGAATAATACACTATAAATACCTTTTACAACCCTTAAATTACTCCCATGTTTGGTATAGAATGCCAGCAAGAACAGTACAGTGCAATAGATTGTAGTATAAAGTGCTTGGTGGGAGAACAACATCTTCACCATTGTATCTGTTACCTTTTAGGCTAAGACCCACATAGCGAAATGCAGCAAATAAACGCTACAGAAAAAAAATGCGGAAACAGAGTTTCCCTCTGCAGACTTTCTGCCCTTATTATACCTACAGATGAAGCCAGAAGTTTACATACACTATATAAAAAGTCACATATGCATGTTTTTCTCAGTATCTGACATGAAATCAGAATAAACTTTTCCCAGTTTTAGGTCAATTAGGATTACCAAAATTATTTATATTTACCAAATGGCAGAATAATGAGAGAAAGACAGACAATTTTTTCAGGCATTTTTATTACTTTCTGCAAGTCAAACGTTTACATACATTTCATTAGTATTTGGTACCATTAAACTGTAGGACTTGGGACAAACATTTTGGATATCCTTCCACAAGCTTCTCACAATAGTTGGTAAGAACTTGGGCCCCTTCCTCCTAACAGAACTGGGGTAACTGAGTCATGTTTGTTAGCTGCCTTGCTTGCACCTGCCTTTTTAGCTTTGCCCATAAATGTTCAATAGGATTGAAATCAGGGCTTTGTGATGGCCACTCCCAAACATTGACTTTGTTATCTTTAAAGGGTCTCTATCACTAAGTAGGATCACTAAGTAGTAATCTATACAGAGCAGGGGCTGCAGCTCCCTGTGTCTATCATAGATCTCCATGTGCACAGTAGATCTATGCTATGATAGACACAGGGAGCTGCAGCCCCTACAGTGTATAGATCACTACTTAGATGACGAAGGACCTTGAAGTGACATCATCACAGGTCCTTTTCCAGAAGCAGGGAAGAGACAGTTGGAGTTGGTGAATCGAAAGCAGGAGGAGGGACTTACATAGAAGAACCAAGAGAGGAGGGCGTGAACAGAGTATGACATGAGGGGTGCACGGGAATGCCCACGGTGAACGGAAGGGCTCATTTACATATACTTTTAAAAGGTAATTCATTAAAACGGGGGTCTTTTAACAAACGATTAGCAGGACTTGAATAGCCTTTTTAAAGGCTATTCAGGCATATGTTTATCTAAAATAGCGAAAATCCAGTGATAGAGCCCCTTTAAGCCACTTTGAAACCAGTTTGACAGTATGATTCAGGACATTGCCCATTTGGAAGACCCATTTGCACCCAAGATTTAACTTCCTGGCTGATGTCTTGAGATGTTGCTTCATTATTGCCACATAATGTTCTTTCATCATGATGCCATCTATTTTGTGAAGTGCACCAGTCCCTCTTGCAGTAAAACAACCCCAAAACATGATGCTGCCACCCCCGTGTTTTACAATTGGGATGTTGTTCTCCAGCTTGGCCATAATGACCATCAGAGGAAAAAGGGAGAGGCTTGCAAGCCTGAGACTACCATCCCAACTGTGAAACACTGGGGTGGCAGCATCATGTTTTGGGGTTGTTTTGCTGCAGGAGGGACTGGTGCACTTAAAAAAATAGATGACATCCAGAAGAAACAACATACAATGTTGGCCAAAAGTATTGGCACCTCTGCAATTCTGTCAGATAATACTCATTTTCTTCCAAAAAATGATTGCAATCACAAACTCTTTGGTATTAATATCTTCATTTATTTTGCTTGCAATGAAAAAACACAAAAGAGAATGAAAAAAAGTCAAATCATTGATGGGCCAGACAAAAGTATTGGCACCCTCAGCCTAATATGGTAGCACAACCTTTAGACAAAATAACTGCGAACAACCGCTTCCAGTAACCATCAATGAGTTTCTTAAAATGCTCTGCTGGAATTTTAGACCATTCTTCTTTGGCAAACTGCTCCAGGTCCCTGAGATGTGAAGGGGGCCTTCTCCAAACTGCCATTTTAAGATCTCTCCACAGGTGTTCTATGGGATTCAGGTCTAGACTCATTGCGGCCACTGTAGAAGTCTCCAGTGCTTTCTCTCAAACCATTTTCTAGTGCTTTTTGAAGTGTGTTTTGGGTCATTGTCCTGCTGGAAGACCCATGACCTCTGAGGGAGACCTAGCTTTCTCACATTGGGCCCTACATTATGCTGCAAAATTTGTTGGTAGTCTTCAGACTTCATAATGCCATGCACACGGTCAAGCAGTCCAGTGCCGCAAAGGCAGCAAAGCAACCCCAAAACATCAGGGAACCTCCACCATGTTTGACTGTAGGGACCGTGTTCTTTTCTTTGAAGGCCTCTTTTTTTCCCTGTAAACTCTATGTTGATGCCTTTTCCAAAAAAGCTCTACTTTTGTCTCATCTGACCAGAGAACATTCTTCCAAAACGTTTTTGGCTTTCTCGGGTAAGTTTTGGCAAACTCCAGCCTGGCTTTTTTATGTCTCTGGGTAAGAAGTGGGGTCTTCCTGGGTATCCTACCATACAGTCCCTTTTCATTCAGACACCGACGGATAGTACGGGTTGACACTGTTGTACCCTCGGACTGCAGGGCAGCTTGAACTTGTTTGGATGTTAGTCGAGGTTCTTTATCCACCATCCGCACAATCTTGTGTTGAAATCTCTCGTCTTTCGTCAGTGCCATGGGCTTTAAACTTCTTGATGACACTGTGCACGGTAGACACAGGAACATTCAGGTCTTTGGAGATGGACTTGTAGCCTTGAGATTGCTCATGCTTCCTCACAATTTTGCTTCTCAAGTCCTCAGACAGTTCTTTGGTCTTCTTTCTTTTCTCCATGCTCAATGTGGTACACACAAGGACACAGGACAGAGGTCGAGTCAACTTTAATCCATTTCAACTGACTGCAAGTGTGATTTAGTTATTGCTACCACCTGTTAGGTGCCTCAGGTAAGTAACAGGTGCTGTTAATTACACAAATTAGAGAAGCAGCACATGATTTTTCAAACAGTGCCAATACTTTTGTCCACCCCCTTTTTATGTTTGGTGTGGAATTATATCCAATTTGTCTTTTTGACAATTCTTTTTGTGGTTTTCCATTGAAGACAAATTAAATGAAGATAATAATACCAAAGAATTTGTGATTGCGATTATTTTCTGAAAGAAAATTAGTATTATCTGACAGAATTGCAGCGGTGCCAATACTTTTGGCCAACACTGTATGTGTCAATACTGAAGCAACATCTCAAGACATCCGCCATGAAGTTAAAGCTTGGGTGCAAATGGGTCTTCCAAATGGACAATGACCCAAAGCATACTGCCAAATTGGTTACAAAGTGGCTTAAGGATAATAAAGTCAATGTTTAGGTAGGTGCGAGCAAGACGGCCTACAGACATGGCTCAGTTACACCAGTTCTGTCAGGAGGAATGGGTCCAAATTCCTACCAATTCTGAAGAAGCTGTGGAAGGATATCCAAAACGTTTCACCTAAGTCACACAGTTTAAGGGCAATGGTACCAAATACTAATGCAATGCAAGTAAACTTTTAACTTTGCAGAAAGTAATAAAATGCCTTAAAAAATTCTCTCTCTCATTATTCTGGCATTTGGCAAATATAAATAATTTTGATAATTCTAATTGACCTAAAATTGGAAAGATTTATTGAGATTTCATGCCAGATACTGAGAAAAACATGCATACGTGACTTTTTATATAGTGTATATAAACTTCTGGTTTCAACTGTATAGGGAAACTAAAGCATTTTTGAAAACGCAACTTTTCCACTGCAGATTTTTTTTTCTGCGATGTGTGAATGGGATTAGCCAGAATTCCATTCCCTTTTCAGGTACTGTAAGTTATATTTAGTTATCTTTCCTCTTTCAAGATCTCTACTTGCTGTTAATGGAAGTCCTATTTACAAATCATATGTAAATCCAGTACCAATGGTATCCAGATATAATCCTCTAAAACATAAAGGAAACTCATTCAGTATACTGTAGGGCATATGCATAAGGCACACAAGCAAATCTAATGGGAAAAGAGCTGAATAAACTTGTATGAGATTTCTTTACTCTTGCTATAAATTGCATATTTCATGCTCCTAATTCTCTTCTTCAGCATCCAAAGTGGGTTTTCTTCATTTAGTAATATGGGATTAATATCATGATTAGCCTGATTACAAAGTGCTTAAAGGGGACCTTTCACCTCCTCCACCAACTTCAACTCTCTGCATCCTTCAATAGATGCTGCTCTACCAATTCTGGCACCGTTGGAATGTTTTCTCTAAATTCTACTATTGCCAAGCAATCTTTTCTGTTAATTTCAGCACAATTATGCCCCATGTCATGTTTGTTTCATCTGTTCTAGCCCAGGACTACCCACATAGTTGGGTACATAATTGAGCTGAAACTAACTGAAATTATATTGATCAGGAACAGTGAGGACTAGAGAAAAAATTCCATCTGTGCCAGAATCAGTGGAGCGTCGCCTCCTGAAGGCTGCAATAAGTTGGACGGACTTGGAAGAGGTTGTGAAATGTCCTTTTTGAGCTGGCTCTGCATATATCTCCTCTTTCAAAGAAGCATGCATACTTGGTGGAAAGCACATACAGAATGTGTACTGGGTGAGGAAACAGTGCTGCCTAGTGTATACAGGGCATCCCTACAGGCAAAAAAAACCTCTATACGAGACACAACATTAGAATAGTAAAGTTAAGGAAAATGCAATACATAAAAAATTATCTTTGTACTTGTTTTTCATCGCATTTTTCTATGTTTCACTGTGGAAATTCAGCTAGTGTTTTTTCATGGGGGAAACAAGGTGGCATTTTCATATCTAAAATTAACATGCTGTGTTTTTCAAAAACGCACATAAATGTTTTTCCACAGCATTTTTTCTCAACCAGTGGTTGAGATATTAAATGAAATCTAATTCACTTTGCTAGAACTGTAAATCATAGCATTTTTGACACTTCCGTTTCAGCAGTGGCCAGAAGAGTATGACTTTAGTCTAAGGGTTGGTTCACATCTGCGTTTGTATTCCATCCGGGGTAGTCCACATAGGGACCCCCCGAACGAAATACCAAACACAATTGCAAGCGCTGTGCAGTAAAAGAACACAGACCCCATAGACTATAATGGGGTCCGTGTGCTTGCCGCCAGATCTCCACAGGGATCATGCGGACAGGAAATTAGTTCACAATCTACTTTCCTGTCCCATGATTTGTGAGGGCAGCAGGCGGCAAGCACATGGACCCCTATATAGTCTATGGGGTCTGTGTGCTTTTACTGCACAGCCCTTGCAATTGCTTTTGGTATTTCGTTCGGGGGGTTCCCATGTGGACTCCCCCCGGATGGAATACAAACGCAGATGTGAACGAAGAGTAAGACCTCACATTTTGGAAACACAGCTTTTTTTTGTTGCACATTTTTCTCTGTTTTAAAAAAGTTTTAAAAAGTCAAAACCAGGACTGGATTAAGCAGAAGGTAGAAGTACTTACTATATATTCCCCATTCCTTTTGTATCCATTCTTTACTTAGGCTCAAAAAACTGCAGCAAACATGTATTCTTTGGCTCTTGGTGAATTTTTGATTAGTCACTTGTTCTATAGACTGTTAAAGGGGCTCTTGCATTGGGAAAAGTCATTAAATCTTTTTGTAGATGGCTTGTGTAACCAGATTTCTGCTAGCCAGCAGAGTTTAGGCTACCTTCTCAGATAGGCCTTTCGACTTCAATTTCTACACTTCAGTAACCAGGCTGCCAGATGGAGTTTCTGAGGATCTGGTTGCAGGACTAATCCCTAAGAAAGAAGGTATCTGGTGTATGTGTAAGTCCGGGCCAGCAGGTAACAAGGATCCGCGACTAGGAGACAGACGCACACTGGCAGGTATATAACACAATTTACTTATGGAAAATGGGAAGGAATCAACAAAATAAAACTAAGTTACATATAACAGTATGAGGATAACGCACGCTATAAACTGGCCCTAGCTGTCCCTGAGATACTTGTACGGTACCGGGTTTATACAGTCTCTCAGCTCTCTGTGGTGCTCCCTCGATGCAGGCCTGTCCAGGAACTCAGCAGACTCTGTCTTGCTTCTGTCTTGGGTGAAGGTCTGAACAAAGTCCAAGGCACAGTCCGGCTTTAGTCTCCAGAACAATCTCCACAACACTGCCGCTTTCTCCAGTCAGTCTCTGCAGTGTTTCAGGCCTTCTACTATGGCCTACAGCAGCAATGGCCTCTCACAGGTCCTCACAGCACACACTCTGGGCCCACACCACGCTGCTCACGTCACTTCCTCTGGACCGCACCATTTACCAAACAGAACAGGGTGATTATTGTCTCACAGTAGTACAATCCCAGGCTATATTTCTTCACACCAGTAGATGGCAGCAAAACACCACTGTTAAGACAATAGGGGCTACTACTGACTGCTACATACCCCCCCAGTCGAATGTTGGCAGTCCCTGACAACAATCGCCCCATCAACACATTTCTGTAATCGCAATGTTGTGATGTAACGATGGACCGCTGGCCAAACAAACTCATTCTGGGCATAACGCACTGGCGGTACACCCGCTGTGGAGCGACTAGTCCGCCGCAAGCTTGTCATATCATCAGCAAGTGTAGAGGTCGGTCTCTCATTAGGACGGTCAGATATGGCAGTCGGGGGTGTCACTACTGTTGCAGGCCCAGTTACTGTCGGGGTGGTCACAGCTTCCACAACACCCCCGTTATCATCATCGTCATCCCACAACCAGGGCTCACTTGTGGAGGGGTGTGTCATAGTCACTTCCTCTCTGTCGTTCTGAACTGGTCCCTGAGACTGACATGGGCGTAACATGTCACGGTGTAGCGTCCGCGTCTGCTTGGTCAGGGTATTTTGGACTTGGTAAACGGGACTATCAGCATGAGGGTGGGCCACAATGCAGTAAGGGTCAGGTTCCCACCTACTGTCCAATTTCCCTAGTGGCTTCTTTACTCGTACCAAGACTAAGTCGCCCACTTTAAGAGGGGTGTCCTGCACCGGCCGATGATTAGGGTGAACTTGTTCTTGTAGTCTCTCACGTACTATCCGGTGGACAGTCTCTAATCTCTGACGGTGAGCCTGAATCCAAGTGGGCAGGCCTCGATAAGGAAATTCATCGGTGTCTTCGAGGTTGAGGTCTCCCACACCTTTTCCGGGTCGCCCAAAGAAGAGAACATATGGGGCGTACCCTGTGACAGAGTGGACTTGATTATTATAGGCCCATAGCAATTCAGGCAGGTACTGCGGCCATTGTCGCTTCTTGTCGGCTTCCAAGGTACGGATCATCTGAAGTAATGTGCGGTTAAATCGTTCACATGCCCCGTTCCCCTGTGGATGGTATGGGGTGGTGCGTGACTTTTTCATTCCATAAATACGTTGCACTTCTTGCATGACTCGCCCCTCAAAGCAGGCGCCTTGGTCAGAGTGAATGTGTTGAGGGCAGCCGTACACTCGTATGAAGTGGTGACACAGGGCCTCAGCAGCCGACTCAGCAGTCTGGTCCTTTGTTGCAACGGCTACAGCAAATTTGGTAAAGTGATCTACCATAACTAAGCAATACTGATGCCCACTTGCAGAATATCCCACGGCGAGATAGTCAATCATCAATACTTCAAGTGGCTCTTTCGTCACTATGGTCTGTGTTGGAGCCCTCTGTTCAACTGCTTTGTTGATTTCGCATGCTCTGCAATCACGACATACTTCTTCAACAATGAAGCGGAGACTCGGACAGAAGATCAATCGTTGGAGCCACCTAAAGGTCTTCTCAGCTCCAAAGTGACCATTCCTACGATGTACCTCGGCGGCTAGTGGACGGGCCAGATCAGTAGTCACTACAATTTGATAACAGGCGTCAATTTCAGTTGGCAAGTATACACGCCGTCGTAGGATCCCGTCCCTCATCTCCAATCGGTTCCACTGCCCCAGTACCGCTAATACTTCGGGTGACAGCTAGTCTCTTTCATCAGTAGTAGGCTTGCACCCCTTTTTAACACAACGGCATAACAGTGCCAGGCTTGGATCACGTTGCTGGAGCCCAATCCATTCTTGGTGGGATGGGCCCAGGAAGGGAGCTACTTGAGTTCCCAGTATTTCGCTCTGTCGAGCAGTCACCACCTTCTGGGAAAACTGGGTGAAATCAGGTACCTCTGTTGATTCTAATTCTTGATCTATGTCCCCGACCGGTGGTTGGGTGGTGACTCGGGACAATGCATCGGCATTCTGATTCTCATTTTTGGAGCGATATTTCACACTGTAGCGGTACTTAGAAAGTCGGGCCATCCACCGTTGCTCCAGGGCACCTAGCTTTGCATTATCCAAATGTGCCAGTGGATTGTTGTCTGTCAACACTTGTACTTCTGCCCCGGTGAGGTACCCCGCAAACTTCTCAGTCATTGCCCACACAAGGGCTAATAACTCCAAGCGGAAGGAGCTGTAATTAGCAGGGTTTCTTTCAGAGTCTCGTAATGACCGGCTGCCATATGCGATCACTCTTTCTTCTCCATTCTGGATTTGGGAGAGTACTGCCCCAAGACCATATTGGCTGGCGTCTGTATAAAGCTGAAAGGGTAGATGGTAATCAGCATATGCCAGAATTGGAGGGTTGGTCAAAGCATCTTTCAGAGTTTGAAATGCTCTCTCTTGTTCGATACCCCAAGGCACGCATTGAGCCTTCGGACCCCTAGCGGTATTCCTCAATAGCGCATTCAGTGGTTCAGCTTTGTGTGCAAAGTCTTTCACAAACCGCCTGTAATATCCAGCAAGCCCTAAGAAGGCACGGACCTCTCGTAGGGTGGTAGGAGTGGGCCAGTCTCGCACAGCCGCAATCTTCTCACTGGATGGCTGCACTCCACGTCCTGATATTCGATGTCCCAAATATTCAATTTCTTCCTGTAACAGGCGACACTTACTGGGCTTCAACTTCAAACCGTGCTCTCTCAGTCTCCTAAAAACCTGCCCCAGCTTCTGAAGATGATCTTCGAATGTAGCGGAATAGACAATGATGTCATCAAGGTAAATCAGAGTGAATTCGAAATTGAAATCGCCCAGACATTTCTCCATGAGCCGTTGGAATGTACCCGGGGCATTGGTCAGACCAAAAGGCATACGGTTGAACTCATATAGACCCATTGGGAGGATGAAAGCCGTCTTCCCTTTGTCTTTCTCACTCATGGGGACCTGCCAGTAGCCACTTGCTAAATCCAGGGACGAGAAGTAACGGGCCTTGCCTAAGGCCGTAAGCGATTCTTCAATACGGGGGAGCGGGTAAGAGTCACGTACTGTGCAGGAGTTCAGTCTACGATAATCCACGCAGAACCTTAAAGATCCGTCCTTCTTTTTGACTAACACCACTGGTGCAGCCCAAGGGCTTTGACTCTCTCTAACAACTCCATTCTCCAGCATTGAATTCAGCAGATCTTTCACTTCTTGGTACTGTTGGGGTGGTATCTGCCGATATCTCTCTCGGATGGGAGCCGCATCTCCAGTGGGTATCTCGTGATAGATTCCCTGTGCACAGCCAAAGTCATTCTCATGTCGTGCAAATGAGGCCTCGTGTTCTCCTAGCAACTGGTCTACCTTTCTGACTTGATCAGTGGTGAATCGGGAAACATTTAACTTCATCCGTTCCCGCAGCAACCGCCCTTCTTCATGGGAGACAATGAGCCCTTCTGCTTCTGTGGACACGGTCACTGACCATTCCCCCTTCCCGGACGGGGTCAGTTCTAAAGGTGTCGCCTTTCGTATTTCAGCTGGGACAGCATAGACCTTGGCAAGGAGGCTACCTGGAGTCAGATCTAAACTCTGGTTATGGGTATTGACACACCGCACCAACACTCTCCCCTGGGTTACCACAGACAAGGAGCGAGCCACAAGCACATTAGTGCACCCGCTCTGGTTAGATAATGGGTCAATCATGACAGAGAGGCCTTCTAATTTCCGGGTGGTGCCCAGTGGGAGCGATATAATAGTCTCTCTTTCAGCTGGTAGTGTTATCTTGGTGTGATGAGGAACAGTAATACAGCCCACGGGCTGTTCTCCACCGGTGGCTCTCTGTAGTCCACACATCCTTATTAATCGCTGTAAGGCAGCCCGAGTGGGTTGGTGAGCAGTAGCTTCTCTCCAATAATTATGCCCATCTCTAGCAAACAGCAGGTGGTCCATGTCCTTCAGAATATTCATCCCTAAAATTACGGGGATCTGTTTATCATAGCCCTCCTGGACTACGATAATACCTCTTCTGCCTAAGTCTCGGCCGCATATGTTCACGTCCATCCAGACTACTCCGCATACCGGGACAGGTAGGTTATTGGCTGCTACCACACTCACAAACATCTCAGGGTCATACTGGGCAGACTGTTGGAAGTACCGTTCATAACATTCTCTTCCCATAGTGGTAACCTGTGATCCCGTATCTATCATTCCAGTAACAAGAACATCATTCATCTTGACCTGCAATACTGGGCTTGCTGCAATCAGTGTATCATCAGGGCTCTTAACTTCCTTCACTCTTTTATTCCCTTCCAACGCATGCCCCGCTGCGCTGGAACCTTCTAGTTTAAAGGCGGCTGTCTTGGGAACTTGTCTGGGCATTTTGCAGCGACATGTCCCAGTCTTCCACACACCCAGCACTGGATCTCTCGCTGAGGTGGTCGTCTCTCTGGGCCCCCTCGGTAGACCCAACGTTCTCGGTCCTGTTCTGGGCCCCCTCGGTAGGCCCCTGACACTCCACTCTCAGGTACTTTATTCACTCTTCCTCCTTCATAGCCTCTCTTGGCCTGCTGTGCATAATCTTCGCAGCGCTTTGTTAGGTATTCTACTTGTACCTGTAGTTTCTGAATAATGGACTCCAGGTCTCTGGCTTTTCCTATAGCTGCTGCTTCAGCCCCTTGACTTAGTGTGACACTCTGTCTCACCTGTGGCTCTGTCACTTTACTATTCGCACGGTAAATTGCCTCCACCCGTATGTCACTGAAGGTAGATTGTGGCCGTCTCCTTATCTCATCTTGCATTGCCTCTGCTATGATCTTGTCACGTATTCCTATGACAAACTGGTCTTGGAGAGTACGGTCATAGTCGGCTATAGCGTTGGTTCCCCCTTTTTCCCTAACGTCATTGAGTAGTTCTTGTAGGGCATTGGCATACTGAGGGAGAGTTTCAGTTTCTGACTGGGTTCGCTGAAAGAACCTGACCTTTAGGGAACCTAATGATGCTGTCTCTCCATAAATGGTCTCTAACAAAGTCACTACTTCATCAAATGTCTTTTTCTCATTAGCTGGTTGTAGCCTGACAGTCGTCTTGGCGTCCCCTGTCAGCGTCAGTGTGGCTAACTGTACTATCACATCTGGTGCAATGTCATATATCTGCTGTAAGCCTCGTATCTGATCTGCCCATTCAGCTACCGTCATATTACATCCATTAAATTTTGTCACTTGGCTCATCACTGAGCCCGGTGGCACCATTCTCCTTCCTGGTAAAACAGCTACATTGGGACTATCAGCTGGGGCGCCTGAGCTTGACCCGGCAGAGGTTCCCTCTTCCCTGTCCGACATGTCTCCTGAGCTACGGATCCTGCCGACTACGCCAAAATGTAAGTCCGGGCCAGCAGGTAACAAGGATCCGCGACTAGGAGACAGACGCACACTGGCAGGTATATAACACAATTTACTTATGGAAAATGGGAAGGAATCAACAAAATAAAACTAAGTTACATATAACAGTATGAGGATAACGCACGCTATAAACTGGCCCTAGCTGTCCCTGAGATACTTGTACGGTACCGGGTTTATACAGTCTCTCAGCTCTCTGTGGTGCTCCCTCGATGCAGGCCTGTCCAGGAACTCAGCAGACTCTGTCTTGCTTCTGTCTTGGGTGAAGGTCTGAACAAAGTCCAAGGCACAGTCCGGCTTTAGTCTCCAGAACAATCTCCACAACACTGCCGCTTTCTCCAGTCAGTCTCTGCAGTGTTTCAGGCCTTCTACTATGGCCTACAGCAGCAATGGCCTCTCACAGGTCCTCACAGCACACACTCTGGGCCCACACCACGCTGCTCACTTCCTCTGGACCGCACCATTTACCAAACAGAACAGGGTGATTATTGTCTCACAGTAGTACAATCCCAGGCTATATTTCTTCACACCAGTAGATGGCAGCAAAACACCACTGTTAAGACAATAGGGGCTACTACTGACTGCTACATATGGAAGTACAAAAGGTCCAGACCATCTTGGAGTAAGTCAACAAACTTCTGAATATTAGATTGAAAGTGATCTGAAGGAGAATCTCCATACCAGAAAAAAGAGAACTTTTAAACCTTTTGGTAGATGGCTTGTGTAACCAGTTTTCTGCTAGCCAGGAAAGTTTAGGCTACTTTCTCAGATGGACATCTCGTCTTCAAGATCTCCACTTCAATAACCAGGCTGTCAGATGGAGTTTCTGAGGATCTGGTTGCAGGACTAATCTCTGGAAAAGAAGGTCTCTGGTGTATGGAAGTAGAAAAGGTCCATCAGCTCTGAGATAGTTTAAGGCCAAACCAGCTCCTCGTTGGCCAAAATGGGTGGGGGTACCAGAATCAGAGTAAATGAAAAAAGCATATGCCAGATGATAATTCCAGGCCTGAACTAGAGTGTTCACCCCTACAGCTGGATCTCTTGGAGTTAGAGAAAAATATTGAGGTACTTTGCAGTTAGCCTAAGATGTATACAGGTCTATCTGGGGCTCTCCCCATCTATGGGTGATCTGCAGAAAAATCTAATGCGCTGAGCTCTATTCTACAAGACTTGCATACTTCTGGCTCAGATAGTCGGTTATGGTGAACTGCTGATAAAGAGAGAACATTCTTCTCTACCTAGCAGAGGATCTCATGTGATAGCTGCTAGCCGCGACGGGATGTCGATGCAGTGCACGGCATTCAGTCGCGGCATTCCACTTCTGATTAGGGCTGAATGAATGGGCCTAATTAGGAGGGAGTCTTGAACCGCGGAGGCCACAGCTGTCTCAGCCATGGAATTTGCAGGAAGAAGGGACATCTTGCTTCTTTTTCCCGCTAGCGGGAAAAAAAGCGAGCAGCTCACATTCAAGTGAATGGAGGATTTGAGGCAGATTCAGTGTCATAATCTGCCTGAAAAAAACTCAGTGTGAACATACCCTTAGGGTATGTTCACACGGCGGAAAATGTATTCTGCATGTGAACATATCGCATGGCTAGCTGGGGCTGAATGCTGATGCAGTGCACCGGCATCGAGTCACGGTATTCTGCTCTGGATTAGGGCCTAATGAATGGGCTTAATCGGGAGGGAGCCTCATGCCTTGGATGCCGCATCTGAGTTAGCCGCAGAATCCGCGGCAAGATAGGGCTGCACGCCCGGAAAAAAGAAGCAAGCAGCTCCCATTGAAGTCAATGGGAGCTGTTTTTGGCTGCGGACTTTGAGATGGATTCTGCATCAAAATCCGCTGCCAAAAAACTCAGTGTGAACAGATCCTTACTGTCCTCACCATTTCCAGCTCTGTCTTCTGGTCCTCTGTGCAAGGATCTGTTTACATGACTTTGCTGCAGGAGCTGTTGTTTACACACATCACTGACTTCAGTGGTCTCTCGCCATATAATAGCTGTTGGCCAAATCCATTCTTTCTGCAAAAATATACACTCTCTCAGCTTCCCAGGTGTCTCCTGTTTTTCAGGCACCATCACCCAGTCACTCAATGAATGTACCCTTTCACATGGCCGTTGGCTCATTAATATTCACTGTACTGTGATGTCATAATGTGCAATGAATCATAATAAGAAGGTTGCTGGGGCATCCTCCATCTGTTTAAAGTTTTATTCTGTGTATTTTTTGATTAGGTTTGACCTGGGTTTTTAACCCAGACTCATCCGTAATGATGATGTATGGAAGGCAGTGGGAGATTTTTCTTTTACTAAATTTGAACATAGTATGCTTACAGTTATTAAGAGAAAAAACTTCCATGAAAGTAATGGAAGGTGTAGCTCAAACAGTAGAGTGGCTGTTTTACATGTATCATAATTAAAGGAGTTGTCCAGGAAAAGCATTTTTTTTTGCCAGAGGACTAGGGAAGGAAAATAACATACTCACCTTTACCCGGTGCTCCAGAGTCTCCCACCATGGTCCAGCCCTACTGGAAGCCCCTGCAGCACATGACCTTTGAGGGACATCCTGTACGGCGAATACTTCTGCCAAAAGGTGCAACAGGACCAGGCTGTGGTGGGAGACACTGGAACACCGGGAACAGGTGAGTATGGCTTGTTGTTTTGTTTGTTTTTTTCACATTCCCTGGTCCTTTTACAAAAAAAGCTCTTGTCCTGGACAACCCCCTTAAGTGTGATCATAGGTTTAAAATCCAAATCACACTTACTGAAAAAATAAATAGAATAATACTGTATATATACAGTGGGGCAAAAAAGTATTTAGTCAGTCACCAATAGTGCAAGTTCCACCACTTAAAAAGATGAGAGGCGTCTTTAATTTACATCATAGGTAGACCTCAACTATGAGAGACAAAATGAGAAAACAAATCCAGAAAATCACATTGTCTGATTTTGTAAGAATTTATTTGCAAATTATGGTGGAAAATAAGTATTTGGTCAGTAACAAAATTTCATCTCAATACTTTGTTATATCTCCTTTGTTGGCAATGACAGAGGTCAAACGTTTTCTTTAAGTCTTCACAAGGTTGGCACACACTGTTGTTGGTATGTTGGCCCATTCCTCCATGCAGATCTCCTCTAGAGCAGTGATGTTTTGGGGCTGTCGCTTGGCAAATACGGACTTTCAACTCCCTCCAAAGGTTTTCTATAGGGTTGAGATCTGGAGACTGGCTAGGCCACTCCAGGACCTTGAAATGCTTCTTACAAAGCCACTCCTTCGTTGCCCTGGCGGTGTGCTTTGGAACATTGTCATGTTGAAAGACCCAGCCACGTTTCATCTTCAATGCCCTTGCTGATGGAAGGAGGTTTGCACTCAAAATCTCACGATACATGGCCCCATTCATTCTTTCATGTACCCGGATCAGTCGTCCTAGCCCCTTTGCAGAGAAACAGCCCCAAAGCATGATGTTTCCACCCCCATGCTTTACAGTAGGTATGGTGTTTGATGGATGCAACTCAGTATTCTTTTTCCTCCAAACACGAAAAGTTGTGTTTCTACCAAACAGTTCCAGTTTGGTTTCATCAGACCATAGGACATTCTCCCAATACTCTTCTGGATCATCCAAATGCTCTCTAGCAAACTTCAGACGGGCCCGGACATGTACTGGCTTAAGCAGTGGGACACATCTGGCACTGCAGGATCTGAGTCCCTGGCGGCGTAGTGTGTTACTGATGGTAGCCTTTGTTACATTGGTCCCAGCTCTCTGCAGTTCATTCACTAGGTCCCCCCGCGTGGTTCTGGGATTTTTGCTCACCGTTCTTGTGATCATTTTGACCCCACGGGGTGAGATTTTGCGTGGAGCCCCAGATCGAGGGAGATTATCAGTGGTCTTGTATGTCTTCCATTTTCTAATTATTGCTCCCACAGTTGATTTCTTCAATCCAAGCTGGTTGCCTATTGCAGATTCAATCTTCCCAGCCTGGTGCAGGGCTACAATTTTGTTTCTGGTGTCCTTTGACAGCTCTTTGGTTTTCACCATAGTGGAGTTTGGAGTCTGACTGTTTGAGGGTGTGCACAGGTGTCTTTTTATACTGATAACAAGTTTAAACAGGTGCCATTACTACAGGTAATGAGTGGAGGAAAGAGGAGACTCTTAAAGAAGAAGTTACAGGTCTGTGAGAGCCAGAAATCTTGATTGTTTGTAAGTGACCAAATACTTATTTTCCACCATAATTTGCAAATAAATTCTTACAAAATCAGACAATGTGATTTTCTGGATTTGTTTTCTCATTTTGTCTCTCATAGTTGAGGTCTACCTATGATGTAAATTACAGACGCCTCTCATCTTTTTAAGTGGTGGAACTTGCACTATTGGTGACTGACTAAATACTTTTTTGCCCCACTGTATATACATACAATGTCGAAGCCCCACGTGGTGTAAACGCCACAGCATTTTCCAGTGTCTGCAAAGTGGATGGGATTCTAGAGAATTAACTAATTAACTAATCACATTACTTATAGGGGAGGATATTACCTATGGGGGCACTATAACCTTTGTGATTGGGCTATTTCCTGTGGAGGGACACTATTGCTTTAATAGTGCCATAAGTGTGTCTTCCACAAGAAAAAGTTCCCCAATAGGTTATCCTACTATCTGTGGAGGGGGACACTATCACCCTAATACTACGCAAATAGCATGGTCCCACATGTAATAGTTCCCCCGCTACATAAGCTATACTATTAAGTATGGGTGTTTCACTATTACAATAAGTATCCTAATAGTGCTTCCCCATATAAGTAATACTATTAACTATGGGGGGCCAACACTTGGGCTATGGCTGGTCCATGCACAGTACTGTATGGGGAATAACAATGCCATGTATCACCCCAGACATGTGCAAGATTATAGTGTATAGTATGTATAGTGTATAGTTGCTCAACAGTGTCCTCCACAGTATAAAATGCTCCCGTGAGTCCCTCACAGTGCCCCAACATAATATATAATGGTCCACAGCAGCCCCCCACAGTATAAAATGCTCCTCTGAACACCCCAACAGTAGCCCCACATGGTATATAATGTAAAATGTCCTACAATGGTCCCACACAGTATAATATGCACCTCAGAGCCCGACCCCACACAGTATAATGACGCTCAGGAAAGGTCAGTATAAATGTTTGTTATATTTACTCACCTCCCCTGGGCCGACTTTATTGGAAAGGTCCTCCGCTCCTCAAGTGAGTCAGCCTGACACTGCTGCTGTATGGCAGCTCTCCCAGAAATGCACTGCAATGATCCATAATTGGGACAGGAGTTAAATGTGGTTAGAACAAGGATTTTGTGCTTAAAAACACTTCATAAGGATTTACATCAAACAGACAAGACCAATTTGAAAAGTCTCAAAAAGGTGGAAAAGTAACAGTAAAAGGGTCAGTAGGCCTATTTAATACAAGAGCAATATTGATTTAGGGGGCATTCTTAAAATAAGTAAGTGGTAACAAATTTAAGGGGCATCTTTTATTGAAGGGAGCAATAGGGGGCATTATTAAAGAGGACACCCTCCTTCTACCCTCCTTTCCACTCCACTTCTGTGCAGCATCAGCCGCCTCCTCCACTTCTGGATCTAACATCACCACCACCATCACCACATCAGAGAGTTATGTCGTGACGGGACCCCAAGTTGGAAGTTTGTTGGGGGGCCCAGTCTTTGCTAGTTACACCCTTGATTGATATACCTTAGTTGAGGGCCTACTCATCTGTGTTGTCCCGCCCCCCCCCATTACTCCTAGCTACACCTCTGAGCACACAATTCATTACTATACTGCATAAAAATATACTGTACGCAAATAGTTGAGAGGAGTGGCAGATACATGAGCTGTACAATATGATCACCTCTAGTATCAGTATCACCAACAAATTTCCACTAGATGGCGCAAGATGACCTATAACCATCCCATACAACAGAAGGCGATCCCGAGAGCCAACATGAGTCATTAGTAGCAGATAGCAGGTAAGTAGTTCCCTTCTCCAGGATGGCAAAATGACTATTATATAACAACTTTATATGGCAATAAATCTGAAATTAAATAGTAGGTGAACCTTTATTCCGTGTAGTTGTAGTCAGACTGGCCGGCCAGACCCCAATGCTTTTTTTTCAATAGCCAAACAAAAAAAAAAAAAAAAAAAAAAGGGGAGTTGCACTCATAATCATTATAAAGTATTGTATAAAATATTAAAGATTATTGGGGTACAAATATAAAAACAACATATATGGACGAAGAAATAACAGATGACAAAATACAATACACAAGGGTGTCACACAGACAGACACGGCCAAAATAGAGTGCCAGGACCAGGGGCAAAGTGGTAGAAGGAGTGTACATTTGTTCCAGGTTCTTGTCATACACGTTCTAGATGCAGCTGAGAAAAGCTATGTTCCTTGCTGGAGGGTTTTAGCAAAAGCCTGGTAAAAAGGTCTGGCTGCTGAAGTAGGGAGAATTGTCTCTACTCCATTCAGCCACTCCAGGCTTTGGGATGTGTGGGGCAATTCCTGATAACCTGAATTCATACCTCCCAACTGTCCTGCTTTTGACCTGAAAATCCCACTTTCATACCCCTGTCCCGCGGTCCCGTGCAACTCCCTACATGTCCCGCTATGTCCCTTTAATGTTTTACTGAACAATCATTCCTCCTTCACTATGGTGCAAGGACTTTGTGTGACATCACACGGTCACGTGACTAGGTGGGCGTGTCAGTGTCCCGTGCAGTTAAGAGATGTGTGTAAGGTACTGAGAAGGGAGGGGAATGTGGGATGCAGGGTAGTCAGAGAGAGAGTGTGTGTGTGTGTGTCTATGTGTCTGTCAGTCATTATACTTGGGGCAGAGATAGAGGGGGGGCATGAAACTGGGGGCAGATGGAGGGGGGATATGAAACTGAGCGCAGATGAAAGGGGGTATGAAACTGAGGGAGAAATGGAGGGGGGAGATGAAACCAGGGGCAGAGATGGAGGAGGGGACATGAAATGGGGCAGATGAAGGGGGGGGGGTACTTAAACTGGGGGACATTAAACTGGGGACAACTGGAGGGGGCATTAAACCATGGGAGAAGCTGGACGGGGATCTGTCTACCTCTAGTTGCCCCAAGTGTAATGTCCCCCTCCAGCTACACCTACGATTTAATGTCTGCTTCCAGCTGCCTGAGTTTAATGCCCCACTACTAGTTGCCCCCGTTTAATGTTCCACTTCATCTGCCATTAATTTATTGTCCCCCTCCAACTACCCCCATTGCTAATGTCCCCCTCCAGCTGTTTCATGTTTAAATTGGGGCACCAGGAGAGGGACTTACTACTGTGGGGCAGTTGGAAGGGAGCATTACAATGTGGGGGCATATAATGTACGGGTGACTGCAGGAGGATTACACTGTGGGGGCACACGAAAAATGAATGAGAATGGGCAGAGACAACATAAAAGTGGGCAGAGCTAAATTCGCTGCGGCGCACTATGTGCAACGCACATTTTGTTCCTCTTTCTGTTGTTCAATAGTTGGGAGGTATGCTGAATTGTGTGTATATGTTACTGGCAATGTATGAAATCCGGCATTCTATACAATGCCTAGCATTGGGCTATGAGTAAGACACAGACGTGTCGAAACATGTCAGCCACAATGAAACCTATGCGGTTTTAATCACTTTTTCCTACTTTTGCACTATTGTTCCTGTCTATGGAGTGTTTTTTAATCATCATGGATTAAAAGTTATTTTTTAAAGAAATATTCCTGGTAGAGCGGATCCTTCTATCAATTCATTTCGTTTGTACCTATACACAAGCCTTAGTCGGAGGTTTGGATCATGCACCCAGGTTACTTAAAATCGACAAGCCAAAGGAAGGTGGTGAGCTTTAAGCTTTCTTTTTTCTTCTATATAATGCCTAGCATTGTATAGAATGCCTAAAACCAGCTGGCAATATATGAAACGATTCGTCATTTCACACATTGCCTAGACATTCTATACAATGCTGAATGAGAAGTCGGCAAAGTATGAAATGACAAGCGACTTTCATTCTCGCTTCGCTTCTAGCATGAAGCCGCTGCCGATACAGATGACGGTCTCTCTCTCTGCCGTTGTCTCAGGCATTTGAAATTCCACTTAGTTTTTTTTCATGAATGAAAATGTGGGAAGGGGAGAAGGAGCACGCTGGAGGGTTGAGGAAGGACATGAAACAAAGATGAAACATTTTTTTCTAGTTAACACGTCGGAATAGCCTTTCAAAAGGCTATTCGTCTCCTACCTTTGGATGGGCTCTCCGCCGCGCCGTTCGTTCAAAATACCAGTTTGTACCGGTATGCTAATGAGTTCTCTCGCAGCGATGGGGGCGTCCCCATCGCAGGAGCAGTGATGGGGGCGTCCCCATTGCAGCTCGAAAACCGACCGCAGCGCCGCCTCTATGGTCTTCTGTATCCTCCCCTTGCTTCTTCAGCGTCCTGTCAGACGCCTGCGCAGTACGCTCTGTTCGGCGAAGATTGCCGAACGTACTGCGCATGCGCGAAATTGCGGTCCCAGCCATAGTGCGGGCACTGAAGATGTGATGATTGTAGGAAAGAAAAGTAAACTCGTTTATCCTGTTAAAGAAGGCGTCAGTACTATCCAGTATGACGTCACGGACTGTTTTCACTACATTTCACGCCACATCGTGAAGCAGCTCGTTTGGGGGGGGGGGGGTTCACACTTTGCCTAAATAGTATCCGGCATTCTGTGGAATGCCTAGGTATTCTATACAATGCCTAGGCAAAGTACGTAATGATTCTTCCATTTCATACGTTGCCTAACGCCGGGCGTTCTATAGAATGCCTGCTTTTCATACATTTCCTGTAACATATATAAGGGCAGACAGTACACAGGTATATGGCTCTCTCTGCTGCTGGGATTCCATGTGTGTGTATAATTGCTGTGGTTTGTAGCACCAGCACTTAGCTGGTTTCAACTTAAACAAAAAAAAATGCTGTGGTGTGTAATCTCAGCTCAAACAGTTTATATATACTAGCCTCTACCCGCAACTTCATCTCTTCATCTGTGTGTTGTTGGTGTCGATGATCCGCCTATATTCAGCAAATTGCTGTCGTTGATGGTTTGCCTGCTCCGGCGTTTTGGCGGCTCTTAAGCTGCCCTGCTGTTGAACTTGTTCCTCATGCCAAGCCTGTGATTGTTTTGGCATCTCAGCAGCTTGCGGGGACGCCATATAATGGGCATTTTGTTGGCGTTGATGATCCGGCTGCTCCGGCGTTTTGGAAGCTGTCAAGCTGGCCTGCCGCTGAACACATTCCTTGTGCTGTGCCCGTGAATATTAGTAAGATGTATTTTGGATTACAATTGTAGCCTTATCCTACTAATATTCTACATTTGAAAGTTTGTGTGTTTGGATGTTTGTTTCTTAATCACGCAAAAACGGCTGAACGAAATTGAATTTAATTTGGTACATAGATAGTTTGTAACTTCGATGAACACATAGGCTACTTTTTATCCCAGTAAATGACATGGCTTCACGACTGGTATGAATTTATGTTCATATACTATATTAAACTGCTCTTGCAGCAGCTTATCTCAGGTTCTGATAAAGCCAGGTCTATTATCTCTTAGGTAAACACTCAGCTGACCCTCAGTCCATTCTGTAGATGCATTTGCATATTATCTAATCTGCTCCAGGCAACATGCTGTCATACTGGATGGGAAAACACCTTTAATCCAAACTGGCAGTTTGCTACTTTCAAAAATGTCAGGAAAAAGAAAATCTAATTTGTCGCTAAATTTGAAAACAATGAGAGCTATGAAGGTAGCCAGTAGAGATGAGCGAGTAGTATTTGATTGAGTAGGTAGTCGATCAAATACTACAGTATTCAAAATATTCGTACTCGATCGAATACTACTAGCTATTCGCAGTAAATATTCGATTCAGAGCCAGCATTGATTGGCTGAATGCTATACAGTGTATAGCATTCGGCAAATCAACGCTGGTTCTGCAGCAGGATCGTCCTTGCTAGTCAGGAGAGCTGGCAGCTTGCTGTTACGAGCGAGCTTACTTTTTCTCATAGGAATGAATAGACCAGCATTGATTGGCCAGTGTACAGCATTCGGCCAATCAACGCTGGTTCTGTGAGGCTCATCTGTGAGGAGGCGGAGTCTGAGATCGGACCACAGCAGTCTCCATTGTGGTCCGATTTTAGACTCCGCCTCCTCACAGACGAGCCTCCGGCAGCACCAGCGTTGATTGGCTGAATGCTGTACACTGGCCAATCAACACTGGTCTATTCATTCCTATGAGAAAAAGTAAGCTCGCTCGTAACTGCAAGCTGTCAGCTCTCCTGCAAGCTGTCAGCTTAAAGCAGTAGACACCCGGCGGCTATGGCGGCCACCCGGCTCCCAAACGGTCGCCATAGTTACAGACCCGACATGCGCCGTACTATTACGGTGCATGTCGGGAAGGGGTTAAAATCTAGAGTCCATAACCTGTTATATTTTTCTCTTCAAGAAAGGCATCCTTTGAGTGAGTTGAGCCTTTAACCAGCAGTGTTTTTGGCCCTTGAGGTGACTTGAGCCTTGCACTAGCAGGTTTTTAGTTTTCGGAGTGAATTGAGCCTTGTAGCAGCAGAGTTTTTGTTATTGGCCCTTTGGGTGAATTGAGCCTTGTACCAGAAGTGTTTTTGGCCCTTTGGGTGAGTTGAGCCTTGAACCAGCAGTGTTTTAGTTTTTGGCCCTTGGGGTGAGTTGAGCCTTCTTCCGGCGTGATGGCTTCAAAACCCGCGCCTTCGTAGTAGTGCTTCCCTTCGGAGTGCTACTGCGCAGGCTTCAGCGCTCAGGATGCTCAGTTCCCCTTACAACTTCATGAGCGTACTGTGCATGTGCAGTACGCTCCTGAACTCCCATTGGCTTAGTTCACACGTGAAAAAAGCCTAGCTGATTTTGTCACTGATTTTTCAGCGTCACTTTTTTTGGACACTGTTTTTTGCATTGGACGCTGTTTTTGACACTGTTTTTGACGCTTTTTCGGTCTCTGTTTTTTTGAAGCTTTTTTTTTGCACTATAAAAAAGTACATGATAAAAAAACGCTAGCGGTTTCAGTCGCTGTTTTTGCCAAAACAGCTGCAAAACTAAGCGCCTGAAGAAAGGTCATGTCGCTTCTTTTTCTGCTAGCAAGCTAGCAGGAAAAAAAAAGCTAGCAATTCACATAGGGCTACATTTTATGGAGGCTGATTTGGCCGCGAAATCAGCTGTCAAAATCAGCATCCATGTCCCCATGTGAACAGGCCCAAAATGGCGCCGAAGCCAGCGCGGGATTTGAAGCCATCAAGCCGAAAGAAGAAGACGCTGAAGGTATGGAAGAACCAGGCTAGAGGGTGTCGCTGCAAGAAGAAAGAAGAGGTAGGCATGCCAGAAGATGACGTCAGATCGTGCATGGTGGGCAGTCGTGCACGTTCAGGTATGATTTACATATATGTTTTTATAGTTTTATTTTAAAACGGAACGGGGGTTTAAAATAAGATTAGCGGTGCCTGAATGGCCTTTTTAAAGACTATTTACGCATATGTGCAGCTCATACAGCAAAATTTTAATGCCCTTTAATGGGGTTATTTTAATTATTTTTTAATGGTGATGGTGGTGGTGTTGGAGGAGGAGGACGACGAAAAGCAGGACGAGGAACTTGTGAGCTGGCACAGAAACATTGAACTGTGTCTCGTCATTAGCACTGAGGACGGGACATGCTAGTTACGGGTCTACAGCTACTGCATCGCCAGGAGAGGCAGACTGTTGTGTTACTACATACCTGGAGGTAGTGGCTGACTGGCTGGTGCAAATGCCGCTGGAAGCAATATCCTCTATCCACTGTAACATCGGTTCCTGGTGCTCGGGCCTCGTCAGCGGGGTACCCTGCACCCTGCTTGACGTTGTGGTTGAGGGCACTATTGGCTGTCCCTCTCCAGTATCCAGGATCCCCAGCTGGATTTCCACGTCCCCGTCCCTTTGTGATACCCTGACGCATTTTCAGATGTGTACAGGTGATGACAGTATGAAGCTTTCTTCTCACCCCTATGGACCAGTTACCGTATTTTTCGGACTATAAGACGGACTATTCCTCCTCTTTCCCCTTTCCATAGGCTTCTATGTACAGCTGAAATCTAACAATTCTATGACATTCTGTCATGCTCTATCAACACTAAATTGAGAAGGAGGTGCAAGACGAAAAGAGCCTAATAGAGAAAGAAAAGCCAGGACTGGATTGAGCAAAATCGCGGGAAGTCACGGGAAATGCTAGTAGATTTATAACGGCAAGAATATTTACCATCTATATGTGCTGCTGAAGTGAGTTTAGGATTTTTTTTTAGATTTCCATTCATAGATCCATTACAGGTACCTGGAATTAATCCAGTTATGAAATGTGAGACTTACCGTATTTTTCGGACTATAAGACGCACCTAGGTTTTAGAGGAGGAAAATAAGGAAAAAAAATTTGGAAGCAAAAAATGGTAAAATATTTAATATATGGGAGTTGTAGTTTTGCAACAGCTGCAAGGCCACATTGACAGGTGACCCTACAGCTGTACGGGGACGCATAGAGTGTTTTTTTTTTTGCGGGGCCAGAAGTACTTTTTAGTTATACCATTTTGGGGACTATCTATTGCTTAGATCACCTTGTATTGAAAAAAAACCCGGTGGTTTATGATATATGATTTTCTACTTTTATATATATATTCTAGGGACAGGAGGTGATTTAGAACTTTTATTTATTTCATATTTTTATTATATATTTTTAAAGCTTTTTTTTTTTTTTTTTTTACTATTTTATTCCCCCCCGGGGGCTTGAACCTGCGGTCACTTGATTGCAAGTCCCATAGACGGCAATACAACTGTATTGCCGTCTATGGGACATTCTGTCTATTAGTATTACGGCTGGTCATAGACCCAGCCGCAATACTAATATATAGCCGTGACAGGCCTGGGAGCCTCATTAGGCTCCCGGCTCTCACCAGAACAGGTCGGCTCTTGCGATATCGCCGCGCAGGAGCTGGCCTGCAACTTCACAGGTATGGGGCCGGTGGGGACCGGCCCCGGGGAAGAAGGGGCCACCGATACAGACTACAGACCCGGCATCCGCTGTACTAGAGAGGCGGATGCCGGCGAGGGATAGACGCCATCACAGGTGCCGGGGCCTGAGACATTGCTGCGCTCCTCTGCCCTGCATGAAGCCAGCGGCGGGGGGACGGAGGAGCGGAATAGCATCGCCGCTGCTGGCTTCATGCAGGGCAGAGGAGCGCAGCGATGTCTCAGGCCCCGGCATCTATCCCTTGCCGGCATCCGCCTCTCTATTACGGCGGGTGCCAGGCGCCACATTCGGACTATAAGACGCACCCTTCTTTTCCCCCCAAATTTGGGGGGAAAAAAGTGCGTCTTATAGTCTGAAAAATACGGTATATAGTGTATACCACTTGTAATGAATTTGAGCCCTAAAAAGGGCTTTTGTGAAATTTTGGCAGGTTGAGTGTATATACGGTTGAGTACATACACTCTTCCTGCAGTGTAGCTCTGAAAAGTTGTTTGTTTTCAGTTTTCCTGCCTAGCAGAAGCTAAATTCTCTCTGACCCTCAGCACAATGTCTCTCCTATCCTATCTCACCAAACCACATCTGACACGAATATGGCTGCCACTATTCTTATAAATCGGAGGTCACCTGATTTAGCCAGTCAATGACTTTTTCCTATTTTTTTTCGATGCCTACATTTTCCTGCTTCCTGTCCCACCTTCCCTGCAGATTTATTGGTGCAAAAAAAGTGCCAGGGAAGGTGGGAGGGGATATGAACTTTTACTGCGTTTTCCGCGTGGTATTCGATCGAATATGTCGAATACCGTAATACTCGATCGAATGATATTCGCTCATCTCTAAAGATTAGCAACTTCTGTGGGACCTGCAGGGATTCAGAAAAATGTCTATACTGGTGTTATAATGAGAGCCCAAGTACCTACCACCAGGTTTCCTTCGTATCTACCACCAGGTTCAACTTGTTCAACTGAACCAAGGATTTGCCCTTATTCACAAGAAAGTTGAGATGGTCAAAGTTTACGCAAACTGTTTAACACTTTAAGAAGATGTAAAGACCTAGGTATGGAGATGACCTGGAAGGATTACAGCTATTTGAAGACTTGTGGACTGAGGGACAAAATCTGACATCCTGGTCCATTTACTGATTTGTAGTTTAGGAACTGCACCAATCAGCCCCCCACCCTTCCTTGTGAAACCAAATATATTGATATATTTGAGAAAATGAAATGGTTGTGGATAATTTATCATCTATTACAGTGGGATACAACAGAGAGACAGGAGTAACCTGACTTTCTCCCAGAAGAAGGCCTTATTGAGCCTGGAAGCTGACAAGTCCATAATTATTAACCCTTCATTTGAATGGGTTTGAAAAGTGTCTGGCCCTGGTCCGTCTGTGAGCATTTTGTGCTTTCCGTGGCGAAACTGTTTTTTTTTAACCAGACACAAAGTCAGACATGCAGGACTTTGTGTCCGGTTAAAAAAAAAAAACAGTTTTGCCGCGGAGAGCACAAAACGCACATGGGAGCTCACGGCCGAACACTGTCTGCCAGGTTTCCATCTTCTGCCGGCAGAAAACGGAAAACTGGATAACGGAGATCGTGCCCTTATTCTTGTCGATGTGAGTATATGGTGGACTTCTATATTTATTTCTGTGTACTGTTATTCTGAAGATAGGATCCAGCTGGAGCAGATGATACTTAGGTATGATACACCACTTTTGCAGCCAGTCAGTGGTATATTCTTATGTCGGTGGTAGATAATCAGGTTGACTATTGATAGAAATGGCAAGGAACTTATGTTTCCGGGTTAGGTGAAATAGACATCAGGGTTCATACATGCCCCTGTATTATCTTTTTCCATCTCCAGTATTCCAAATCAGTTGGTTGGGATTATGATTTTGATACTTCCATGCCCTGTAGGGTATACATTGTATTTAGCAATGTAAGCATGGTATACATTTGTTTTTAAATGTAGATTGTGAGCCCCCGCAAATATGGGGAGAACATACAAACTACTTGCAGATGTTTTGTTCTTGGCAGGATTCAAACCCAGGACTCCAGCGCTGCAAGACTGCATGTTTTGAGCGATTTCTGGGAGCTCATGGTTTCTCTTGCTTTTGTTTACATACTTCAGCTTCCTGCTATGTACCTTCCTCACTCCCCCACCCCCTTCTTCCCCCTACTTAGCTAAACCCCGACCCATGATATATACTTACCCTCCACGCTTCTTTCTGTGATACGGCCTCTCTTCCTATACTGATTCAGTCTTCTCCTAGAGCAATGATCCATCTCTCCTGCGCATGCGTGGATGCGCAGAAGAGATGAATTACTGTGAGAGAAGTGGAGAAGAGTGCGCACAGACAGAATCGTTAAAGAGGGAGGGGCCGTCTCGCCGGAAGAAGCCTGGCTGGTAAGTATAATGAGGTGGCATACCTCCCAACTGTCTCGATTTCCGCGGGACATTCATGATTCCGGTGACATGTCCCACGGTCTCGCTTAGAGGGAGGTATGTCCCGATTTCAACTCAGATCTGCGTCCAGAGGACACAGATCTGAGTTGAACACATACGCGGCTGAAGCAAGGAGCTGACACAGGTCAGCTCCTTGTTTCGCCGCTGCCGCCGGCTTACTGGCTTGTAGACGCGATGTGATGACATCACATCGCGTCTACAACTGTGCGCCAGTGAGAGAGAGAGGCGCACAGAGAGCAGCGGGGGAACAAGGAAAAGGTAAGTTTAATGTGGAGGTGGAACGTGAAACTGGGGGCAGATGAAGGAGAGGACGGCATGACACTGGGGGCAGAGATGGAGAGGACGGCATGACACTGGGGGAGAGATGTGGAGAAGACGGCATGACACTGGGGGAGAGATGTGGAGAGGACGGCATGACACTGGGGGCAGAGATGGAGAGGACGGCATGACACTGGGGGCAGAGATGGAGAGGACGGCATGACACTGGGGGCAGAGATGTGAGAACATGAATATGGGGGCAGAGATGGGGGACATGAATCTGGGGGCAGAGATGGGGTACATGAATCTGGGGGGGCATGAATCTGGGGGCAGAGATGGAGGGGACATGAATCTGGGGGCAGAGATGGAGGGGACATGAATCTGGGGGCAGAGATGGAGAGGACATGAATCTGGGGGCAGAGATGGAGGGGACATGAATCTGGGGCAGAGATGGAGAGGACATGAATCTGGGGGAAGAGATGGGGGGGACATGAATCTGGGGGCAGAGATGGAGGGGACATAAATCTGGGGCAGAGGTGGAACATGAATCTGGGGGCAGAGATGGAGGGAACATGAATCTGAGGGCAGAGATGGAGGGGACATGAATCTGGGGGCAGAGATGGAGGGGACATGAATCTGAGGGCAGAGATGTGGGGACATGAATCTGGGGGCAGAGATGTGGGGACATGAATCTGGGGGCAGAGATGGAGGGGACATGAATCTGGGGGCAGAGATGGAGGGGACATGAATCTGGGGGTGAAGATGGGGGGACATGAATCTGGGGGCAGAGATGGAGGGACATGAAACTGGGGGCAGAGATGGAGGGGACATGAATCTGGGGGCAGAGATGGGGGGACAAGAAACTGGAGGCAGAGATGGGGGGACAAGAAACTGGAGGCAGAGATGGGGGGACAGGAAACTGAGGGCAGAGATGGGGGACATGAATCTGGGGGCAGAGATGGAGGGGGGACATGAAAATGGGGGCAGATGAAGGATGTATATGAAACTGGGAGAGAGATAGAGGGGGGACATATAATTTACAGGTGACTGTAGGAGGATTATACTGTGTGCGGGCACATGGAAAATTAATGAGTGTGCGGAGTCAACACAAAAGTGGGCGGGGCTAAATTTGCCGCACATATTGTCCCTCTTTCGGTTCTTCAAAAGTTGGGAGGTATGAGGTGGATAAGGAAGACTTAGTTGTAGTAGTGACAACCCTTTTCCGGAAATGGGATCATGAGCAGATAATGAGTAACTGCACATTTTTGATTAGTAAAGTTATTTAGAAAGTAGGAGGGGGAGGGTGTTTAGACTCATGTACAGATTTCAAGTTATCCCGAACAATCCCTTTAAATGGGCTTTCCTACAAAAATCAAGCAGGGCGCTTGGCTAACACCAATGAAATGAATGGAGTATGCATGCACTGCCGACCACCACTCCATTTACATACGGGGACAAAGGCCCTCTATTCTCTCTGAACAGTCGGGTTTCCCTTTAATCCGCATATGGAGAGGGGATAACTTGCTTTCGTAGGAAACCATTTAGATTGTTATGCTTTCTCATTGTTCCTTCTTCCAGCACATGAACTTCAAGAAGTCAGTCTTCATTTGCTGCCTAATACACGGCCGCCCCTTCACAACAGTAGCTGTAATAAGACAACCATTGATACTCACTTCACCTATCAATGGTTTAATGTATTACGACGTATACATAGAATATATGCATGTAATATCCGCTAAAGCTAAGTGTGTCTGAGGAGATACTGAGCAACCACCACCGTTCTCCACAGGCCTCCGCCGTTATATCCTGGTACGTAAGTACCCCCCAAGCTGTGTTTTCATTGGTTGTGCCAAGGGCGGAAATGACGTTGGGGTGCCCGGGGAGGTGGGAGTGCGCGCTTCCGGCTGCGTGCAGTGGTGTCAGGCGGCGGCCGGAGCGGACACACAGCGGGCAGACATGGATATAGAGCTAGAGTTCCGGGAGGCAGACAGGAATAACAGCTGGAACTCTATCTACCAGGTGAGGAGGCCCGGGGCTGCACCCGCTATGGCACCCATTCCGCCACTGATGGGAAGGGGTTAATGACTGACAGCTGTCAATCACTCCGCCGCTAAGTGATCTCCACGTCATATTCCGGGGTTCCCAGTGGGGTTTGGCTTTCCTCTTTACGTACTCTATTGTTATGCTGCCGTCCATGTTACCTATAGATAATAATGTATACCCTGTAGTGTGATAATGTTACAGATAACAATGAAAATCATCTCTTACTGTATATCATGTAAAGCCCTGTAATACTGTAATAATCCCAAACACTGACAGCGCAGTGTATTATATAATGTGGCAGTGTGATAGTGTTCTATATACTGATAATGTATTAGAATATTATGTTATACATTGGACTCATCATACTGACATATTGATCACTCCTTATGTACTTCATTAATGTTACTATACCGTGCTACATATTACTAATGTACAGCGGTAAGGTTACATGATGCACTGGTAATGTACTACAATAATGGGATTACATGCTGGTGACCTGAATGGTTGTATATGACACTGCAGTAACAAAGAGTATACTGTAATAATGGGATTACACCACATGAGGTATTAGTAATAATGCTATATGATAACACACTGTGCTCATAACACTTTAACAGCAGCTGTTCCACTTTCCTGTTGTATTTTATATACGCTATTGTATCATACACCGAGCAGACTTTTATAATACTAACCGTGTGCGGTTATAGCTTTCTCACACACTGCTATTCTGCACATACATTTATGCAATTTATGTGTTCTTAGAAACACGTATGCGTTATTTCATGCACTCTTGTGGGGTATAAAGCACAGTGTGAATAATGCACAGATGGTGTATGTTATATGTGGAGTGGATTTGCTCATAACACTCTTATCACAATCTGGTAGCGGAAAAGTATTTTATTCTTATACTGTAACTGTTCCTATAACAAACACTAAAATTACACTGTAAAAACCCATCACTCACTGACAGTGTATTGATGTCCTACCTTTTACTGACCAACTTTTTTATATATTTTTTTATACAATTTTTTTTGTTTTGTTTAGGACACATGGATATTATAGTTGATATTGCTATTAATGTATGCCCTGTTAGTAACGTTCTGTTTGGCAAAAGCAGATTGTCAGGTGCTCATGGTTATCACGTTATCAGATCGAATCGCTGAAAAAAAAAATGCCGGGGAAAGGACCGTGGCGGACACGCATCACAGTTCTTTCTGCAGCATTTTTAACAGAAAATCTGCAGAGTTTTCCTCTGTGGACTTTCTGCCTCTATTATACCTATAAGGAAACCATCAGCGCTTTTCCTATATAATGGATGTCCTGCGATTTACAAAAATGTGAGCGTTTTTTGAATCGCAGCATTTCTGCTGCAGATATTTTTCTCCAATGTATGGATGTTATTAGCCAGAATCCCATCCACTTTGCAGGCACTGTAAAACGCAACATTTTTTGTGGCGATGTGAGTGCTGCGGCCAAAACACTGCAGTTTCGCAACATGGGGCCCTGGCGTTGAAGAGAGAGATAGAGATACATATATCTATATATATACACTTTTATTTTATTTTTTGTAACGTATGTACATCTTTCATAGACTTGCATAAAGCTCAGTTAAAGGGGTTGTCTGGGATAAAAAAAATTAAAACTAGGCCGGGAGATTTAAAGAAAGGGGGGAAAAAAACAAAAAACTCTCCTGTCCTTGGTGCTCCTGTGCCTCCCAGCACGGTCCGGTCTGATCCTGCAGCTCCGTTGTCAATGGTCCCCACCACACATGACCACTGAAGCCAATCAACAGCCTAAGTAAAGGACATCTCAGCTGGCCAAGGACTTCTGCAAAAGACAGCCGAGCAGAAGGACCGTGCTGGGAGGACACTGGAGAACTGGGTGGAAACAGGTGAGTATTTTTTTTTTAATATATAACCCAACCTAATTAAAAAAAATAAAATTTTAGCCTGGACATCCCCTTGAATCGTTGTGAAGTTGCACATAAATTATTTTGAGTATTTTGCATCCATGCCATCCTGTCTCACTCCTGCCTTTGGCTAAAGGATATGTCACTCTACACTATCTTCTCTGGGTTGCTGATAAGTGAATGACTGAAATAAAAATTCACTGGTATGAAAAAGGCCTATAAATAAGTGGTGTGGCATGTGAAAAGGAGAGTATCCTAAAATCGTTCATTAATCGTAGTCTGGGTAAAATGCTAAATTAATCGTGGTCTTGATTTGGGTCATAATCTCCCAGTTCTAGACTTGTTTTATTGGATGTACTATGTTACTACAGCTGAGCTGCAGCAAGGGTGCACTCACATGACCGAGGTGCAAAACACTTATTTTTCACATTTGAGTGTATAAAGGGGTCCATGAAAATGGATTAAAAAAAAGACATGACCTACAACTTTCAAAATAACAGTAATGTGAATAGCCCCCATTCACTTGAATTGAATTAATGCTTCCATATAACATTCATTAAAAAAAAAAAAAAAAAATGGACGTCACACAGCCACTATTCATGGTCCTATGAATATAGCTAGACTCAGGAATTATTGTGCAGGCTGCAGGGATGATTACTGATTCCTGCTGCCTCTGTTGTAATGTATTAGGACGTAGGGGGCAGTGGTTAAAGGGATTCTACCACTAAAACACTTTTTTTTTCTAGTTACCACGTCAGAATAGCCTTTAAAAAGGCTATTCGTCTCTTACCTGTGGAAGTGCTCTCCGCCGCGCCGTTCGTTCAAAATACCGGTTTGTACCGGTATGCTAATTAGTTCTCTCGCAGCGATGGGGGCGTCCCCATTGCAGCTCGAAAACCGACCGCAGCGCCGCCTCTCTGGTCTTCGGTGTCCTCCCCTTGCTTCTTCAGCGTACTGTCAGACGCCTGCGCAGTACGCTCTGTTCGGCGAAGATTGCCGAACATACTGCGCATGCGCGAAATTGCGGTCCCAGCCATAGTGCCCCCTGCTCAGGCACTCATGATCCGCATTGGGGACAGAGCTGCTACTAGTTGGTAAATGACTTTTATAGCTGTTAACCTGTTCTCTGCCTTTGGTGAGTGACTCAGTCACTGAGAACAGTGGCATGTGGCTGCAATGGCATCCCAAGGCCTGCTCTCCTTGCATCAGGCCCGGCATCTAGACCTGTAGCAGTGTACCTCTGGCTCCACACCCGGCAGTCTGCCAGATAGAAGATTTGTCTGAAAGACGACCTGACAGCTAGGATGGTCTCCATGACATAGAGGCAGCAGGACACCATGCAGCATGATTGTAAGTGTCAGGAGGCGGTGCTTACTTGTAGTTCCTTGCAGTGGCGCTGTTCGGTTAAACCAGGGACTTCAAATCATAGTTAAAGTCTGACCTGTACTGATGCACATGAGACAATTTTGAAGGCATAAAGTTGCTTTTTACAGGTGTCTGGCGCCTGTGAAGGTATTATAGCAACTTCTGTATCATAGTATGTTCTGATTATTATCATCATCTGCTGCAGCTCATATTGCTATATTGGGAAATTTATATTGTAATTTCCGCCTTGCATTTTATGTGTTATTGGTTGTGAGCAGTGTCATGCATTGGTGTATACTGTATCCTGCGCTCCTAGCTGCCATTGGGTGTTCTCTCTTGAGTGCTGGTTGAGCTCTGTGTTGGCTGCAACTGACCTTGATTGACAGAGCCTGATTTATTAGAGGCACTTACAGACACTTGCAAATGCTCCATCTTTCCTCTTGAATTGGTGCCTAATGTCTTCTCTTTAGCTAGGATTGACTTTTTTAGGCTTCTGTCTGTGTCTAATAAATCAAGCTCCGCCCCTGCTGCATCTGCCTGTTGATTTGTACATTGATAAAAATATAACTTCTGCATTGGTTCATTGAGTTGTGGCCATATAATTGTTTTTGCTGTTTTTAGAGGCTGCTGCATGGTATATACAATGGATAGAGATAGGACATGGAGGACCGGGCCGAAGCCCATACACACAGATTCAAAGTTAGTTTTAGAACAGGCATCTGAGGAGGGGTGGCTTAGGATGGTTAGTAAGTGGAAAAGCTGATTTTTATTTTTTATTTTTTTTCCCCTCCAAAAACCAATGTGGTGGGCCTCTGTAATAAGTTATCACAGTAGATCCTGAGCAGACAACCGTGTACCATTACAGAGGAAGTAATGAGCCTTGTGTAGATCCGCTCAGTCCCAGTGGCGAAATCCAGATTATGAAGCATCTAATACATCTGGAAGTGTTGGGTGGTATAAATGAGTGGCAGAAAAGGTACATACCACTATCCATAAAATGGAGGGGGGAGACAGCGACCTACTGACTATTCACATGGAATAGTCAATAGCCAGGGGCTGAGGTAAGGGGAATCAAGGAAATAGTGGATTGCAAACCCACCCATAATTTAATGACAGCATGATGATGCCATCCAGGAGAGGTGGGCAGACACATGGTAGGCGTTGATGTTAGTAAGGCCCCACTCTGCCTGCAGATTTCAGGCAAAATTTGTCCGATCTCGCTGTCTGCACAAATTCTTTAGCCTAGTCGAATTTGGCTAGGAGTTAAGAAAACTTGGCAAAAAAAAATTGCAAGGAATGGAGATCGGGAGGTTCTGGAGGAAGTAGAGTACCTGAGGCCTCTCTTTTAAAGATGAAGCATCTACTGAACCAAGTGAATGTTCCATGGGACCATCTTTCAAGATCAGAATTAATGGATTGGAAGAGGGCAGGGAAATTAACGTGATACAGAGCTGAGGATCGACTAGGTAAATGAACCTTGAGATATTTCGATTCGAACAGCCGCTCAATGTTCGTGTGTTCGAACGGGTTTCGAACCCCATTATAGTCTATGGGGAACAGATACTCGTTAAGGGGGAAACCCAAATCCGTGTCTGGAGGGTCACCAAGTCCACTATGACACCCCAGGAAATGATGCCAACACCTCTGGAATGACACTGGGACAGCAGGGGAAGCATGTCTGGGGGCATCTAACACACCAAAGACCCTCTATTACCCCAACATCACAGCCTAACAACTACACACTTTACACACTCAATACCACCTCTCTGACAGTAGGAAAACACCTTGAAACATGTGTATTTGGCACTTGCAGTGAGGAGAGCTTGTCACCAGCAGTGAATTTGGCCCTTGTAGTAAGTTGAGGTTGGCACCAACATTTGTTTTGAAAATCAGGGTGGATTGAGCCTCTAACCAGCAGAGTTTGGGCAAATTCATGGTGGAGGGAGCCTCTAAAAACCCCAGTTTGGACCAATTCATGGTGGAGGGAGCCTCTAAAAACCCCAGTTTGGACCAATTCATGATGGAGGGAGCCTCTAAACAGCCCAGTTTGGGCAAATTCATGGTGGAGGGAGCCTCTAAAAACCCCCAGTTTGGACCAATTCATGGTGGAGGGAGCCTCTAAAAACCCCAGTTTGGACCAATTCATGGTGGAGGGAGCCTCTAAAAACCCCAGTTTGGACCAATTCATGGTGGAGGGAGCCTCTAAACAGCCCAGTTTGGGCAAATTCATGGTGGAGGGAGCCTCTAAACAGCCCAGTTTGGGCAAATTCATGGTGGAGGGAGCCTCTAAAAACCCCAGTTTGGACCAATTCATGGTGGAGGGAGCCTCTAAAAACCCCAGTATGGACCAATTCATGGTGGAGGGAGCCTCTAAAAACCCCAGTTTGGACCAATTCATGGTGGAGGGAGCCTCTAAAAACCCCAGTTTGGACCAATTCATGGTGGAGGGAGCCTCTAAAAACCCCAGTTTGGACCAATTCATGGTGGAGGGAGCCTCTAAAAACCCCAGTTTGGACCAATTCATGGTGGAGGGAGCCTCTAAAAACCCCAGTTTGGACCAATTCATGGTGGAGGGAGCCTCTAAAAACCCCAGTTTGGACCAATTCATGGTGGAGGGAGCCTCTAAACAGCCCAGTTTGGACCAATTCATGGTGGAGGGAGCCTCTAACCAGCAGAGTTGGTGGAAATTAGGGTGGAGGGAGCCTCTAACCAGCAGAGTTGTGGGAAAGCAGGGTGGAGGGAGCCTCTAACCAGCAGAGTTGGTGGAAATCAGGGTGGAGGGAGCCTCTAACCAGCAGAGTTGTGGGAAAGCAGGGTGGAGGGAGCCTCTAACCAGCAGAGTTGTGGGAAAGCAGGGTGGAGGGAGCCTCTAACCAGCAGAGTTGGTGGAAATCAGGGTGGAGGGAGCCTCTAACCAGCAGAGTTGGGGGAAATCAGGGTGGAGGGAGCCTAGTATTAGCAGAATTGTGCAACGCTTATGGTGGATGAGTATGAGGATGCGGAGGAATTGGAGAGGTTGAGTACAGACATGGAGTTTCATGTTGGGGTGCTTTACACAGGTGGGCACAAAAATGAAGGCTCTATCCAGTAGTGGTTCATTTTTATCAAAGTGAGCCGGTCGGCACTCTCAGCTGACAGACGGGTGCGCTTGTCAGTGATGATGCCACCGGCTGCACTGAACACCCTCTCAGATAGGACGCTGGCGGCAGGACAGGACAGCACCTCCAAGGCATATAGGGCAAGTTCAAGCCACAGGTCCAACTTCGACACCCAATACGTGTAGGGCGCAGAGGGGTCGGAGAGGACAGGGCTGTGGTCGGAAAGGTATTCCCGCAACATGCGCCTATACTTCTCACGCCTGGTGACACTAGGACCCTCCGTGGCGGCACTTTGGCGAGGGGGTGCCATCAAGGTGTCCCAGACCTTAGACAGTGTGCCCCTCGTTTGTGTGGACCGGTGAGAACTTGGTTGCCTACTGGAGGAACTGCCCTCCCTGCCGCCAACGTCACATGCTGGAAACATCTCCATCATATCCTGCACCAATTGCCTGTGGCAAGCATTGATGCGATTGGCCCTCCCCTCTACCGGAATAAAAGACGAGATGTTGTTTTTATACCGGGGGTCAAGGATAGCAAAGATCCAGTACTGGTTGTCCTCCATGATTTTGACAATACGCTTGTCGGTTGTAAAGCACCCCAACATGAACTCAGCCATGTCTGCCACAGTGTTAGTTGGCATGACTCCTCTGGCCCCACCGGAAAGTTCAATCTCCATTTCCTCCTCATCCTCCATGTCTACCCATCCGCGCTGCAACAATGGGACGATTCGAAGTTGCCCGGAAGCCTCCTGTATCACCATCACATCATCGGACAACTCTTCTTCCTCCTCCTCCTCCTCCTCCTCCTCCTCCTCCATTAAACGCAGTGAAGCGGACAGATGTGTGGACCTACTCTCCAGCTGTGACGGATCGGATGCTATCCCTAACTCCTCTGTGTGATCTGAGTTATCCCTGATGTCAATCAGGGATTCTCTCAGAACACACAAGAGCGGGATTGTAAGGCTCACCATCGCATCCTCAGAGCTCACCCTCCTTGTGGACTCCTCAAAGACCCGTAGGATGTCACAAAGGTCTCTCATCCATGGCCACTCATGGATGTGAAACTGAGGCAGCTGACTTTGTGGCACCCTAGGGTTTTGTAGCTGGTATTCCATCAAAGGTCTCTGCTGCTCAACCACTCTATTCAACATCTGAAACGTTGAGTTCCAGCGTGTGGGGACGTCGCACAAAAGCCGGTGTTGTGGCACATGCAGGCGTTGCTGGAGAGATTTTAAGCTAGCAGCGGCTACTGTCGACTTGCGAAAGTGGGCGCACATGCGCCGCACTTTCACCAGTAGCTCTGGAACATTGGGGTAGCTCTTTAGGAAACGTTGCACCACTAGGTTGAAGACGTGGGCCAGGCATGGAACATGTTGGAGTCCGGCAAGCTCCAGAGCTGCTACCAGGTTCCGGCCGTTATCACAAACGACCATGCCTGGGCCCAGGTGCAGCGGCTCAAACCATATTGCCGTCTCATCGAGGAGGGAATCCCTCACCTCGGAGGCAGTGTGCTGTCTGTCCCCCAAGCTGATCAGCTTCAGCACAGCCTGCTGACGTCTACCAACGCCAGTGCTGCAACGTTTCCAACTCGTAGCTGGGGTCAATCTAACAGCGGAGGAGGAGGCGGTAGAGGAGGAGGAGGAGGGGGGTGTTCTTCTCGTGTCCCTGCCAGGAATGTTAGGCGGGGAGATGAGGTACACCGGGCCAGTTTGGGAAGCAGTCCCAGCCTCAACTACATTCACCCAGTGTGCCGTCAGTGAAATGTAGCGTCCCTGTCCGCATGCACTTGTCCACGCGTCGGTGGTCAAGTGGACCTTTGTGCAAAGCGCGGAACTAAGGGCCCGCCTGATGTTGAGTGACACGTGCTGGTGCAAGGCGGGGACGGCACACCGGGAGAAGTAGTGACGGCTAGGGACGGCATAGCGAGGTGCCGCAGTTGCCATCAGGTCCAGGAAGGCGGGAGTTTCAACAAGCCGGAACGCCAACATCTCCTGGGCCAGCAGTTTAGCGATGTTGGCGTTCAAGGCTTGCGCGTGTGGGTGGTTAGCAGTGTATTTCTGCCGCCGCTCCAATGTCTGAGAGATGGTGGGTTGTTGTAAAGAAGCGCCTGATGGTGCCTTTGATGGTGCAGGAGAAGGAGATAAGACAGGAACAGGGGAGGATGAGGAAGAAGTCAACAAAGTGGCGGAGGCAGATGAAGTGGTGTCCTGGCTCGTCCTTTGGTGTTCATCGCCAGCACAGTCGGCAGTGGCAGAGGCAGTGGCAGTGGCGTGAACGGCAGGCGGCCTTTGTCCTGCCGTTGCTGCCTGCCACTGATTCCAGTGCTTGGATTCCAAATGACGGCGCATTGAAGTGGTGGACAGGTTGCTCTTCTCAGAGCCCCTAATCAATTTCGAGAGGCAAATTGTGCAGACAACACTATATCTGTCCTCGGCGCATTCCTTGAAAAATCTCCACACCTTCGAGAAACGTGCCCTCGAGGTGGGAGTTTTGCGGGGCTGGGTACGAACTGGAACATCTTGGGAGATTCCGGGTGTGGCCTGGCTTCGCCTAAGCTGCTGACCTCTGCCTCTAGCTACCCTTTTTGGTGCTGCACCTGCCTCAACATCCACACTACTTTCCCCGCTTGACATCCCCCCTGTCCAGGTCGGGTCAGTGTCCTCATCATCCACCACTTCCTCTTCCAACTCCTGTCTCATCTCCTCCTCCCGCACAATGCGCCGGTCAACTCGATGCCCTGACGGCAACTGCGTCACATCATCGTCGATGAGGGTGGGTTGCTGGTCATCCACCACCAAATCGAACGGAGATGGAGGAGACTCTAGTGTTTGAGCATCTGGACACAGATGCTTCTCTGTTAGGTTCGTGGAATCGTGACGTGGAGAGGCAGGTTGAGGGACAATGAAAGGAGCGGAGAACAGCTCTGGGGAGCAGGGACAGTTGGGGTTATTGTTCTGTGAAGCTTGGGAATTTTGGGAGGAAGGAGGACAAGACTGTTGGGTAATAGGAGGAGAGGAGGCAGAGTCTGACTGGCTGCTGGACAATGTGCTGTAAGCGTTCTCTGACAGCCATTGCAAGACCTGTTCCTGGTTCTCGGGCCTACTAAGGTTTGTACCCTGCAGTTTAGTTAATGTGGCAAGCAACCCTGGCACTGTGGAGTGGCGCAATGCTTGCTGCCCCACAGGAGTAGGCACGGGACGCCCTGTGGCTTCACTGCTACCTTGCTCCCCAGAACCATTCCCCCGACCTCGCCCACGGCCTCGTCCACGTCTCTTTCCGGGAGCCTTGCACATTTTGAATTCCCAGTTAGAAATTGGCACTATATACCAGTAGCAAAAATTGTGGGTGCACGTAACCCCAATATATTCTTTGAATTCCCAGTCAGACAATGGCACTATATACCAGTAGCAAAAATTGTGGGTGCACGTAACCCCAATATATTCTTTGAATTACCAGTCAGAAACTGGCACTATATGGCAGTAGCAAGAAATGAGGGTATTTATAACCCCAATATATTCTTTGAATTCCCAGTCAGACAATGGCACTATATACCAGTAGCAAGAAATGAGGGTATTTATAACCCCAATATATTCTTTGAATTACCAGTCAGAAACTGGCACTATATGGCAGTAGCAAGAAATGAGGGTATTTGTAACCCCAATATATTCTTTGAATTCCCAGTCAGACAATGGCACTATATGGCAGTAGCAAAAATAGTGGGTGTATATAGCCCCAATTCTATTGCTAGGGGACTTGCAGGGTATTTCTGGGGTGAAGGTGGGGGGGGGGGGGCACACCGTTGGAACGGGTATCGGGGGTATATATCGGGTATACGGGAATACACTGACAGTGTATTCCATTCAGGATCCTGGGAAAGCTGGGTTGCGGCGATTGAGCCCGTCAGTGCCACGTTACACTGACAAGCTTCTCCCTGGAATTTAGCTCTTACAAGAGCTGTTGGTTGTCTTCTCCTTCCTATCCTAGCCTGTCCCTGCCTACCCAGAATCTAACCCCTAGCTAACTGGACGGAAACCTCCGTCCCCGGTGAATTGCAAGCTCAGAATGACGCGAAGCTGGGCGTCGCTGTTCTTTTAAATTAGAGGTCACATGTTTTTGGCAGCCAATGGGTTTTGCCTACTTTTTTCAACGTCACCGGTGTCGTAGTTCCTGTCCCACCTACCCTGCGCTGTTATTGGAGCAAAAAAGGCGCCAGGGAAGGTGGGAGGGGAATCGAGTAATGGCGCACTTTACCACGCGGTGTTCGATTCGAATATGCCGAACAGCCTAATATCCGATCGAACATGAGTTCGATAGAACACTGTTCGCTCATCTCTATTAATTTTATAGTTTGACAGGGTGGGTTAGATGTTTAATTCAGATCAGGTTGGGGAGAGAAACCACAGGGTAAGTCACAAAGAACAAGTCATCTGCATAGGTAGCCACTTTCTATATATTACTATTGCGGCTGGTCACAGACCGCTTGACTCGAGTATAAGCCGAGGGGGGGGCTTTTTCAGCACAAAAACTGTGCTGAAAAACTCTGCTTATACTTGAGTATATACGTTTTTTGGGGGGGGTTTTAGCCCCCATAGGGGACTTAAGCTAGCACTTAAGTGCAGTACTACAGTTTTGCATTCTATGGTAAAATCCTTACGTTACTCTTCAGCCCTGCCACAGGCATGTCTGAGAAGTCATATAGCATTGGTGGGTCTGGGAGGCACCAGAAGGCTCCTCATTGCCATAGCAATGGAACAGCTCCAACGATATAGCAGTGGGGAGCTGTTCCATAACCAAACAAGAGGCTGAAAGTGAATGTTACTTCACAGATACCATGGTTACTTTTGACCATGTAATTTTATAGGTTAATTGTCCATGATTGGAGCTGTCTCCAATCATGGACACTGCTGCCAGGTCCCTGCTGTATAAAACAGCTATATATATATATATATATATATATATATATATATATATATATATATATATATATATATAATCTCACTAAGAGGCTTTAAACCTTTGCATGGCATTTTGCACCAGAGCTCCACAGCCAGCTTTGCTGTTTTAGGCCGGGTTCACACGGAGTTACGTGCCGCGAGATTTGGCACGTAGACGCCGCGTGACCCTTTGCGTGCCGTACACGCTCCCATTCATTTCAATGGGAGCGGGGAGCGTATGCGCCGCGCTAGTTTGCGGCCGTGAATAAATGCACGGCCGCAAACTAGCGCGGCGCATACGCTCCCCGCTCCCATTGAAATGAATGGGAGCGTGTACGGCACGCAAAGGGTCACGCGGCGTCTACGTGCCAAATCTCGCGGCACGTAACTCCGTGTGAACCCGGCCTTATACAGCAGGGACCTGGCAGCAGTGTCCATGATTGGACACTGAAGCCCTTATTGACTATCATCCTGTATGGCGGATTCTCTCACTCCGTCCTTCCCATTCCACTAGCCGGTTTCCTCCTTGAAATATCTCAGGGTTCATTTACCTAGTCGATCCTCAGCTCTGTATCACGTTAATTTCCCTGCCTATATATATATATATATATATATATATATATATATATATATATATATATATATATATATATATATATATATTGTGTGTGTATTGTGGTCCTTCCTGAGTCTTGTCCCCTATTGGGAAAAAGTAAATGTAAAAATAACCTGCCACAAAAAGGCCTTTTTTCCATATTCATACAATATATAAAAAAGTAAATAATGAAATTGTATAGAACAGTGCACATTTGTTATCGGCATGTCCTTAAAAACTGTACAATAAAACTAAAACATTAGTTAACCCACTGTGTGAATGTCTTAAAACAAACAAAAAAAAAAATATTAAAGGTATTTTCCCATCTCAGTATTTCAGCAGCTTTGCCGGTAGTCTCTTCTCACTTCCTGTATTTCTCCCCACGCCCCCCCCCCCCCCCTTCCTGCTGAACGGGACACAGAACGCTAATGCAGGTCAGATAATATGCAGCTGCTTGTACAGAATGGGCTCAGTGTTATCTGTATGTTTACATAGAGAGATAACAGACCAGGTTTTATCAGCAACCTGCAATTAGCTGACCGATTGTCGTGCCGCCAGGAGCATTGAGTAAGTGAAGGCACTTGTCTATAGGTCAATGGTTATGGCAACGCTGTGTAAGCAAAGGAAGGAATAAGTTCACATAGCAGGAGAACAAAGCAGCATTTCTAAAGCAGTATATTTAGGAAGAGTCTTCAATTTACATAAGCTACCAGTATAGATAGGATCCTTGAGATAGGACAACCCCATCAAGTTTTTTTTTTTTTTTTGCTATATTGAGTTACAAAATGTAGAATAAATGAAAATAAAGAAAAAGCTGAGAGAGCGCTGCTATTGGTAATTCAATAAATGAATCAATAACGTAAACGCAAAGGTAGTTTATTGGTTCCAATGGACATAAAAATAAGGCAACACGTCTCCACGCAGGACCAGCTTCTTCATCATGCCGCTACATATAATACATAAAAACATAATACCAAAAATATACATTTAGAAGGCTAAAAGCCATAGCAAAGAAATAAAATCTTATCTCAAAAGTTCTCAGGTAAGGTCCTAAATATGCAAACAAGAATATATATAAAAATAGAAATGGATAAAAAGGTATGTACACGTATGTATGCTACATAAGAAGAGGAGGTGCTGATGTCACGGAAAGGGAGGGGGCGCGTGCGTTAAGCTCACGAGCACGGGAGGTAAGGAAGAGGCAGAGTGAAGAGGCAGACGCAGGTTCAGCAAAACGGGGACCCGACCTGCAAGTAAAATGATATGTGGAGAAAAAGTAGGTGACTAAGTAACAACTAGAGGGAGCCACTATGTTGGGTGGGATATGATTGAAAGACAACAAAGAGGCTTAAAGGGTAGAAAAGAGAGAAATCGTTTCTCTCTTTTCTACACTTTGAGTCCCTTTGTTTTGTTGAAACTCATTGCCTTATTTTATGTCCATTGGAAACAATAAACTACTTTTGTGTTAGTTATTGATTCATCAATTGATTTACCAACAGCAGCGCTCCCGAATTCTCCCAGTTTTTTTCTTATTCATTTATGCTACATGTCCACATACATTGTAGGTTGGTGCCTGGGTAAGAGCTGCAGCTGGTTTGCTAGGCCCCTACCCTGAGCCTGACACTTTGCTTACGGATGCCAGGTCTACATCTTTTTCCTGTTCAATATTTAAAATACAAAGCACAACTGGTCCTGCAAACAATAAACCCTCACTCAGCTCTGTCAACAGAGAAAACAATAAAAATGTTGCACCTCTCAGAAGAAGGGGATACAAAAACATTTTTTTTTCAAAATTGATTTTTATTGCGCAAAATTAGGTATTGTAGTAATAATAATGACCCGTACAATAAAGGTAACATGTTACTTTGCTGTATGGTGAAGGGCAAAAAAGTTAATGTTAAAGAGCCATGCCAGAATAAATTTTACGTCTTTTTCAATCCCCCCCATGTGTACCATATGTAATCTGCGCAGCTTGCATATTTACTTTTTGCCATTCACTTTGTATTCAGATTTTGAAAAATAATGCTCACTTTACCCCTTGACAAGTTCTTTAAGGATGCTGTTTTCACTTGACTGGTAGGGGTTCTTCAAACGTGACATGGTGTCCAAATACAATACAATACAACTAAACCTGTGCTCTATAAGGCAAACAGTACTTCTTCCCTTCTGCGTCCTGCAGTCTGCCTAAACAGCAGGTTATGCCTACATATGACACTGTTGTATCACTTCATGTCATACTGTATATGGGTATAAACTGCTGGAGGCAGAGGGAAAGGAACGCTATTTGATTTTTGGAGCACAGATTTAGACTTTGGTGTTTATATGCCATGCCACTTTTGCAAAACACTGCAAATGCCAGTAAAGTGCAATCCTTGTGACTGCTTTTTTGGAAATTGCACACCTCAAGGAATATATCCAGGAGTGTAGTGACCATTTTTATTCCCCAATTGTTGCATTGATTTATTTTCCACAATGAATGCACAGCGTCATTTCAGGGCCCAATATGTTGCGTCAAAAATGAACGCTCTAAAAGCTGTTGTACTCTGGATAACCCTCTTAACGGTTTTTGGAGTGCATCTCTGCTGACACAAGCTGAGCACAAGATATTGGGTACAGAAATGGCATATGAAAATTTCAGTTTTCTCTTTTCACATTAATCTTTGGGAAGCGCTGTTGGGGTCAAAATGCTAACTATACCATTTGATAAATTCCTGTATGAAATGGCACAGTGGACAGGTCAAGGCACAAGTGAGAGAGAGGGGAGCAGCTCTCAATACAGAAGCAAGGGAAAGAATAAAGAGATGCAGGATATCACATCGGTCAGCTGTACAAAGCTGCTCCTGGTGCCCCCTACTGGGATATGAGCTGTAGTGGTGGTGTCTGGCTGCTATACAGAGAATGGATCTTTCTGCTTCTGGCCCTGTATAGCCTATAGGGACAGAAGCTGGTCTATACAACTGGTTGGTTCAGGGCCGGACGTTTGTATCACTGATAACTTAGCTCATTGAGTCCATTCTTGTTCTGTTCTTTTGCTTTTATCTTCTCTGTGACATTAATTTAATAGACATGTCTTTCATTGAAATTTCTCCCAACTAGTACTTGAAATGTTCAGGTGAAATATGTCCGTCATGTTCACAGACACAAGAAATCAATAAGAAATGGTACAATTAAAGTATGGGTAAGTCAATTGCTTAGACAACGCTACTGGTATACGGTAGTATGGAAATCCACCTTTGTACTGACATATGACAACACATTTCAAAGGCACACCGCCCCCTTCATCCTGCAGATCTAGTGTAGACCAAGCAAAAATGCTGAGTATAAAATACAAAACCACATATGGATATAAACTTACAAACTCAGGGCTCGTTCACATCTGTGCCCGGGACTCCGTTCTGCAGGTTTCCGTTTCCTGCACGAAAGCGGGCAGGAGACGGAAACCTGCCGGCATCTTTCAAACCCATTCATTTGAATGGGTTTGAAAAGTGTCCGACCGTGAGCGTTTTATTCTTTCCGCAGCGGAACAGGTGTGTTTTTTTTTTTTTTTTAACTGGACAGAGAGTCGGACATGCAGGACTCTGTGTCCGGTTTAAAGAAACCGTTTTCGCCGCGGAGAGCATAAAACGCTCACTGGCGCTCACGGCCGGACTCAGCATGACAGGTTTCCAGGAAACAGGACAGGAAACCTCAGAACGGAGACCAGATGCTGGTGTGAAAGTCGTATACAACTTATAAATATAGTAAATAAACAATACTATGAAAGAAATTTCAATATTTTATATAAACAAATTAGTAAAAATCCACCATGTACCATAGTAATTAAAAAATAATTTATATTGGACCATTAAATGGATAAATCTATAATGAATAAAAATCCTATGGCGAAAAATCTCGAAGAAATATAATGGACTTGGTTGATTGAAAAATATATGGCTAGTGCCCTGTAAATGGTATATGAATACATTTAAATCTAGAAATACACCCACATATACACTAAACAGGGATCACCCAAATGAAACTTACTGGTAAGACTTGCTGATAAGAATAGTGATCTCCCGCAAGCTGTGTAGAGAATGCTGACTCAGCATCTAGGAAATCATTGCACATGAGCTGACTCTATATGTGCTCTGACAGGACAGTTATGACACAGTAGCTCGTGCGCAGTCACGTCTAGGCCAGAGCACCCCGTCTCCCGGCATCCGAGATCCTACAGGCTGTAAAGTCACTTCAAATTCTTTTACACCACCTGAAGTACTAGCAGAAACTGAGATATTACTAGTTCAAGGGATCCTGTCATTGCAGAAATGCAGTTTGAAATAAGCATATTTTCCAATAGCCTTTCTAAAGGCTCCTAAATGGCATTGCATAAGCGCCAGTAGTATCATGGAGGCGCATTACATAAGCTCTTATGCGATCATGATCATCCTCCAAAGCTTCAACTCTGGCAGCTATGGAATGTAGATCTTTGCGTACTTCAGATATCTCTGCCTGGCAGGTCTCGGTTACTTCACATATGAGAGATCTGAAATCGCTTTGTAGGCAACTGAGAGAGGAAAGTCGACCACTATGATGGAGCATGGAAAGAGTTCATAGCAGAGATCTGAGATACCAGTAAAGGGGTTGAGGGCAGTGCACTTGTGGGGTACAGGGGGATTTGTATCAGAGGGACCTCAGGATCAGAATCCTCATCACACTTTTCAGATTTTTATTTGAGTAAAATGTTGAAAACCATGTATCCTTTTCCTTCCACTTCACAATTATCTGCTACTTTGTGCTGGGCTATGACTTAAAATCTCAGTAAGATACATTTAAAGAGGACCTTTCATCAGATCAGACACATGCAGTTTTATATACTGCTGGAAAGCTGACAGTGCGCTGAATTCAGCGCACTGTCGGCTTTCCCGATCTGTGCCCGGTGTAAAGCGCTATCGGTCCCGGTAAAGTAGGGCTTTACAGTCAGAAGGGCGTTTCTGACACTTAGCCAGGGACGCCCTTCTGCCCAGCAGCGCCTATCGCGCTGTGCTCTAAGACTGGGGGCGTTCCTCCCTGCTCACACAGTACAGCACGATAGGCGCTGCTGGGCAGAAGGGCGTCCCTGGCTAAGTGTCAGAAACGCCCTTCTGACTGTAAAGCCCTACTTTACCGGGACCGATAGCGCTTTACACGGGCACAGATGGGGAAAGCCGACAGTGCACTGAATGCACTGAGTGCACTGTCAGCTTTCCAGCAGTATATAGAACTGCCTGTGCCCAATCTGATGAAAGGTCCTCTTTAAGTTTGGTTGTAAAGTGACAAAATGGGTATGAATACTTTTGCAGGCCCCTGTATACACACATACCATAGGGGCCATCCCAGTTCAGAATAGGTGATGGATATGGTTCTGCCCCTCTAGAATATTTGTCTATTATCCATGTGGCTCCATTTTTCATCTATCTATCTATCTATCTATCTATCTATCTATCTATCTATGTAATCTATCCTCATATCTGAGAGTTTGCTAAAGTTGTATACAGTCTAGACAAGTCTGTGAGATAAATGCAACAATAGCATGTATCATTCACAGGCAGTAAGCAGAGATCTTGAAAAGTTTAAAGGGATTCTACCACTAAACCAACATTTATTTCTAATTGCCACGTTGAGATAGCCTTAAGAAAGGCTATTCGTCTCTTACCTTTAGACGTGGTCTCCGTGGTGCCGTTCCTTAGAAATACCAGTTTTAACCGGTATTCAAATGAGTTCTCCACAGCAATGAGGGTGGGCAGGCAGTCATTTTTGGGAGGCCTCTCTTGCTCTTGTAGTTCAATACAGAAGTGTACTGCGCAGGCGTCGAGACGGAAGACAGAAGAGGCAGGGTTGCATCTGAAGATGGAGGCATCGCTGGAACAGGCTCTCGGGCAGCAGTGGGGTTGCCGTTTGAGCGCTGGGACCCGCCCTCATTGCTGCGGAGAACTCATTTCCATACCAGTTAAAACCGGTATTTCTAAGGAACGGCACCGCGGAGACCACGTCTAAAGGTAAGAGACGAATAGCCTTTCTTAAGGCTATTCCGACGTGATAATTAGAGAAAATGTTGGTTTAGTGGTAGAATCCTTTTAAAGGGGGTTACCTGGGTCCAAACAGATTTATTTTTCTCACTGTTGGCCTATCTACAGTGCTTTGGTTGGTCTTGAGCTCGCTGCGTCATAATGCGCTGTATTACAATGAGTTCTATTCCCAGTCTTCATGGATGGATCATGGTCATGTGAATAACTCCTAAATATGGTTCAGGACTTGTACACCAGCTTTTAGTGAAAATTAATCTAATTAGCCTCTTAAGTTTAGTAAATTTCTCCTTCTCTTTGTTAAAGGTTGTAGTTTTCTTATACATTGATAAGCAGCGTATGTTATTATGTTACCATATTGTAAATCTGGCAGGTTTGTCACCAGAGATCAGCAGAACTGCCATAGATGTACAGAAGGATTATGACCCTTGAGTTTATCTGCCTGCTATTCCATTAAAAATCTGTACAAATAAGCAGTATTGTACTTATTCTTGTATTCTTGTTTCCGTGTAAAGATAAAAAAATTCCATCTCTTGAACAAAGAAAACCCCATTCATATGCATGGAATGCTGAAACGTGGCAGTGGAGTCTATATACCTAGACTACCAGCAATATACAGCGCAGAGAGTTGAACAGAAGATCACATATAGATGAATGGAATCTAGTTCTGCAGCACTGAAGTTTCCAGAGAGCAGTAGCTGTCACTCAGCCGCAGAGAAGCATACACCCACTGTAATCTGTGTGTAAGGGCTTGCCCTGCTGTTCTGCATCATCTTGCGTTTGGGGCCTAGTAAGCATTTGAAGGTAAATGCAGCTGTCTCATTTATTGGGTTTGGCTTCTTTTGAAGGGATCATTTTTGTGCGGAGCTGTGTGTACTCTGCTTTTATTATGATCCCACTGTGCTGGTATATCATTCAGCCTGGGATCTCAGGGGGTACGGATGTGATGATGTCATCAGTCGCCGCTCTGGGGTCATTAGGGTGCAGAGGCCTCACTGCCTGTTCTTTACCCTCATGTCCTCTCTCCTGCTGTCCATGATAGAAGTGGGGGGAATGGGGTGTCTTTGTTATATCACATTGGATGGATTTGGATATTGTATGATGACTGAGATGAAAATGGCTGTATTTTGTGGCCCTGCTTTTTCCTTGATGGTTTTCTAAGTTAGTACATTCTGTATCGCCTCTGACTTTGTGCCATATGTAACATATTTGACACCCAATGCCAGAATCCTTTTTGTGCAGTTGTAAGACTTTTATCGCAAAATCCTCTGCAACACCTAACTGGCATCCCAGCATGCCCAGTATTTTCCCTGTCCTATATGCCAGAATCTTCTCTGTCCTGTGTCAGTGTTTGACTCTCTGCAAAAAGTTATATTGTGTGTAGACGCTCCTAAAAAATCTTTCATCCTCTGATTCATTGTGTATTTCAAGGAGCCTGTGTCCGGACTTGCTCGTACAGCAAAGCTCCTCACACGCAGCAAGTCCAGACCCATGGGCCTCCCCCCCCCCCCCCCCCCCCAATTACCAGAGCTGTCTCTCTTCAGAGTGCTGCTTTGCTTGAAAAGATTGAAAAGCACTTATTTATACAGACATGGACATGCCCAATACAAAGTACCCCTAAAGAAAAAAGTTCCAACCTAGTACTCCCAAAGTAGCAATTTGTTATATTGACAAAATGTAGAGGCCCCACTAGCGGTTATATGAACTCCTTAACCAGCTGCTGTCATATACTTTAACTGATTTTAGTTCTTTTCGGAAATTCCTGTTCTAAAATCCACTTTTGTCCACTTTTTTTTTTCTCTCACTGGAGTACGGGTGTGTATGGGTTCTCGTAAAGCAGGGATACTGAATGTAGTTACTTTGGACAGTTATCTCTGCCATTATAAATTGCAGAAGAGTACTTATTTCATATGACCCCAACGTTGCTTGTTTATATACAGTATATCATTTCTATAGGTACCAGTTAAAAACACAGCTGAGATTGGGAGAAGCTACACCTGCATATAAATATTTCTATTCCAACTGCTTTTATTTTGATATCTTTTGGAAATGAAACAGAAAAAAAATCTTGGTGTATACAGTAGATGACTCTTGTATTTTGTATGACACCAGAAACACTGTTCTGCATTTTACGCAAACACTATCGTTGGTGTCCGTGGATATTGTCCCCACAAGATTTTAGCAACGGACACTAGCTGGTCCGTTTGCAATTTCCATTCATTTCAATGTGATTTAATCTGTGTCCTTTAGTGTCTGTTTACAACTATGTCTGTTTTTTTCAAGCGGACGCAAAAATCCTACATGCAGGACTTGTCTGTCTATTTGAAAAAATGGACAGCAAGTGTCCGTAATTTTTTATTTTTTTTTCTTTACATTGAGGTCTATGGGCAATGGATATATAACAGACAGTAAACTGATAGCAATTAGAGATGAGCGAACACTGTTCGGATCAGCCGATCCGAACAGCACGCACCCATAGAAATGAATGGAAGCACCTGTGACGCTGACTTTGCGTCTGTTATGATAGGTCTTCGTTTTTGTTTTCTTGTTTTGTTTTTTTTTGTTTGTTTTTTTATAACTGACACCTTCTGAGCAGACACCAACAGTAGTGTGTATCCTACCTTAACCTTTCTTCAACCTGAGTTTTCTGATTTATGGAAACCTGGGCAGTACAGAGAGATTCATATAAACAGTGTGTAGATTAGTGGTTACATGGTTTCAAATCAGTTGATTCTATTAACATGTATACCTACAGTATACCACAACTTCTTAAGTAAGTTGAACCAGTGGTGGTTGTTGGAAGCAGTCAGTAATATTGTAAACAATTTTCCCCATCGCTTAAGATAAGATAATCCTTTAATAGTCCCACAATGGGGAAATTTCAGTGATACAGTTTCATGGATGGTACAATAGTATATAACAAGAGAGAAAACACATACAAGCTCATGGCAGATAGAGAAATACTAGGAATCATAGCAACTTAAAAAGAAAGAAACACAGACACACTGCAGGATCATTTAGTTCTCTGTGTGGAGTGATGTTAATAACACAGCTGACTGTGGTTGGAGGACACGAGGAGGGGGGTCACAGTATGTAGATATAACAGGCAGAAAGTTTTTTTTGCAGAGGTGGGGGACATATGCAGCTATCATGATAACATGTGGTAGTTCCTTTGGTAGGTAGTGAGATCTCCTACTCACAGCTGATAGTTCGGTATCTTGCATCAGCACTATTGTCCATTAACCACAAAAAATGCCCCAAATGTCCTTAATCACAAGCCCTCCTCCTCTCTTCTTACCACGGTGTTCTACTGCCCAAAGAAGTCTGAAGCCATCCAGGTATACATGGTGCTGCTCTTGCCATGCTTCCATAAACTCATGGGTAGGTGGGTGATGGTAGGTTCCCAGGCTGCAACAGAGTCCCACGTGTCCACAGTAATAGAAAGAAATACCAGTCAGCTGTAGGCATCTTCACACATCAGCAATAGAAGCCAAAAATCATCTCCTTGAAAGAAGAAGTCCACACTTCCATGTAGGTTTCTCCTCCAGATTTCTCTGCCGTATGGTGAAACATGCTGTCCTTAGCTCGTGGGGGGATGGTAACAGGCACATGTGCACACAAGAAACTCCAGCTGAATCAGGTCTTGAGTCTTGTCCATGCTTAACAATAGAAACAAAAGGAAAAAAAATACTCCACAGGGTCTTCCATTCGATTTATAGTTGCTAATTCATAGTCCTAGTTTGCTTGGTTAGAGGATTCTTGAAGATACAGACAAAAAGAGTGAAAAGGAAAGATAAAGGTTGCGCTCAGCTTGGAGCTCTGTATCGAGGCAGCCACTCAATGCGGCGCCATCTTGGAGAGAAAAAAAAACTTACCAGAAGGTTGTAGGTAAGGAGCTGCAAGAAAACCCCTGGGAAGAGGAGTGTGCAGTGCTAGCTGCCATGTTGCATTTCCTTGTAGTGAATTTGCCTTTTAGAGACAAATTTTTGTAGCACAGACTGCAGAGGGGCAGAGTTAGATTAGACATAAAATTGGGAGAAAGGGTGAGTCTGTGTGTTGTAGAGGAACACACTTGTTTCAACCTTGGTGTCCATTGTCAGCAAGTACAGAAAACCTATGTGTTTTCCACCATCACAATACCCCCCTTTCTGTGGCAGGGACTTGTTCTTCTCCTTTGTATTCACTTGGGTTAATATTTGACTTGAATACATCTAAATTTCTGCTAAACCCATTTTGAGTTTGACCGTGTGAAGCGGCCAGATCCGGAAATTAAGGGAAGAAGTACATCTGCTGTGTGTGTGGGAGAGGATGTTCTGCAGCGCTTCGGAGAAGTCTTTGACTTTTGCTGGTACAGAGGTCACCAATCAGAGCCTGGAAGGAAGCTGCTGGGTACTTTCACTGCACAGAACTGGTAGCAGACCACACAGAGTCATTTGTCTCCTTAAAGAGACAGCAGATTAAACCGCAAACACACTATCAGGCCTGTAACTGTAAAGGGGCTCTATCATTGGGAAATTGGGATTTTAGATAGGGATATGCCTGAATAGCCTTTAAAAAGGCTGTTCAGGTGCTGCTACTAGATTTTGAAAACCGATATGCAAATGAACCTCTTCGTGCACCTTGGGCGTTCCCTAAGCCATCGTGCACCCACCTGCGTCATACCTTTGTAACACCCCCTCCTTTGCTTGTGCTCCTGTGATGCCCTCCTCCTCCGTAGGTGTGACTGCCTCCATTCTCTGTAGTCTCGATCCTACACTTTGAAATCTCGGGCATGCGCAGTAACGCACCGTTCTGAGCACTACTGCACATGCCCGAGCGCCATTTTCTTGTGCGCTTTCTTCCATTGTCCACAAGAAAATGGCGCTCGAGCATGTGCAGTAGTGCACAGAAGGGAGATTTCAAAGCGCATATTTATATTTATTTATTTTTTTACCGATTTCAAAGACATATTGGTAGGGAAAGTAAATTGTGAGCCGTATATGGGACAGTGATTGTCTGTAAAGTGCAGAATATGATGGCGCTATTCCAATAAGCATAATAAATAAATGATTTGTTTGGGTTTATTTTCCCATGCAAATTAGATGAAAATATATATATATATATATATATATATATATATATATATATATATATATATATATATTTTTTTTAGACAATCTGATTGTTATGTAGGCGCACCACTTTGTTAAATTGTTGTGCGCGTATTAATTTATATGCACCTTAAACTAGGTGTACTTTGCCCATTTTTTTTGCTAAAAAAGTGGCAATGGCAGCTTAATATCTGAAGGGGAAAAAAAGGTGCAAATGCTTCATATTTAAATAGCAAGGCAGAAATAGGCCGTAAAAAGGCACAATTTATGCCCCAAAAAGACACAAGTAGCATAATAAGTGTGCCCCTTTGTGTATAGATGTCTATAGGTTTGATCCTGATGAATGGTGGGCGACATAAAGATAAATAACAAATGACACGTGCGCACTCATCAATTTCTGTGGACTGAATAAATGGCTAAGTTCCACTTTGTATCTAGCTTGTCTTGCACGTGTACATTTGTCTCTTACAATTGGGATGGCAAAGACAGGTTTTTCACTCGGTGCGGAGGCTTGATCATTCTCCTGCTAGTTGGTGAAACGTTAAGTGTTTTTTGTGTCAAATAGTGATTAACTACCGATCAAAGAATCTGTGATTCATAGGTTAAAGAGTAGGCATTAGTTAGGTATTTACCAGGCCTATATGAGGTCCATGTTTGTGAGCAATCCACTGTATAAAGGTTTTACCATTTACACGACCTGTAGGAGGAGGCCTGTTGCTTGGTGAAGCTCCGCACCATCTGTACATCAGCGGTATTACCTTTGGGCTTATCACACTTGATAAAGGGCTGTGCTAAGCCCGAAACGCGTAGTGTTTGTGTTTTACCAAATAAAGCCGATTTGATCTTTACTGTGGTGGAAGCGCAATTCCTGAGACTTAGATCTCCCAGCGGGTCCATTTGTGGCCCTTTTCTCTATTGCTGATCGATATCATGCTGATGCAGGGTCACTGTCCCCATTCCACTATTGATGCACCAAAACCCGTTACATTTGGACACCCCCCACCCCCCATTTTCCTCCAAAAATTTTTGGGAAAAAAGTCTTTCAATCAGAAAAATTAACGTTATATGGAATATAATATCAGAAGACAGGTTAGCCACTGATTCACTTCATCGGCTATGTATCTTTATGAGAACGTGTTTATTATAATAGACATAAATTGATGGCACAGGCTGATAATTTTATCCAGCTCATTAAGTCTTTAATATAATTTTGATTCATGAATGGAAAATTATGGGCCGTTTGTTGCCAAGGGGCAAATTTGATATTTACCAGTGTGTGAAGTGAAGAGAAAATGAGGATGGGGGACATCCACCCAAAGGACTTCAGGGGACTATGTCTCACCCATTTTAAAATGTGGGAAACAGTCTGGACTGGGATATGTATAGTTGCAACTGCCTGTGAATATCCCAATGCCGACTGTTTTCAACTAGTGATATCTCTGGAAATCATACCGATAAAACAGCATCCGTTGTGTCATATGAATGAGATGAATTTCTACATTTTATAGTACGTGAGATACACCCTAATTTTCTCTTCGTTCCACATAGACTTTGTTCCGTTTACAATGAGAAAATGAAAAGCAGAGGATAGATGTTCTTAAAGTTTAGTTACAAAACTATTAGCAGGGATCCCTATAATTATTAAACCTTAACATTTATTGTAATAGTTAAAACACCGTCTCAAAAAAACCCCTAAACATAACAATCTTACCATAAGGGTTGTTAATCCGGATACAGAGGTGGAGTCATCTATTTAAAATTGGAGCTGCTGTGGGGGGTATGAGAGGTATATCAGCCGTGTAATTACACTAGACCCCAAAACAAGACACTAGCCCTAATAAGAGCTGTCCCACAACTGTCCCTATTGAATCCTATTTAATTCTCCTTCTAGGCCCTGTATATGGCCCTCCTCCAAGCATTACCTGCACTGGGAAGATATATATATATATATATATATATATATATATATATATATATATATATATATATCGGACTATAAGACGCACTGGACTATAAGACGCACCCAGGTTTTAGAGGAGAAAAATAGGGAAAAAAAAATTTCAGGCAAAAAATGGTAAAATATTTAATATATGGGAGTTGTAGTTTTGGAACAGCTGCAAGGCCACATTGACAGGTGACCCTGCAGCAGTACGGGGATGTATAGGGCGTTTTTTTTGTGGGGCCAGGTGTACTTTTTAGATATACCATTTTGGGAAATGTTTATTGCTTAGATCACCTTTTATTTAATTCAGAGGCAAAACAGAGAGAAAAACCCGGCGGTTTAGCACTTTTGATTTTGACGTTCACTGTACATAAAAATATTAGTAGACCGGGCATTTTCAGACACAGGGATACCTAATGTGTATGTTTCACAGTAATGTTATACTTTTATATGTATTCTAGGGAAAGGAGGTGAACTTTTATTTATTTTATTTATTATATTTTTTTTAAGTGTTTTTTTTTTTTTTTTACTATTTTAATATCCCCCGCCTAGGGGGCTTGAACCTGCAATCATTTGATTGCAAGTCCCATAGACGGCAATACAAGTGTATTGCCGTCTATGGGAGATTCTATACATTACTATCGCGGAGGGTCATAGACCAGCCGCGATAGTAATATATATCTATGACAAGCCTCGGAGCCTTCATTAGGCTCCCAGCTGTCATCGGAACAGGTCGGCTCCTGCGGCCTCGCCGTGCAGGAGCCGGCCTGCATCACTAAAGGTATGGGGCCGCTGGGGACCGGCCCCGGGGCTAACTGACTGCCAGGACCTGCAGAGGAGGAGCGGATTTGCAGCATGGCCGCGCTACTGTCACCGCTGGTTTTCTTCAGCGGCAGTATCGCGGCAATCTGCAGGCCCCGGCAGCTAAGACAGTCCCCGGCATCTGCTGTAATAGACCGGCGGATGCCGGGGAGTGTCTTAGCTGCCGGGGCCTGCAGTATTGTCACGCTCCTGCCGCTGAAGAAAACCAGCGGTGGCAGTATCGCGGCAATCTGCAGGCCCTGGCAGCTAAGACACTCCCCGGCATCCGCCGGTCTATTACAGCAGATGCCGGGGACTGTCTTAGCTGCCGGGGCCTGCAGATTGCCGCGATACTGCCGCTGAAGAAAACCAGCGGTGACAGTAGCGCGGCCATGCCACATTCAGACTATAAGACGCACCCTCATTTTCCTCCGAAATTTGGGGGGAAAAAAGTGCGTCTTATAGTCCGAAAAATACGGAGATATATATATATATATATATATATATATATATATATATATATATATATATATAATATTGCTGTTATTGTATTGTATTGCTGCTGGTTAGGGATGGGCACACAGCAAATGTTGTAGACTGTGCCAGTGAGGTGCAGAATATTTAATTATAAAATGAACATGTAGAGGATACGGGTCATAATTCTGGAGAAATCACTGCCCGACAGCCTTGTCATATAGCATTCCTAATTCTGATTATAAAATAATAAAATCCTGTATGATCTAGAAATGACCAGCAGTGTTGTGAGTGACAACTGATTATTTCTGCTCCTCCTTCAAAAGAAAGAGACAGGCTTTCTGTATAGTAAATGGTTAATCTAGAGCAGCTGAGATAAAGCCATCATCCCATCCATTTTGCAGGTAATGTAATACGTAGCGGTTTTCGCAACATGAGGACCTAGCCTAAAGGAGCAATAAACCTGATAAGTGGCTTACTTCACAATACAGATGTAACTACAGTATCTTCAACTAATAACGCATAACAAAAGACAGTGAAAGTAGAGCGTTTGATTCTGAACCAAAATGTAATTCAAAAAAATGTTGCTCCCTTTGTCTAACACCCCCCCCCCCAAAAAAAAAAAAAAAAAAAAAAAAACCTCTCTAAAGTTCCTGCCTCTAGGTGTCTCCCTTCTAGCTAATTTACAGTTCGCTCTCTGTGGCTAGGCTAGCTTTGTCTCTATAGATGCAAGACGGATCAGAGGAAGTCTAGGTTCACACATGTGCCTGATGTCCGCTCGGGGATTTTGTTCCCCATTCTGCTCTAAAAATGCATTTTTTACATATTTTTTGGGCAGAAACCAGGCGAACCCCATAGGCTATAATTTACTTATTTTTTCTTTAAGCAGATTAGGTTTCCGTTTCCTCGAGTGGACCCCACAAATAGAAACGCAAACACGGGTATGAACCTAGCGTAAGTGGGAAGGAGTTCTGTCTTCATACCGTGCATGCAAATGGGAAGGGATGATTCTTATCACAGACTCCTTACAGCACATCTGCAAACTGCTGAAACTGAACATTCTGCAGGATCTCACAGGTTGCAATGTAAGAAAAATCTTCCATGTACTTCTACCTACTTTTGGCTTCTTGTGGGGTTACAGATGGGATATTATTCATAGACCTGTAAGCAGCTTTTCTGACTGCTGTCATATATTGCTCATTTCCTGTGTCATGCCTACAGGGTAGATGCTAAAATATAGTACCTGCATATACAGTCCTATGAAAAAGTTTGGGCACCCCTATTAATCTTAATCATTTTTAGTTCTAAATATTTTGGAATTTGCAGCAGCCATTTCAGTTTGATATATCTAATAACTGATGGACACAGTAATATTTCAGGATTGAAATGAGGTTTATTGTACTAACAGAAAATGTGCAATATGCATTAAACCAAAATTTGACCGGTGCAAAAGTATGGGCACCTCAACAGAAAAGTGACATTAATATTTAGTAGATCCTCCTTTTGCAAAGATAACAGCCTCTAGTCGCTTCCTGTAGCTTTTAATCAGTTCCTGGATCCTGGATAAAGGTATTTTGGACAAACAATTCAAGTTCAGTTAAGTTTGATGGTCGCCGAGCATGGACAGCCCGCTTCAAATCATCCCACAGATGTTCAATGATATTCAGGTCTGGGGACTGGGATGGCCATTCCAGAACATTGTAATTGTTCCTCTGCATGAATGCCTGAGGATTTGGAGCGGTGTTTTGGATCATTGTCTTGCTGAAATATCCATCCCCGGCGTAACTTCAACTTCGTCACTGATTCTTGAACATTATTCTCAAGAATCTGCTGATACTGAGTGGAATCCATGCGACTCTCAACTTTAACAAGATTCCCGATGCCGGCATTGGCCACACAGCCCCAAAGCATGATGGAACCTCCACCAAATTTTACAGTGGGTAGCATGTGTTTTTCTTGGAATGCTGTTTCTTTTTGGACGCCATGCATAACGCCTTTTTTTTATAACCAAACAACTCAATTTTTGTTTCCAAAATGAAGCTGCCTTGTCCAAATGTGCTTTTTCATACCTCAGGCAACTCTATTTGTGGCGTACGTGCAGAAACGGCTTCTTTCTCATCACTCTCCCATACAGCTTCTCCTTGTGCAAAGTGCGCTGTATAGTTGACTGATGCACAGTGACACCATCTGCAGCAAGATGATGCTGCAGATCTTTGGAGGTGGTCTGTGGATTGTCCTTGACTGTTCTCACCATTCTTCTTCTCTGCCTTTCTGATATTTTTCTTGGCCTGCCACTTCTGGGCTTAACAAGAACTGTCCCTGTGGTCTTCCATTTCCTTACTATGTTCCTCACAGTGGAAACTGACAGGTTAAATCTCTGAGACAATGTTTTGTATCCTTCCCCTGAACAACTATGTTGAACAATCTTTGTTTTCAGATCATTTGAGAGCGGGCTGTCCATGTTCGGCGACCATCAAACTTAACTGAACTTGAATTGTTTTGTAGAAAGAAATGGTCCAAAATACCTTCATCCAGGATCCAGGAACTGATTAAAAGCTACAGGAAGCGACTAGAGGCTGTTATCTTTGCAAAAGGAGGATGTACTAAATATTAATGTCACTTTTCTGTTGAGGTGCCCATATTTTTGCATCGGTCAAATTTTGGTTTAATGCATATTGCGCATTTTCTGTTAGTACAATAAACCTCATTTCAATCCTGAAATATTACTGTCCATCAGTTATTAGATATATCAAACTGAAATGGCTGTTGCAAACACCAAAATATTTAGAACTAAAAATGATAAAGTTTGGGCACCCCTATTAATCTTAATCATAGGGCTGTATCTGCTCTATACTTGCAGTTCAGTGATGTTGCTTGTTGTTTTTATAGCTCCAGCATATTCTGCAGCACTTTACAAATTGTAAGGTTAAAGTACCGACATTACAGAGTAATAAATCCACACAATGGGAGTGAGCGCCCTGCTCACAAGAGCTTACAATTTATGAGGCACTAGCTGGTACCCTCGACTTCGTCTGCGGTGATTGTAGAAGTGGGTAAATACAGGCGCGGGTAAGGTTTTCGTACTGTGTATAAGGGATGGGATATGAAATGTAACTTTGTATCTTGTTTTTGCTGTAATTCTGAGAACACATGAGACTTTTGTGTTGAATGTAATTTGTATTTCAGCTGCTATACGGTGTTGTTATAAACTGTACATAGTGTCTTTGGGACAGAGGTATTTCAAGTGAATATACTTCGATATACGACGTTGTATGATTTGTTATTTTCCGCCAGTACATGTAAGTTTTGGGCACAGGATACTCTTGAGCAAGCCACATAAAGTCTGGCCCTGTGCATGACAGTTTAGTAACTCCATGTGCCTCTTATTAATAGCAATTAACCCCATAATGTCCTTCCCATTAACCCCTGTGTAAGAGTTACTGATAGAGATGAGCAAGTACTGTTCGGATCAGCCGATCCGAACAGCACGCTCGCATAGAAATGAATGGACGTAGCCGGCACGCGGGGGGTTAAGCGCGCCGGCTACGTCCAAGCGGAAGTACCAGGTGCATCCATTCATTTCTATGGCGCGTGCTGTTCAGATTGGCTGATCCGAACAGTACTCGCTCATCTCTAGTTACTGATATGTGAGAGACGTGGAGATAATAATTAAGTATCTTCATTACTGAGGTCTTTTATTAGAACCTCCATATGTCTCACATATTAGTAACCTTTATATGGGGCACACAGGGGTTAATATGAGGGACATGATGGGGTTTATTCCTATTAATGTGAGGCACACAGGGGTTAATATGAGGGACATGATGGGGTTTATTCCTATTAATGTGAGGCACATGGAGTTACTAACACTAAACTAATAACCCCAAATGCCTGACATTAATGAGAATAGGAACTAAAGGAAGTTAGCGCTGTGTTTCTTACTTTGTTTGCTAGCAGCTTCCTCTCCTCCTCAGGGAACGTTTGCAGGGTGCAGATGGGAGGAGCTATCACTATAGCAGGCAGGCAGAGACTTGAGTGATTAAGCTCCACCCCCTGGGTTTCCTGCACCCCTCTCATTGGAGGGCAGTGAGAGAAGGGGAGTGTCCTTATGCCTCAGCTCTAGCAGAGCACTGAAGGGACACTCAGACTTCATTTAACTGTTGCAGGTCCTGTGCTGCTGGTGTGCCAGTGAAATATGGCAGGAGTGCCACTCTTGGCACGTGTGCCAGGGGTTGCTGACCTCTGCTGTAGAGGGTAATATGAATTTTGTGGCTTGCTATGGTCCAAAGTGTGTGAGATTGCAGAGATAATGATGTGAGTTTGGGTTTTGTGGGGGTCCTGGGAAAAACGTATGTGCGCTATTGTGACGAAAAGTAGCCTATTGCGCAATCCAGTGTAGTAACTATGTTTGTGGAAAATTTCAGCCAAATCGGTGGAGCGGGTTTTGCGTGATTGACCGCCAAACATCCGAACATCCAAAGTCACAAACCCACAAACTCACAAACATTTCACATTTATAATATTAATAGGATAGTGGGTGACAAAAGGTAGCAGGGCAGCATAGTTGCCCCCAGTTTCATGTCCCGCTCCAGCTGTCAATTTATTGCCCCCCTCCAACTACCCCCACTGTTTAATGTCCCCCCCTCCAGCTGCTCCAGTTTCATGTCCCCTCTAGTTTCCCCCAGTTTAAACTGGGGCACCAGGAGAGGGACTTAATACTGTGGGGCAGTTGGAAGGGAACATTATAATGTGGGGGCATATAATGTACGGGTGACTGTAGGAGGATTATACTTTGCAGAGGCACATGGAAAGATGATTGGGAATGGGCAGAGTCAGCGTAGAAGCGGGTGGAGCTAAATTTGCCATGGTGCGGCCCTCTAGCATAGTTTCAATTTCTTATGTGGCCCCATGGGAAAATTACTTGCCCACTCCTGCCATAGACTATAATGAGGTCTGCTGTGTGTCCACCATTTTTTACTGAAATCAGTTTGTTTGGCCTACAGTCAACCTGTATGTGTGGCTATCTCTGAAATTATGTCTCTGCAGGTTCCCAGTGCTGGAGATGTGAAACATATATCAGCAGTAGTTGTGTTTTCATACGACTGAAAAACACTTTTCCCCAGCCTAAAATGGCTGATGGCAGAATACGATAGTCCCCATATTAGAGATGAGGTGGAATGGTGTGGTATGGGCACTTCTCACTCCATACATTGTTGCAGATATCTGCCAAATAGTCAGTGGGCCGGCTGTTGGACCTTCTTAGGATTAGCTCCTTTTCAATAGACCCTTTAACAACCACTAATATTTATTTCTCAAGGAAGATAGGATGCCTACAGAAGTGACTTACACCCTCACTCCATTCAGAACATAGCTCTATACTCCATGCAGGTATGTGTGTTTTTGGGAGGAGGGGTCGGAAGAGAACTGTTGGGACAAATGAGCTGTTCAGCCAACTACTTTATGAAGTGTGTGGCCTTAGTCCCAGAATAACTGTGTTGTCCAATCACAGGGGGTCACACTGCTTGTGTCCCTAATGAGAATGGGAACAGAGTTGCTGTGTCCCCATTTAACACCTAGTGCATATCCATCATAAAATGTCAGAATAAAATTGCTGCAAGCTCTAAGTCTTTGTCTGTCCTCTGACCAGATAAAGACGCACATGTGAACATGGTGTAAAATAATTGTCACATACATGCTGCTGCTCCAAAGTTTTTGGGAAGTTAACTAAGCGATGTACTCTATCTCCTTCAGTCCCATAGAAATCAAAGGGAATGACAGGCCATGTTGACTGTACTTCAGTTGGACGAGTGAGACAGTGTATAAGGTTTCCTCCTTTCATGGTCATCACTTGATATCAGAAATCGCCACCGCTGAGAACCTTCAGCTCTGCTTTATAATGTTTCACTTTGAGGTTAGGACCCTTTAAATCCTGCAGCGAGGTCATGCCGTTCCCACAACGCATTTGTTTACGTTTGATATGAGCTGTGGCTTTAATACAAGGGACTCCGCATAATTTTAGGCTGGATCTCAGCTGAATATTTTTTCTAAGAAAGCATTTGGTCCAGGATTCCGCTTGCCGGGTTCTGCTATAATTGCTGCTGATTTTCTTGCTGTAGTAAAATCCATAAATTCTGGGAAAGATCATTGATTTCTCTGAACCAGTGAAGGTTAAAGCGGTGGCTTCGAGGATCTCTGTAAATGTTGGTTGTCTCAAGGACTCAGGAGATTAACTGTTACTGAATAACTGTTGCCTACTCATCCACTTATGTGTCATAGGCAGCTTCTGTGAAGGCTGGCATGTCACAATGTGTAATGGGATCTATTGGTGAGCTTTTAGACGCAAGGGATCACTAGTGCAATGACAGGTTTCCTGGAAGAGATAAATTCCTAACACAGCAGGTTAGGACACTGTCGCAGAGTGTGGGCATTGAGGTCATACAGTCTATGTACCAGGTTTGTTCTCTGAGAAATATTATATGCAATATTGAGCTGGTCTAAAACCTGATCTGGATGCATGCAGCTTTATTGGTTGACTGCAATACACTGTCTACCAATAAGTATTTGGGCACCTGTGGTAAAATAGAAAAACAACATTTATTCATGTTCATAGAACCCAGCAGATGAGCTTCCTTACGGATGGTATTGATTGACACAATACTCCCAGATGCCTGTTGATGCTCCTGGTGTATGTGAGCCATCGGTTTGGTGCGTTTCTTCCAAATTTCTCTGGACATCACCCATCGGTCTCGGTTTCCCAGTTTCGGGGGGGGGGTTGGGGTCTGCTGACTTGGAGCACATTCCAACAATCACCGTCTACCTTCCACTTCGTAATCACATAGGCCACTGTTGATTTGGGGTTATTCAGTTCACTTGCTATATCCCTTAAGGATCGACCATTTCTGTGGTACCCGACAACTACACCTTTCTCAAAACTGGACAACTCTGCACTTCATGGCATCTTGCATGTGACTAATGCCAATGGTGGAAGGCGTGACAATGCAGATATCTTCATTTGCATGGGTGTCCAAATACTTATTGGTAGACAGTGTATGCATAGGGTGATGGTGATGGCTTCTTTTTGTCCTGACTTAACTCCTCACATACAGATATATTTATCACTTTATTTCCTTATGAATCAGACAACTTCTTCAAACTTCTTGGTTTCCTAGACGCTCCTCCCTTCCTCTTTGGTACCATTCACCTCCACCCATTTCCTCGGGATATATTGATGACCTTCCATATCCAGGTCTTCTGTTCAGTGCCTCTGGCTGCCCACATGTCACTGTTAAGGAGCCAGACGTTAAAACAGTTTCTTCCCAACTACATGGGATTCCAGGACAATGCAATATAAAATGGCCTGCACTGTCTTCAGCTGGTCACGTACATAAGATATTGATCTGCAGTTCATTGACAGATGTCTGCTGCTAAGATAAGCTAATTTGGTTAGGTGTATGGGCACCACAGACAGCAGATTTCATAAAGTTTAGCTGGATCTGCTACAGGTCTGCAGATGTTACATGGATGCCAAGTTAATGGTTCTCCTGGTATACTTCTAGGGGCTCAGGGAGGCAAGAGGTTCACCTGTTGCCAGCGTTGCATGGTATATGCTGTCTTTGGACACAGTCTTGTGTAAGTGTTTGTACAAATGAGCAGTACACAGAGCAGGAAACTTTTCTCCAAGACAAACACTGGAGGAGGTCCAAGATCTCCTCCTGTGATAATGAAGCAAGTCTCAGCCTGTGCATCATTCCTGCTGATCTCCTCTACTTGTGTGGAATGCACCAGGCGTATCATCCAAGTTCAGTACAGAGCTGGAGGAGACGCTATTACATCCACAAGGCAGGACAAAGGGGTATTAGATACCAGTATTACTCAGATTCTGAAATTGTAATTGATATTACTGTAACTGAGTTAATATTATTTTGTTATACATTAATTGTTGCTCTATCACTGTCACATTCAGGATTTTTGGAAAACTGAGTGCCTTACTTTTTGGGAGCTGCAATGGCAACCGTAGTGGTTTTCCTAGAGACAATCAAGTAAAGTGAATTGTAAACTCTATAACTTTTAATAAACACAAATAAAATGCTACAGATACTCTAAAAACGAATATACTTCCCAAACACTACGAGGCAGCAATTTTATCCCAGACCCACCTAGGATTCACCTCCACACACTCTTGAAAAATCAGAAGGGTCTTACCGCAATTCTGAAGATCTATAAAGAATGCAGTGCAGGATATCCACTTCTGCTGGCCTTTACCATAGATCTGCCATCTTTCTATTTATCCTGTAAGATATGAGAGAAATATCTCCTGTACAGCGTTGTTTCCTTGCGCTTCCATCTTCCAAGCCTCAGTCCTCTGACTACAAGTAATTCGGTTCTTTCTGGATTTAATAAAAGACTATCAATGCCCTAGTGTTGTATGTTGGATTCTGTCATGTACATGTAAAAGGAGGAAATCCTTTTACATGGCCAGCCCATTATTCAGTAAAGATTTGCGAGTACTTGTATGTTTTAATAATTTTAAAAATTTTGCTTGCTGACAATGTATCTGTACAATATCCTTTAAAGCCAGCAACTTAAGAAAAACACCTTGATCTCAAATCAATCAGAGTTGCCAGACGCTATGTCTACTACATGTGCACACAAAGTATATGGTGTGGATTTTACCTTGGATTTGTCACCGATTTTGTTGCTGTTTTCGTCCCTTTCATTGACATGCTGCAGCTATTACAACCCCACTCTGTTTTCTGTCTTAGCCTGGTTCATATCTGCGTTTGGGTATCCCAAGCGAACTTCCCAAACAGAAATCTATACGCATTAAAAAAGTGGTTACCTAAGGAAACCCGCAGACAACCATAGATGATGATGGGGTGTGTATGGTGTCCACACGAAACATGGAGAGAAATTGCTGCGTGTTAATGTCCGTTGCTGTCTTCTGTCATAGGTTATTATATGTTGCATAAAAGTCTGTGTCTGTTCCCATTGACACGAACATTGCCGCCGCTATCTTCCTTCACATTTGCGTACTTTTGCACTGGAAGATAAAGTAGAGTATTCATTACATAAGTAAACAAACCTGACAGAAGATGGCGTCAGTCAAGTTATTGCCATGATGCCACAAAAAACAAGCCCTCATTACTATTATGACTTAAGAATAAAAAACAAACCAAAATTTTTTTTTTAAAAAAGTCATGATCCTGTGTTGTATTTGTGTGTCTGTTTTTGATGTCTGAGTTTTGTCCGTTTTTCATCTGTTTTTTCTCGGATTCCACAGATTTCATTCGGCAAAGTCTTAGATGTTAAACTATCAAAATGGGACATGTCTCTGGATATTTGCATCTTATGTTCTTTAAACTGTACATAACAGAAAATAATCAGCATTTCCTATAGATAGTGTTGGTTCATGGTGCATTTTATATGGCCATCACACTTGCATTTCTTTACATGTCTTCTGGCCTGTTTATTAATGGTTACTGTGTTTTGAGTCTTGCGCTGAGAATCCTGCCTCTCTATCTGATGCACAGTCTGGGTGCTGTCATGAGACCGCTTCTAATAGTTGATAATCTTATTGACCAATCTACTTTCCAGGAATAGAGTGTGATCATCTTTATGTTCTACTGAGAAGTCAACTTATTGTGGTTTTACAGCAAGTTCCAGTAACTTCTCTGCTCAAAAGTCTTAAAGAGAAACCAACTTCCATTTTTAAGATGTTTCTGCTTCGTTTTAGTTTCATTCTTTAAAGAGATGGTAACACTTCCAGTCCAGAGCATATCATGCGGCATCATACTAAGAGTAGGCATACATTGATGCAATGTCTCTGGAGATTTTTGGTGCTGGACAATCTGTAACATTGCAAAATACTAAATTAGTCATAATGGGGACAAGGTTTTCTACTGTTACTTGTCCCAATGAGAAACACTACAGTAAGTGTACTTTCAGATGGTGTGCTTGGGCTCATTTAACGTTTTATTTCAAAAGAACACCACCTGCGTTTTTTGCCTGGTTTTTGATGTGTGTTTTTGTTTTGTTTTTTTGTTTTTACAGGCAAAAATACAGCAACACTACAGTGTGTTTTTTTGTTTTGTATTTTATTTAAAAACTGTTTCAACTGTATGTATGAAAATGCATTTACCTCCCCAGTCTGAAATGATTGATAACAGTGGGCAATAATTCCCTGGATTTCATACTTTGCCTGTAACAAATAGTCTGTAAAATGTGTAGTGTGTTTAAAATTTGGTAACTTCACTGGTATCTGAAATCATACATCACTTTAGTCTCTTGTTTAACACTGTGCATCTAACATACAAAATAAATAAATATGTACGTACTTTTGAACCCTAATACACGTTAAGCTTAATGCCTATACACATTTCCTAACTTCAATGTATAACCCTTATTCATAGGACAGTATATGTACAGTGAACTGTACAGGGACAGCACATGGACCAATTCCGTCTCTTTGAAAATATAGACTCTTATTGCATATGAATAATTATTCAAATTGCTGATTTGCTCAGTAGTTGTGTATAGTCATTAGGCCGCCTGTTACTGACACCTCCTGGCTGTCTGTTACCCAGTGTAGATTACCATTGCCTGGTCGCAGGTTTTTCTCTATGCAGACCTTAATTAACTACTACTGCCTGACCATAGCTCAGGGGTTAGACCACTGGTCTAGTGAACCAGAGGTTGCTAGTTCAAATATTGCTGGGGTTCCCATCCCTGCAGCTTGCTCCCTCACCTACTCATGACGTCCTTGTGCAACGTTTAGGTGGTCTGGACAGTCTATTTCATATTCATCTGAAATGACCGGTCTTGTTTAGTCATCATCTTCTTATGTGGTTTCCCTTGAGTCGTTTGGACCTCTCGAATCATCCCGGAATTCCCCCTTGGAGTGATGGATCTAATGAACTTTTTACATGACCACGATTCAGTTATGCTCCTGTCTGGTTCTATCCAGCTGTCCTCTTCTCACATACCTTGCTGGAGGCAGTCATCCAGGGCCTCAGCCGTCCTCAATTCCTATTTGAGAGCTTATGCCTTTCATCTTCGTTTTAGTCCCAGGATTGGACCATTGGAGTTCCCCAACATCCTGCTGTGTTATTGTTGAATGATTCCCTTAATTGTGGCCTCCTGGTAGTCTGTGACTAGCACCCTTTCAGTTTGTATGCTTGTCAACTGCAAGCATAACAGAACTGGGGGGATACAATGGTGCTTCCTATTCCATATAAACTGAAAAATGGCCTTCTGAAGGGACCGTAGGGCAGAGCGAGGGACAGGAAAGGTCTCAATGAAGTATAGAAGTTTAGGGAGGAGTCTCATTTTGACAGCTGTAATACGTCCAATAAGGGAGATGTGAAGGGGACTCCACTTATCCAAAAGTGAAGGTAGCTCATTCATAAGGCGAGGAAAGTTAGCAGAATACAAAGTGGAGTGAGAAGAAGAGAGTTGAATACCTAAGTACTGAAGTGAGCGGTGACGCCACTGGAAATTGTAGTTTTGACACGAGATGAAGGGCAGCTTCAGGAATGTTCAAGGGGAGGGCCTTGGTCTTCGAGGAGTTGATCTCATAACCTGACAGAAAACCATACTCACGCAAAGTCGAAAAGAGAACTGGGAGACACTAGTATGGGGGTTAGTAAGAGACAGCAAGACGTTATCCGTGAACAGGCAGACTTTAAAGTCGCGGTCACACACCCGGACCCCTGTAATATCAGGATTGAACCTAATTTCGGCAGCATGAGGTTCAATACACAGAGTGAAGATGATGGAGGAGAGAGTTGGCAACCCTGGCGAGGGCCATTACGAATGGCAAATGGAAGGGAGGAAGCATGAGGAATAGAGATGAGCGAACACTGTTCAGATCAGCCGATCCAAACAGCATGCTCCCATAGAAATGAATGGAAGCACCTGTGACGCCGGCCGGCCGCCGGCAAAGTCAGCGTCACAGGTGCTTCCATTCATTTCTATGGGAGCGTGCTGTTCGGATCAGCTGATCCGAACAGTGTTCGCTCATCTCTAATGAGGACGTTTAATTACCGCCGAGGGGGAGGAAAATAGAGCTGAGACCGCTGTAAGGAAGGCCCCAGAAAAGCCAAAGCACTCCAAGGTGGCCTTCATAAAAGACCAGTCCAAGCGGTCAAAGGCCCTCTCAACATCAACAATTAGGAAGAGTGAAGGAGTGGTAGAACGGTTGGCCACATCGATCACGTCCACAGCCCTTCTGGTGTTGTAAGGAAAACCCTACATGTCGGGTTTTTCTGTCCGCTTGAAAAGTCGGACATCTTTACAAGCGGACAGTGAAGGAAGGGCACGGAGTGCAAAAGAACGCACCCGATTGCCATTTAAGTAAATGACAGGTGTCACAAACACAGCTAGTGTCCGCTCCTAATGTCTGTGCCAGATTTTGAACGGACACTAGGAGCAGACACTACCTGTCGGACACAGACGGTAGTGTGAACGCCCCCTTACTGTTGGTATAAAATTGATTCACTTCCTGGCTGTGGAGAGGGTGTAACCCAATTGGGCTTATTTGCTAGTGTCAGCCTCCTAGTGGCCAGGCCTATACTCGTAGTATTGTGTCCCCCAATGAATACAATGAGAGAGGGATTTTACGGTAATTAGAAAAATCCAGTTGTTGCCCTTTATTAGTATGTCACTACAAACACCAAATATCCATTCATAAGGATGTTTCTTGACCATGGTTACTACAAGATACTCTTCATTATGCCTCAGGGTTGGAGTGTTCCCTTGTTGCTCCCTATAAGATGCTTTGAAATAACTGCAGAGAGAAACACCGCATAGTAGCTGGCAACTGTTTGACCAGGTTTCTGCCTCCGAAAAGTCACCTGTGAATAATAATTAAATTGCAATTTATAGGCTACATTTTTATCTTGCATAAACTGGGATGCCCACTGCTTATGACAACTGTGGTGTTTTGCCCCTCAATTTGAATTGAGCAGCTGGTCGAAAATGTGTCCCACCACTCATTTCATTTCAGCGTGACCGCCAGAGACAGCTGAAATACAGTGCTTGGTTGTCTGATACAGTTTCATTGAAGTAGATGGAGAGGTAGCATGTCTTCTTGCGATCAGTCATAATCCCTGATACAGAAATGGCTGAACATGGCTGCACTTTTTATGCTAGTACTATTTTTGGAAATCTAACCAGGATAGCACTATTTAAGTTATGGCAATAGTATAGTTAACTTTGCTATGCCGTTTCTGCAACTCTTGTTTACATCTACAAGTGATACAGAAAGAGAATGGAACAGCCATGTATTTTCATCTTTGTGAAGTTTGGCCTAGATCGGAATACCCTTTTAATAGTATGTGTTAGTGCTATTTACATTAGTCTGTGACTAAGAGTATGACTGTGTGGCTTTCCTAACTAAACCTCATATCATACTTTGACATCCTTTGGCTGTCATGCCAAGCTTGGAGTTGTGGTCTACCAATAGCTGGAGAGCTACAAGTTGGAGACAAATGTTGTTGGGTATATTATATACTGCTGGGATCTTCACTGCTTCACTTCATTTTTTTTCTTGCAGGAAATCAGACATGAAGCCAGCGATTTTCCTTGTAAAGTGGCACGACTGCCTGAGAACAAGACCCGGAACCGCTACAGAGACGTCAGCCCGTGTATGTTTTCCACTGACCACTGCATATATTGTATGTCTTCTTCCAATGTGGGAGCATTTAAAGGGGCTCTATCACTAGGAAAAGTGATTTTTAACTAATCACACCTTTGCATAGCCTTTAGAAAGTCTATTTCACACCTACCTTTTGTATGTAGATTGCCTCAGTGGTTTCTGAATAAGTCCGTTTATATTCATATGCTAATTAGACTAGTGCACGATAGATTGTGCACACCTCTCTCTGCTGTTTTCTATGGGAGGCTGCTACTGCTGATGACTCGCTTCCTGTTTGCCTCACACACATAGAAGATAATGGGAGAGAGGAGGCTGCTGGGAACTTCCTGTACTGACTGGAGGCTCATTAGCATATGAATAAAAACGGACTTATTCAGACACCACTGAAGCAATCTACATACTAAAGGTAAGTGTGGAATAGCCTTTCTAAAGCCTATGCAAGCATGTATTTAGATAAAAATGACTTTTCCCAGTGATAGAGCCCCTTTAAAGGGGTATTCTGGGTTCATTCTCCAGTCTACCAGGTTGGGAGTTGTGAAAACAGCCAAATGTAGTTGTTGTACGTGCTTTCTGTAGCTCCAGTAGTGTTAAAGGAGAAGTTACAGAACATCCTGGTTCACTGTGCTACACAGTTTTCATAACTTCCATTTATTTATCTCTTTGGAGTTACAAAAACAGCACAGAACAGCCACTTTTGGCTATTTTTGTAATTCTCAACCAAATCAGTTAGTTTGTCAGGGGTAAGATCGGAATAACCCTTATAATATAAATGGCATATGGTTATAGACTATGATCACAGAGGGCTGGGCCAAATATCAGTGAAAATCACATGTATATATAAGATGTTTGCAGACCCCCCATGGTTATTAGAGCCCAAATTAACCACATAAGTCAGGCAGATGTCATGTGTCATCATCTCCTCATCCCAAGATGTACAGATAAGTAACTTCAAAGAAGAGGTCGTTTCTCACACTAGGGATAGTTTCCAAATTTGTTTAAAGTGAATGTATTCGCTGCCTTCAACAAAAAGCTCTGCGGCTTTCCACCATGAGTGAAACATTTTCTTTCCTAATCATTGTGTAGTTTTCTTATTGTTGCCAGTGAATGAAAATCTTCATTGTTTACATCCAGCAAATGAAAGCCCATCTTGAAGATCTGTTTCTCACAGCTGAGAGTTTCCTGTATTGATCCAGAGCACGGCAAAAATCTTTGACTAAAAATGTATTTCCCTCTCCAAATATGATAATCAGAATATATATCCAGATCAACGACCTATCTCCAGAAATATAGTAACTAAGGTTAGGCTCAAATGGAGTCTCCACTGCAGATTCCAACAAAAATCAGTAGAAAGAAAGTCCTGCATGGACACTCGGCCGACCGCATTATAGTTTATGGTGTCCACAAGTAACTGCTGTTTTAGTGCACAGGCTCTCCTTTGTTTGGCTTCCTTGGTGGACCCAAACGATTGAGAGCCCATCACTAGTGTGAACCAAGCCTAAAACCTCTAATGTCTTGGGTAGTCATGCATAGATTATGGAAAAGACTCTGTATTGAGCTTTTCTATATTTTACATAGTTAATAGGTCACATTTTAACCAAAACACATTTGTTTGGGTGTTTTTAAGCAAAAAAATAAAACCAGTTTTTTGTGATGCTGAGTATTGTAGTCCACCCATTCCATGATTTACTGTGGTTACTTGCATTTGAACCCTTTGTCTGTTTTGTGCACTGGTAACCAATACTGTACAAACCAAACCTGAAATATTGTGTTGAGTGTCAAGACTAAGTTTGTGAAATGTGCATATTTCTCCTTTTTTGTTTACCTTATGATCTTGGTTGCCTTAGAGAGACAGAGGTATGGAGTCAGTGTCGAGACCAATTGTGGGTGTTGTCCAACGTCAAAATAAAGTGATTAAATATTTTTCATTGGGTTATACAGTTATTGATATTGTATAATTACATGTATAGTTTGCTACAGGTTTACTCTCATAGTAATTCATTCACTGGCTTTTTAATGAATTTGATGTTTTTGTTTCTCTTTTACGGCTTCTGATTGACTTTGGATTTCAGCCATTTATGAAGAAGTCGGAGCAGGAGTTTGAGTTGGGTTGTGGAAAAATAGGAGTCTGAGTGAATGATATGGCCTACTGACTCCACAACCCAGCGTAGCAAAAGCTGCCTGGCACTGGTGCCTTAAATAAAATCCAAGCTCTTTGTATTATTAGGCTCTGATCACTGATTCCACCACAGTTGGATTTTTTTTATTCTGTAGCTCCCATCATTTCTGAGTGTTGTTAATTTTGGTGCTCGATGTTTAGACTATTTAGGCCCTCTGTTAAGTGGGTTGTGTCAGTCAGGAGCAGGCAAGGGGATGTGATTCTGAACTTGGACACTGTCCATTGGAATTTTGAGTCATGTCCTCTTGCCAGCACCTGCCTGACTCCATCCAGAGTAAGCTTAAGTAGCTTAGCAAGCATCAAAACTAACTGCACTGACTACTCAGGAATGATGAGAGCCACAGAGAAATTTCTAACTGCACTAAATTCAGTGGAGCAGCATATGTTAGGGTCCATTCACATGACACAGTATGCATCCATGTTGGGTGCCAAGTTTATCATGAAATGGAGTCAGATGGCACTTGGAGTGACATTTAAGGGCACTTGTGTGCTTGGACCCTTCGTGTGCATGGATCCGCTGATTCCAGAGCAGTTGGAATTTTTCCTCTAAGACCTGGAATCAGAAGGGGTTGTACTCTTTTAACACCATGTCAGCTTTATCCAATATTTTTCTGTTTAGTCTGTAAGCTTGGCCTACATTTTCCATTCTGTTAAACATATCTTTACATTTATCAGCAATAAATCTCCATGTTTCTAAAAGATGCAGGGACACCAAGAAAATCCTGCCCCCCCCCCCCCCCCTTCCCCTACAGCAACTTTTCTCAGCTTATGGTAGGATATTGCTTCAGTCATACAAGGGATGTGATGACATTTTACCAGTGGAGATTTCTGTGGAAATGTTGTAAACCACATTCTGCAGATTTCCTGGCTTCAGTTATTTGCAGCGTTGATAAATAAAGATTAAGACTAAAAACTTGTCCTGGTAAAGTTCATACAGTAGAAAGATGAGAGATGTCTGTAACCGAAATGCCCATTAGATACATTTATAAAACTGTATGTAATCTTAGAAAACTTGCATGTTACTGAATACTAATAAAGAGTACATTTACAAGTCACGTGGCAGAATACGGATACTAAGTTGTTTTTTTTTAGTTAGTGGATTGTATATAGACAGGGTCTCAAAATGGGGGAAGTAGGGAAATATTTAACAAGTGTTGTAGCTAAGGCTAGATTCAGATCTGCTACTCATTGCTGTGATGGGTGCATATATCGCAAAATCCATAAAAAAAATTGCAGGAACTTCAGTCCAGCATTTAGAATGTTTTCCATCCACCAAAATGATGGACACTGGTACAGAAGCCCAACACACCCCATTGTAGAGTTTTTGGGAGGGGCTCCTTTGCTGTCCATCATTTTAAAGATACATCTCTTCTTGTTGTTGCGCTCCTATAAAAGTTCTAATAGATACTTAGATGTTTTATATGAAGAAACTATCTAAGCTTGGTCACACAGAAAGAAGTATAGATACATCTATGGAGCCCATATTTAACCATATGATAAGTTCAAAAAGTCTGTCCCTGCCTCCAAATATATTTTTTTGCAATATGTATATATTTTTTTCTAAATTAGATACTAAGTTGTCTTAGAACAACAGGATGTGCTGGGCGAGTGCAGGGCATGTGTGGCCCGGGCTACATTCCAGTGTATTGGTTGACCCTTGAGTGCACACTTGGTAGTGTGCATGAGGTCTTAATCTGTAGGAAACAAGTCGGGTCACAACATACATCATAGATAAAAGAGCTTGTAACTAACCATGTGAGTCTTTGTTGAATGTATTTACTATGTATCTAATTCAGCAACATGCATTTAAGTTTTCTGAGAGGCTTTTTTTTTTCTTTTTTTTTTTTTTTAACCTATCTAACCATCTATATATATCCAAGATGTCTGGCTTTGCATCATTTATCTAAACTTTCAGTTGCCACAATTTGACATTCAGATATCCAAAATGTCTTATCCTTCAATATCTATCTAAGCAGAGTTAGATAAATTTCTCCTGGTCCCTTATATTTTTGGCCACTATTTTATGGTTGGAGACTTCACTCCTTCAGCAGGTCGTCTTTGATGAGATTTGGAAGAATCTTTTGACTCTTCTTTATATTTTCTTAAAGTTGACCACAGCCGGATAAAGTTGCACCGTGAAGACAATGACTATGTCAATGCCAGTCTAATCAAGATGGAGGAGGCTCAGAGGAGCTACATATTGACTCAGGTGAGTGATTTTCCTGCATCTTTTCCCAGTTCTTTTATGTTCTTGCTGTGTATGATTGTGAAGTCACAAATCAGTGGTAAAAGTTGAAAAATAACCAGTCATCTCAGTAGAGTGTGCCTGTCCACTAGTGTGAAAGCAAGTCTGTGCTGTGGATGCTGCATGTGATATCCATACAACTTAGTTGTCATTATCTATTGCTTCTAGAGTTTCTTTAGGTTCTGCATGTCCTCTGCCCCCCCCCCCCTCCCCTTTCACTTCCCAATAAATGTCACTGGTTCTTATTCTGCTTCACTACTGGATTCTCCTCTTTCCTTCTCTCCATACAAAATATTAATACTGTCTTGTCACTGAACAGGGACCACTACCCAACACCTGTGGACATTTCTGGGAGATGGTCTGGGAACAGAAGAGCACTGGGGTTGTAATGCTGAACAGAGTCATTGAGAAGGGATCAGTGAGTATCACTTGTCACTCCTGCCACTTGACATGTGTTTTCCTAGACTTTGTGCCGTTTTTTTGTGTGGGGACTGAATGCAGGAATCTCTAATGAGTATAGCCACCAGTACACCACATCCAAGGCTTGTAACTCAGAACTACCCTGCTAGGGATACCTGAAGTACCCACTTCCTTGGGAATGACAGTTGTTAACTATGGTTATCACTGCTACTTGCACCATGGTATTCCATTTTTCAGTGAAAAGCTGCTGTATATTTAAGAGCTGTAGTGTTCTGCCTGTAGAGGAAGCCAAGTGAGCACAGCTTTACTGCCAGTATCTACGGTAATTTCTTTTTCTTTTACTTACCCTGTAGATAAAGTGTGCACAGTACTGGCCGAAGAAGGAGGACAGCCCGATGTTATTTGAAGACTCAAACTTGAAATTAACCCTAGTTTCTGAAGACATCAAATCTTATTACACAATCCGAGTGCTGCAGCTGGAGAATCTTAGTGTAAGCATTGAGGCAATGCTTATCAGAACATCCATTCCCCTGCTCTTCACAAATGTATAGATCGAAGGTTTAAAGAGGACCTTTCACCACCTCCAGCAATACCCACTGATTCTGGAGCATTTTCTCTAGCCCCCACAAATCCTGAGCAATAATTTCTGTTAGACTATATTCATACGGCCATGTGCATGTCGCTGCACCATCAGTGCACATGATGGTATACGTGTGCTGCTCGTGCCTCCATGGCCCTATACATTGGTACAAGTAAGCAAGGTTCACAAAACGGGCAGGAACTGGACCTGTCCTGAGTTTTGCCCGGACCCATACACTGGACCATGAAAATAAATGCAAAAGAAAAAAAAAAAAAAAAAAAAGAGAGAGACACCGAGCGCACTAAGTGTAGTAGTATTACAAATAATGAGTAGACATAAATAGAGAATGACCAATGGGCCTCTCACCTGGTGGGGTTGTGATGGGATCACAACACCCTAAATTTCCATAAAAGCAAAATCACTTCTGGTGAGAGTGGCAGCGGTACCAAGACTAAACACCGGAGGACCGGGAAAGTGAATGTAGGAAGGAGGAGGCAAGGATCCGTGACGCATCCCGTCCGACTTGCTTCTTTAGTATTTTACGCACTTGAAAAAGGGTTTTTATTTACCCGAAACGCGTTGTGCCGTATCTGTACCTGACATCAATAAATATTGACCTTCATCTGCCGATTGGTTTCCATTACTTCTACATGACCATTTGAGCGCGGATCCTTGCCTCCTCCTTCCTACATGAAAATAAATGGTCATGTGTAGGGAGCCATAGAAATGAATGGTTCAGTATGCTAGTCATGAAAAACTTGGCAGAACACGGACTGTGCACACGGTCGTGTGCATGAGATCTTAATTTCATCACACTAATGCTCTGAACAGTCATGTGTGTGTGGTCCCTGTCTGTCTGCTACAGCACAGAACCAACCACTTGACAACAGAGAGCCTAAGTAACTGCATAGATTGCTCAAGAATGGTGAGGGGAGGTAGAGAAAAAAATATTTCAACTGCTCCAGAATGGAAAGATGCAAAGAACTGGAGTTGGTGAAGGTGGCAAAAAGCCCTTTTAAATATAATTATTTTAAAAATCGTATAATTGCACAATAGCAGTCAGTTAGCATAAAACCATCTGACGAATGTACAAGAAACAGTTACCTTGTTTCTCCGAAAATAAGCCCTAGCATGATTTTTCAGGAGTTTTGGAGTATGCTTGAAATATAAGCCCTACTCCGAAAATAAGCCCTAGGTACAGTTAGTGCTGGTTTCTCATACACAGATCGGGTAGTCGCGCTGACATGACTACATTGTGGCTGCCTCTGGTCACCAGAGGGCGCCAACTGCTACATTTGACTGCAGTGGAACGATTCTGAAATGACAAGGGGCCCGACAAAGGAGTGTGAGAGCTCATCTACCATTAGCACAACTCTAAATTGTTTTGGATCTAAGGGGGTCTAGTGAGTGCCTTGTTGTTCATGGGAAAAAAATAAGACATTCCCTGAAAATAAGCCCTTGTGTAATGACAGTAACCTCTATTACAAAATAGTCTGACCACTGTATAAGCAATGCTACTTCCGATGCCGCCCCTACTACCTCTTGTCACCTCCTCTACCTCATAGATTGTAAGCTCCTGTGAGCAGGGCCCTCAGTCCCGTTGTGTGAAGTGACTATTTCTCTGTAATGTATCTTTTTGTCTGTACTTGAACCCTACAAATGGTACAGTGCTGCGGAATATGTGGACACTATACAAATACAATTTATTATCTTCTTCTTTTGGAACAAAAAATAATATAAGACCCTGTCTTATTTTCGGAGAAACACTGTATGACTTCACTTCTGTGTGATCACATCTTAATGTTCTATTAGAAATCACGATCATGAATTACATGTAAACAGGGCGTCCCCTGCAAATGGACCAGAGTATAGTAGGTATCCTCACTAGGTTGACAAGTAGTGTTTGTTCAGCATTCACACCTCTCTCATTGCACAATTGTATCAATTATCCACACATCTAAAGAATTCTTTACGGTTGGTTGTTTGTATTTGTGTAAGTTTTAATTGTTGTCCTTTTGTGTCCATGGTTCTCGGCCTTTCACGGACTTGACTGAATGCTTACTTGTACCCGCACTAAATTACATGCCTGTTCCCTGGGCTCTTCACTTTATCTCACCCACTGTACATTTGTTTTGCAGACACAGGAAAACCGGGAGATCCTACATTTTCATTACACCACATGGCCAGATTTCGGAGTCCCAGAGTCTCCAGCATCATTCCTCAACTTTTTGTTTAAGGTGCGAGAGTCAGGATCTCTGAACCCTGAGCATGGGCCTATTGTAGTGCACTGCAGTGCTGGCATTGGACGTTCGGGCACCTTTTGTCTGGCAGACACCTGCTTACTGCTGGTGAGTAATATGTAGTTGTAGCACATGAAATATATTAGATGTAATGGGAAGTCCGTGTACAAGTAAATAACATGCTCAGAGGGGTCTCAGATCAGTAATTAAACTGAACCATTTGTTTTCTAGGGCTTTGTTAAGCCGAAGTGTACATTCAGGTAAAGGTGATAGGATCCCAACAATAAATAATAATTATAACCTCAAAATATGATCAATACAATAGACATGGGGCAGTTTTTTGATATTTTAGATTAAAATGTGCCGGAATAGCATAATTTGAATAGTAAAGAGGTGTTCCAACTCATTTTAATATTTAATACAGCTTTTGAGAGTCCCTCAAACATAGCAAACCATTACTTATCTGTCCGTAGGTTTCTAACTCCAGCAGATCCGTTCTTTTATATATAGGTCCTGCAGCTATTTCTTCCAAAGGCTTTAGTCTAAGGCTGCTGTGGCCACCTTTTCACAAAAAGTATGTCATGGCAGTCACATGTTGTTTGTGAAGAGGTCTATAGCGGTCCACAAATGGGATAATGTTGTCTGGAGACGTCAGCCTGAGGACCTGTATATGCAGATGAGCGGAGCTTCTGGTGTTGGGAAAGGTGAGTAAGAGATGTTTTAAAGGGATTCCATCATTCAAAATATGCATTTTTAAATAAACTGACGTTGGAATAGCCTTTAGCCCTACCCTTGCTATTCTTCGGCTTGAAGCCATTTTTGAATGATATAGTTTTTAGCTATTATGCCAATGAGGCTCACGGAGCACAGGGGGAGTTCACCCTGTGCTCAGGAGCGTCATACCCTCCCTGGCCTTCATTCTGCCTCCTTGACCTTTCCTGCGCACCCCCTTCTATATAGGTCAGTTGACGTCAGCCTTTTCTTGCTTCATCAGCAGTAGCGACTCTCTTCAGTGAGATTGAAATCATGTGTATGCGCTCAGTCCTTTCCCAAAGTTAGGACTCGCTGAAGAGAGTTATGATGCAGAGAAGAGAAGGCTAACGTTAACTGATCTACATAAAAGGGATCATGCAGGAAAGTCTAGGAGGCGAAATGAAGGCCAGGGAGGGTATGACGCTGCTGTGCCCTGTGCTCTGTGAGCTTCATTAGCATTATAGCTAAAAACTATAAAATTCAAAAAAATGGCTGCAAGCAGAAGAACAGCAAAGGTAGGGCTACAATGGCCTTTCCAAAGGCTATTCCATCGTGAGTTTATTTAAAAACTCTTATAGAATCCCTTTAAGTGCCCCTCACCAGCAATACTAAGTAATACAATAATATAGTCAGGAATTCCAGGTCAAGAAATGACTGTCAAGCTTTAACCCCCTAACACTCAGCTCAGTAATAGTACATCGCTGCAAGTAGCACGTTAGCGCTCAGCTCAGTACTATTACTGACCTGTAATGACGTGGGCACAGAAGCTGTGCCCGCTCCATTACTCCCGGCACTCGGCTGCGTTACACAGCCAAGAGCCAGGACGACCTGCCCCGCTAAATTAAGCTCCACTCCTATCAGCGGTATTAACCCTTTTAATGTCGCAGACACATGTCCGTGACATCGAAAGAGTTGTGATGTGTGTGGACCCCCTGGGCACCCCCAGCGGCGAGATCGGGGGGTGCCCTGATGCATTTTACGCAGCCCGGGATCTGGCTAGTGACCCCGGGCTGCTAGGACCCCATCGTACCTAGGTGATCCTGCCATGCTGCAGGAAGTGAATCTATGCGTCACATGATACTTATGCTGTACACCGTGCGGAAAAATATTTAAAAAGTAAAATGCAATGCCAGAATTGATTTTTTATTTATTTTTTTTATCCACCAAAAAAGAGTTAATAAAAAATAGTCAATAAGTTATAGGCACCCAAAAATGGTGTCATTACAAAATGCATCATATCCCGGAAAAATACAAGCACTCATATGGCCACATCAACACAAAAATAAAAAAAAATATATATAGCTTGACTAATGTGAAGACAAAAAAAAAAAAAAAAAATTCCAAATGCGTCAGGAGGGGTATATATAAGCGGTACAAGTGTATATTAGGGGTACAGACCAGTTTTGCAGCTTATAAGAGAAAATACAATAGAAGAGTCCCTCAAAGTGACACCCCCCCCCCCCCCCTCCACAATCATAGGAGCTACTGGGACATAGTAGGGAATTTGGTGTTCCCAATGTACTCCGCACAGCTTACATATTCCCTCTTCACAGGCATGTCAAACATGCGGGCCGCATGCGGCCCTTTACAGGCATATCTGCGGCCCGCACAAAAGTCTCAAACTTTGTCTCTAAGAGACAAAGTTTGAGACTTGTGCGGGCCGCAGAGGTGCAATACTCTCGCTGCTACACGCTGCTGTGTAGACGTGATGACGTCACATCGCGTCTAAATCTTCAGGCGGAAGCCACGCGGCTTCCGCCCCCGGCAGCACCCTCCTATGTCGGCTCATTCATTTGAGCCGACAGCGGAGGGGAAAGCCGCGACCGCGATGGTCGCGGCAGGCGGGTTTTGACCGCGTCTCTCGGTGTCAAAACCCACGCGGGCAGTTCACGTGTGAACGACCCCCTCCGGAGAGAGAGTGCGGCGGGGGAGCGAGGACTCTGAGTCGTCGTCGGAGGTAATTATAATTTGTGTATGCATAGAGGTGGAACGTGAAACTGAGGGCAGATGAAGGAGGGGGCGGCATGACACTGGGGGCAGAGATGGAGAGGACATGAATCTGGGGGCAGAGATGGAGAGGATATGAATCTGAGGGCAGAGATGGAGGGGGGACATGAATCTGGGGGCAGAGATGGAGGGGGGACATGAATCTGGGGGCAGAGATAGGGGACATGAATCTGGGGCAGAGATGGAGGGGGGCCATGAATCCGGGGGCAGAGATGGAGGGGGCGTGCTCTATGGTCAGAAGGGCGTTTCTGACCATTAGCCAGGGACGTCCTTCTGCCTCGCGGCGCCTATCGCGCTGTGCTGTGGAGTGGGGAGGAATGCCCCCTCCCTCTGCTCACACAGCTCGTCCATAGACGAGCATTATCAGGAGAGGGAGGGGGCGTTCCTCCCCGCTCCACAGCACAGCGCGATAGGCGCCGCGAGGCAGAAGGACGTGTCTGGCTAATGGTCAGAAACGCCCTTCTGACCATAGAGCACTACGGTACCGGCACCGTAAGCTCTTTACAGCGGGCACAGATCGGGAAAGTCGACAGTGCGCTGAATTCAGCGCACTGTCAGCTTTCCAGCAGTATATAACACTGCATGTGCCCAAAAGTGGTGAAAGGTCCTCTTTAAATATATTAGTTGCTGTTACATATTACTACTTCATATCTTGTTTTCATGACTGCTGTTAAAATACGTGTGACATTAGCTGCTGTGTGCGGCCCTCGCAACAACCTCTTGTTACTCATGTGGCCCTCGGGGTACCCTGAGTTTGACATGCCTGCTCTTCACCATCTGCTGTGCATTCACGTCTGGGATACTAATACTCACTACACTCCCTGATAAATTCTCTGAGGGGTGCAGCTTCCAAAATGGGGTCACTTGTGGGGGTTTCCCACTGTTACGGTACTTCTAGGGCTCTGTAAATGCAACATGGTGTCTAAAAACCATCCTAATGAAATTGCTGCCCGAAATCCCTAAAGGTGCTCTTTGATTTCTGAGGACACGTATTGAGTCACGTTGCACAGAAGGGCCACATATGGGATATTTCTACAAACTGCAGAATCAGAGAAATAAATATTATGGTATGTTTTGCAGTTAAACCCTTCTTTGTTACAGAAAAATGTGGTTTGAAATGGAAAATGTGCATAAAAAAGTGACATTTGGAAATTTCACCTCCATATTGCATTAATTCCTGTGGAACACCTAAAGGGTTAATAAAGTTCCTATATACAATTTTGAATAGTTTGAAGACTACCTATTATATAGACCCCTCAAAGTCACTTCACAACTAAATAGGTCCCTAGAAAACAAAATCTTGAATTTTCTTTAAATCTTACAGTTTGCTATTAAAGTTATAAGCCTTCTAACATCCTAGAAAAGTAAAAGGACATTGAAGAAACAATGCCAATATAAAGTAGTCATATGGGAAATGTTATTTAGGAAGAATTTTGTGTGATATGACTATCTGTGTTTTTACATGAAATTTTCAGTATATTGTCTTTTTTTCTTTTTCTTTTTTTCTTTTTTTTTTATGTAGATTCTGAGCCCCACATAGGGCTCACAATGTACATTTTTCCCTATCAGTATGTTTTTTGGAGTATGGGAGGAAATCCACGCAAACACGGGGAGAACATACAAACTCCTTGCAGATGTGGGGTTTTTTTGTTTTGTTTTTTTTTGTTTGGTTTTTTTTTTTGCCCTTGGCGGGATTTGAACACCAGGACTCCAGCGTTGCAAGGCTGCAGTGCTAACCACTGAGCCACCGTGTGGCCCCTATATTGATCCTTGTGATGGGACAACCCCTTTAAAACTATTTAGTCTACAGTAGCTTACACTAACTGAGACATTATTAGTAAATCTGCCTCAATGTATCATTTGGTGACTGTTAATTTGCTATGAGGTCCAACATGTAATTTGTGGCAAGGTGCTTATTTATTCTTCTGACCGCAAGATGTGACTTTTCATTTTTTTTGTACAGATGGACAGGAGGAAAGATCCATCTTCGGTGGACATTAAGCAAGTCTTACTAGAGATGAGAAAGTACAGAATGGGACTTATCCAGACAGCTGATCAGCTGCGATTCTCCTACCTGGCAGTGATTGAGGGGGCCAAGTTCATCATGGGGGACTCATCGGTGCAGGTCAGAGGTCACAAGTAATCTAATAAATGAGCAGTTACCTGTGCAATGACAGCTGGTCCATCACAGAGGCCTCCATTGCGCGTTCTGTCAATTGCTGTAAAAATATTCTGCTTTCTGGTATTCTTTGTTCAAATAACAGAAACCAGACTGTCCCCATTTATAATCAATAAGGATCCATGAAAGATAAGTAATGTATGTACACATTAGGAGAAATACATTCTGGTCACTATGACAGTTTTCTGGTGTAGAAAGTCACATCATTTTATTACTCTGTGTATGTATGCTTTATTATAGAGGTCAGTTAAAACAAAAGTATCAGTTCACAGTGGCTGATTTTGTATCAGGTCACACCTGCATTCGGGGAGTCTGCTTGGGGACCCCCGAAAAGAAAACTATACGCATAGAAAAGTGGTTACCTGGGAAAACACGAGGATCCAATAGACTGTAATGGGGTCTGTATGGTTTCCTCTTGGTTTCCACATGAAACATGAAGAGAGAAAAGTCCTGGAAGCAGCACATATTTTAATTGTTGATCTCTTCTATTTCTGTTTCAGGAACAATGGAAAGAATTGTCTAATGAAGACATGGACCCTCCTCCAGAGCACACCCCTCCTCCACCCAGACCACCAAAACGCACCTCTGAGACCCTAAATGGACGGATGCATGATCAGCCAGAGTTCTTCTCTCAGCAGGTGGTAGAAGAGGTTATAAGACGAGCGGTCAGCGTAGTGGAGGAGAACATTCCTGATGGCAACGCCCACTTGACCGCTAAGCCACCTGTAGAAAGGTAGGAAATATTAGAACAGATTTATTTTGTACACCAGTCTTAGTATTTTTCCCAACTGCCACAAAGTGTACCTGAATTATCAAGAAGCTCCAGCCTCTTAATACAACAGGCACATTCCAGTGTGCCCAAATGGAAATCTATGTCAGTTAGGGATTGGCATACATTTCCTGTATAATTCACATCAGAAAACTGGCGTGAATTGTAATAAATTTGTCAAGTGAGTGCTTTCCCATCCTCCTCCACCCACATTCATAAACAGGGAATGGGGAGCATCTTGGCTCTAGAAAGGGCCTTGGGCCAAAGATGTGCCATATTGTCAGACCTCTACTGCAGAAAACTGTCATAGATGTGTTAATTAAATTCCCTACAGTGTCAACCTTTCACTCAATTTGACTGTCGCATTCAGTACTGCAAGATTTAAGCCTGCCCTGACCCAACCATTCAGGTACAGCAGACATCACAATAGACTGTGGCATGTAAGCCATTAGACTTCTCTGATCCTATCTGACCCAATAGCAATGGCCTGCCACTTTAAGGCAAGGTTCACACCTGTGCCCGGTCTCCGCTGATGGATTCCATTGCCCATTCTGCTTTAAAAATGTGGGGAGAAGCGGATTAGGTTTCCGTTTGGGGGGACCCCATGGAGACCAATACAGGGCTACATATAATTTTTCTTGGGGAATACAATTATTTGCTAAAACCGATATATTAGAAGTGATAGGTCTTACATTTTTGTTTGTTTTTTTAAATATTAATATAAACAGCACAATGTGTGTAGAATTCCAGACCATTTGATCATACATCCAAAAAGAAAAAACATGTACAATTAGGTCAAAATATAATTTTATATTCGTTAGTTAAATCCGTAAAAAAAATCATATAAAATGTTATTCCCATAAATTGAAAAGATGGTAAATATTAAGATGCATACACTAGAGCTAATGATGATATATATTTTATAAATACCATACATACTAAACCATGGGCCAAAAGTTTAGTGATATCAACGTTCATATTAAAAAAAAAAAAAAAAACTTTAAAATTTTTACAATAAAGTGCTAGTGCAGTAAATAAAGAATATCCAAATTAAGTGTAAAACTAAATACATAATAACTAAGGAACAAATATCCAATTTCATTAATAGTGTAAGGCGACTGTAAATGTGTATTAATAGTATGTTATAAATGCCTACCCTGCCACTCACACTTTCAAAGAGACTCGCTCTGCTAAAATATTAAATTATCATGCTATTTATCCAGCACAATATCAGATGGGGGGGGGGGCAGACAGCCCATTTTTCAAATCTGACGTGCCACTTTTCTGTAATAACTTTGGAAAGCTTTATCGTACCTATATGATTTTGAGACAGTTTTCTAGCATCAGCTGTCCATTGTTCTGGTATGTCTGAGGACCAGAACAACGAACAGACTGACCACTAAAATAGCGGTTATGTATTACCCAACAGACCCCTTTACAGCCAGTGTGATCAGTCGACTCCATATGTAACCGCTATTTTAGCGGTCTATTCTTTTGGTGATTTTTAAACTGAAAGTGGCAGGCAAAAAAAAAAAAGTATTCGCAAAACTTTTTCTTCTGCTGATTTCCTATGGAGCCTCCAATGCAGATATGAAAATAGCTGTAGTATTAAACTAACTTTGGTTGAGATCTTTTGCAAAAAATTTTTAGGATTCATTTTTTTTAGGTTGTTAGAGACTTATAAGTTTAACAGCAATTTTCCAAACTTTTGAAAAAAAAAAAAGAGAGGGAGAAACCCCCACATATCTCTCCATTTTCTAAACTTCATCCCTCACACCAATTCAGACATTAGGAAGTTTGTTAAATGTCTAAATCTTTCACAGGAGTTAAACCTGGTGAGATTTAGAAATTATTATTATTATTATTATTATTATTATTATTATTTTAATAATACATTCCTTTAGCCATAAAATTTCTATTTTTGCAAGGTGTCCAAACAGAAATCCCAAGTGACTGCTGTTTGAGCACGTGAGAGGTGTTATAACCCGGTCTCAGCAGTCTCGGCCTGTTCGGTTCAGGCGCAGAGTGTCCAGACGGCATTCAGCGCATGAATCACCTGATGCACGGCAGGGGAATATTCACACCAGACATGCTGTTTCTGCTCTGGCACTCGGGCGTGGATCACGTGGTGAGTTGCCTGGTGGATCAGTGCCTGGTGTGTCTTGGCCTCTGAACGGGTTAAGGTCTCTGCAGTGCTGAATACTTGACAGGCCATGGGCGAGGCCTTCTCTTACTATATAAGGCTGTTGCACTTGCTCTCTGATGCCGGTCTTAAACGTCTGTACCTGTGCTCTAGTATGGTCTGTGTCTGAAGCTGTTTACATCTGCATCCCGGCCCATCCAGTTTCTTGCTCCTGTTCACACAAGACTGTTTAGCTAAGTATTGAGCTCCTATCCAGACATAGTGTTCCGGGCGCAGCGAGCCCTAGGTATTTTTTCTGTTTGGAGGTTTGGAATGTTTTTGGTAGGGGTTTTTATAGTGTGTGATACTCAGTTCTGTTTTTTCCTATCCCTTGCTTAGTTCAGTTATTCTGTGTTTCACGTTTATTTTCTCCCTATGCTTTGCGTTACTCATGTTCACCGTTAGTCCGCGTCTGGACATCCGTGGGGGGCTTGTTCTGTATCTGCCTCTCCTTCGTAAACGTGAAGCTAGACAGGGGCTCTATTTCCCTTTGCAGTTTAGCTACTTCTCCGGCTGTGCTCGTGCCCCTTCAGGCAAGTTAGTCGGGCCCACGGCTACTTCTAGTTGTGCGAGGCGGGGTGTAGGAGTATCCACACTAGAAGTCCAAACTGCTCATACTTATTTGTTTTTATATATGTTTTTCCTGTACCGTACTGAGAAGTTATCAGTCCGGGGCCAGTCCGTGGTCAGGGATCCCCAGACCATAACAAGAGGTGTGCGACTGGACTTTTGGAGGGAATATTCGAAGCGTTTAACCCCTTGGTGTTGGCCAATTACACGCATTCCTATGCCAGCGAGGTATTCGATCGAATACTACTCGCTCATCTCTAGTGATGATACATTTGCTGAACCCCTGAAATGTTAAAACAGTGTAAAGCCCCATTAAATGACAAATTTCTTGAGGGATGCAGTTTCCAAAATTTTATCATGGAGCATTTTGATCTCACTTGTCCTTCATAAAATATATTAACATTTTTTTTAAAATGTTGCTTTAAGCACTTTTTTTTTAAAGGAGAAAATGTACCCCACAAGCTGTTATGCGATCTCTCCTGAATACAGAAGTTTGTGGTTATAAGCTGCTGTGTGGACAAATGGTGGGGCTTGGAAGGGAAAGAGTGTTTGGCTTTTGGAGGCAGAATATTGCTCAGGTGCCATATCTTGTTTAGAGTGCTCCTAAAATAATAGTGTAATGTAAAACCCTGAAATGTCATCTAAACCCCTCAAAGAATTTATCAAGGGCTATAGTGATAGTGAGCATTTTGAAAAGTGTTTTAGATATTTTTTTTTTTTTATTTATTTTTGTAGATATTTAACTTAGATTTATTGCAATAAAATTTTGCTTTAGTCATGCATTTTTACAAGAAGCAGGAGGAGAAAATACACCCCATAATGTGTTATGCAATTTCTCCTGAGTAAAGAAATATCCCATATGTGGATGAAAACTGCCTGCTTGGGAACATAACAAGGTTTAAGGCTAAGTCCCCACTTGTGTCCCGCAGCGCTGTGGGAAAACCCTCGTTCTTCCCGCAGTACGTTAGACAGAAAGTTTGCAGAGGTTTCAATTCTACCTATGGGAAACCACCGGCGTTTTCAAAACCATGCGTGTTTGCAGCACAATTTATACCACAAAGTGGGCATGGGAATCAATAGAACCCTATCCACTTTGCTCTGACTGTAAAACGCTGTGATTTTTATATTTTTTTTTCCCATGACGTTTCCGCCGGGGGTAAATTGCAGCGTTTGTGCCACATGGGCCCTGGCCTAAAAGTGAAATAGTACCATGAGTTTTTAATGCAAATTTGGTGATTTACACTGCACTGGTGGGAATTGCAGAAGCTCTGAGGTGAAATGTGGAAAAAAAGGGGTATAAGGATTATGAGGTTTCTGACAGTCAGTCAGAGACGCCCTTCCTCACAGCAACATCTGTAGCGCTGTACTGTGAGAGGGGGTGTTGCTTACCGCCCAGTGATGACGCTGAGCGGTGAGGAACACCCCCCCAGTACTAGTCTATGGACAAGTACTATCAGGAGGGAAAGGGGGCATTCATCACCACTCTCACAGTACAGCGCTATAGATGCTGCTGTGAGGAAGGGCATTCCTGACTGACTTTGGGAAACACCCTTCTGACAGTGAAGAGCTATGGTACTGGCACTGATAGCTCTTCCCCGGGACACAGAACGTGAAAGGAATTTATTGAGGGGTATAGTCAACATTTGCAACCCACAGCTGTTTCACCAATTTTACTACCAACGGGATGTGAAAATTAAAAATTACTGTATTTTCTGGACTATAAGAAACACTTTTTTTTTTTTTTCTTTTTTTTTTACCCCAAATTTGGGAGGAAAATAGGGGTGCATCTTATAGCCAGAATTTTGAGGGGGGGATGGGGGCGCGTAGATGCACGATTGCAGCATCGTTTCACTCCTTCCACTGTTGGCTTCCTGCAGCGGCAGGAGAGAGACTGTGTGGGCCCTAGGCTGCAAGGACAGGAGGTCCCAGCGAACCCATTCCGGTATCCGTCGCACTATTACAGCAGATGCTGGGTCTGTAAAAATGATGGTGGCTCTGCTTAAAAGCTGTCGCCATAATCACAATCAGTGTCCAATCTGATCGCGGACGTTACTACTTACACAAGCTCCCATCCCCCCCCAAGTGTAAAAATTTCCCCTGGGGCTGGTCCCCACTGGCCCCATACCTCTAAAGTTGCAGGCCGGCTCCTGCACGGTGAGACCGTAGGAGCCGACCTGTTCCTTTGACAGCCTGGAGCCTAATGAAGGCTCCCAGGACTGTCATAGTAATATTACTATTATGGCTGATCTATGACCGGCCGCAATAGTAATGTACAGAATCTCCTATAGACTGCAATACACAAATGACTGCAGGTTCCCTAGGGGACTAATAAAATGGTTAAAAAAAAATCTAAGTTCTATATCACTCCTTTTCTCTAGAATAGAGTGTAAAATTACTGTGAAACACATACACATTAGGTATTTCTGTGTCTGAAAGTGCCCGCTCTACAAACTTGGGAAATATTTTTCCTGTAGTGTCAACGTCGTAGCAGGAAAGAAAATCAAAAATTTTGAACTGCCGTTTTTTTTTTTTTCACTGATTTGCCTCTGATTTGAATAAAAAGCGATCTAGGCAATAAACATTCCCCAAAATGGTATAACTAAAATTTACACCTGACCCTGCAATAAAAGATTCCTTATGCATCCCTGTACAGCTACAAGATCACCTGTCAATGTGGCCTTGCAGATGTAGCAAAATTTCAACTTCCGTATACGAAATATTTTTACTATTTTTTGCTTCAACATTTTTTCCCTATTTCCTCCTGTAAAACCTAGGCACGTCTTACAGTCTGAAAAATACGGTACTCTTTTTCCAATAAATTGTATTAGACCCAAATTTATAATTTTCACAAAAGGTTAAAGGAGAAAAAGCACCCCACAGTTTTTTATACAATTTCTTCTAAACACAGCAATGCCCCATGTGTGATCATAAACTGCTGTATGGGTACATGGCAGAGCTTGGAGTGGAAAGAGCGCTATTTGGCTTTTAGAGGGCAGACTTTGCTGGAATAGTTTTTAGGTGCCATGTCTCAATTTTAGAGCCCCTAAAGTACCAGAACAATGGAAACCTCAAAACATAACCTCATTTTGTAAACTACACCCCTCAAGGAATGTATGAAGGGGCATAGTGAGCATGTTTAACCCTTGAGTATTGCATTATTTTAAGAAATAAATGCACAGTGAAAATCGCAATTTTTCCAGAGATACACCATTTCAGTTCCCAATTGTGACAGCAGAGACCCATAAGTGGGTTATCCCTGGTACAAAAGGCTTTGGAGCGTTTGTCTCTGACGCAAGCTGGGCACAACATATTGTGCAATGAAATGACATGTTCCTGGAAAAATTGTCATTTTTGCTCTGTTCAGCTGATGGTGCATTCATTTCTGGAGAATAAAATGGGCGGTAAAAATGCTCACTGTACCCCAAGATAAATTCCATGAAGGGTGTAGTTTTCAAAATGGAGTCACATGTCGGAATTCCACTTTACTGGCATTTCAGGAACTCTGCAAAAGTGACATGATGTCCAAAACAAAAACATATTCTCCTGTCCCCGGATTCTCTGGTGCCTTCCATTGCAGTCCGGTCCTGCTGCACTGCTGTCGTCTTTTGCTGGAAGTCCTCACCGGCTGTGATGACCCATATTCCTTTCCAGACCACACCAGGGGCAGGTGAGTATAAACTGTTTCTTTGGGGGGTTTTTTGTTTGTTTTTTTCTTTTTTTCTTCAACAACCTAAACAATATATATTTTGGAAATCCCTTTCAATGCTTCTTCCGCTGACGATCCCTTATAAATCAATTTATTTTATCTATCTTTCTGTCTTTCTTGCAGTCTTCGTCATGACACTGAGCTGAGGAAGAGAAACCTGAACGACCAGATCTCTTCCTCATTCAACCCTGAAGAAGTGACCAAACCGGACAGTGCAGATGACAGAAACGACAGTCAGGAATGGAAGTCATGGGCGCTAAATGTGTGCGTATTCACAGTGCTGACCGTTGGAGCGATGCTCTGTTACAGGGTGTGGTACCATTAACGAACACTGTGCCCAGGATGCATCTGACTTCATCACCCAGGCGCAAGTGAGACATATTTGGAACCAAATGAGGAGGAGGAGCTGAGTGAAGCTTTTACAGCTGTAGTTGTAATGCACTAACGGTGTCTCCAAGTCCTGACGCCCCATGGAGAGATTCTTCACATCTCAGGGCATTTTTACATCAATTCAGGAGTAAACACAGATCATGCCAAATATATCTCTCTATATAAATATATATATTATATATTTTTTTTTCTTTTTGGAATAAAATTGTCATGACAACACATTGTTGTTTCTTTTTGGCTAGGTTTTTTGTTTTGTTTTTTTAAAAACTAGTCTGTTTTTAAGAGGACGCGAGAGTCAACGCGTTTTATTCCCTTCTGCTCCATTTTACAAGAATCGCAAGCAATTTGTATAATGCTTGTTTTTTGTTTTTGTTTTGTTTTTGTTATATATATATATATATATATATATATATATATATATATATATATATATATATATATATATATATATGTGTGTGTGTGCGTGTGTCTCGTAACAAGATGGTTCCCTTTTTATTGGATGCCCCTAGAAGCTGCCCCCTCCCGCAATCTGGGGAAAGTAAAATAAACACATCAGAAGAATGTATTGTTTTTCTCTTTGGGGCATAATTTGTATTAATATTATGAGTTTGACTGTTGGTGAGAGGTGAAGCTGTTTTTTTGTTCTTTTTTATTTTTTGGTTGAATTGTTGTGGGCTGTGCCTGACACTTATCTTCAATGTATCTGTTACAGAAGCTTCATTGTGATTTCCATGTTTTGCAGTAGCTTTCTTTTTGTTTTTGCTCAGGGTAGGCCAGAAATAAAACATATGTGGTTTTTTTTTCAGTTTTGTGTTACACATTGGACTTGCACTGGTCACACTCTCCCATAGTACTGACTGATACATTCTTTCCTCTTGCAACACGATAGATCCACCAGCATTTCAACCGTACGGTGCCTCAGAATTGGAGTGCTAGTCCATTCCTTTACCCCCATACGTTTCATCAGCTGCCAATAAAAAATGTCTTACTGCCAGCAGAGTCAACGTTTGGGTTATAACTATCTTTAGATTTTAGATCTTGGTGCTTGGGGAGTAATAAACCACTTTACTGGGGCTGAGATGGTGCACAGGGCTTCACTTACCACCACAGTAGTATTGGAAGGTCTGTGTCGGTCTGCTCTGTGGCTGTTGTGTCAGATTCATTTGTATAAGCTTTCTTTTTCCTCTTGCCTTTTACATTTATACACAGTACAATGTGTTGGGTTGTGTAACCAACACCATTTGGAAGGGGAGAAGTTGGGTATTCAGGTCAATATATGTGAACTTTACAATACTGTTTTAAACCTGACGCAATAGTGACACATGAATGTGTTATGGATTTATGTGCTGATTCAATAAAGTTATATCCCCCTTCCATCTGTTTTCACTGTGTAGTTTGTGGTGATCTGTTGCAGTGTTAGTTTGCTGATGATCTAGGTGATGGGTCCAGGAAAAGATTTATTTTTTTTTTAGAAAAAGCAAAGCCGTGCAGGAGCTGGGGACTGGTCTGGTGTCTCTGCTTTTCTGCTGCACATAGTGTCTTGTCTTACAGTCTGTTTGCTGGGTACATACTGTAATAACCACTATTTAATAGGGCTGCCAGACAGCAGAACCCTATCAGCAATTGTGTCTCAAAGGACTTGGATCGACAGCTCTCGGTAAGAATAATTATCATTTTTACCAAAGAAGGTCTCTGTGAAACCTCTGCGGACTTTCTGCTTTCAATATACCGCCAGCGTTTCCATAGGTATAAATGACATGCTGTGATTTCCAAAACCGTAATGGTTTTGGAAATCGCAGTGCATCTGCTGTGCATATTTTTCCGCAATGTGAATGAGATTCGCTTGTCTACTTTGCGTGGACTATAATATGCCACATAGTGTAAAGCGTTTTACAGTCCCTGCAAAGGTGGATGGGATTCTGGCTAATCCCATCCACACATTTCAGAAAAATATCCACAGTGGAAATGCTGTGGTTTTTTAAAAACAAACAGTGTTTTGGAAATTGTAGCATGTCAATTATATCTACAGAAAAACCTTTTCCGTACAGGTATAATAGAATGAGAAAGTCCGCAGAGGAAAACCGAGCAAATTTTGTGGAAACGCAGCTTTTTTTTTTTTTTTTTTTTTTTTTTTTTTTGAGCCATAGCCAGGAGTGGATTGAGCAGAGGGTAGAAGTATAATCCTTCTGAGGCCATTCTTGGATTTCCCCTCAGAAAACCGCATCAAAATCTGCAACAAAACAAAGCTCTAAAGTTCCTGCTACCAGGTTTCTCCCTTCTAGCTTATCTGCTATGTACTGTGTTATTACTTATGGGATGTTATTCACAGACAGCAAGAAACTTTCCTTGTGGAGCTCATAGATTTTTCTGTGCAAGGGATCTGTTCATCTGCATCATTCCCTGTATTTTCAGTCAGGAGACTATGGATCTTCCAAATTATGGTAATTTTTGCTTTTCCCAGCTATTTGTCTTACTATTTTACATTTACTCTTGATAGAATTGCATGTAAAGGAGTGACTTCTCCTTTCTGTACATATTCCCAGCTTGAAAGAGAAATGTAAAATGTGCTAAAGCCGTAATAGGGCTATTAGCAGCAGAAAAAACTGATGGGACACTATGCCAGAAAACAGACTTCCTACTAAGATATTTCAACTTTTCGTAAAAACTCAGCTACCCTTGAAGAAGTAATGCATCCACCAACTATCAACAAGAAGAAAAATTGCACTGCAAAATACTTTCAATGAATAGTTCAATACAGTAAGGGAGCCTTCACACGGAGTATACGTAAAAGTCGTTCAGAATGAGCGCGTAAAAATCAGCTCCCATTGTCTTGAATGGGTGCCGGCATACGAGCGCTACCCTTTGAAATCAATGGGAAGCTTTGTTCCCTATTGCTTTCAATGTGATACGCGCATATCACATAGATAGATATCTTATAAAACATTGACATTTTAAAACCGCATCCATTCTGGTGCACTTCTTTTTTTTTTTTTTTTCCCAAAGTGTCAAGCCAGTCGTATTTTTCTTTCTCTTTCCAGTACATATGGTTAATAAATATGCCATAAATGCTGTCAACCATTAATTTTGGTGTAAATGTAGACAGAAAAGTGACAGACTTCTGTTGATAAATATACCCCAATGTCTGTAAAGCGCTGTGGAATAAGTTGGTGCTATATAAAAAACCTATACATAAATAAAACCAGCAGTAGACCCAGCCTTATGAGTGCTATGTCAGTCCTACTGAGTGTATACAGGCAATGACTTGTAGTCAAGCTGACACAAGTCCTCTTCTGTTCTTCATTCTGTCCAGATAGAAACTGGTTAGTGTTTGTCAACAAGCTAAGACTGGAAGATCCTCTTCTTCCAATTTCAGAGGACCTACTACCAGTGGCGGATCCAGGGTTTGCGGGGCCCTGGGCAATTGACTTTGGCGGGGCCCTACTTACTGGGGGTCTTGCACTTCTAACCTGTACTTCCCTACTGTTGAAGACTAGAAAGAGGGAACAAAATGTGCAGCGCGCCGCAGCAAACTAGGCCCGCCCACTTTTATGTTGACTCCACCCATTCTCATTCAATTTTCATGTGATTCTACACAGTATAATCCTCCTACAGTCACCCGCAAATTATATCTCCCCCCCCCATTTTCATATACACCCTTCATCTACCCCTAGTTTCATGTCCCCCCCTCTATCTCTGTCCCCAGTTTCATGCCATTCTCCCCCTTTATCTGCCCACAGTTTCATTTCCCCCCGTCTCTGCCCCAGTGTCATGCCGTTCTCCCCCCTTCATCTGCCCCAGTGTCATGCCGTTCTCCCCCCTTCATCTGCCCCAATGTCATGCCGTTCTCCCCCCTTCATTTGCCCCAGTGTCATGCCGTTCTCCCCCGTTCATCTGCCCCAGTGTCATGCTGTTCTCTCCCCCTCCATCTGTCCCAGTGCCATGCCGTTCTCCCCCTCCATCTGCCCCAGTGTCATGCTGTTCTCCCCCTCTTCATCTGCCCCAGTGTCATGCCGTTCTCCCCCCTCCATCTGCCTGTGTCATGCCGTTCTCTCCCCCTTCATTTGCCCCAGTCATGCTGTTCTCCCCCTCTTCATCTGCCCCAGTGTCATGCTATTCTCTCCCCCTCTATCTGTCCCAGTGCCATGCCGTTCTCCCCCTCCATCTGCCCCAGTGTCATGCTGTTCTCCCCCCCCTTCATTTGCCCCAGTGCCATGCCGTTCTCCCCCTCCATCTGCCCCAGTGTCATGCTGTTCACACACACACACACACACACACACACACTATTCCTCGTTCCCCCGCAGCTCTCTCCCTCATATACATATTGTAGCCGCGATGTGATGACGTCATCACATCGCGGCTACAAATGCAGGAGCTCAGCATTAAAGCAGGAGCTGAGCTGTGACAGCTCTTGCTTTAAACGCCTATGTTGTCAGCTCATCGGCGTCCTACCGCCGATGAGCCGAATACATAGGCGTTTAAAGCAGGAGCTGTCAGCTCCTGCTTTAACGCTGAGCTCAGTTGGAATCGGGACATGCCGACCGGGACCATTTTGTTAGGTCCCAGCCGCGCCGCGGGGCCCAGCTCGCCCGGCCCTGGATCTGCCCCTGCCTACTACACAGCTCTTTAAAGAGAGAATATTGTCCCAAGTAGGGCTCACAATCTAAATTCCCTATGTTTTTGGAGTATGGGAGGGAACCCATGCAAACATGGGATAACATACAAACTCCTTGCAACCCAAACCATCAAAACACATATTTTAAAGCATGGCTAAGGGCTCGTTCACATCTGCGCCCGGGAGTCTGCGCTGCAGATTTCCGTTTCCTGCACAAAACTGGGCAGGAGACGGAAACCTGCCGGCATGTTTCAATCCCATTCATTTGAATGGGTTTGAAAAGTGTCAGGCCGTGAGCGCCCCTGAGCGTTTTATGCTGTCTGCGGCGAAACCGTTTTTTTTAAACCGGACACAGAGTCGGACATGCAGTACTCTGTGTCTGGTTTAAAAAAAAAAAACGGTTTCGCCGCGGAGAGCATAAAACGCTCACCAGCGCTCATGGCGGGACTCGGCATGACAGGTTTCCGTCTTCTGCATGCAGAAGACTGAAACCTGAGAACGAACTGTCAAACGCTGGTGTGAACCCAGCGTAATATTGTTTTTATTCATGGGGTCTGTCCTATACAGCCATCTACACAACTTAAAACAGTAGAGAGTTGTCCTCCAACAACTGAATGCCCCCACCCCTTGTCATAGCAGACAGGAGCCTTGTGAAAGCTCTGAAGCCGGCCACAGTTAGAGGCTGGGTTCACACGATGTCCATATTGACTGCCGAACATTGACAGTAATTTATTATGCAACATGCCCTTATATTTACATTGGGCTCGTATCCCACAAATTATGGGTTACAACTAGAGATGAGCGAGTAGTGAAATATTAGATATTCGTTTCGAGTAGCCCCTCAATATTCGACTATTCGACCGAATATTAAATCCCATTATAGTCTATGGGGAAAAAATGCTCGTTTCAGGGGAAACCACTATTCGACTAAAGGAGAGTCACCAAGTCCACAATGACACCCCAGGAAATTATGTCAACAATCTGGAATGCAACTGGGACAACAGGGGAAGCATGCCTGGAGGCATCTAACAAGCCCAAGTCCCAGTATTACCCCACTATGACTGCCCATCAACTAGACACTTTCCAAACTCAATAGAACTTCTATGAAAGTTGAAAAAATACTTAGAAACCTTCTTTCCTCCACATTAATATGGACAGAAACACAAATTTTAAGCTAAAGAAACTTTAGCATGCACCCCTTTAAATCACGTTGTCCATGACAACCACAGATGGATTAGGCAATGGGAAATCCAACAGCCCCTACCCTTAACTGTCATTGTGTATGTGAGTGTGATGTGGTAAGACCTTCCAAAATTCACTTTTCTGGTCCTTAACGTGAGCCCTTCCAAACTGAGTTAGAGGTCCCTTAAGCTGAGCTACCAGCAGAGATTGAGGCCCTTGAGGTGACTTGAGCCTTTTACCTGCAGAGTTTTTTGCCCTTTAAGTGAGTTGAGCCTTGCACCAGCAGAGTGTTAGACCCTTTAAAACTCTTAGCCCCTAAAACGATGGTTCCAGAACCATCACTTTCATTGTGTTAGATTGATGCAGTGGCTTGGACTGAGGACCCAGACATTCACCTTGATTTGGATTGGGAAATTGATAACATTTTGGCATCAAGTCCTGGGGGTAACTTTTATTTAGAGGACCGCAAAGGGGGAGAATTGGCTGAAACCACTACTACCGGTAATAGTCCTTTAATATCAGACTCTACATTTTTTTGGCCCTTGGGGTGACTTGAGCCTTCAACCAGCAGTGTTTTTGGCCCTTTGGGTGAGTTGAGCCTTGCGCCAGTAGTGTTTTATTTTTTGGCCCTTGGGGTGAGTTGAGCCTTGTGCCAGCAGTGTTTTTGGCCCTTTGGGTGAGTTGAGCCTAGTGTTTTATATTTTGGTCCTTGGGGTGAGTAGAGCCTTGCACCAGCAGTGTTTTATTTTTTGGCCCTTGGTGTGAGTTGAGCCTTGCACCAGCAGTGTTTTATTTTTTGGCCCTTGGTGTGAGTTGAGCCTTGCACCAGCAGTGTTTTACTTTTTGGCCCTTGGTGTGAGTTGAGCCTTGCACCAGCAGTGTTTTATTTTTTTGACCCTTGGTGTGAGTAGAGCCTTGCACCAGCAGTGTTTTATTTTTTGGCCCTTGCGGTGAGTAGAGCCTTGCACCAGCAGTGTTTTTGGCCCTTGGGATGAGTAGAGCCTTGAACCAGCAGTGTTTTTGGCCCTTGGGGTGAGTTGAGCCTTGTACCAGCAGTGTTTTTGGCCCTTGGGGTGAGTAGAGCCTTGCACCAGTAGTGTTTTTTGCCCTTGGGGTGTGTTGGGCCTTGTACCAGCAGTGTTTTTGGCCCTTGGGGTGAGTTGAGCCTTGCACCAGTATTGTTTTTGACCCTTTGGGTGAGCCCTAAAAAATTATTTTTCATGCCCTTGGGGTGAGCCCTAAAACATTAATGGGGGTTTTTAAATTATTTTTTTAATAATATTAATTTTTTTTGGTGGTGTTGGAGGAGGAGGACAAGGAACTTGTGAGCTGGCACGAACACATGGAACTGTGTCTCGTCATTACTGTTGATGGGACATGCTGGTTGTGAGCCCACAATATCTACTATCCACTTTAACACAGGTTCCTGGTGCTCGGGCCTCGTCAGCGGGGTACCTTGCACCCTGCTTGACGTTGTGGCATTGCTGGCTGCCCCTTTCCAGTAGCTAATTGGATCCGCAGTCGAGCTACTGCGGCCTGGATCCCCAGCTGGATTTCCACGTCCCCGTCCCTTTATGCTACCCTGACACATCTTTGGCAGGTTCAGTGTATATACACTGTTCCTGCAGAGTAGCTCTGAAAAGAGCTCTTGATTAAGATGTTTTCCTGCCTAGCAGAAGCTACAATCTATTTCTCACCCTCAGCACATCTCTCCCTATCTAACTCCAAACCGCATCTGACACGAATATGGCTGCCACTATTCTTATAAATCCGAGGTCACCTGATTTAACCAGCCAATGACTTTTTCCAATTTTCTCCCCATTTTTTCCACATTTTCCCCTTTCCTGTCCCACCTCCCCTGCACAGTTATTGATGCAAAAAAAGTGCCAGGGAAGGTGGGAGGGGATACAAATTTTTACTGCGTTTACCACATGGTATTCGATCGGAATCGAATATGTTGATTACCCTAATATTCAATCAAATACCTACTCGATCGAACGGTATTCGCTCATCTCTAGTTACAATCTTGGAACTTAATAATAATTTAAAGAAGACAACGGAAATCACCAGTTGTGATATTGACAAAATCAACTAGTTGGAACCGGTTGCACAACATTTTTCTGGGAAACTCTCAGGACAATGGAGATTGTTGAAGATCATGAGTATAGTCCAGAGCTATTTGGGCTCAAGAATGTGGTGATATCTACAGCGATTGGCCAGTACTGAATGTAAGTTGATCACCAATTTGATGATGATAATGTCTCTTGGTTTAAATGATCGAATTGTAGTTGCTTCTTATTTGTAATTTTTATTGCATATTTTGCCCTAGTATTGTTGGCATTGGTAGTTTCCTTTATTATGTTATGTATCTGGGGAGGCCGGTATTTAGGATCATTTAGTAGGTTTGTCTAACATATATTTGTATATGGGCATGGCTGTATTCGAATTAAACTCGTAAAGTGGTTATTTATATTCTCTTTAACTGCTTCTGGACCACCGTTCACCCTATAAGTCTGGGTAGTCCAGGCTAAAGATTTATATTTTAATTAGGCCGGTGGAGTTGAAAAAAACAAACAAAAAAACAACATACTAACTTGCTAGTGCTTCCCAGCGTGGTCCAGTTCCCCCAATCAGCGGTTTTAGTCAAGGGCACGGACGTCCCCACGTCCCTTCCTAAGTGTGCTGGTTGTCCTCAGTGGTCACGTGACCTCTGAGGCCAATCAGCAGCTTCAGTGGAAGGGATCCAGGATGTCACAGCCAGCGAGGATTTGCACTGCAAAAAGACAACCGAGCAGCAGACCGGACCATACTGGGAGGACACCAGAGCATTGGGGACTAATGAGTAAGTTTTTTTTTTTGTTTTTTTTGTTTGTTTTGGCTGCTGTGTTGAATCAGCCTAATATAATTGATCGGCCCCTGTGGTGCAAGACTCCGGGAAGGAGCGGTCAGCCTGCGTGGATACTTGGTAAGTGATAAAGGGGAGAGAGAATGTCAGCACCCGGTAGCCCAATGGGCCACCACAAGAGCTTGCGTCCCCAGGTTCTGATTTATAGCTAATGGTGCTGAAGTCTGGGGGCCCCTTAAACTGTGGGAGCCCTGGGCGATTGCCCAGTTTACCTTACCCCCCGCAACGCCGGCCCTGAGGGTAGGCTCACCTCAAACAGAACGTGCACCGGGGGTGGTATTGCACGATGCCGTGTCATCTTCAGGCACGCTTGCCTAGTCTGTCTTCTTGGAGCGACGCCCTCTGGTCCCGTCTCTTCTGCCAGCTTCCTATTGGTCTTCTTCCAGCTTTAGGTCTTCAAATCTCGCACCTGTGTAGTAGCGCTTCCCTCCGGATCGCCACTGCGCAGGCTCACTTGCCATTTTACTTAATGGCTGCAGTAGAGATGAGAAATATATAGGAAGCTCTTATACTTCTACTCTCTTCTCAATCCACTCCTGGCATTGGCTCAAAAAGTGCCAACTAAATCTGCAACAAAAAAGCATTTCCACAACATGGGACCCTAGCCTTAGACAATACATTGAAAGAATTGGGAGATCTGCTCCATTATTCATGCACAGAAACCTATAGGACACATTGAGAAGTATAGAGAAGACAAACGGCCTATGTATCTGTTTTCAGTGTGTCTTTGCATCTGTCTCTTCACTTCTCTTCCTCCTCTTTCCCCTTTCCATAGGCTTCTATGTACAGCTGAAATCTAACAATTCTATGACATTCTGTCATGCTCTATCAACACTAAAATGAGAAGGAGGTGCAAGACGAAAAGAGCCTAATAGAGAAAGAAAAGCCAGGACTGGATTGAGCAAAATCGCGGGAAGTCACGGGAAATGCTAGTAGATTTATAACGGCAAGAATATTTACCATCTATATGTGCTGCTGAAGTGAGTTTAGGATTTTTTTTTAGATTTCCATTCATAGATCCATTACAGGTACCTGGAATTAATCCAGTTATGAAATGTGAGACTTACCGTATTTTTCGGACTATAAGACGCACCTAGGTTTTAGAGGAGGAAAATAGGGAAAAAAAATTTGGAAGCAAAAAATGGTAAAATATTTAATATATGGGAGTTGTAGTTTTGCCACAGCTGCAAGGCCACATTGACAGGTGACCCTGCAGCTGTACAGGGATGCATAGAGTGGGTTTTTTTGCGGGGCCAGAAGTACTTTTTAGTTATATCATTTTGAGGAATATCTATTGCTTAGATCACCTTGTATTGAAAAAAAACCCGGTGGTTTATGATATATGATTTTCTACTTTTATATATATATTCTAGGGACAGGAGGTGATTTAGAACTTTTATTTATTTACAGGTACGGGGCCGGTGGGGACCGGCCCCGGGGGAGAAGGGGCCACCGATACTGACCCGGCATCCGCTGTACTAGAGAGGCGGATGCCGGGCGAGGGATAGACGCCGGCACAGGTGCCGGGGCCTGAGACATCGCTGCGCTCCTCTGCCCTGCATGAAGCCAGCGGCGGGGGGACGGAGAAGCAGAATAGCTCCTCCCGCTGCTGGCTTCATGCAGGGCAGAGGAGTGCAGCGATGTCTCAGGCCCCGGCGTCTATCCCTTGCCGACATCCGCCTCTCTATTACGGTGGGTGCCAGGCGCCACATTCAGACTGGGGGGAAAAAAAAAAAAGTGCGTCTTATAGTCCGAAAAATACGGTAACTGGTTTGAGAAGATGGAACCTGGCCTACATATACTCTATATGTACCTGTTATGCCACTTTAATATTCCTGTATATCTGATTGTCTTTATTGTATACTGTCATGGCCAAAAGTTTTGAGAATGATACAAATATTAATTTTTACAAAGTCTACTGCTTCAGTTGTTCTAATGGCAATTTCCAAATACTCCAGAATGTTATAAAGAGTGATCAGCTTAACAGCAATTACTTGCAAAGTCAATATTTGCCTAGAAAATGAACTTTATCCCCCAAAACACATTTCAACATCATTGCAGCCCTGCCTTAAAAGGACCAGCTAACATCGTTTCAGTGATTGCTCCATTAACACAGGTGTGGGTGTTGATGAGGACAGGGCTGGAGATCAATCTGTCATGATTAAGTAAGAATGACACCACTGGACACTTTAAAAGGAGGCTGGTGCTTGGCATCATTGTTTCTCTTCTTTTAACCATGGTTATCTTTAAAGAAACACGTGCTGTCATCATTGCACTGCACAAAAATGGCCTAACAGGGAAGAGTATCACAGCTAGAAAGATTGCACCTCAATCAACAATCTATCGCATCATCAAGAACTTCAGGGAGAGAGGTTCCATTGTTGGCAAAAAGGCTCCAGGGAGCCCAAGAAAGACCAGCAAGCGCCAGGACCGTCTCTTAAAAGTGTTTCAGCTGCGGGATCGTGCTACCAGCAGAGCAGAGCTTGCTCAGGAATGGCAGCAGGCAGGTGTGAGTGCATCTGCACGCACTGTGAGGCAGAGACTCTTGGAGCAAGGCCTGGTCTCAAGGAGGGCAGCAAAGAAGCCACTTCTCTCCAGAAAAAACATCAGGGACAGACTGATATTCTGCAAAAGGAACAGGAAGTGGATTGCTAAGGACTGGGGTAAAGTCATTTTCTCTGATGAATCCCTTTTGATTTTTTGGGACATCTGGAAAACAGCTTATTCAGAGAAGACGAGGTGAGCGCTACCACCAGTCTTGTCTCATGCCAACTGTAATGCATCCTGAAACCATTCATGTGTGGGGTTGCTTCTCAGCCAAGGGAATCAGCTCTCTCACAGTCTTGCCTAAAAACACAGCCATGAATAAAGAATGGTACCAGAATGTCCTCCAAGATCAACTTCTCCCAACCGTCCAAGAGCAGTTTGGCGATCAACAATGCCTTTTCCAACATGATGGAGCACCTTGCCATAAAGCAAAGGTGATAACTAAATGGCTCAGGGAACAAAACATAGAGATTTTGGGTCCATTGCCTGGAAACTCCCCAGATCTTAATCCCATTGAGAACTTGTGGTCAATCATCAAGAGACGGGTGGACAAACAAAAACCTACAAATTCTGACAAAATGCAAGCATTGATTGTGCAAGAATGGACTGCTATCAGTCAGGATTTGGTCCAGAAGTTGATTGAGAGCATGCCAGGGAGAATTGCAGAGGTCCTGAAGAAGAAGGGTCAACACTGCAAATATTGACTTGCTGCATTAACTCATTCTGTCAATATAAGCTTTTGTTACTCATAATATGATTGCAATTATATTTCTGTATGTGATAAAAACATCTGACAAACACACATAAACCAGAGGGCAGCAGATCATGTGAAAATATAAGATTTGTGTCATTCTCAAAACTTTTGGCCATGACTGTATATTATATGTATTTCACTCATGGAGGTGTTATTGTATAGTTTTTGTAGAGTTTGATGAAGGTCTAATCTTTGACTGAAATGTTACTTTATTTAGCTCTACTTTTGGTGAATAAACCACGTTGGCGTTATACGTTTGTGTCGTATACGAAGTCTGTTATGTAGGTTGATGTAGATAAAATAGATCTAGGTCTTGCTTTTGATCTGGCTTCTAGAAAAACTAGATGATAGAATTGTATTTCCCTCCTAGTGTATCGCGATTCCTAATGGTTATATGTGGTATCTGGTTTAGTTTCAGCATAACACCGCTGGTTAAATGTCTTTTTGTTGAATGGTAGCTCAAGAAACCTCCACAAACTGTTACAACTATAACTAGTTATTGAGCTTGTTCCTGTACTGCCATCTTGTGGTAAAACTCTATACACCTTAACTCATCATTCTCTGTGTCATGTGACTGTATAATTTACGGTTTTCTTTCACTATGTTTGTGATGCTGAGCTCAGAGACTCATTTCCAACAAAACCAATTTTATTTTATATTTATGAATTGAGTTAAATATACAATACACAAACTGCATTGAAATTTAATATACATATTTATGTACATTGTATGAACTTTTTTTGTCCCACATCAGTGCTATACAGCCAGCCCCCCTTATTATATACAGGATTCATATCATCAAGGCTGCGTCATAAGTCATTACAATGGGTCACAGCAAGGTTCAGGCGCCTCTGTAGATCGTCTGCTGGACACTGCGCAAAGATATATTATGTTTTGGTCACATGAACTTCTGGTCCTGAATAGTGAATGTGGAGACGGAATGTTCTTGAACCATATACTCTCTGGTATAATCCTCGATGCCTTGGAGTACAGAGCGGTGTCTGATCAGCAGCGGTCTCATTTCACTCCTCAGAACACTGTAATCTCAATCTCTCCATCCAGTGTCAGCGTTTCCTGTAGTTCCCGGCAGATCTTATCAGTCTTTCCAAATGTGTGTCGTCCTTTCTGACCTAAAGTAAAATATCACCATTTACAGTAGATTCAACTTGGTTACTAAACATGCCCCCAAATAAAGTGTGAAAATGATCCCATAACTGGTGGCGATAAAATGTACCGCTAAGCACTAGATCCCTTCAATACTTAATTGTATATTATGGATGTTTGCCATCCATAATATAGGGTCATCATTTTACTGAACAGACTGCACATTCTCAAAAGCAAATTTTTAACCCCTGCTGGTTTAGAGCAGAACAGAATAATCCTCAGAACCCTTAACAATGAGCAGAAATACCCTAAAAAGATCTATATAACATATACTAAATCTTGAGGGCAGAATTTGGTTACCAATGCTGTATGCTTTATTCATAATCTTTGTAGTGTATAACCAGAACTGGAACTAGGTTCGGATCAAACATGAACAATCCTTTTCTCCTCTGCTCCAATGATCTACTCACCAAATGACAAGATGGTCTCTCTGGCAGTGATCCTCATGTCCTCTACTTCTGACTGGCACAGTCCTGCTATCTGGTCAATGCTAGCTGTGCCCTGTTAGTAGGAAAACACGTCAGTCATTTACATCTTCATATACACACACAATCCTACCATTGTTAATTACTTAAAGAGGACCTTTCATCAGATTGGGCACAGGCAGTTCTATATACTGCTGGAAAGCCGACAGTGCGCTGAATTCAGCACACTGTCGGCTTTCCCAATCTGTGCCCTGGGTAAAGAGCTATCGGTCCCGGTACCGTAGCGCTTTACAGTCAGAAGGGCGTTTCTGACAGTTAGCCAGGGACGCCCTTCTGCCCAGCAGCGCCTATCGCGCTGTGCTGTGTGAGCGGGGAGGAACGCCCCCTCCCTCTTCTCACAGTGCTCGTCCATAGACGAGTATTATCAGCAATGCAGCTGAAAGTTAGGCTAAGGTTATACGGTAACTTTGGCCATGATTCCTGTCCTTCAGTAAGGTAAGTAAGTGGACTTACACTACAAACCTCATGGTACTGTATCTTCTAATGCAAAAACAATTGAGTATCGCTTTTTTTGTAACTGCAAGTTGCAGTTGCAACATCCCCCTAGATCACAATGTGATTCCATTCATGAACATTAGTGAAGGTATCACAGGGCAACACAGAGATCTTTGGTTGTAAGAGAAGTTGTAACTTTCAAACCACAGCCCATAAGCCTTTAGCTATACCCCTGCCCTCATCCTGTTGTGCAAATCAGTAAAAAGTCCAGCAGGTCAGCCACAGACTGTGGGATTTAGGTTGAATGGGGACACTAGTGGTCTAAAGAGGGCAATAAATTGCAAATGGGTAAAGAGTTCATTGTCACCCTTTTGTCACTGTTTTGTGTCCTGTGATGCTAAAAGGACAGTAAATTGCAAATGGGCATAAAGGAGGCCCTGAACAAAAGGAAAAATTCACAATGTAGAAAGGGAGGGGATCAAAACACCCCATCCCAAGAAGCAACATACCGTAGTAGCCGCCTGTGCACAATACCTATTACATATACATTTGCTGAACATTTTATAATATTATTAAGTTAAGTAATTTCCAAACAGAAATTTAGATGTAAAAGATGAGCCGAGAAGCCGCTATGAACTTGACATGTTCCTAGGAGAGGTGCACTTACTTTCAAATGTTTTAGGGCCAGGCATGCTGATCTCTGTATTTGTACATCTTTATCAGAGAGGAGCTCAGTGTAATAAAGCACTGCCTGTGGAGAGAAATAGTACAGGTGAATATACTAAAGTTTAGAATATATTTATTGAAGAAATATGTCACTTTTAATGTAGTTTCTTTCTACATTTTAGCCTATGAAGAGAGGAAGGAGAAGGCTGCTAGTAAAGACACTCAAATAATTGCTACTACAATGTTTTGCTACTTTGTGCTCTTTTAACAAAGCTATGCTTGTAGATATCAGGCTGCCAGTGTACAGAATGAGGCAGTACATCAATTAACTAGGGGACAGCAGCCCTCTCCTCCACTCCTCTCTGCTCCATAGAGTTCTATGTGTGAGGCTGGATATGGAGACAGAATCTTATGTAAACAACAGTCAGATTGAAGATGAGGAACAGGAGAACATTTTATATGATCACTAACTTTTCAGACAACATTGTCTCATTTAACAGAGCATGGGATTCTGGGCCATAATATAACGCATTTTTTAAAAAAATTTACTGCTTTTTGCCTGAAAAATTTCTCCCTTCTAACTAAATTATTGTTCACTCCCTGTTGCTAGGCTAGATTCAACTCCATAGATACAAGACAGATCAAAGTGAGTGGAAGAATGAGGGGCAAAGGACTGAAGATTCTACAAATCTCTCATCTTACAATATAAGAAAGGTTTTTTATGTACTTGAATCTTATACGGGTTGCTTATATGATTACAGATGGGATATTATTTACAGACAGCAAGCAGATTTCCTGACTGTGCTCATAGATTGCTCCTTTCCTGTCATGCCTGCATAATAAATACTAGAATGGAGTGGATACCTGCGTGTATCTGCCCTATATTTGCAGTTCAGTGTTCCTGGATCTCCTATATCAGGGGTAGGGAACGTACGGCTCTCCAGCTGTTGCAAAACTACAACTCCCAGCATGCATACTGGCTCTGCTGTTCTGGGAACTCCCATGGAAGTGAATGGAGCATGCTGGAAGTTGTAGTTTCACAGCAGCTGGAGAGCCAAAGGTTCCCTACCCCTGTCCTATATGATGATCAGCTATTTGTTTGCTCTTGGAGAACACCAAGGCCAGTTACTTCTGGCAGAATTACACTGAAAAGTAAAAGGGTAAAAAAATGTTTTGAACTTTTAACTTTTGTTCATAGATAGGGGTACACATTCTAAAATCTTGGCACACAACAAAATAGAAGAGAGGCTGAAGATGTTCTAGGCCCCAACTCCAATACAGCTACAGTATAGTAAAATAAAGGTGAGTTTTATAGCGTATATTCATCTTACATCCTCATTTACAGAATCTGGTGTATAATACATGTTATAACTCAAGATATATAATGTAATGCATGTACAAGGTGACTGTCAGTTGGTGGAAGCCGCCACCTACCACATGTATGGCTCTTGGTAGGAGACTGTGTCTAGGTCTTCACTCCTGATATGACATGAGTGTGATTCATGTACTGTTTAGAGAGGACCTTTCACCACCTCCAACAAGTCCAACTCTTTACATCAATTAATAATAACTTCTGCTCCACTGATCCTGGGACAGTTCGAAATTTTCCTCACCATTCCTGAGCAAAAAATATGCAAATCTATCCTGGAGGATAGATTTGCATATTTTTTACCCAGATTCCCTAACGGAGCAGGAATGACTTGTAAGTCTCCGTACGCCTATGTAGGCACACACTCTCCCTAATGTGTATCCCCTGACCCATTCCTGAGCAATCATTGCTGTTAAATTTTGGTGTTTGATATACTATATAGACTCTGTACTGTCAAAAGGGCCTTGTCAGGCAGGAGCAGGAAATAGAGTGTGATTCTGAGCGCTGCTGTCACTGGTTGCCTCTGACTGGAGCTCTGAATCATCTTTTCTGGAAATGCGGTAGAACCTGTTTGCACACATTAGTTGTGCAGCGGACAGAGTGAGCTTCCAATTTTTCCAAACTATTCCTACTTCTATCCCTCTTACAGGACAGAAAATGAGGCGAATTTAGCACCACTCACTTTCACTTTGACTCCTCCTATTCCCATCCATTCCTATAATGTTCCTCTGAAACAGCCCCCACAGTTGAATGTCCCCCTCCAACTGCCCTCAGTTTAATGCCCCATTCCAGCTGCCCGCTTCTGTTTGTGACTGTTGCAGCCACCTGTCAGTCCAGAGCTGGAGCTCAGGCTTTCCCTGAAAGCTAGTATTACTAACCTTAGCATGTAGCTAGAGAAGTAGGACCCCTGTGAGTGGAGCATGAAACCTGTGAGGCTTATCTCATGCAATAAGGTTGCTTGGTGAACCTCTATACTAAGGTCTGGTTCACATCTGCGTTCGGTATTCCGTTCGGGAAGTCCGCTAGATTTACTTCTATTAGGTGCAAACCTTTTAGACCAAGTACCCAAACACAGTAAGAATTCCTAACTTTGTCACCATCCTCAGAAACAGCTGTTTCCTTTAAAGCCTATAATGTAAAAAAATTATTTTTTCTCCATAGCGATTATAGACCAGAGATGCAGTGTGAGGGTTGTCCATTTGCTGAGACCCCACCACTTAAAGTGATTCTATCATTGGGAAAACTCATTTTTAACTAAGCATATATTTGCATAGCCTTTAGAAAGGCAACTCCAGACATACCTTTAATCTGTTAATCCTCTCAGCCATTTTTTGTATTAGCCCGCTTTTATTGATATGCTAAATAGCCAGCAAGAACTTGGAAGTTCACCGAGTGCTGTGTGTACACTGGAGGAGGTGAGAGCAGGGAAGGCTGCTGCTTTACTCATCACAGGAGGAGGTGAGAGCAGGGAAGGCTGCTGCTGACTCATCACAGGAGGAGGTGAGAGCAGGGAAGGCTGCTGCTGACTCATCACAGGAGGAGGTGAGAGCAGGGAAGGCTGCTGCTGACTCATCAGCCTTCCTGCTCTCACCTCCTCCTGTGTACACACAGCACATAGTGCTCACTGAACTTCCAGAGTGTTGTCAATGTTCTACTCTGTCTATTGTCACTATGATGACTGTTACTTACTTTCTGCTTGAATTGCTTATTTGCTGATGCTCTCCTGAAGAAGCTCACTGCTGCTTTGCACAGCTTCATGTTCTCATCTATTTGGAATGTGGCTACGATCTTCAGGAATTCTGGAAGTGGTTGGAGCCGTGAGATCTGTTTTGCCTTCAGCTTTTTGATCTTCTTCAGACGCCCGGGGCGCTGTAGGTCTCCAATGAGAGTGACTGCAATGAGAGTGAATATAATTTATTACTGTGAACTGTAGTGTAGTATACCTTCCCTTTCTGTTATTCCCTTCATACAACTCACCTTCTTTGGTAAGTGCTGCAAAGTGCTTTTCCAGGTCGATCACATGGTATCTCCGCAGATACCCATAGAACAGGAAGATTGAGATTATGGATTGTGGGATCTGATCTGATGCCATTACTCCACCAAACCCAAAGATCTGCTCCAATGCTCTGTTAAACACTGTGTTAATGAAAATAATAATAATAAAAAATAATAAATAATAATATAAAAAGATCATCAGCTCAAAAGAAAAATAACGCATAAAAAATGATCAGGATGAAAAAAAAAAATCTTCTTGCTTTACATGAAGACTGTACAGTAAAGACTGCTGCCAACTAATGTCAACTCATTTAACTATTAGAACTAATTCAGATGTAATAATGTGCCTATATTACCCGGTCCATATCACAGATGCAAAAGCCATCCTGGTCTAATAATCAAAACTGTAATGTAATTTACAATACCATAGATCAATATTATGCTGCAAATTCAGGCCAATAGACCAATAGTTAGGACAGGATCTGTCTGTATTAGTGCTTAGGGTGGATTCATATTCACAGAATTTTATGCCATGTATAAACCTGCACAAATTAAATGTGGATTTCTGTTTTAATTAATTTTATTGCATTTTTCAAGTATAAGGACAGTACATTAGTAAGAAAAGTGAAAAAAGAAAACATTGGTTACAAAATTAAGTGTAACAGGGCAACTTGTAGGTTTTACAAAATACAAATCAGCATATAAGAAGTTACCATAACTCAGTGGGTTATCTTTATCATATTTTCAAGCTTTTAGCCAGAGCAAAGTGACATTCCATGCTTTATATAACGTGTTGCATTGTACTGATTACAAGCTGTTACATAGTCATACACGTAGTCAGGGCCGCCATCAGGAATTTTGGGGCCCCATACAGCCTAAGTGTCTTTCTTTAGCAGCATTACAAGGCTTAATCAGATTCTATTTGCAGGTAAAATCTGCTACGTGTGAAAGCGCCTATAGCGAGCCAACACCATTTATAAGAGCCCTCTTAATAAATCCTCAGGGCTTATTCACATTGCGTTTTTGGCCTCCCTTGCCGGGATACACTCCACAGCACAGCACGATAGGTGCTGCTGGGCAGAAGGACGTCCCTGGCTAACTGTCAGAAACGTCCTTCTGACACTAAAGTGCTACGGTCCCGGGACCGATAGCGCTTTACACTGGGCACTGTCAGCTTTCCAGCAGTATATAAAACTGCATGTGCCCGATCTGATGAAAAGTCCTCTTTAAACCTGATGTGATCATACCACACGCCCCCTTGAGGAAGCCTTAGGACTTGTTCACACAGGGCAAGAGGGGGCGGATTTTGACGCCGAATCCACCTCAAAATTCGCTCCCTCACAATAGAGGTCTATGTACACCGATAGCGTCCTTGTTTCCATAAGTGGTTTGTTCCCACTCATGGAAAAAAGAAGCGAGCTGCCTTTTCTTCAGGCGGATTCCGCGGCAGCACCCTCCAGACTAGGCCCATTCATTTGGGCCTACTTCGAAGCGGGAAGCCGCCACTGTCGGAAGCCACGACAGTAGTGGCAGCACATTTTGTTCCTATTCTGACGCAGCTTCCCGCATCAAAATCAGGTCCAAAAGACGCGGTCCCTAGCCCCGTGTGAACTGGCCCTCTGCTAGCAGAAAAAGGAACCCATTGAAGTCAATGCGGAGGCTTTTTTATTCAGCGCTGAAATTGCACACCAAATTCCTCACCATTGACTTTCAGTTCTGCTAGCCGAAAAAGGAACCCATTGAAGTCAATGTGGAAGCTTTTTTATTCAGCGCTGAAATTGCACACCAAATTCCTCACCATTGACTTTCAGTTCTGCTAGCCGAAAAAGGAACCCATTGAAGTCAATGGGAGGCCTTTTTTTAGCGCAGAAATTCAGCACCATTTTTCTCCATGTGAATGGGCACTCTGTATTACTTATGAGAGGTACTATTTGTGTAGCTGGGGGTTATCTCCTCTCTCTTGATATTGATGCTTTGAGTATTGACAGCATTTCACTTTTTTCTTCTTGTATGTTAGTGGCATTGCAGTACCTTACCTTGCCATTGTCACGGTGTATTCTTTGTAAATCCCTCATCATTTATTTATGTATGTTTTCTCGTATTTATGTTAATAAAATTAAATTGTTTTACATTTATAATTTCTTTGTAGTCATGATTATATTATATTGTTTATTATCACATGACCTATTTTTTGTTATTTGGTTTATTAGCCCATTTTATTCTTTGACCCACTAGTGCTGAAGTCATAGTACAGGTCTGTACAGCCCCTCTCCTACAAGTGTTCTCTATGATTGATTTGATCTCAGAGTGGAAAACCTGATTTCCAGGACAGATTTTATTTATACCTTGAAATAACATCCTCTATGGCTTATATGATGTTAATGGGTTTTGCACGGATTGGGGGAGGCACCAAGTAACCCACTGACTATGAGGAAGATCCTTAATGTGTCCTGCAGACTCCTCTTGGTGTCCTGACAAGTGCACAACCCACACTTCCTGTGAAGGTCGCTGAAAGCGGGGGCAGCCACAACTTATTTCACCAGATATCCTGTGTTAGAGGAATAGAAGGAGACAGGTACATACACAGGGTGTAATGTGATCCCTTATGCATGGCGGAGGCTGCAGGACATGTAATTTCCCCTTGTGGTCTCCCAATCACATGTAGCTCCTGTTATGTCTGCAAACCTCATTACTATCCCAGTCAGACTTACTTTATAAAAATTAAACCTCCTTTACAACCTGTAAGGATTTTTCTATTTACTCTGGACATAAGAATACATTTTTAGCCTCCTGGTTGAATCAGGGGTTGACTGACTGATAGAGCCAGTATGGCAATGTGACTATTCCGACAGAATGTCCTGTGCTGCAGACATCAATGGATGACTAATTTTATGGTACAGCCATGGAGACAACTCACCTGCTTCTAGCTGGCCTGGGTATTTGGCTTTAATCTTCAGCACAAACATTTTTTTGAGCTGATTGTGAAAAACTTGAGAGGGACAGAACCAAGGGCACTCAGGCTTGATGCAGTTCTCCCAGAGCTTGAGGAAATGACGGATCTTTTTGGTCTTTGGGAAAACTTTAAATAAATACAGAGAAAAGAAATTACACTAAGGCTTGGTTCACATCTGCATTGGAGTCTCCATGGGAGACACCACCACAGATTCCGTCTAAAATCATCGGAGAGAAAAGTCCTGCACAGAGGACTTTTCTCTCTGCCAGTTTCAGTATAAAACCAATGGAAACCCATAAAATCAGGATACGTACTGTCGTCAATAGAAACCTTCTCTTGTGTTTTCTGGATATATATGATGGACAGATCCTCTAGAACCTCCCTCTGCCAGGACAATTCCTCTAGGAGATGATGCTGTATAATCCGGGCAGTGTTTGATGATGTCAGTTTCTGTAATACAAATTCCCAATTCGATTACTACATCCTGAGTTTTAGGAAACTCATGGCCTGGTTTTGATAAGATCCTCCGCACATGTCATTCCCATGCACCTGATCATTTGTATGCCCTGAAGATAAATGGCAAAAAAATGGCAGCCGCTTATCCCTACGTTTGGGCTAAGCAAAACGTGTCTATTACTGGAATATAGTCTGTGGCTTACTCAAAGAATATTGTTTCAAGTTGTTTTTTTTGGTAAATAAATAGTTGAATATAAGAATTTAAAATTACATTACTTTTTAATACACCAAGATCTTCCCTGATTTTCTCTTGAGTGTAAAGGCCAGAGATACCTCACCTTTAGTAGTGCTTTACAGATATCCAAATGGACAGATAGAAGAGTGTCCAGATCTTCATGCCCGGTACTAAGTCCATACTGCTCCAATTCACTAGGGCAGCTGAATGTCTGTGTGACGGACGGAGTGACTGTTCCATTACTAAAACATAAAAATGTTCTACATTTATATCTGAAGACAAATGTAATGATTGTTTGCAAGTAATTTTAATAGTACTGTTAAACAGCTATGCAGATGTAGCTAAGGTTTATTTGGTTTCTTAATATGACTTTATCAGTGCAATATCAATGGAAGGTTTATATTGGTGTTCTTCAATCTGCAGATCTCCAGCTGTTGGCTACACTGAGCAAGCTGCATTACTGGGAATGTCATGGCAAACTGGAAGTTATTGTTTCTTAATAGCTGGGGAGGTTGCAGACCCCCTGGTTTACATCCATATTTGTGCACAGACTTGTTCCGAGCACATCATACAGGAAATACTGGGAATATTTGGAGACAATGTGTATTTTACCTCTTGCTGTGTGTGCGGATGCTGCCAAACAGAGACAAGTCATCTGTGCTGAAATCTGCATTCAAAAAGTCAAAACTTTCCAGTGCTGTCTCCACCATCAGACTGTCCATGGAGGGAAGTTCTATCCTGGAATCAGCAGACTTCTGCAGAACAAGAATGATATTTGATAATGGTCCACACTTCCATCCATTATTACACTATTATGCATATTATACATATTTAGTTTAATAATCCAATTTCCTGAATCTGATGGCAGAAATAGGGTTAATTAGAACAGGGATTTTCATTTGCTCTTAATTGAACACATGCACACACAAGCACATGCATGATTCAGGATGGAATTCACTGTAATGTAAGCAGTTCGGTCCTTTGTTGTTTTAGTGTCAACAGTTACTGAAGAAATGTGATCATGCAAAGATTTAGTGCACGGCTATTAGATCTGTAGATCTGCACAATCCCCAGAGTAGCATGGTAACTAGGCTTTACTAGGTGATGTCACTATAAAGGATATCGCTTATAAACATCCTAAAATTAAATGAAAAATACTCCCCCCTCCCCTCCAATAATTCAGATAACATCACCAACCATCATTATTCAATAGAATCTTTATCAGACTCCATATTCCTACTACGTACCAGTACTCTCTCTCTGAAATTTAGCACAGACTGCTCCATCTCTGTCATTTTCCATCTCGTGGTATCCTCTGACCTCAGCAGGTCTAGAACATCATCCAGCTGCTGCAGTAGGGATTGTTTCTCGCCATCACTGCCACAGTCAACCACAGCGTCATCTTTGCCAGAAGAGTTTTCCAGGAGAACTGAGATGGGGGTCTTCCTCTTTTCTGTGAGGTCTGTGCTGGTGTTTTTGTCAAATTCCAGCCTTGTAGGTTTCATCATGGTGTTATGGGTGCTGTTGCGGTTAGGTGTCTCTCTGAGGATATCCAGGGTTTCATGACTTGAGGGCAGTTCATCTCTGGTAAGTTCTTGTGAAGAGTATGGCAGAGTCTCCCCACAAGAGGATGGTGGACTGGGTTCAACTTCATCTCCAGTCTCCTCCAAATGCCTTAGACTCTCTATGCTGTTCACTTCCATACTATGTCCTAGACTTTGGCGGTGCCCAACAAATCCACTATTGGCCAGGTAGCTCAGAATGTACGGGGTCTGGATGTCTTTCTCCAGAGATGGATATGTACTATCTAGATCATTTTGCTGTGAAATAAATAAATAAATAATAAAAAAAAAAAACATAAAAAGCATAACTTTTCATTAAATAATAAAAAGGATTGAGTTGTACAAACTTTACTGTAGTCATTGTTTACCAAGTGTCATGTTGGATATGCTCATAATAACCCTTACTTGGTCTGCAATACAAATTGTTCAGCTCCAGGACAGACTTTGGTTGTATTTCTTAAGCTGCTGAATGGAATATGGTTTTCACAAAAACAATTGATCCCATTTAAGCAATGCCTTCTTTGGCAAACAGTAATTAAGGCTGGGTTCACACTACTTCATTTTCTGTAAAAATTTCAGGAGTGCCAACACTTATGACTAGAGATGAGCGAACAGTGTTCTATCGAACACATGTTCGATCGGATATCAGGGTGTTCGCCATGTTCGAATCGAATCGAACACCACGTGGTAAAGTGCGCCAAAATTCGATTCCCCTCCCACCTTCCCTGGCGCCTTTTTTGCACCAATAACAGCGCAGGGGAGGTGGGACAGGAACTACGACACTGGGGGCATTGAAAAAAATTGGAAAAAGTCATTGGCTGCCGAAATCAGGTGACCTCCATTTTAGACGAATAGTGGATTTCAAATCCGGGTCATATGAGAATGTGAACTTTGTGACTATGAGACAGGGATAGCTGTACAGGCAGGGATAGCTAGGGATAACCTTTATTTAGGGGGGAATGTTATTAAAAATAACTTTTTGGGGCTCTATCGGGTGTGTAATTGTGATTTTTGTGAGATAAACTTTTTCCCATAGGGATGCATTGGCCAGCGCTGATTGGCCGAATTCCGTACTCTGGCCAATCAGTGCTGGCCAATGCATTCTATTAGCTTGATGAAGCAGAGTGTGCACAAGGGTTCAAGCGCACCCTCGGCTCTGATGTAGCAGAGCCGAGGCTGCACAAGGGTTCAAGCGCACCCTCGGCTCTGATGTAGGAGAGCCGAGGGTGCACTTGAACCCTTGTGCACCCTCAGCTCTGCTACATCAGAGCCGAGGGTGCGCTTGAACCCTTGTGCACACTCTGCTTCATCAAGCTAATAGAATGCATTGGCCAGCGCTGATTGGCCAATGTATTCTATTAGCCTGATGAAGTAGAGCTGAATGTGTGTGCTAAGCACACACATTCAGCTCTACTTCATCGGGCTAATAGAATGCATTGGCCAGCGCTGATTGGCCAGAGTACGGAACTCGACCAATCAGCGCTGGCTCTGCTGGAGGAGGCGGAGTCTAAGATCGCTCCACACCAGTCTCCATTCAGGTCCGACCTTAGACTCCGCCTCCTCCGGCAGAGCCAGCGCTGATTGGCCGAATTCCGTACTCTGGCCAATCAGCACTGGCTAATGCATTGTATTGGCTTGATGAAGCAGTGCTGAATGTGTGTGCTTAGCACACACATTCAGCTCTACTTCATCGGGCTAATAGAATGCATTGGCCAGCGCTGATTGGCCGAATTCCGTACTCTGGCCAATCAGCACTGGCTAATGCATTGTATTGGCTTGATGAAGCAGTGCTGAATGTGTGTGCTTAGCACACACATTCAGCTCTACTTCATCGGGCTAATAGAATGCATTGGCCAGCGCTGATTGGCCGAATTCCGTACTCTGGCCAATCAGCACTGGCTAATGCATTGTATTGGCTTGATGAAGCAGTGCTGAATGTGTGTGCTTAGCACACACATTCAGCTCTACTTCATCGGGCTAATAGAATGCATTGGCCAATCAGCGCTGGCCAATGCATTCTATTAGCGTGAACTGAGTTTGCACAGGGGTTCTAGTGCACCCTCGGCTCTGCTACATCAGATTGCTACATCTGATGTAGCAGTGCCGAGTGTGCATCAGATGTGTAGTTGAGCAAAACTGACTCAGCACTGCTAAGTCTGCATTCGCATAGGAATGCATTGGCCAGCCTTCGGCCAATCAGCGCTGGCTCTGCCGGAGGAGGCGGAGTCTAAGGTCGGACCTGAATGGAGACTGGTGTGGAGCTATCTTAGACTCCGCCTCCTCCAGCAGAGCCAGCGCTGATTGGTCGAGTTCCGTACTCTGGCCAATCAGCACTGGCTAATGCATTGTATTGGCTTGATGAAGCAGTGCTGAATGTGTGTGCTTAGCACACACATTCAGCTCTACTTCATCGGGCTAATAGAATGCATTGGCCAATCAGCGCTGGCCAATGCATTCTATTAGCGTGAACTGAGTTTGCACAGGGGTTCTAGTGCACCCTCGGCTCTGCTACATCAGATTGCTACATCTGATGTAGCAGTGCCGAGTGTGCATCAGATGTGTAGTTGAGCAAAACTGACTCAGCACTGCTAAGTCTGCATTCGCATAGGAATGCATTGGCCAGCCTTCGGCCAATCAGCGCTGGCTCTGCCGGAGGAGGCGGAGTCTAAGGTCGGACCTGAATGGAGACTGGTGTGGAGCGATCTTAGACTCCGCCTCCTCCAGCAGAGCCAGCGCTGATTGGCCGAATTCCGTACTCTGGCCAATCAGCACTGGCTAATGCATTGTATTGGCTTGATGAAGCAGTGCTGAATGTGTGTGCTTAGCACACACATTCAGCTCTACTTCATCGGGCTAATAGAATGCATTGGCCAGCGCTGATTGGCCGAATTCCGTACTCTGGCCAATCAGCACTGGCTAATGCATTGTATTGGCTTGATGAAGCAGTGCTGAATGTGTGTGCTTAGCACACACATTCAGCTCTACTTCATCGGGCTAATAGAATGCATTGGCCAATCAGCGCTGGCCAATGCATTCTATTAGCGTGAACTGAGTTTGCACAGGGGTTCTAGTGCACCCTCGGCTCTGCTACATCAGATTGCTACATCTGATGTAGCAGTGCCGAGTGTGCATCAGATGTGTAGTTGAGCAAAACTGACTCAGCACTGCTAAGTCTGCATTCGCATAGGAATGCATTGGCCAGCCTTCGGCCAATCAGCGCTGGCTCTGCCGGAGGAGGCGGAGTCTAAGGTCGGACCTGAATGGAGACTGGTGTGGAGCTATCTTAGACTCCGCCTCCTCCAGCAGAGCCAGCGCTGATTGGTCGAGTTCCGTACTCTGGCCAATCAGCACTGGCCAATGCATTTCTATGGGGAAAAGTTAGCTTGCGAAAATCGCAAACTGACAGGGATTTCCATGAAATAAAGTGACTTTTATGCCCCCAGACATGCTTCCCCTGCTGTCCCAGTGTCATTCCAGGGTGTTGGTATCATTTCCTGGGGTGTCATAGTGGACTTGGTGACCCTCCAGACACGAATTTGGGTTTCCCCCTTAACGAGTTTATGTTCCCCATAGACTATAATGGGGTTCGAAACCCATTCGAACACTCGAACAGTGAGCGGCTGTTCGAATCGAATTTCGAACCTCGAACATTTTAGTGTTCGCTCATCTCTACTTATGACCATGACTGTAGATGTAATTGTGCTGGTGCCTTAACGGTGACTGTATATACTGAAATTATTACAGTCACAGTCAGCAAGTAAAGATCTTACAAAAAATGTGTGTACGACTTTGTGTCCCTGCAAAAAAAAAAAAAAAAAAAAAAGGTTTTCAGGAGGAGAGACTGCATACGGACACCGGCGGTCAACTTCAAAAACCCATTCAAATGAATGGGTTTTAAAGCTGACTGCCAGGACGCCATACCCTGTCCAGTTTCCCCGGGGTTTAGGATGGAAACCCTGGGACAGACAGCGGCTGTAGTGTGAACCCAGCCTTAGTGTTTTGTATCAGCCTTGTTTTTTGGTGCAAACACAAGGTAAATCTGGTAAATACTTGGAAAGTTAAAAAAGGTACAAATTATGCTAAAAACACTGTGAAATTTACTTCATAAACTTCAAATAGATTCCTCACTTTTAAGAAGATAAGATCTCTATTTGCTGACTGTGACTGTAATTACTTCAGTATATACAATCACCCTGAAGAGAACAGCACAATTACATCTACAGTCATGGCCATACGTGTTGGCAGTTCTGAGATTTTTACAGAAAATGAAGTATTTCTCCCAGAAAATTATTGCAATTACACATGTTTTGTTATAGGCATGTTTTTTTCATTTCGACACAAAAATAGAGAAAAGAAAATATCCAAAAATGATAGAATTTCACACAACTCCAAAAATGGGCCAGACAAAATTAATGGCACAGTCAACTAAATATTTGGTTACCCACCCCTTGGAGAAAAATAACTGAAATCAATCACCATCAACAAGCTTCTTACACCTCTCACTTTATTAACATGCTACAAAAACGTGATGAGTTCTGAAATTTCAGCATGTTCGCTGTACATTTCTTTTGTGCAGTGTGTCGATGAACTTAGCCAGAATCCCATCCACTTTGTGGGTACTGTAAAACGTGGCCAAATTGAGGCATTTAAGCTATGTATGGCCCTGGCCTCAAGCTTTATCTACCTAAGACTATGAAGTTAAATGGTGATGCTATTAATACTTACAATGTAAAACTTGTCCCGGAAGCTTGGAGTGTTGGGGGGTGTCCAATGATATAAGGACATTTTCCGGACACTTGATGAAAATTTGCTGGTCATTCCAGGTGTAGATAGGATCTTGCTGTTATCAAAGGGGCTGAAAGGGAAAAGAAGAAAGACATTGTGGTTGATTTACTAATGCTGTTTAACAGAAAGTAAAAATTTAGTCCTAGGCCCCTTGCAGACGACCATGGCCGTGGTCAGTGTGCTATGCGTGTATATCATGGATAACACACTGACCCATTCTTTTCTATGGGCCCGTGCACATGACCATGAATTTCACGGTCCCGTGTGCGGGCTGACAGTCCAGGCTGCAAAATATAAAACAGGTCCTATTCCTGTCCTATTTTGCAGCCCTTGCTTCCGTGGCTCCTGTTTATTTAATGAAAGGAGCACAGCCCTTGCACTGTCGTCTGCAACCGGCCTTAAACTGTGCTAGGTTTATCAAAGTGTGTAATGCTGAATCATTCATTTGGCATATCTAAGACTGTTTAGCCTAATTTTAAACCACAAATGTTTTGGGCTTTTCATAAAAACAGAAATGCTTAAAGCAGGGCCGATTCTAGCTTATCTACTGCCTGAGACAAAAATTAAAATGTTCCCTCCATTTGAAAAAATTAAGTGTCCTGCTGGACATATTAGGGATCTGTAAGTATAATCTAAATATACAGTGCCTTGCGAAAGTATTCGGCCCCCTTGAACTTTTCAACCATTTGCCACATTTCAGGCTTCAAACATAAAGGTATAAAATTTTAATTTTTGGGGGAAGAATCAACAACAAGTGAGACACAATTGTGAAGTGGAACGAAATTTATTTGATAATTTAAACTTTTTTAACAAAGAAAAAATTGAAAAATTGAGCGTGCAAAGTTATTCTGCCCCCGTGCGTGTAGCGCCACCTTTTGCTGCGATTACAGCTGCAAGTCGCTTGGCGTATGTCTCTATCAGTTTTGCACATCGAGAGACTGAAATTCCTGCCCATTCTTCCTTGCAAAACATCTGGAGCTCAGTGAGGTTGGATGGAGAGCGTTTGTGAACAGCAGAATATTTACCCTGATCGCTGGGGAGGTCACGTGACCGCCCCAGGCAGATTTTAAAGGTATCCTGTGCCTCTCCGTCTCATCGCTTCCAGAGATGGGGGATCACATACTATACCCCCTCTTCTGCAGTTTCCAGCCCTTCCCTTCTGTTTCTTCGCTTCCCATCTCCTCCCCTCACTACACTGCTCTTGTCTCCAGCCCTGCCCTCCCATTTCCTCACTTCCCATCCCCTCCCCTCATTATACCAGACCTGGCATACTTACCTTTCCTTCCTGCCATCTCCTTTCTGGTTGCGTTATCAACGACGCACGCTCAGCGAGCTATTACGCATGCGTGAAGCGGCTAGCTAGGGAAAAAAGGAGGGGGACAATGAGTGTGAGAGGGAGGTGTGGTTAGGGATAGCTAGTATTATAATAATGGATGCTGAGGATGTAGTGGGCGGGCTAGCAAAGGAAACAGGGAGGGGGAGTGTGGGAGAAAGGGAGAAGTGAGGCATCCTGGAAGTCGTAGGAAGCACAGGAGAGGAAGTTAGGGATATAAACAAACGCAGAGGATTTAAGGCGCTCACTGAGAACCCCAGAAATCACTCAAAACACTGCTAGAGGTATTTGGTGGCATTTATTAACCCAGTAATAGCACTTACATTCTTTTTTTTAAAAAAAATTATTCTTTTTTGCTGGAAAATACATTTAAGTATAGTAATAGTTAGTAATTAGGTGGGTCTAAGAATTGTGTGCGTGTGTGTGTGTGTATACAAGATCCCTATTGTTGTGTGTGGGTTTAATGTATCATTTGTGATAAATGGGCTTTTGGGTTCTTGACATTGTATTACAAATACCGTATATACTTGAGTATAAGCCGACCCGAATATAAGCCGAGGCTCTTAATTTTACAACAAAAAACTGTGAAAATGTATTAACTCGAGTATAAGCCTAGGGGGGAAAATGCAGCAGCTATTGGAAAATTTCAAAAATTAAAATGGTCGGAGTTTTTGGGTGCAGTAGGTGCTGGGAAAGGGGAAGGGGAGGGGGTATTTTGGTTGTCTGTCTGCCCCTTCCCTGAGCTTGAGGACTGTTTCTTTGTTCCCCCACTTGGAATTCAGCCTGGCTGAATATAGGGTATCTGCAGTGCTCCTATTAACCCCTTTCCAACAGAAGAAGAGCACTGCAGATACCCTATATTCAGTAGACAGGGAACTTTAGGACACAGGGATACCTAATGTTCCACAGTTCCACAGTAATTTTCTACTTTTGTATGTATTCTAGGGAAAGGAGTGATTTAGAACTTTACATTTTTAATTTTTTTTCAAGCTTCTTCCCCCCCCCCCCCCCCCCGCTATTTTATGGGAGATTCTATACATTGATATTGCGGCTGGTCATAGACCCCCCTCCCCTCAAAAAAAATAAATAAATACATTTTTGCTGACTCGAGTATAAGCCGAGGGGAGCTTTTTCAGCACAAAAACTGTGCTGAAAAATTTGGCTTATACTCGAGTATATACGGTATGTATTTACTGTATTCTGCTTTATACATACAAGTATGCATAGGTCTGGACATTGTATTGTAAATGTATGTTTACTTTGCACTGAATTGTAATTAACATTTAGTGTGTTAGTGTTAGATAATAAAAATATTTTATTTTCCTACATGGAGTATACATGGTGGAAGGTAATAGAGATAGTTGTTAATAGGAAAATGAATAATTAATATTAGTTATGGATATTGATGCCACTGTTGCGGCATAGTGAATGATATTAAACCAATGGTCACACTTAACTATTACACAGAATGGCCATTGATCACATGGCCATTCTGCAGCTCAGCCCTATTCAAATGAATGGGATTGAGTAGCAATACCGAGCACAGCCACTATACTATATTATTTGCAATCTGAAATCAATATCATAGTCCCAGAAAACCCTTTAATTATTCTTAGTAAAGATCAATTACATAATGAGCAAAAGTTCTATTTGCAGCTGATGTTATGCAACGTTACACAATTACATATTCACACTGTGCACTGCTGGATACCAGGGAGAAGGATGTATCAGCACCTCTCTGGTCACGCTGCTATTATTGTTGGCCTCTGTAATATGTTGAGTTCCTCTAATAAGCTAAGATCTTCCAGCAGTAGGGAGTAAAATGGATCTTGCAATGTCAGGTTCCAAAGGGATCTCACATCAAAGGTCTAGGAGACCATGCCATCGCTCACTGTATTAATATTCTGAGCCTGTTAGAATTACAATGAACTACCATGAATAGGCGATGAGGACATCTGATCCACGAGAACGGTCAGTGCTATCCTCCATCTAGTGCAGAGTCCTAAATTTTCACTAATCTACACATGCCATCAATGCAGGATCTGGATATATTCCAACAATCCTCTAGTGATCTGATGGTTTACCTGATAACGTACCACAAAACAGGAATGGACCCAATCTCTAGATTCAAATGTCCACTCGCTGACAGCAAACAGAAGGAAAATAATGCACAATAGTTTTATATGTATATTTGTTTCACAATAGTTTTATATGTAGTAATGACAGTCAATGAAAAGGAGCTCATGCTGAATACACAAGCAACCAAAGAAGTGTCAATAAAAACCACAGATTGAAATGCTGAAGGTTGGACCTTGAGGTTAAGGCCCCACGCAGCAAATCGCAGCCTGCCCCATTACCTATACAGAAAACACCAGTGTTTATGTGACAGGCTGTGATTTTCAAAAACGAAAGCGTTTTTGAAATCGCAATTTTTCTGCTGCAGATTTTTTTCTGCAATGTGTGAATGAGATTAGCCAGAATCTCATCCACTTTGCAGATAATGTAAAAGGAGCATTTTTGCAATGTGGGGCCCCCGCTATAAATCTAACAATGTAATACATCACATGGACACTGCAGGATGAAAAAGAACTGTCCTCATCACAGCAGGAGTGTGAATTGTTTTTCTGTGATCATTTTGTTGTTCAACCCCAAACTAAAGCTGTCCATATACATTGCACTTTCCATCAGCTGATGTGGCCAATTTCAACCATTTCAACTAAAAATGCCTCAAATGCCAATTTTTGCCTGGTATAAATAGATTGGCTGTTGGAGGTCTGTTGTTGAAAATTTTTGACCGACAGTTGGCCAACTATAATAGTGTTTTACATTATTGGTCACTGATATTTCACTTTTTGTTTAAACTGTACCCCTACAGAGCAGTTTAAGATAAGATAAGATAATCCTTTAATAGTCCCACATTGGGGAAATTTCAGCATGTTACAGCAGCATAGTAATACAGGTACAGGATAATACACAGTAATATATTACAGACGTAGGCATGCATATGCTGAGAAGAGAAGATATACTAGGAATCCATAGCAGATAAGGAAAAACGGAAGAGAAAGAGGAAGACCTCATGGTTATCGGCATAATCATTAGTTCTCTGTGCAGAGTGATCTTCGCTTGGTTTGATGTAGATTATACAGCCTGGTCGCGGTTGGAAGGAAGGACCTGCGAAAGCGCTCCCTCTCACACTTGGGGTGAAGCAGACAGTCACTTACAGTGCTGCCAAGTCCCATCAGGGTCCCATACATGGGGTGGGATTTGTTCTCCTGCATGGAGGTCACCACAGACAGTATACTTCTGTCACCCACCACCTGTACTGGGTCCAAGGGGCTCCCCAGGATAGAGCTGGCCCTCCTGATCAGCCTGTCAAGTCTATTTCTGTCCCTGGTTGATATACTGCTTCCCCAGCAGGCCACACCGAAAAAGATGGCTGAAGCAACCACAGAGTTGAAGAAGGCCCTAAGAAGTGTCACCTGGACAGGCAGGTAGAGTCTGCTGTGGCCCTTTCTGTGCAGCGCCTCCAGGTGATCAGCCCAGTCTAGTTTATTGTTGAAGATCACGCCCAGGTACTTATAGGTCCTTACTTGTTAATGGTGGAATTGTTTGTACAAGTTATAGATAATGCTATAGATATACTTCTTCCAACAAGGTATAGAACCTCATGAAAAATGTTCTCTGACTTACATATAGAAACTGATCACGGACAAGACATATTTTGACTTATAATGTATTGTAACTGTGTTTCTGGAGTTTCAGAATACAAATGTGAATACACCCATGGTTCTAAAAACAGACACACATGATCATATGGTGAATGAGCCCTAACAGGAATATCATGGTGAAGTCCTCCTAACACCAGCTATAGCCTTAACCAACTATCATGTTTCCCCGAAAGTATGACACCCCCTGAAAGTAAGGCATGCGGGGGTTTCTGTTGAATTGCCTACTATAAGGCATCCCCCGAAAAAAAGGCATGCCCGGCAGTGGTGTGCGGGGTTTCGGGGGGCGGGGCTTAGTGGAGGTTTCGGGGGCAGGGCTTAGCGGAGCTTTCGTGGGCGGGGCTTAGCGAGCTCCACTTCACTGACACAGCAGCCATGCTCTGTGCTCCGTGTGCACAGCAAAGCCGGCTGCTGCCTCTGCTGTTGTAGAACAGCTCATCCCAGAGGCAGAGACAGCAGCTGCCATACAGAAGAGGCAGCAGCCGGCTTTCCTGTGCACACGGAGCACAGAGCACGGCTGCTGTGTCAGTGAAGTGGAGCTTGCAAAGCTCCGTTAAGCCCCGCCCCAAAGCCTCGCTAAGCCCCGCCCCCGAAGCCTAGCTAAGCCCCGCTCACCACTTCCAGGACGAACAGCAGCACCAGCGCTGCTAGGAAGAAGGGAAAGGTAAGTATGATAACTTCCCCCCTCCCCTACACTACACTACCTACAACCGACAGTCATGCTGACGCTCCACTAAGGAAGTGCCGGCATGACTGTCGGTTGTAATAAGGCACCCCCCGAAAATAAGACAGGTCCTATATTTAGAGTGACAATTTAATATAAGACACTGTCTTATTTTCGGGGAAACACGGTAACTTTACCAGGATCTTCAGGCAAGTACATGTGTTTGTAGATGTAGGTATCTAATGGTTTAAGATATCTAGCACCAAAGATGCTGAATTCAAAGAAGAGGACAGTACACAGACATTAAATGCTGTAATGATAGTTGGGTTTTCAGTCATCTCTCTATTCAGATCCTGTCCTCTCCATCTAGAAGTTACACTGCACTCCTTGCACTTAGTATCTGTTTATTCACAGATACCAGCTGGTGACGGGCTCATACAGCTTCAGTTACATAACCATTTCTATTAAAAGATGGCTGGACCATTGGACCAAACAAGCCCTCTGACTTCTTGTGTCCCCCTATCTCCTCAGAATGTAAGCTCACGCGAGCAGGATTCTCACTCCTATTGTTTACTAAGTTTACTTCTTTGTCACATTGTGATGTCTCATATTGTCTGTTCATGTGTCCTCTGATGTGTAAAGTGCTGTGTTGGTGCTATATAAATAAAATTATTATTATTTATAGACACTTGAAATTAGGTAGCATTTGTCTATGACACGGTAGAGTTAAAGCCAGCATGTAGCGTGTTGAATCTGCAAATGTTGTTTCCTGACGCTGCAGGACCACTTACACTGTTTGCATTGGATTCCATGTCAGGAGCATGCAACGTACAGAATGTATAATTTATCGTCCCTCCACAGGAAGGGTCTGCTAGAGGTTTCTCTCTGTGTTCCCCCTGCTGAGATTTGGGCCAAATATTCCCATTGATCAGCACAGTAAAAAAAAAAAAATTATAAAACTTTCCAATAACACCAGTTCATGTTGCAGGCATGGAACTTTATTTCTAGGCATGTCCTGCATGCACATATGTCTTTTTACTGCTGCTGAGTTGTATGAATTCAGTGAACTATATTTTCAGTGACTCCTTACAATTTGGCTTCCGCACTCTGCACTTTACTGAAATGGCCCTTACATAAGTCTCCAATTATCTTCTGACATCTACTGTAAATCTAATGGTGACTATTCTCTTCTCATGCTTCTGGATCTCTCAGTAGCATTTGATGCTGTTGACCAACAACTCCTCCTCACTACGCTCTGCTCAGTTGGCCTCACGGACACTGCGCTCTCTTGGTTCTGCTCTTATATCTCAGACCGGACTTTAATTATATCATTTGTGGGCTCTCTCTTTCCTTCTTCCCCTTGCTGTAGGGGTTCCTCGGGACTCAGTTCTAGGCCCCCTCCTCCTTCTACGCAGCCCCTGTTGAACAAACCATCATCAGATTTAGCTTTCAGTACCATCTTTATGCTGATGCCTCACAACTATATACCTCATCCTGTGACATTACCCCTGCACTAATACAGAACACCATTAACTGTCTCTCTGCTGTCTCAAATATCATGTCTTTGCCTTATCTGAAACTGAATCTCTCAAATATTGAGCTACTGCTGTTTCCACCATCTAATAGATCTGTCCCTGATATTTCCATTGCAGTCTCTTACTATAACTCCTAGGCAGAATACCCGCCGCCTTGGAGTTGTGTTCCACTCAGACCTTTCCTTCACCCTTCATATGCAATCAATCGCATACTCATGTCATCTTCACCTCAAAAACATATCCAGAATCTGGCCTTTCCCTACATGGAAACATGTCCAGGGGCCACTTCTTAGGGCCTTTTTCAACTCTGTGGTTGCTTCAGCCATATTTTTCGGTGTGGCCTGCGGGGGGAGCAGTATATCAACCAGGGACAGAAATACACTTGACAGGGTGATCAGAAGGGCCAGCTCTATCCTGGGGAGTCCCCTGGACCAAGTACAGAAGGATACTGTCCGTGGTGAGCTCCATGCGGGAGAACAAATCCCACCCCATGTATGAGACCTTGATGGCACTTGGCAGCACTATAAGTGACCGTCCCCTTCACCCCAAGTGTGAGAAGGAGCGCTATCACAAGTCCTTCCTTCCAACCACGGTCAGGCTACATAATCTAATAATCTTGGTCTGATACCAAGCGAAGATCACTCCGCACAGAAAACTAAATGATTCTGAAGATTTCCTTCTTTCTTTCTTCTCTTCCTTAGCTGCTAATATATTATTGTGTATTATCCTGTATCTGTATTACTATGCTGCTGTAACATGCTGAATTTTCCCCACTGTGGGACTATTAAAGGGTTATCTTATCTGAAAGATCCTTATTGCCACCCTGATTCACTCTCGACTTGAGTTCTGTAACTCCTTACTAATCGGTCTTCCGCTTAGTAAACTTTCCCTTCTACAATCTATTCTGAATGCGGCAACCTGGCTCATCTATCATGCCTTTGGTCTGTGTCAGTCACTACATTGATTGTCTATAGAATACAATATAAACTTATCACCTTCAACCAAAAAGCTCTCCATAATGCTGCACCTCCCTACATTTCTTCTTTCATCTATGTCTATCACTCAACCCTTGCCCTCCATTCAGTCAGTGACCTAAGACTAATATCCTCTATTATCAGAACCTCCCGGGTTGCACCACTTTTATTGAATGTTCTACTGAACAATCAGACTAACTCACAACCTCTACTGCTTCAAACACATCCTAAAGATGGCCTATCACAAGCAGGCCTATCATAATTCCTAATCTAAACCCTTCCGCAGTTAGAACCCCTGAAACTAACCCTCCACTGTTCATACACCCAAATTACCCCACAAGACATGATGCTTTATCAGACGGCAACCTTATATGTCCAGCCACCATCTGCACATAAAAGTACACTGACTGGTGATGACTCATACAACTTTATTTATATGTGTAATTAAAATAACCTTTATCACAAAAACCCCTGCTACCTCTTGTGTCACCCCCATCTACATCATAGATGGTAAACTCTTGCAAACAGGGCCCTCAATCACATTGTGTGAATTGATTTATTACATAGTAATGTCCCATTTTGTCTGAATTTGAACCCTATGATTTGTAAAGTATTGCGGAATATGCTGCTGCTGTGTAAAAAAAATGTATTATTATTTTCTCTCTATATTATAAAAATGAGTTTCTGTCTGTCTGTTTGTTCTTTATGCGCGACCAAACGACTGGACCGATCTTCACCAAATTTGGCACACAGATACTTCAGGTGTCCGGGAAGGTTTACGATGAAGCCTCAACTCCCTCGAGCGTACTGTTCCGGACATACAGCATTCCCAAAACAATGACCCTCATTAGCCAATACAAACTTGCAAGTCTTTCACTCATATTTTAAATGCCATACACAAAATAACTTCACATGCACAATCCAACACTGATATCCAAAGTGAGATACACGCATCATAGGATTAGATACGTTGCTCAGCACACAGTTCCACACGCTGGAGGACTAGATACGCTTGTCTGCACACAGTTCCACATGCTGGATTGTTAGGTACGCGCCTCTGCACACAGTACCACGCGCCGGAGGATTAGATACATGCGTCTACACACAGTTCTACACATCAAAGGATTACATATGCGTGCCAGCACACAGTACTACACGCCGGAGGACAAGATTTGCGTGTCAGCACACAGTACTACACTCCGGAGGATCAGATACATGTGTCAGCACAGTACCACATGCCGGAGGATTAGAGACGTGCATCTGCACACAGTACCACATGCTGGAGGATTAAGTATGTGCATCAGCACACAGTACCACATGCCGAATTATTAGATACGTGTGTCTGCACACAGTTCCACATGCTGGAGGATTAGATACGCACGTCTGCAAACAATACCACACGCTGGAGGATTAGATATGCATGTCAGCACACAGTACCACACGCCAGAGGATTAGATACGCACTGCACACAGTACCGCACACCAGAGTTTTACTCCAGGTTTCCATTGTAACCCAGCCATTTTTCGTCACTGCTGTATGTCAACTTTAAAGTCGCAGGGCATTGTGGGTGACACTGTTACACAAGGTCACATTCACACAGCTTTACTTCAGGTAACCATAACAACCAATCGCAGGTTTTTCACGGATATCCAAACTGAGATACACAGCACCACATGACACTTATGGACACACACACACAATCGAAATACAAAATATACCAGTGCAAAACTGGGCAATTATAAAGGGGCCACTAAACAAACAAGAAATGAAATATACCCCTGCAAAGCCACGTCCTCCTGCTAGTCTCTTATATACATAAAAATGAGTTTCTGTTTGTCTGTCTGTTCTTTATGTTCAACCAAACAACTGGACCGATCTTCACCAAATTTGGCACACAGATACATCAGAAGTCTGGGAAGGTTTTAGACTCTTTAGGCCTCAACTCTCTCAAACGTACTGTTCCAGAGATACAGTATTCCCAAAACAATGACCGATATTAGCCAATACACACCTGCAAGTCTTTCACTGATAATCCAACTGCCATACACAGTCACTCCCCATGCACAATCCAACACTAATATCTAAACTGAGATACACGCATCAGAGGATTAAATACATGGCTCAGCACACAGTACCACACGCCGGACGATTAGATACATGCCTCAGTACACAATACCACACTCCCATGGATTAGATACACTCTCAGCACACAGTACCACATGTGGGAGGATTAGATACAAGCCTCATCATACAGTACCACATGCCGAAGGATTAGATATGCACTTCAGCACACAGTACCACATGCTGAAGGATTAGATACGAGACTCTGCGCACATTACCACACACCGGAGAATTAGATACGTAGCTCTGCACACAGTTCCACATGCCAGAGGACTAGATATGTGGTTCTGCACACAGTACCATACGCAGGAGGATTAGATACGCGTGTCAGCACACAGTACTACACTCCGGAGGATCAGATACATGCGTCAGCACAGTACCACATGCCGGAGGATTAGAGACGTGCGTCTGCACACAGTACCACATGCTGGAGGATTAGGTATGTGCATCAGCACACAGTACCACATGCCGAATTATTAGATACGTGTGTCTGCACACAGTTCCACATCCAGGATTAGATACGCACGTCTGCAAACAATACCACACGCCGGAGAATTAGATGCACACCTCAGCACACAGTACCACATGCTGAAGGATTAGATACGAGGCTCTGCACACATTACCACACGCCGGAGAATTAGATACGTAGCTCTGCACACAGTTCCACATGCCAGAGGACTAGATATGTGGTTCTGCACACAGTACCATACGCAGGAGGATTAGATACGCGGCTCAGCACACAGTATCACACATCAATGCTTTATTCCAGGTTTCCATAACAACCGATCGCAGGTTTTTAGCTGATTTCCAAACTGAGATGCACATGATTGCATAATGCTTATGGACACACACACAAACGACATACAAAATACACCAGTGCAAAACTGGGCAATTCTTATGGGGCCAGTACACAAACAAAAATTTAAATACTGTATATTGCCTCTGCATAGCAGCACAGAATTGTGTGACTTTAGAGTATGCTTCTTGTTACCAGGCAGTAGTTGCCTTACATTCTGTTAGATTAAAGGGATTGGCCACTTTCAGACCAATATTGACAAACAAGTGTACAATAAAAAGATATACAATTTTCCAATATACTTTCTGTATCAATTCCTCACAGTTTTCTAGATCTCTGCCTTCTGTCATTCATTCTGTTACTTCTAGAGAATAAACATCACATGACCATGGTCAGAGTTTTATCCACTAGAAGTAACAGAATGAATGACAGCAAGAAGAGATCTAGAAAACCGTGAGGAATTGATACAGAAAGTATATTGGGAAAATTGTATAACAATTTATTATACAAACCATAACATTTGTCTCTCAATATTGGTCTGAAAGTGGCCAACCCCTTTAAGTTTCATACTTCACCACTACGTATAGCCTGAGGTAAACACTACAACTGCCACTATGCAAAATACCAGAGCACATCTTACACATATGCATTTGGCAGTACAAAGAGATTACTTATGCAAATGCACAGTAACAAACTCATCAGCTATGAACTTCACCAGACCCATGGCTGTATATTAGAATATTTTCTCCTCAGGATCAGTGGTTAGCAGATTTGGCAAGGCTTGACTTTTGGATACAACCTCTTTATAAAACACCTCAGCTTGGACTACTGGAGAAGACTTGGCAGCGGAACAATGCAGTGGAGGTGCTGAGTAGCAAGTAAAATCGTAGAAGTCTGAGGGGCTTAACCCCTGAGGGGAGAGATGATGAGGTAATGTTGTCCTGTCTTAGGACAGGCCCCAACTGAAGAAACCACACAGTCTCCCTAGGAGGAAGGGGTGCAGATTCTATAACCTTCAGAGGCATCAGTAGATGCCATTGGCTGGTAGGATCATGTGACAGACTTATGACAAGTATCATTATAAGCAATGAATAAGCATATATTTATGTAGGCAGATCAATGTGTCATTTTGGTCATTAGGTGGCAGCAACACAGTAAACCTAATGTGGTATAATGTGGCATAATGTAATACCAGTATGAAGCCATGGCACACTATTATTTAGGGTGACAGCACTAATTAATATCCCTATGCAGAGCATTGACCAGTGGCACATGAAGGCCCAATAAATACAGAAATAATGGACATTCCCTGTCGTCATACCAGCAGCACAAGGCTTCCCCATATTGTGCTGCTGTTATGACTAAAGGGGCGTTCACACTACTGTCGGTGTTCGACAGGTAGTGTCCGCTCCTAGTGTCCGCTCAAAATCTGGCACGGACATTAGGAGCAGACACTAGCTGTGTCCGTGACACCTGTCATTCATTTAAATGGGCATCGGGTGCGTTCTTTTGCACTTTGTGCCTGTCCTTCCCTGTCCGCAAGTGAAGATGTCCGACTTCTCAAGCGGACAGGAAAACCCTACATGTAGGATTCTTCTGTCCGCTTGAGAAGTCGGACATCTTTACATGCGGACAGGGAAGGAAGGGCACGGAGTGCAAAAGAAAAAGAGTGCATCAAGTTCGCCCTAAATTTGCCCTCAAAGTTTAAAGGGGCTCTATCATTGTGAAGTGTCATTTTTAGCTAAGTACATATTTACATAGCCTTTTGTATGTAAATCACCTCAGTAGTTTTTGAATGAGCCGTTTTTATTCACATGCTAATTAGCCTTCTCCTTGCATTCCGGAAGTGTAATCCGTTCGGGGAGTCCGCATGGGGACCCCCTCGAATGGACTATCAAACGCATTTGCAAGCAGTGTGCAGTGAAAGCACACGGACCCCATAGACTATAATGGGGTCCATATGCTCTCCTCGTGCTGCCCGCATTATAGTCTATGGGGTCTGTGTGCTTTCATAGCGGCAGGTACTTACTACAACTTAGGCCTCGTTCACATCAGTGTCGGTAATCTGTTTGGGGGAGTCCGCATGGGGAGCCCCCAAAACGAACTACCTAACGCATTTGCAAGCGGTGTGCAGTGAGAGCACACGGATCCCCATAGACTATAATGGAATCCATGTGCTTGCTGTGAGATCTCCGCATGAGTCATACGGTCAGAAAAGTAGATTGTGAAGTACTTTCCTGTCCGCATGTTCCGTGTGGAGATCTTTCAGCAAGCACATGGACCCCATTATAGTCTATGGGGATCCGTGTGCTCTCACTGCACACCGCTTGCAAATGCATTAGGTAGTTCATTTTGGGGGCTCCCCATGCGGACTCCCCCAAACAGATTACCGACACTGATGTGAACGAGGCCTAAGTTGTAGTAAGTACCTGCTGCTATGTAAGTGATAATGTCTGTTGTTGTTGTTTGGATTTTATAAGTTATTATAATGCAAAAATTCAACAAAAACTACCTGCTAAAACCGTTGAGCGAATAAACTTCTGTGTTATGGTTCCATGAATGATGACTGGCAGTCTTTATAGCTCCAACAGTGGTTGTTGTCACTAACCACTTTTCCAATACGGGAATCTGACTAGTTTTATTTATTTATTTTTTTTAACGTTTTAACGTACATGTTGCAGGTATAACCTATTAAATATTACACTTGTAACAGAAACACTAAATTCCAAAGTCAAATTTCAAATGGTGTTTCTTGAATAGATGGAAAACAGAAAATCACTTCCAAATAAGAGGATATTGGTGGTAAAGCTGAAATATATCAATTATATAACTTGAAAAAGGAATTTGTTTTTTTTTTAATAGCAGAAGATGACTTGAACCAACAATTCTCATTACTTTTGTCTGTATTAGAATATATTAGTTTATGTGTAGATGGGGATGCTTAGGGACAGAAGCGCTAGTCCTAAGTTTGGATAGATAGCGAATCCAGAGAAGAAAGATGATAACTGGAATTCCCAGGACCATAGGTCAATTCCACCACATTTGCAGGAGTATGTTGTCATCTCATGATCTCCAGCACAGTGAGGGTAGGTTTAGAAAGTATCTCGAGAGTTTGGCAGGTGAGAGATACCACCTTTTGAATATTTTTCAGGCGTTTATGTGATTTATACATCTAGAAGTTGTCATATGGCCTGATTTTCACAGTTTTTCTAAAATCTGCAAAGTTAAGTCAGTTTCCCAATATGATTTAGTAGTGTGAGTCTGGTGTGATCAGAAGTTTGCAACAGGAGGATAAACAATTGCTTGAGTGGGAGGTTGAGATAATCAGTGTTATTGTTAGGGGGCAGTGCACTTAATACAAGTTATTTATGGAAGTCATAGAAGGGTACATTTAAGCAAAGGAACCAAGTTTTACTCCAATGTATCCTCTGCTTGTATAATGATTAATGACTAGACCCGGGGTGGACAATCTTCAGCACTCCAGCTGTTGTAAAACTACAACTACCAGCATGCATACTTGTTCTGTTGTTCTTGGACCTCCCATGGAAGTGAGTGGAGCATGTTGGGAGTTGTAGTTTCACAGCAGCTGGAGTGCCGAAGGTTGCTGACCCCTTGACTAGATTAATATTATGTTTAAGGCTCCTAGGATATAAGTCTGGGTCACAGGGGCAGGCATTTTGCTGGATTTCTAATTAGTAACTAGTTGTAGGCGGCACTCAGATGAGCACACTATAGGATTTTGTAGGCTACCACCCCATGAAATATCAGAGGAATAAACTTCAGCACTCACTTCAGTGGAGTGAACGTTGTTAACCTTTATTGGCCTTCACCAGACTCTCATGTGGTCTTAGGTAAAAGGAGATAGTCCTTGGATGAGTTCCAAATAGTGTAGTCTAGCAATGGAAAGGAAATCCCTCAAGCTGCAGTAGTAAAGGTGCAGTAAGGTGTAGCAGAATCCACAGCTAGGTAGAATACTTAAGAAGAAGTCATGGGTTCCTCTGTGTGCGGCTACACCATAAGGGTGCTTTCATACGGAGTCAAAGTGACCACTGTACAACAGAATCCCATAGACTTCAATGTGTGCTGGTCTCACGCGCACTACACATTGAAATAAATGGGTTTAAAAGCCTCCCATTGATTTCAATGTGTAGCGTGCGTAAAACCGGCACACATTGAAGTCTATGGGATTCTGTTTTACAGCAGTCACTTTGACAAGTGTTTACGTGTCTGAATGAGCGGAGCGTAAACTCCGTGTGAAAGCCGCCTTAGGAGCATGTCATTTAGTGGCGGATTCAGTTAATACAAGCTGTGCCCTATCTACTACGCCACACACCCATGGCTTCTAAAGTATTCTACCTAGTGGTGGATTCTGCTACACCTTACTGCACCTTTACTACTGACACTTGAGAGATTTCCATTCCCATGACTGGTCTACACTATTTGGAACTCCTCCAAGGACTATCTCCTTGGGGGAGAGTCTGACAAAGGCCAATACAGGCAGAAAATGTTCACTCTGTTAACACGTTATTACAGATAATTAAAATCCATTAAATTTCAATTGGAGTGCTGAAGTTTATTCACCTGACAGGTGGATTTCTGACATGGAAGTTCAGCAGCATGTTTTGCTGAAAGTTGTAGTCACAAACACTGCCATGAATAAGGTGGTTTCCACTATGGCCCCCTGCAGAAATCACCGTGGTTCTGTTGCTTTCAACCTTTACGGCTAACGTGCAAGATTTTCTTCAAGCTCAAATCATGTACAGAACAGTCAGAAAAAATTCTGCAAAAAATCAGCCCAATTGAAAGATGCATAGCAAGGATCCTTTTACTGTATCTGGATTTCTTCTAGTCAGAAGATTATATAAATATACTTTTCACTATTGCTTCACTGTAGTGAAAACTCATTATTATTGACCCCAGCTCTGACTCCAAGTGTAAAATCCATTTTCCATCTCATCAGAATCTCAGCACATTTTACATGGCAGCTTCTTCAGTTATTTGCTGTATATAAGTATGTGCTTTTTATGAGGCATCCTTGAGATTCTCTTCTCAGGACTGAGGAAATAATAATACTACATACAGCCATTTTTGCAGATGGGTATACTACTGATACAGGGCTATGCACAATGAAATTTACTTACTTCCATGTAACCTCCAGCTGCAACTTAATAGTCCCCAGCTCTGTGATGTCTACGATAATGATCCTTGGCCGAGTGGTAAAAAAGTCACTGCTATCGCAAGTCACAACCCCAACCAAGATGGTGGTCAAGCCCCGCAGTTCTACGACCTGTAAAACAGGAAATCTGATTTGAAGTTTTAAGCTAGCATGTGTAGAGTTGCTGCCTGATTGATGGTTTCCTTTTTACATAGTATGGACTATAATGGTCAAGTCATTTGGATGGAGATAGTGGCGATATTTCTTCAGGACAATTTTCAAACAATCTGATTTATTTGTTGACGCATGAAGAAAAATCTAAATAAAGTCCCTCATCAATTCCAGGAATTGCAATAAAGTCTGTGATGGTTACACATTTGTCCATGCTTTATATGTAGATTTATTCTATATGCTGCTGGTTAGACTTGCCTGCCACTGTGCGCCATGCTATACCATCTATACACACTGAATGCATACATATAATGGAAGGTATGCATATCTTTTTACCCTACAGACCTATAACACTGGAGGTGTCTTGGAGGGCAGCCAGATGTCATAAATACTCTTTAAGTGCTCCATATGTTTCTGGACATCTGGGACTTGTTAGTGTAACTATTCCACAGCTATTGTGTGACTATAGTATAAATGAGACTACAGATATAAAGACAATTATAAGAGATCTGACAATTAACTGCAATGATGAAAGTAAATTTAGCATCAACTGACAGCAATTAATTGGAACAATTATAAAAACGGAAAAGATGGGCAGGGCTGAAGACATGTTCCAGCTGCTGTATGCAGCTGGAGCCCTATCCACCAGTGATGACCAATGATAGTTCATTCCAATGATTTACCTTCAAAATCTTGCTGTTTTTGGCCATTAGAAAGTGCGCACATTATGATGGTATACTATTTTTCCCAGCAGACCTAACCTCCTGATTACTTATGAGGATGTCCTCTTCATTCTTTAAGGATTAGAATGCTGACCAGGTAAACTTCCTTCTGCCAATCCTTGTTTGCATGTGTGTATAAAAGTCTGCTTCTCTACTCAGACCCTATCTCTTTCATGATCTATTCTTGGGATGCAAGCATATCGGTCTACTGTCTGTATTTTGTGGATGTATTTGTCTTTCTAACCTTTAACCTTTATCCTGTCTGTGTGTTTCATCCATCCTCCGTGTTGCTACTATGTGGACGCTTGTCCTTCTATCTTCTGTGTTTGGCCCTTGGGATTCTATTATCTATAGCCTTAGGTCTTCCATTCATGTTACTACCTCTGCTACCTGTGACCTTAAGGCTTCTGTTACCAATTGTTGGCCTGCGGACTTCCATTGCTTATGTATGTTTGCTAACTGTAGTCTCTAGGCCTTTTTATGTGTATACCTATATGTATATCTTGTGGCCTACTGGCTTTTGATATGTTTAAACCTATGCTACCTATGACATATATATGTTGTGAGAAGGTGACTTTAGCTGTGAGATGGTTTCTTCTGTTAACCTCTTCTTGTCCTAATAGAGAGGAGCCTTCAAGCACAGGTGGGAGCCGGGCCTCATTAAAGGCCAATAAAAAGTTGGCAAATTCTCACTCCTGAGCAGTTTCTGGGGGAGAGAGGAGGAGCCAGGTTCTGTCCTAACACTCTGATAACTGGTGAGAGACCAGTGTGAACTGTTGCCTTTGTTTTGTTTTTTCTTTAATGTAGATTGTGAGCCGCACATAGAGCTCACAATGTACATTTTTCCCTATCAGTATGTCTTTTTTGGAATATGGGATGGAAATCCATGCAAACAAGGGGAGAACATACAAACTCCTTGCAGATGTTTTTTTTGCCCTTGGCGGGATTTGAACACCAGGACCCAGCGCTGCAAGACTGCAGTGCTAACCACTGAGCCACCATGTGGCCCCTTGTTGCCTTTGTTTTCATCCTGTGTGTTGATAAAAATTTGGCTGAAGCAAGCCACACATATAATTAGGGTCTCTTTGTTTAGTTAGTAGCTCAGATGAGCAGGATTTCTGTTATCATCATCTGACTGTTAATTTTTACTTTGTCTTGCCATTTTTGGAAAAATAAATGTACAGGGTAATACATGTTTGTACCTGACTTTTTTGTGCCTGTCTCTGACTGTCTGGGTCCACTGCTGCTGCCACTGAGCCTGTCCACAATATATATACTGTATATATATATATATATATATATGTAGCTAATAAATACTCTATGGAATTTTCATGGGGCCACTGGCACTATCATATGTCCATAAATTCAAGGGTGATTGGGAAAATAAATGAATGCATAGTAGGTAGTTCAACAAGGGGTATGACCAAATATCCTGTACCTTAATTTCAAAATTCTCGCAGAGATTTGGTATAAATATTCTGTCCTCTTCATCCCATATTTGGCTGTCATCTGTTTCGATCTTGCCTTTTAACCTCCACCTCTGGCGACCCAAGCGTATCATCACCTACCAAAACAGTATGTAATGAGGTTAACCATGGAATACAAAAAAATATGTGGTTGAAGATTTTGGATTTGTTCCTTCACGTGTGGACAGAGTCTGGCACAGATAGGGGAACGTTTATTGTCCTATCTACTTGAGTTTTCTGGCCAAGATGGGTGATGATGTGATACTTCTGGTGTGGGTCCCTTTCTTGCACCATAGATGCACTACAGCTCCTATTCTACACCTTGTCACTAGGAGATACTTTGCTTGAAAGGGTTAAAAAGCAATTGTTCAAAGACTTAAGGCTCTTTTACCACTTTGTTAATATTCTCGAACTGTGTATTTTCACCAGAAGAAGCTCTCTCAGCAACTTCACTGTCCATGTTGTCATCAGATGGCTCAGACTTCTGTTTTTCATTATACCAAAATCATTTGTATGAGAAACCGCCACTTCTTCAACAAGACAGTAAGCCATATTAAAACTGACTACTATGTCTGCACAAGTAACATGCCCATAAGCTTCAGAATAATCTCTATTCCAATGTGACACACTTGCGCCATTAGTAGCACCAGTTAGCACACCATCAGTTTCTCTATCTCAAAGCTGTCTTGATACACTAAAGACAAGTCTTTGTTCTTCAGAACTTGTGCTGTTCACTGCAACCTCCTTTTCTTAGCTTCCAACATTTTTTCAATTTCAGAGTTTGGCTCCATACATCCAGAGACTTTATTGGCACCTGCCCCAAACTGATAAACTGAAGTACCAGAAATGGCAATATTACTGTGGCTATCTGTCAAGCTTCCACTGATGATATAATTATTATTATTATTATTATTATTATTTATTTATATAGCACCATTAATTCCATGGTGCTTTACATTTGGGGGTTACATTCAGTACACTAAATATACAGACAAATATGATACTAACAATGACCGACTGGCACAGTGGGATAGAGGGCCCTGCCCACAAGGGCTTGCAATCTATGAGGGAAGAGAGATAGAGACAGAAGACAATAATAATATATCTAAGGTTTTGTTGGCAGGTTGGTCTTGAACCTCTTGCCAGGTTGGCTTTTTTGTGACTGGAATTTCATTTGCTCCAATGTTTCCTTATTTGGCTTCCACTTGGACCCACTCAGGCAGAGGCAATATGTTACTTATTGAAGTCTCTTCTTCTGTAAGAACTTCTTTGACCACCTTATTGTCATATTCTGCAGTAATTTTACCTCTACGGCAGGAGGTCCCACATGGTGGAAACGCAGCAGGAAAAAATGTGGCATTTTATAGTCACGGCAAAATGGACAGGTTTCTAGCAAATCCCTTCCTCACTTTGTGTTAAACTACGCGCTACGGACACACCGCGGTTTTCTGTCAAAATTTTCATGTGATTGCTACCCACATGCTATTATTAGCATGTGTAGTACCATGCCTCCTTTGTTTACATTTCACTTGCCAGTAATCTGGAAGTGTATAATTTATATTTGTATTGTTTTTTATGTGCCTTATGCTTGTGCACTTCAAAAACCCAGCGTAACAGCGGAAAAAGTGCAACAAAGGCGTAGCTCATGCTAAATTTTGGCGTAGACAGTCTGTGACTGTTCTCTTCAAGAGTTTAATGTCCGTTGCTGTCATTCTACAATGGAAGACCGCAACAGACATTAAACAACGGTAATGTGAACGTCCCCTTACTCTCACTACATGTACTTCCCTGATTCAATCTACCACCATGGATCATAAACTGCTACCAGAAGTGAGCTCATGTTTAGGTTATAATTTTCAGTTTTATGGACTATGCATTTGCATTATTTTACTCACAAGAGCAGTATCTGAAATGTTTACTGTACCTCATAATGGTCTCCAGGGCACAGCCGAGCGTAACCCACCAGACCTAGACGGGACAAGGATACAGTGAGAATCACTTAAATATTTGAATATGTCATAATAGAACCATTTTCTCTATGGTACTTGTGGTGTATAATATATATATATATATATATATATATATATATATATATATATATAGTACTGCACAAGTGCAAGACTAACGCCAATACAATCACATCCAATACAGTTATGTTTCTATAAAATGTAAACCTGAGTGTATACACTACTGAGTGGGATTCACCTTTCATCTTAAGAAGGAATTCTCCCAAATGGACTTCCAGGGCTCCTTCAATCATACACATGTCCTAGAGTGAGATACAACAAATACAATATCAAAAAGTTTACCCCTGACCTGAGACTGCTCCACAACCATAGGAGCCTATGACATCCAAATTGTAATATTACTCCATCTTTTCTTTACATATACTGTATTATATAAATATATATTCATTTATATACCATTATTCACACATACAGACATTAAAAGAAATGAAGCTTTTCTTTCTTATGGACTTTGGGGAGAATTTGTTATTTTCATTTTTTTTTTTTGCTCCTTTTAGTTGTGAGTGCCTTTTTTCAAAGTTTATTTCCATGCGCCCCATTTACTAAAAAGACATAAATGCATAATAAATCTTGGTTTCACTGATATTTTTTTTTTTTTGTTCCCCATGCACTGGAGTACAGTTGCCCCTTTTTTTAAAAAAGCTTCCCATCATAAATACATAATAAAATGTTACTCCAGATAAACTACATCCACTATCATTGACTAAAAAGCAAATTGGCAAACCTTCAAAATAGGCACATAATAATGGTAATAAGACATATAATAAATCTTGTGCACACAGCATAAAACTTACTTACAGCTTACAGTTGATAAGTAAAAGCATTTTTGGTTACATCAAGAGGATGAAAATGTGACAGGCCTGGGCCCACGTGGCATAAACGCTGCATTTTACAGTCACTGCAAAGTGGATGGGATACTAACGAATTCCATCCACACATTGCAAAAAATATGTGCAGCGGACGCGCTGTTATTTTTAAAACTGTTGCAGTTTTGGAAATCTCAGCATGCCAATTATACCTATGGAAACACTGGTGGTTTCCCTATAGGTATAATGGAGGGAGAAAGTCCACAGAGAAAACCTCTGTGGACTTTCTGTGAAAAGTGATGTGGAAAAAAACGCATTGCATTGCTAATGTGATTTTTTCCCGCAGCACTTTTTTGCTGTGGCCCGCTAAATGAGACCTTAGCCTTACAATGTACAGCTGACATAGTTGCAGATAGAAGCATAACATGAAGCTCCTGGGCCCCAGTGTAAAATATGTTGTACCAAGTGCTATGTATAATACTAGTGTCTTCTTATGCTGCGGAGAGACCTTCGAACCATGTACACAAAAATATTCCTGTTCACTGATGGCAAACAGAACTCTTTTGTGTGAAATTGTACAGAACGATGCAAAACTTAACATTGTACTGTTCAGTGATTAAGATTTATAAAAGTACAGCATAACCAGACAGCCATCTTTAAATGGGTTCTGGTCCTTTAGGGAAAGATGCAAAGGTTAAGCTTAGTGCAGGGAAGTCACAAGGTTTATTCAGAGATGTCACCACATATGAAATGAAAAAGGACAGGCAGCCATTCCTATTAATAACCCTGCTCCTGGGGTCTCTCGGCTCGCTTCCATCACGATTTTGCTCTACATATAGAGACAAATAACATCTGTCCTCCCTCATCCTGCACACGTGTATCTGGCATGTCCTTACTGTTTATGGACATTTTCAGCCTGTTGCCATAATGTAAAGCAGATGCTTGTTGGACTCCCGGCAGGACATGATACATAAGGGACTCAAGAATGTCAGCAGTGCCTCTTTATAAACAGATATATTATTGAGTAGTGGGGACATTGTCAACATTACAGGCCAAAGCTTCTTGCACCCCAAACATACAGCTTTGTATTGCACTGAAGTTGACTTTGATCATAACTACACGTGTGCTGATTTTGTGAGGGAAGCAACATGCCTGCTAAAGATGATGTCAGGGAACAAAGGCCTGCATGTGATGGGGCAGAGCCATGGAAAGTGGAAAAGTGACAAAGAACAGCGTCTCCGCAGCAGGAAGAATATATGCTGTCAGCTTGTAACACCATTAAACCAATGCCATATACATGATGTGTCCTACCTCAGTGCACTCCTGGAAGTTCTTGCTGAGCTCTAGAAGACTTTCTCTTGAGGCTTTTGTTGATGGAGACAGAGAAAATGCATGTTTCATGTTGCATGTTCCAACACGTAGACGCCATTGAATGCAGTAAGTTTCATATAGTTCCTCGATCTATGGAAATGTCATAGTTTAGGTTTATTTACTTATTATATTAGTCAGGATGTTGGTCAATCACTTCCACTGTTCTTTTTAATAGCAGGACTATTACTGCTAATGTGAACAGAACTGTAGCTCTTATTTTACACATGGGATCACTACTAGCCAAACAAACTTGTTCATCAGAGTTATCTTTCAAAGCCCCTACCATACATACATATGTGTGTCCTGCACAATAGGGTAAAAAATGCTGCTGCAGGAGACCTCTGGACGTTACCACCCTACTCTGTATAAAATTATACAGTCAGAAAACATCAACTTAATGTATTTGGCCAACTAATATTTAATGGAATAGTGCAATAATAATATATTGTCCAATAGTCCAGGCTATTATTGGGAGCAAGCATTCCTGGCAGCTGCCTTAACTATCCTAGTGATCAACAGATCAACCAGAAACTGCTTGTTTGGTTGTCTTTTATGTAGTATAAAAGATACAGGATTATCGGCAGCACCTCCCCCTGTCTAACCAGGGATGTGCTGCCGACATTCAGAGCAACTAAACGGGAAGGAAGTATTGCTGCATCGCCTGTTCACCCCTAAGGACTCATGCGCACGACATGGGATGGACATGTAAAGAAACATTTTTTAAAAAAATGGAAGTCAAAGGGCACATTCACACATTTTTCAACAGACCATAAATAATGTTTTTAGTCACTTTTTCAGCTGATGTATCCATTTCACGGACATTGTAGGGTAGACCAATAAAGTTCATCCATTTTTTTTTTTTTATTTTTTTTTTTTTTGGTTTAACGGACAGTTAGAAATAAATGACACATGGATGGTAAAAATAACCAGATGGCCAGAAAGTGGATGGAATATATGTGACATATTGATGGTAAACAGACAATAGAAATGGACAGTTTCATCCATTTACTATCCTTTATATTTCATTGTACATTTGCACAAGGCCTAAGCCTGTATTCACATAAACAATATTAATGGCCTTCATGCAACTGCTTTAAAATTAAATTTTTTTGACATTTTAATGGTCTATCAAGAAATATATAGATGCCTTAATAGACTAGTTAAAGGAAAATGGAATGTCCCACAAATGCATCGCAGTTGTCTGAATAGACCCTAATAAGTGATGTTTCTCTTTAAAACTATATAACCTTATTAAATAATAACACAGTTTATTTATATGGAGCCAACAATAGGTAACAATGGATTTCATTACAATGATTACACTACATTCTTTATTCCATGCTCGGGGTCATCCAGAAAGAGCTTTCACCATCATTGAGCAATACAGAAGATTCTCTGACTCTGACACCCATTCTGTTAATTTAATATGCCCTTGCTGTTGCCAATAAACCTTCTTGAAGAAAGCAATAAAAAATAAAACACAATATGAAACTTATGATTTGAGCGGGTACCAAGTAAACAAAGCTGGACTCCAATGTCTGGTTCTTATTGTTAGGATTCGGAATACATAATGGTGATATATAATGTATGTAACATTATGTAACAGGATCAGATGGAGCACAAGGACCAGCGCAGAATCCTCGGACAGGTCATCCAGGACGAGGCAACTTGTAATGGTCACATTTGGTGTTCTGGAATCCGGCAGCAGATAAGATTATTTTTACTGGTGACCTCCAAATTATAGGGTACAAGAAGCTATTTCCTGAAAAATGTTGCACTTTCCACTTAGGCAATTGGGTGTCAAGGGCTTTCCTAAATTATAGTTTACTAGACAGGAAAACTAGCAGATAAGATTGTAAAAATGACCATGATAAAAGAGCTGTTCTCTATCAAGGTCACAGCGCTGGACTTCCTGTAGGAGAACTGGTAATGACTGTAATTCAGAATCCTTTTCTAATCCCCGCAGGCTTCATCATTGAAGTGAGAACTACTGCTCTACAAGAGGATACGATAAAGTGACCAGCAAACGGATAAAATCATGCTGTATTTTATAATCATCACAATCATTTTTATAGTGGGGAAAACAGAGCAAAAATAAGACTGCATCTAATAGTAGAGGTCGTCTGTTCTCTTATCTCATCACCTAACATTATCCTTTTCTGTCAAAAATATATTCATGATTTTATTAAATGATTTTAGAGAAAATTGGGTGAAAATAAAAATGGATGCTACTGGGGAAAAACAGAGGGCTAGGGTATGTAACAATGCATTAGTAGGTAAATTTGCCATTTGAAACTCTGGAAAATCTCAGGGACAAATAACAGCCAACTATGGTTGTCATACAGCTTTACCAGTGAAATAAGTTACTTCTTCCATTTTTCTGAGTCACTCGTGTGTCAGGGTTTATGGCTGTTTGAATAGCATCATATACTGTATGTACATAATTCACCCAAAAGTTTTGAGGTTCAAGGTACCTGCTTGTATCCTACAGTTTCTTAAGAATGGTTAACCTAAAGAGCTGCAATAATGGAATAAAAATGTGGAAGGAATCTAAGTGTCATAGGACATGTATTTAAAGAATGTGTGGAGCGGCAGCAATGACATCTGTCCCCCAGATGTGAAAATAACGATGATGACGGATCAAGTGCTATAAAGCTGTACACTGTCACCTAAAAATTTGAAGACAATATAAAATTCTGTCACCACAACAAACCATTTACCTTACTTATGTGAAACTCCAGCTTCCTTATGTGTCTTTCAATTAAACGAATTTCCTTAAAAAGAAAAGAAGTCAAAGTTTTGTTTATTGAATGTGTAAGTTTTTCATTAAAACAACATCTTCAATCAAGCTTTAGCAGACTCACAGGCATAATATGTGTTACTTATTAGATTCCAGAATTATTGGATGACATTCTATAAACAGTCTTCCACTTCTGTCCTTGTTCCATACAATTCCATTATAAGTATTGTCTCCACTTCCACACCTTCCATGAGGCGACCTGAGGCGATGGCATCTCCTCTCCTGATCTGCCATATTGACATCAGGGCGCTATATTCATCATTGTTTGATACAGTGCACCCTGGAGGCAGTAGTTATATACTGAGGGCGGCCATAAAAAAGGGTGTCATATATTGTGGGTGGGAAAGAAAAAAGGAGGCCATATATTGTGGGGGGCAAAAAAGGGTGTCATATACAGTGGAGAGTAAAAATGGGGGGCAAGGTACTGTGGGGGCCCAAAAAAGGGTGTCTTATATACTTTGGAGCGGCAAAAAATGGGAACATATATGGGGAAGGGCCAAAAAAGGACATATATAATGAGTAGGGGCTAAAAAAAAAAGGTGGTTGTGGACCTGGGTGGGGGCCAAATATGGGAATATTTTGATATGCATATCCTACAATTTTAATTAAGGGGGCCCCCATCACACAACCAAAGATAGCTAGGTATCTTTTTTTTTTTTTTTTGGGGGGGGGGTCACCTTTCTATAGTGCATCTTAAGCAGTAGAGAGGCAAGGTTCTTGCATGACTTCTCTTCTGTGATATCAGATAGTGTGCATCCGACGCAGAAATGAAGGTAGTCTAACCCTCATAGCCAGGTGATTCCATTGGCAGCCATCCCGCTAAGATATATATACAGTATGTATATATATATATATATATATATATATAACCACACTTTATAAATTATAATAGAAGTGAAATGGACATAAAAAGACTCACCTTGTCCAGATCATAGACGTAGCCCTAAAACAGAGGACAGTCAATCAGTATCTTCATTTTACTTCTTTAACACAAAAGGACATATTTAAAATGCCTCTTTGCCAGAAAAATGGCGATAAACAGTTGCAAATCTCAGGTGACTAAATGGCACTGGCTCCAAAAATTATCGAAAGTGGCATTTTTATCAGCATGCTGTACACAGTGTTTTTGGGAAGTTTTCTGGTGTAAATGAATCTACACCAGATCATAGCTTATTTCAGATGCTAGCCACCAGATGCTCCTGATTTATGATAAAGCTTTTGCCTTGTCAACCACATTTATTAGCATTTTTAGGCCATAGGATCATGTTGTGAAAACACAGCATTTTGACTGTAGCAGAAACACTGCATTTTACAGTTCCTGCAAAGTGGATGGCATTCTAGCCAATCCCATCCACACATCGCAGAAATAAATGCCCATCGCATTTTCCATATAGGTATAATAGGGGCAGAACGTTTTCCTCTGTAGACTTTCTGTGATAAATTATGGAAAATAAAAACACAATACCTTTCTGCCATGGTTCTTTTGCTACCAATTAACACCACTTGCCACTTAAAGAGTCGCATGAGAAATTTCATCGACGGGCCTTGTCACTTTTCCGAAAGTGAGCATGGCTAGGCTAAGATGTGGGCAGGACGACTCCCAAGCTGTATTCATCATCATTTACTTCACATGAACCAGACATGATGTGATTAAATCCTAAAACTGTCTCGTCTCAGTGTAGTGGATGTTTTACTTTTAGGCAGTATTAATAAATCTGCCCAATGTGTTTCTCCATAAACAACTAGTGTGTAATTGTACTGCAAACAACACATTTCATTGATATAATGACCAGTTAATTATATCTGAGCCTGAACAAGTAGAAAATAACAGGTATTAACCGTGTAAAGACTCTGGCTGGAGGCAACGCTCCAGCTAAATGTGTAACTGAGAACCCTTACCAGTCTGGAGTTTCTTTTTATGTCTTTCTGTTGGCCGGCCAGGAAATCCAGCTGCGTGTGATGTTCTTCAAGGTACTCACTGCAAAATTAGCCAAGGGTATTCCAATTATTTTTATGTAAACCACAACACAGGTCACAGCTCTTTTTAAGAAAATTCTGCACCTAATGAACATGTTTTCAGATTGTAATCTCTAAGAACATCTAGAGCTTCCAAATCCTGGTACTACTAAAATATTAGGACTGATCATTTCCTGTGTGACCTTGAAGATTTTTGCTATGTGGCAGTGGACCCAAGAGGTCAACATATGGAAAAAGAAGTAAGAGGACTACACCTAATACCCAACAATACTAAGAACATGCACTAAAGTAAGGGTTGATTCACATCTGCGTTCGTATTCCATCTGGAGGAGTCTGCATGGGGTCCCCCCCCCCCGAAATACCAAACACAATTGCAAGTGTTGTGCAGTAAAAGCACACAGATCCCCATAGACTATAATGGGGTCTGTGTGCTTACCGCTAGATCTCCACACAGAACATGTGGACAGGAAAGTAGTTCACAATCTACTTTCCTTTCCGCATGATTCGTGCAGGCAGTGCGCAGCAAGCACATAGACTCCATTATAGTCTATGGGGTCCATGCAGACTCCCCAAAACGGAATACCAACACAGATGTGAACCAGGAGCAATACACCTAAATGCAACAGCCAAAAAATTACAAAAAGCAAATAACAGAATTAGTGAGATATATTTTATAAACTCAAGTTTTGCTAATGGTGTTTGCACACTTTACCCTTTTCAGGACCAAGTGTCATTGATGCCTCAATGCTCAGACGAAATTTAGCACTTTGGTACGCATTGCTTTACACCGCAATATCTTGTTAATGGCTTTATACAACCATTTTTGTTTATCTGAAGCGAATTGCCCATCTCTAGAGACCAGCAGTCTGACTTGCTAATTCTTACATGCTCTTTCTCCCTGTAAGTCTATGAGACTCTAATAAAACATTTTCACAGACTGATTTCCGGTCTGCCTCAAAGAGTGTTTACACATTGGCAAAAGAGACTCCAGATCACATGGTTCAACAAGGGACCCACATGGATAGTGAACAAAATGACAGAGCTGCAGCTTACTAGATGACCCTTACTATCAGAAAGATAACAATAACCTGGTTCTTTAATTGGAAAACACACTCTGAGATCTCCTACATACTTTAGTCCTTTCCTTAAAGCTTCGAATATCTTCTTGACTTGGTGAGGATGAGGGTCCATCCTGATTGGTCCTTTTCTCAGAGATGGGTACAACTTCTCAGACCGGACAGACATCTTTGACTTTACAGAGTTTTTCCGAAGTGACTGCCTGAAAAATAAAGACAAAGGACAATACCAGAAGTGTAAAAATAAATGGCTTTTGTAAAAGAAAACTTGTCTTTAACATAAAGCAAGGCATTCTTGGGATCAGTGGCTATTCCTGCAGCCATACAGACTTTTATAACATATCTAATTGGTATGAAACAAAAGACTATGAAAAAGCTTAGTAACAAATCTTTTGAGCCTAGTGGTTGTCACCCCTCCTTCATATTAGCTGACATTGAGAAGAAAAGGCTAAAAGCATCTTGACAGTAGATGAGAATTGTTTCAGTTTCAGTAGGAAAATACTCTTTAATATGTGAAACAAAGTGAGGTCCAAAAAGAAGAAAAATGTTTAAAATGTATATTTTCCGTACACAAATCCATCAGCCCTTCTCCCAGTAGCCTTGCAGACTTGGTGAGGACAGTGGTCTGGTTTCTATCTCGCACACAGTCACCTGAAGTCTGCAATGACATCTGTTATCCAGTCTGAAGATTCTGTTACATTATTTCATACTGCAGCTTCCAGGGGCCTTCTCGTACATCATTTCCTAGATGTTTGCTAGATGGTAGACGTATTGATTTTACAGGCTTCCTGCATGGAGTCTGCTGCCATACTTCAGTAAATATTGCACTTACACTGAATTAGAGGATACTGGAAATTATTTCTGTTAGAAACGTAGACATGATACTACTGCACTGTATCCACAGACTGCCTGATATAATACTGAACTGAGGCATCCTACAAACACCTGGACAGAGAGGAGTTTTAAAATACCTTGTAAAAGGTGCTCTCTATATCACTGAGAAGGGTCTGGAACCAGGAAAACACTCAAAACAATTTGCAAAGAAGATTTTATGGGGCTGAAACATCATCAATTAGGTCATGTTATAGGAATACCTTGTATACTGGTCTCATAACCCATCAAACAAGTCCTAATGTGTTCCAGACCCTTAGGTCTACAAAGACAAAAGGGAGGCTGCCACTTCTGGTAATCACATTTCATTACTTACGACGTCTTTCGAACTTGTAATGTACTGAAACCAGCAAAGGATCGACTCCTACCGATCCCGGCGAGACCATCACTGGGAGAGCTGAACTTCAATTTTACTGACATATTGGCAGAAGACTGCAAAAAAAAGAAAACAAAATCATATTACACACTGTTAAGTCTCTAAAAAAGTGAAGAAGAAAGAATATTAAATGCACATCCAACAATATACAGTGATCTAGTACTGCGTGAGCATAACTTCTCAAAAATGAACATGAGGTTCTTAGCACAAGATGTGTTCATTTTGACAGACTGCAGTAGCCCATTTCATCACAACCTCTTTAATTAAAGTAGCCTCCAACTCTAAGGCTGGGGCCCCACGGGACGTAAACGCTGCGATTTGCCCGCAGCGGAGATGCTGCGGGAAAAATTGCAGCGTTTTACAGTGCAAGCAAAGGGGATGGGATTCATGCGAATCCCATGCCCACTTTGCGGAAAAAAAACGCAGTGCGGACAGCTGTTGCGGCTTTGCAAATCGCAGCATGTCAATTATATCTATGGAAACGCCGGCGATATAATGTTAGGAGAAAGTCCGCAGAGGAAAACTCTGAACTTTCTCTTAAAAGTGCTGCGGAAATAACCGCAATGCGTTCACACCGCGGTTCTTTCTGCAGCGCTTTAACGCTGCGATTACGGCCTGTGGGGCCTTAGCCTAAGGATATGATCACAACTTAGTTGCAGAAAAATGTTAGAAAATATTTGCAGAAAATATCAGTGGAAATTGAACTTTTTTTTAGACTAGTTTTTCTGTGGTACTTATTTATGATGTAAGCACACCTCCTTGTTAAATGTTGTGCACATGTTAGTTAGTGTAATGCATTACCCTCAAATTATATGGGGAAGAGCCTGATATCATCCATTTAAATAGACAGCTGGGGATCAGGACTACCACAGGCTGCTATCCACCCTGATAACGTCAGGTTGTTGCTTCTTTTATTACCCTTCGTTCACATCTGCGTTCGGTATTTCGTTCGTGAAGTCCGCATGGGGCCCTCCTGAATGGAATACTGAACGCAACTTCAAGTGGTGTGCAATAAAAGCACATGGACCCAGTGGTGAACCTGGGCTTTCTGCCGCCTGAAGCGGCGTCAGAAAGCGCCCCCCCCCCGGAGGAGGGGCGGAGCTGTGGGACGGGGGTCGCAAGAAAGGGGCGGGGTCGAGTGGAAGGGGGCAGGGTCAAGCTGAAAGGGGCGTGGCTGAGCGGAGCGAGCGGCGTTCGCAGGCAGGGAGAATACCTGCTCTCTGCCTGAGTGTGAGGGGCGGCCGCTGGAGCAGCGCTGTGTCCAGAAGGGCTGCCCCAATACACCGCTCGCTTCCCGTGTCGGGCTGCAGACACGGTGACGCTAAGCCAGTCCAGGACAGCTTGTCCTGGACTGGCTTAGGTCAGCAAAAATGCCGCCCTCCCGAGGCCCTGCGGTCACTTCAGGTCGCCTCATGGGAGGTGCAGCGCTGCATGGACCCCATAGACTATAATGGGGTCCATGTGCTTGCCGCGCACTGCCCGCACAAATCATGCGGACAGGAAAGTAGATTATAGTCTATGGGGATCCATGTTCTTTCACTGGCACACCACTTGCAGTTACGTTCGGTATTCCGTTTGGGGTGGTCCTCATGCGGACTCCCCCGGACAGAATATCAACGCAGATGTGAACGAAGCCTTATCTGGCTGGTTATGAAAAATTGGGAAAGGGGAACCCTGCGTCATTTTTAAAAAAATAATAATAATTGGATGATATACGGTTATTCCTAGGAACCCTGTTGACATGGGTACCGACTACCGAGGTAATAATTGGTGGGGAGTTAGTGCTAGGCTTTTTATTAAATCTAACTCTAAGGCCCACCTTGGACATGGTCAATGCTAAACTGCCAATACTAAGACAAATAAAGTATTTATTTAAAAAACAGAGACATAAGAAATTTTTTATTATTGAAATAAAAACTTTCCCGGACAACCCTCTTTGACCATTTTATCAAAAGAAATGAAGAGAGAGAGAAAAAAAAAGTAATGAAGGTCCCTGTAGATTAGCGTACATGTCTGCCCTGATGTGTCAATTGGAAGTAAGGAAGCAAATCCCCACTCTTGTGAACTTGAAGTGTCTGGTAAAGCACCATTGGTGACGATTCAATGGGAGTACTTTTTGCTAAATTGCTAATAATGGGAGAAAAAGCTAAAAATTTCCTTGTAATCAATGTCTTGTCTTTTTTTGTAAAAAAAAAACAAAACATTTTGTGCAGGCGTTCATCTGACTCTCTGGGACGCAGGAAAGCACGTGAGTGATTAAACCATTTGTCCCATTTCAGTAACAATTATTTTACAGTTTTATGTCCGGATTTGATGCTGCTGTCGGACTGCCAGGGATTTAACTCTCCTGCAAGTGCACAGCTTGTAAAGACATCCACAAGAGATGAAAGATTCAGAGAGACAACTCTCAGTGCCAAGTGCTGTATAGACACTGCTGCATTATTAAACAGGGGAGACGTGAAGCGAGGGGCGACTCTTGGCTGCACTCGGCACAGAGCTGTTCGTCGGACAGGTTGTTGCAATATGGCCAAGATAACATTTGTTTCTGGTTTAGGAAAATACAAACTGGACAACATGGTTGGGGGCCAAATTCTAAAGGCATAAAATGTTCTCATATAATACGTTTGCTTTCTTATTAAAGTTACAAAAAAATATTTACACTGAAGTCAGAGATTTGCAGGAAGATGCAGAGAGTCTATAAAGTATAACAGAGGCCACATCTTATATCAAGACTTCAAGGTTTTGTGTAAATTAAGCTTAATCTTTAAACTTGATGAAAAATAAAATTAATATAATAGGCCCAGATTTACTAATAGTTAGTGTAAGCCGAAGGCTGGTCAGGTAATGGAGGGGGTGTACATCTCACCCAGTCTACTAAGGTAGATGAGATGAGAAAACTCCAGAAGGAATGTTTGTTCTCAGCAGACAACTTTCGTCTGCTGAGCATTTTGCTAAATGCTCAGTATTGGGGTGGATTTTTAGGAATGACAGGTAGGTTGGTAGTGGGACCTGTCATTCCACCCCCCTCCAGTCCACACTTTGGGGATGTTCTGGCAGCGACTCAGCTGCAGAGAGTTCTCCTTGTCAAGGAGGTTTAAGAAGCCAACTCCAGCAGCAGACTCTTGGCAGAGCTTGGCTGGAGAGCCAAAGAGAGAGGTCATATTTTTGGAGCTGTGTCCTGAATGATTCTACTGGCTTTTGGATTTCTGTGATTCTAGGTGAGGTAACCTATTCTATGTTTAGTTAGAGCCTAGCCAGGCAGGTATTTATTTTGTATTGTTTCCTTTGTTGCTGCACTATATTTTTGAGTGAAAATAAACTCTACCTTTGTTTTGGACTAAAGAAACTGGACTTGTGTGTCTATGCCACCCCACCTAGCAACCCCAGACCCTGACAATTGGTGGAGGACGCGGGCGTACAGCGGTTGCTAGAGGCAACGACACATCCACTCCTTGCTGGAGAAATTTTTTTATTTTTTTTTTTTATGTCCTGGATAAAGGCTGCTGCCGCTATACAGACCCAGACTATGGAGGAGATACTGAAGCATCTTGTGCAGTCCAATGTGCAGCAACAGGAGACCAACCGTTCGCTGTTGGAGCAGATTACGCTCCTTAAAGAGACTGGTGTCACTGGCCTGCAGAGACCTGTGGAGCACAGAGATGAGAAGCGGGCTGTGCAAAGAGCTTTGCAAAAGATGACCCCAGAAGATGATGTGGAGGCCTTCCTAACTGTGTTTGAGAGAGTAGCTGAACGGGAGAAACTGCCAGCTGCTGACTGGGCAGATGTCATTGCACCCTATTTGACCGGAGAACCCCAGAAGGCCTATTATGACCTCTGCCAGCAAGATGTCCAGGACTATAACAAACTAAAGGCAGAAATTCTTGCTCGGCTGGGGGTAACCACTGCTATCCGTACCCGGCGGATATATACCTGGAGCTACTATATGGACAAGCCTACCAGGTCCCAGACGTATGACCTGATTCACCTGGTGAAAAAGTGGCTGGAACCAGACACCTGTACCCCTGCAAAGATGGTGGAGAAGGTGGTCCTAGACCGGTTCACCAGAGCTCTTCCTCCTGCGTTGCAGCACTGGGTTGGACATGGAGACCCCAAAGATGTCAACCAGCTCGTCAGCCTTCTGGAAAGATACCTGGTGACTGAGGTGGAACTCCGTGATGACCCTACAGCTCGACCATCCCCCAGGAACACCTGGCAGAGGGCACCTCCTGGTAAGACCAATATTTGAGAGCGGAGGGAAAAGAGCTCGTGATGGGTTTTCCAGGCAGTCCACCAGCCCAAGAAGGGATTCTCTGCTGGAGAAACCAGGGCTGCTACAATGTTGAAGATGCCATGAGCGGGGACATATTGCTGCCCAGTGCCTATTCACCTCTGAGTCAATGGACTGTGACACTGGTAGGCGTCAATCATTATTTGCCAGACCTGTCTGTGCTGCGGCACCAGGACTAGAGACTGGGCCTCAGGTCTGCCAAGTTGTGGTGAATGGCCATTCTGTCCAGGTGTTGTTGGACTCTGGTAGCCTGGTCACTCTGGTGCATGCCAGCTTGATAGCTGGGGACTTTATCCCGGACAAACGTATGAGTGTTTGTTGCATCCATGGGGATGTCAAGGACTACCCCATGTCCAAGGTCACAATAGAGACTATAGTAGGATCTGTTTATTATGAAGTGGGTGTTGTAAAAAGACTTATGCATAATGTGATTTTGGGACGTGATTTCCCTTTGTTCTGGGATTTGTGGGGAAAAGGTAAAGCCACACAGCCAAATGTGGAAACCCCGCCTACACCCAAAGTGCATGAGGAGGGCGACACCTTTCCGTTACAGGTCCTAGCTAGAGAGGAGGATGATGCCTCTCCCCCAGCTCCTGAGCCTAATATACCTGAATTAGAGGTCTCACCGGATAATTTTGGTACTGCCCAGTTGAGAGATCCCACTCTTGCTAATGCTCGTGAAAATGTGACAGTTGTTAACAATGTGCCTCAGGAACCTGATGCTGACCACCAATTCCTACATTTTGCTATGAATAATGACCTCTTGTATCGGGTTGCAAAAACTAATGGGGAAATTGTGGAGCAGCTTCTTGTACCAAAGATGTACAAAAAGAGAAAAACATGGCCCGCACATCCCAACCTTATACATTGATCAGGCGCTTCTCAGCAAATTTTACAATACCGAACATGAGGTTCTTAGTATACATATTGATCAGTGGCCCACTAGCCACTTCACAGTGACCTCTTTATAGTGGGTCCCTACTCTACTGGGCGCGGTGCTGCACAGCAACCACCACAACTGCAACACAGCACCCGCAGGGTGAGCGACCCAGTGGTCCGCCAACACCCCTGCCACTAGACCAAGCCCCCACGCTCTGGGCCGGGCCGGGTCGCCCCACGGGCACAGAGCCACAGAAGCAGCAGACACCACGCAGCACCGCACCGTGTGAACAGATCTCAAGAATTCACCTTACCGTATTGCCCCAGTCAGAGGACTGAGAGCTAGTAGGTGGGTCCCTTTTTGCAATCTCCTGCTAATTAAAAACACCTGGGCAAAATGGGGGGAGTGCTGGTACCAAGGCAAAAACATTTTGCCCAGGTGTCTTTAATTAGCAGGAGACTGCAAAAAGGGACCCACCTACTAGCTCTCAGTCCTCTGACTGGGGCAATATGGTAAGGTGAATTCTTGAGATCTGTTCACACGGTGCGGTGCTGCGTGGTGTCTGCTGCTTCTGTGGTGCTGTGCCAGTGGGGCGGCGCGGCCCAGAGCCTGGGATCTTGGTCTGGTGGCAGGGGTGTTTCCGGACCAAAAGAATATACTCACCTTTGTCAGAAGTGAAGCATCGGAGCAGACTGTCCCTGTCTTCCCCACACACTCCGATGTGAGAGATAAGGCAATAGTTTATGAGGGGGAGGGGGGAGGGAAGAAGTTCAGGCAGCAAGGACAGAGAAGAAAGGAGCGGTCGCTACAACAGATAAGTGAGAGGATTACAAGCGGCCATTAGCTAATGCTGAAGCTTTACCTGGTGTCCTCCTATATATATACAGTCCTATGAAAAAGTTTGGGCACCCCTATTAATCTTAATCATTTTTAGTTCTAAATATTTTGGTATTTGCAACAGCCATTTCAGTTTGATATATCTAATAACTGATGGACACAGTAATATTTCAGGATTGAAATGAGGTTTATTGTACTAACAGAAAATGTGCAATATGCATTAAACCAAAATTTGACCGGTGCAAAAGTATGGGCACCTCAACAGAAAAGTGACATTAATATTTAGTACATCCTCCTTTTGCAAAGATAACAGCCTCTAGTCGCTTCCTGTAGCTTTTAATCAGTTCCTGGATCCTGGATGAAGGTATTTTGGACCATTTCTTTCTACAAAACAATTCAAGTTCAGTTAAGTTTGATGGTCGCCGAACATGGACAGCCCGCTCTCAAATGATCTGAAAACAAAGATTGTTCAACATAGTTGTTCAGGGGAAGGATACAAAACGTTGTCTCAGAGATTTAACCTGTCAGTTTCCACTGTGAGGAACATAGTAAGGAAATGGAAGACTACAGGGACAGTTCTTGTTAAGCCCAGAAGTGGCAGGCCAAGAAAAATATCAGAAAGGCAGAGAAGAAGAATGGTGAGAAGAGTCAAGGACAATCCACAGACCACCTCCAAAGAGCTGCAGCATCATCTTGCTGCAGATGGTGTCACTGTGCATCAGTCAGCAATACAGCGAACTTTGCACAAGGAGAAGCTGTATGGGAGAGTGATGAGAAAGAAGCCGTTTCTGCACGTACGCCACAAATAGAGTTGCCTGAGGTATGCAAAAGCACATTTGGACAAGCCAACTTCATTTTGGAAACAAAGATTGAGTTGTTTGGTTATAAAAAAAGGCGTTATGCATGGTGTCCAAAAAGAAACAGCATTCCAAGAAAAACACTTGCTACCCACTGTAAAATTTGGTGGAGGTTCCATCATGCTTTGGGGCTGTGTGGCCAATGCCGGCACCGGGAATCTTGTTAAAGTTGAGGGTCGCATGGATTCCACTCAGTATCAGCTGATTCTTGAGAATAATGTTCAAGAATCAGTGACGAAGTTGAAGTTACGCCGGGGATGGATATTTCAGCAAGACAATTATCCAAAACACTGCTCCAAATCAACTCAGGCATTCATGCAGAGGAACAATGACAATGTTCTGGAATGGCCATCCCAGTCCCCAGACCTGAATATCATTGAACATCTGTGGGATGATTTGAAGCGGGCTGTCCATGCTCGGCGACCATCTAACTTAACTGAACTTGAATTGTTTGTCCAAAATACCTTTATCCAGGATCCAGGAACTGATTAAAAGCTACAGGAAGCGACTAGAGGCTGTTATCTTTGCAAAAGGAGGATCTACTAAATATTAATGTCACTTTTCTGTTGAGGTGCCCATACTTTTGCACCGGTCAAATTTTGGTTTAATGCATATTGCGCATTTTCTGTTAGTACAATAAACCTAGGGAAAGGGGGGTGATTTGAATTTTTAATCCTTTTTATTTATTTTTTTTATATTTTTTTTACTTTTTTTAAACTTTTTTTTTTGCATTTATTAGACCGCCTAGGGGTATTGACATGGGTGGGTGGTGTCGCGGATTGTCAGAGTGGTGGGGGCAAACATGGCTGCTCCGGAGCGTTAAAGAGCGCCTCCTAGAGAATCGTTAAGGTGAGGGGCAAAGTGGTAAAGTATATGTATGTGATTGTGTGGGGTTAGGGGCGAGGCTGTAGAGGGCAATATGAATTTTGTGGCTTGCTATGGTCCAAAGTGTGTGAGATTGCAGAGATGGTGGTGTGAGTTTAGGTTTTGTGGGGGTCCCGGCACAAACGTATGTGCGCTATTGTGACGAAAAGTAGCCTATTGTTTAATCGAGTGTAATAACTATGTTTGTGGAAAATTTCAGCCAAATCGGTGGAGCGGTTTTTGCGTGATTGACCGCCAAACATCCGAACATCCAAAGAGTCCTGGGAAAAACGTATGTGCGCTATTGTGACAAAAAGTAGCCTATTGTTTAATCGGGTGTATTAACTATGTTTGTGGAAAATTTCAGCCAAATCGGTGGAGCGGTTTTTGCGTGATTGAGGAACAAACATCCGAACATGCAAACATCCAAACACACAAACCCACAAACTCACAAACTTTCACATTTATAATATTAATAGGATATATATATATATACTTTTCCTATATATCAGGAGGGCACCATGTACAGCTTCTGCATCAGCTAATGGGAGCCCCTGTGTGTTGAGGCAAATGCATTGCTCAGGATCCCATTTGGGCCCCTGAACAATGCATCTACCATGGCTAAATGAGGAATTAACAGTCGGGGCCCACTGGGGGAATTCACCGGTTCCCCGGAAGGCCAGTCCGACCCTGCTATCTGCTAGGTTTGCAGTCAGTTATGAGTGATTGGTTGTAAATGCATTACCACAATTTGAAGCTGATGTAGAGGCTGATGTAGCAGAGCTGGATTTGAGTCAGCTTGCATTACATACAGAGGTAATGGACTCCTTATCTCAGCCCTTATCAGGTAAATTCAATTAGACCAGAATCAGAAATGCTGGAGCTTTCACCTCCCCCCTCCCCTATCTGAAGAGCTCCGTTACTTGTCAGACATACACAGCTCAGAACTGCTGCTGAGCACTCAGCCCCTCCATCCCCCCCTGAGAGCAGGCAGCTATGTCACTTGGGAACTGAGCAGATAAGCCCCCTGGCCATAGAAACTGAGTGTAAACAATGAAGTGAATGAATTAAGATAGCGGCCAAACAAAGCAGTTTTGATAAAGCACTGTATTTAGGAAAAGTCTTAAATCCACATAAACTAGCAGCATAGATAGGATGCTTTTCATGGGACAACCCCCTTAAATGTTAGATTCACACAATGGAAATTAAGAGGAATTTTAGGAGGACATCTGCTTCAGATTCCTCTTCATTTTCTAGCCTTCCGCCTCACCACAGTGGAAAGCTGAATTAGAGCTTTGGCTTTCTGCCGTAGCTTTCCCTCGTTGATTAAGCCCAGATGAATGAGCCTAACCATTGTGGTGTCTCGCAACACAGACTCTGAGGCTGGAATCAGCGGAAAGATTGAGCAGGATGCTTATTTTTTTCAGCATTCTACTTCATACTCTGCCTACCATTAGAAACAACGGGAGGCAGAATCAGGGCAGATTCTGATGTTGACCTAGAAGTGGAACATACACTATACTGTCCCCTCCATATAGTGGCCCTGATACAGTATAACGTTCTCCATATAGAGGTCCCATACTTTATAAAAAAAAACCTTTATAATGGCCCTCATAGAGTATACTAACCCTATATGGTGGTCCCCATAAAGTATTATGTCCCACTATACAGAGGCCCCTATACAGTAATGCCCCCATACAGTGGCCCTCATACAATATAATGGCAACATGTAGTGGCCTCCATAGAGTACAGTGGTCCCCATACAATAACCCCATACAGGATACTGTCCCCCATACAGTGTCCCCAATATGGGATAATGTCCTTCACACAGTCATCCCTAAAGAGTGGCCTCCATAGTGCTTAGTACTTACCTGTCCTCTCTTCAGCTGCAGTGCTCATCTGCTGTAGGCAGGGGCGAATTGGCAATGTATGTTACTGGAAAAATTTCCAATGGGCGGACTGGAATATGGGCTGGCAAGCTTCTTTGCTCAAGGTCCCTTACCCTAACTACTGCTGAAGAGTGTATCCCAGTGGCCGCCATTCTATTCCTCTAAAGCAGAGGCTGCCAGATGTCACTGAGAGTATTTGTTGGGTGCACCTTAGAGATTCATTGTACAAGGTTCATACTGAACAGGTCCATACTGAAAATGCTACTATACTCTGGAGTCTCTTCAGATCGCAGAGTGTAATGATCTGAAGCCAGGGGAGGTGATCAAACTTAATAAACAGTGTTACTCACCACTCCTGGGCTTCGACGCAGGAATTCAGGCCTCTTCTGGGTGTAGGGATGTCACAAATGACATCAGAGACTGCTGAGGCCTGTGATTGGGCTTCAGCAGTTACATTGTCGTCATCATGTAAAATTACGCAATCATGACGCCAATGTGACCACTGAGGCCCAATCACAGGCGTCAGTGGTCTTTGACGTAATTTGTGACAACTTTAAGACCAGAAGAGGCTGGAAGACAGATGCCAGAGCCCAGGAGAGGTGAGTATATTGTTTATGTTTAATCACCTCCTCTGGGCCTCAGATCATTAGACTCTGGGGTCTGAAGAGACATTATACTGTGTGAGGCGGTTGCTATAGGACGTGATACTGTCTGGAGGGGCCACTATGGGACATTATACTGTGTGGAGGGGCCGCTGTGAGACTCCGCCAGTTTTAGGGGAGGAGCCAACAGAAAAAGGGCGTAATATGCTCGTTGTTGATTGGTTATCAGAAAATTTACACACCAGCTGCCGATTACAGCTTGACTGAGGCACTATGTATATAATCCTGTTAAGTTTATGTGTTTTTGGTGCATATTAGGCCTGAGAAAGCCCTATTGGTAGCGCAAAACAGCTGTTGCCTCGATGCCTGTATTGCTTTAACTCCCTCCCAGGAGTTGTTTTTAATGCATCTAAATAAAGGACTGAACTTTAAGCAAAGATATCCAGCTCTGCAGTGAGTGTCCTCCTGTTTTGTTTGCTTTATTGCTTCCAATATATCTATAAGGACACCGCCAGCTTTTCAGTAGGTATAATTGACATACAGCAATCGCAGCCTGTCAGCTGTGGATATTGTTTTACAATGTATGGAAGAGATGAGTCAGAAACCCATCCACTTTGCAGGAACTGTAAAATGACTCTGCCGCAGCAAAATCGTGGCATTTACGCTAAGTAAACCTTATAACCACGAGAAAAACAACCAGGGATGAAATTGCATTTTTCAATTTCCAGTCTTTGTATTTATAGGCAATAGCAAAAGAAGAGTTATTTTATAAGAATTATTCACTCTAGTTTCCTGAAGCACTTTATTGTTCAAGTTCATTAATTTTCTATATAAACTGGAAAATAGTTCTCTGACAGGTGCTCCAATAGGGCACATGAAACATAATGACTCCATGTCGTATAGCTGTTGGAGCCATGAGATCAGCACAATATAAACAAAGGAATATTCATTCTGATCAGACTAATAGTTTACTCTGTATAATCCCAATTGTACTGTGCAAGGATTAGTAATTTAGCATGTTAGCATGTTTTGGCAGCCCCTAGATATAGTTATAAAGAATCAATTAGGCAGACAACTGGAACTGTCCACTATTATAAAGTTTGGATAAAGCCCACATTCATTTTAGATGAAGCATAGACTTGGATGTTGCAAAAGACCTGGCAAAACCTTTCACTTTCCATGGAAGGTTTGTCTTATTGGTGTCTATCTGCAAACTTATTACCACTTAACTTTCCTCTTTGCTTAAAAATGCAACATAAATCAGTACTTACAGGGATCAGTACTTACTAGCAGAATTGTATATACCTGTACCAAGAATCGGACTGGCTCACAGGGGAACAGATAAATCCCTCAGAGGGTCACTGAGACAGTGGGGCCCCTGAGAAGGCGTAAGCCCCCAGACCTCTCACCCCCTGCATGAGTGGTACATATATATGTAATGTCTCACTTGGAGCACTACAAAAAGTTTGCACATATATGTTTGACTGTAAAAAACAGTTGCATTGTCAGATGTGTAATATGTGTCTGTTAATGTAGTGAACCATTGCAGAATGAGTGTCCAATTTATGGTTTTACTCATACTTACATTCCAGAGCGACAGAGCCTCAGTGGCCCCTTTTGGAGTAATTCATGAGCACTACAGCAAAAAAACAACTGAAAGTGGGTGTTTTTTGCTGAGGCAGAGCTACTTCAGAGGGCTGTAATACGGTCCATTCTATAAAAGTAGATAGAACCTGTTCAGACATTGGAAGGTAAAGAGGAATTTGAGGCGGATATCTGCCCCTCCTTTCACGGTGGTGGAATGCCGATGGGGAACATCAGTATTCCGTTGTGGCTTTGCACTGCTGATTATGCTCAAATAAATGGGTCTAACCAGTGGGGAGTCTCAAGCCAAGCCGGACGCTTTTTTTTTTTTTTTTCCCAGCGTCCTTCTCCAATAGTTTTCAATGGAATGCAAAATTAGGAAAGAATCTGCCACGGATTTGGGGGTGAAATCCGCCATATAATCAACACCAGATTCCACTATGTGAAGAGGACCTGATACTGTTAAGAGTGCCATGAATGCTTTCATCTGTATTAATGGAACTGCTCAGTGTAGATACTGAGTGGGCCCCCCACAGATTAGACATATTTATATATATACATGGGCGTAATTAGCAAAGACTGGGCTGGGCCCCATAACAAAATTTTGACTTGAGCCCCCCTTTCCTTGCCCCCCCACTATATAACACCCCATTTACACAGATAATGTCCCACATTGGCCCCATCATACAGTATAATGTCCTAAGGTGGCCTCTATGCAGTATAATGTCCCATAGTGGCCCCTCCACACAGTATGATGTGTCACAACAGCCCCTCCACACAGTATAATGTCCCATAGTGGCCCCTGCAAACAATATAATGTCCTATAGTGGCCCCTGCAAACAATATAATGTCCTATAGTGGCCCCTGCACACAGTATAATGTCCCATAGCGACCCCTGTACACAGTACTGTAGAATGTTCCATAGTAGCCTGTCTCAAGATAGAATGTCCCTGCAACGAATATTTTTTGGACTGCAGAATGGCTATGTGACTAGTGGATGTGATGTTGCTCCCATCAGCCATGTTTTGAAATCCAGCACAACCTCTTTAGGGCTCTAGATGTGAGTAGAATATATGGCAGACTGCACCAGCATATCTTTTACAACAAGCTGAAAGATTAAGCCTGCGATTGGGGGAAGATCAGTCGCCATTTGATTTTTTGCCTCAGGCAGCAGGAACCAATGCAAATGGCTGCTTTCATTCACCTTCTAGACAGTGATACAATGGACCCCCTCCTTGTGGTCAGTGGAGGCCTTGCTGCTGAGGACACATCACATAACCAATAGGAGATAGATTATCATAATGAAACAATCCCCAAGTCTTTCTGCAAGGATAGGCGGAAATGAAAGGGTGACTAACCCATTAACAATTTTTGGGAGTTCATTAGTTATTTAGTCACGTAGTTAGTTGTAAATAGGTCAGAAAACATATAAATGTTTGTACTGCTCCAAATCTGATATGTAAACAGTGTCAGCGTGGGCTACTGAATGCTTATATTATAAAGGGTATGAAGAACAGGAAAAGCAGAAATGACACACAACTACAGGAATCCAGCACAACCAGATCAGTGTCATTCTCAATATCTGTACTAATATTGGGATCAATTCTGTCATCATGGCTTGCGCTATTGCTGCTGGTCTCTGAAAGACCTTGGATATACAACTATATTGTTAAAAAGCATGAAATCTAGGAAACATTCATTTATCTTATTCTCTGGTACTTAAAGGATCCTATCTTTTAAACACAATTTTTTCTCCTTAACATGTTGGAATAGCCTTAAGAAAGGCTATTTGTCTCCTACCTTTCCTTTTCTTCTCCGCGCCACCGTTCGCCTGCAATCCCGGTTTTTCTCGGTATGCAAATGAGCTGTCTTGCAGCGCTGGGGGCGGGCCCCAGTGCTCAAACACCACTGGGGGTGTCCCCAATGCTGCCAGAGAGCTCTCTAGCGCTGCCTCAATCTTCCTCTGCGACGAGGTCTTCACCGCATCTTCTTCCAGCGGCGTCTTCTTACTTCTAGGCCTCGGGCCTAGGGCAAGCCGACGGCGCATGCCCACGGCCACAAGAAAAATGGCCGCTTCCACAGTATTGGAAGCGGCCATTTTCTCGTGGCCTACACCGAGCAGTATATTTTTGTGATGGTCCTGCTCTTTCTGTGGAAAGCTTCCATTCACTTGAATTGAATTTAATGCTGTCTTGTGCCATCTGTTAAAAAAACAAACCTCACGCGGACATTATTCATGGTCATGTAAATATAGCCAAGCAGGAACATGCTGGGAGGACTCCGCGGACAGGTGGGTGTGTTGTTTTTTTGGGTTTATTTTACATTTTTTTCACCTTCTCGGCTTAAATAAAAAAAAAAAATAAATTTTAGCCTGGACAACCCCTTTAGGAGAGAATAGCAGACGGTGCTCACAGATACTTCCGGCGTGCACGCTGGAGGCTAATTAGCATATGAATAAAAATGGGCTCATTCAAAGAATACTGAGGCAATTTAGATACAAAAGGTATGTGCTTAGTTAAAAATGACTTTTCCCAATGATAGAGCCCCTTTAAGTCTGTCTCTTAGGTTCAGGGTGAAGAAACAGTCCATTTTTCTGTCGTGTTTTTTTTTTTTTCCTGTTGGCAAACCTCAAGTTGACTTTATGGGGGTGTCATGCTATGTTCCAAACACCATTATAACTGCAAAATATTCTGGGGCCACAGCTGCTTTTCCTGAAAAAGAAGTGAAAAATCACTCCATTTGTTGGTCTCCGAGGAGAATACTGTCTGAATCTAGTTGTTTTCAATTCAGAAAATCGAATACTAAATTTTCTTTTCCTTTTTGCTAAAAGGGAACGGATGTTTTCTGCCCAGCAATATACAGATTTAGCAGTGTTTAACTTGACTTTCCCATTGAAAGAGACAAGTTAACAGTCTGTGCTACACATAGTGTTAACACATTATGTTTCAAGTTAAACTTTGCTACATCTGTACATGAAAACAGATCTTACAGCAGATGGAAGCAGATTTTTTTAGTATCTTACCAAGTTAGAGATCTTCTTATACTTGGTAGAAGGTATTCCTCTCCAAGGTATTCTGGGACTTATTTTAAGAAGATAAGGAGCAGATTTGCTTCTGTAGTGGTCAGGAATAGAACTTATTCCATGTCACTGGAATTATACACAAAGTCACTAAGATGCACCTTTATCTTTTAAAATCTTCTCCAAGATCTGGCTGTTGAAAGGTATGGATCTTGGATAATTGAGATGAGCCAGATGGATGGGTAGATAAAAATGGCTATGTTTTAAATTGATACCTGAATGTTTCAGTGTTAATAGTCTATAGAGTCTCCATGATGAAATTGGATGGATGGAACTTTTTGGTGCCCTTTTTCTACTTTAGTGTAACTTCAGTTCCCCATTTTCCTTTGCCTATGTACTCTATTGTTTTTTTTATTTCAGGGGGGCAAGGATTTTTATGTGACTTCAAACCTTTCTTCAGAAATCCTTTCTGCAAGCAAGGAAACTTTTTTTTTTTCAAAGCTGAGATTATGCAAAACATGAAAAGTGCCATATGATGAGTGCACAAGGATCCATCACAAGCCCTATCTTAAAAGAGAAAGGGCCTCAAACCTCCCCAACCTTTTTAGCCAAAAGTTCCTAAGAGGGTCAAGGATCATAGTCTCCCCAAGCTGAAGCCAAGTGAGTGCTCCTGGCTTCCACTTGGGTTATGGCCAATTTCAACAAAAAAAAAAAATGGTAGAATCTCTAGAGAATTATTTCCTTCCAGATGGCCTTCTATAATTTAGATGGCTCTAGCTACACTTATGGTAGTAATATTAGACATTAATAAAACATAACTAGCTTCCCAAATTATGGAGACTCTGGTTAAGAATTGGAATCTGAGCTAAGCTCATTTCTGCCATTTTTTGGATAGTGGAGGAAAACCAGTAGCGGGGCATAAGTTTAATACTGTAATAAAATACCAAATCTCCTGTATAATTATAACCTTGAACATGGAGGGCTATTGCTTTTGAATGATCTTGACTGCACATAATTTGTATAGCAGTTTTTATATTGTTCTTCCCGTTTCTTTGGACAGGTAGTGCACTTCCTAGTTTGGACTTCAGATTTATTGAAAAGATGGCTTGTCCAACAATAAAATAAATGCAGTGCAATTTAGACCATAATGCACATTTATCTAAATAGAGGCATATACACCCAAAAAGTAAGTGTCCCTTAAGGACAAATACTAGTTAAAGTTTGCAGACTGATCCAGAGATTCCAAATGGGGTACACCTTTCTGTGTTCCTGTTTCTATTAGGATCAAAGGACATTCACACTTATACCAACATGTACATTAGTAAAACAGAAGATTAAGCCCTGTATATGGAATCACAACTAAACCAGTAGAACAGCTGAAAGTCACACCATCCATGCTAGGGTGTTAGTAAGCCACTTCCATTTTCATGCCAGGACATGTCAGTATATAACAGGATTGTTTTAGAAAATTCCAGATTGCAAATTTAGGACAATTAGCGACTATGGTGCTGTCACAGTACCGATATGTGAAAGTGGATCCTGTCAGAGGCCTATAGCTAGTGTTTGCTTCTGGAACTTTAGTTGCACAGTCACAGTGGGAAGTATTAAAATAAAATCTTTAGCAATGGCCTAAAATATATATTACCCAACATAAATACATGAACAGGATAACTAATTTTTATCACCAGGATGCACTGCTGCATCTGTGGCTGTGTGGTAGAGACAATTTTTACAACTTTGGATTGCCCTGTTTTTGACACTTATAATCAATTTAGAACTGATACTGATACCAAACTGTTATTTTTTTCATGTGTGCCTGTATGCACAAGGAAAGATCCAAGTGCACTGGTTAAAGGAGTTTTCTCATCTCACTGTTTCAGCAGTTTGTCTGTTGTCTCTTATTCTTACTTCCTATATCTCTCCCCCCCCCCATATTGGTGAACAACACACTATGAAGTATCACAATACTGATGCAGATCAGATAACATGCACATGTGGGTAGAGAAGGACCTAGTGTTATCTGTGTGTTTACATAGAGAGATAATAGTTCTGCTTTATCAGCAAACTGCAACTAGCTGAACTGATTGTCCTGTGGCAGAGCTGTAGATAACAGTTGAGTGCAGAGAGTGACATCACTTGTCCTACAGGTCCAAAGTTATGATAATGCTGTGTAAACAATGAGATGAATAAGTTCACATAGCAGGCAAACAAAACAAAATTTCTAAAGCAATATATTTAGGAAAAGTCTTCAATTTACATAAGCTACCAGTATAGATAGGATCCTTGAGATGGGACAACCCCTTTAATAAATCCATAGACAGAAGCCAAAAAGTATTCTTTTGTCCTTCATAAGGCTGGTATACACCTTTGTACTGCTGTACACAGCCTGCACAATTATATTTACATATAGAAGCCTATGGACAACACAGTCCACTTTGGGCTATATAGTAGCATAGGTCAGGGGATCTATTGGGAGGGCAGAGTAAAGGCAGGTTTGGAAAGGGTTAATTCTGTTATCTCTTACTGCAGTATTAGATGACCCTGTCACCCAAAGAAAAAAGGAGGGATGGTGGGGTGCAGTGGGAAATGTGGTGCATAGCAGTTTGGAAGAATGAAGACACCCTCAGTGCTCCATATTACTCATTTGCATATGCTGAAAAAGATGAATATCTCAGCAATGTTTGCGCATGGGAGAAATGAGTGGCAGTGTAAACCAAGTACTATAAATGTTATAATATTTCTATTGGTCTCACCTTAGACAAGCCATTTATTAGCTATATAGCTTTCAGGATCTGATTGTAATAGCTGTAGCGGGGTCTAGATGGATATACATGGTTAGATTACATAAAGAAGTAATAACTGCTATAAAAATAAAAGAGAATATTCTCTACCTGCACCAATGATCAGCCATGGCAATTCTTACACAAGAGGTTATGAATGGTAACTTGAAAGCCTTACATTGAAGAAAGCCAAGGACCCCTTTCTATGCACATGCGTTTCAGAAGATGTAGTGTTGTGATAAAAGAAATAAAGCAACAACTTCCTTTATGGCTCTTTCCAGCAATTTCCAAAAGTAACAGTTTCTTGAATTCCTGAGGTTCCCACGCTTCTTCTCTGCTATCTCTCCTTGTTTGTCTATGAAGTTCAGCACTGGGGCCAAAGGTTTTTCTCCGCTAAAGCACGAAAGGAATCAGACTCGGAATTTTGTTTATTCTTGGGGCATATAAAGAGTTTATGATAATGACAAATTATTAAAAGGCGTTAACCTCCAGGGCAACAAAGGAATCTTCATGGAAGAGGATCTAAAAATGTATCAAGGCAGAAAACACTTCAGATTACGGAGAAAAAAAAAGTCAGCTTTTCCCCTTTAAGTGACATGAAAATGTTACAGGCTGATATCCACTCCTCAACACCACCCTCCCCATCAAACCCTTTTCCAGTGGAAAAACACTTGATGATAGTGAAAGCCTTTGTCCAGAAAGGAGAGAGTTAAGTATTATGTAAATGAACCCCAGGCATCAAGTGGGTCTGTAGACTATCACACTGGTGAATGAATCTCTCATACATGTAGTCTGCGGTGAATTATAGAATACCACAGAGGCCAATCAAATCAGACCATAAAAGTGAGAAGAAAACTCTCTTCTGACATGTTCCGAAACCGATCTTTTACAGCAATCCAGGGTCTGTCCAGTAATTCATCTCTAAAACCAGACCCTTCCTTGTCTATGCGGGTCAGATAAGTCATGGCAATATGACTTGGCCAACGTTCGTTCTGCAGTACTGGCTGGGCCCATTCCAGAACTGGCTCACAAATGCAATACCATTATGAGGGTGTAACGTGCGATTTTGTTCCTCATGAAAGAAAGATCTAAATATAGCACCGGTTAAAAACAGAATTAAAATGTTTCTCCCATCCTTTCATTCCACAAAGCTGTTAGGGGGGAGCAGACACAGCTGAAAGCAGGCTCATAGATCCCGTAGAAAAAGTAAAAGGAAAATGTTTGTTTTGGTACCGTGTTAGCCAGTGGTTAAAAAATATAAAAAACAAAAAAACTTTGCAAGTCTTCAGTAGGTGATACCTTTTTTAATGGCTAACTCATAATAATGACAGAATATAACGTTTCGAAGTTTCCTCTGAGCTTCTTCTTCAGATATAACAAGAAGAAGAAGAAGCTCAGAGGAAGCTTCGAAACTTTATATTCTGTCATCATTATGAGTTAGCCATTAAAAAAGGTATCACCTACTGAAGACTTGCAAAGTTTTTTTGTTTTTTGTAGAAAAAGTAACTATTTCACCGTGTGTTCCCTATGATATTCATTGGTATTATTCACTAAATGTGTCTTGGGTATCAATATGAGAAACAATGGCAAGACCGGGGCACACCAGTAGTTCTGACAAAGAGATTCTGCTATGGAGATACTCAAGAAAATACTTAGAGATGATGTGAACATAAATGAAACAGACACACATAGTTTATCAGTGGTTACCAGATCAACAAATTACGTTCTATTAAAAGCATGTTGCAGCTTGAGGAGCCTTACAATGACACTACTGATACGAGTCGTCCAACGTGTCCTCAAGTTGTAGTTGGTCACATCCTGCTAAAACTTATTATGCAACTCTAGAAGTCAACAAGTCAATAGAATCAAATTCTTGTGGCCATTGCGCAGTATGATTGGGAAGATACAATATAAGATATATTTCCCAGATACAATAATGCTTTACCATTTAGGAAGATGGAAAGAGGAAGTTTGAATGTGACTTTTTTAACCAGACTATTTTTTTTCTTTTAAAGGGCCTCTATCAGCAAAAGTATGCTGTATGAGCCCCACATATGCGTGAATAGCCTTTAAAAAGGCTTTAAAAGACTTTAAAAAGGCTATTCAGGCACCGCTAATCTTATTTTAAACCTCCCCCACCCCCCACCCCCCACCCCCCGTTTTAAAATGATACCCTAAAAGCGATTATTCAAATGATACTTGTGATGTCCCGGTACTGCTCATGCCCATTCCCTTTAATAGTCCTTGCAGACCGAGATGTTATGGACATTTGCATATAAGGTAAAGAGGTTCCTCCCCCATTCCTTCTATATTAACAGTTTTTCTACTTCACCAGAGCCAGCACACAGGGAGGTCTATTAATGCGCCATCTTGTGGATATTTTGTGAACTACACCTGCCTGTACTTGCCATTGTAATTTGAGTTGCCAATGTAAAGGAGTGTCCAGTATGATCAGGTGACCTTCAGGACCTATCAAGCTCCCTTGACTGGCCTGGAGGAGGAGTTACAGCCCCTTCTAGGGGGGTTGGGAACCCTTTGTCTTGGTCTTTTGTGTGAAGAACACACATGAGCAGCTGAAAATGGCAGCCAAGTCCCAGGGGACTTCAAACAGAGATGTCTTTTCCTCTGTCCTCAAGATCCTTCTCAGAGAGCATTTTCCTCTGAATTTCCAAGTCTACAATCACTAAAGTTTACGGACCTGCTTATCCATACATCTGGGACCTCTACACGTATCTCTCTTATTCAAGTAAGTCTTTGGGACAAATCTATATTTAAGAAACCCATAGCTAGTCTGGCAGAATTTGAGGGTCGACAACTCTATTTCCTCTCCTACATACGTGTACCCAGTTTGTTGAGGACTAACCCCCTGGATACAGGCCATCTTTACAAGTATATACAAGTTTAACTACCCAAGCAACTACCAATTAAACTATCCAAAGCATTCCTGCTCCAAGCTCCATCACCTTCTTGACTGGACACTACCTACAAAGATCGCTGTATTGTATGTGAAGAATTACTCCATATGTACATTTGTATTACCTTGTCCTGCTAGTAAAAGAGCAACGGCTACCCCCGAGACCTGGTTGTCTGTTGTCATTGTCGGATACCACGTGGGGGTGGGTAGTCGGGGACATCAAAAAGGAGATTTTGTGCACATTTGGGACCCCTAAAAGACGGCCACATCTGATATACTACCTGTGATACCAGCCCTGGCCCTCCTGAGTGTTGCATACTTACCATGCACGCTGGTCGGTCCTGCAATGTCCGACCTCATCTTACTGTTACACCTTCCTCTTTCTTCTTCAAGCAACGCCCTCCTGTCCTGGCTCTTCCACGCAGTCAACTTCTTTTCTTCCAGAATGAAGAAGTTCGCGAGCTCGCGTAGTTCTCAGGGGTAAAAAGGGGGGAGGGAGCGCTACTGCGCGCGTGTGGGATTTGAACACAACCCACCGGAAGAACAGAAGATCAAGGCGGAAGAAGAAAGAAGAGGAAGGTGTGACAGCAAGATGACGTCGGACAGTGCAGGACCGCCCAGTGTGCACAGTAAGGATAATTTGAATAATCGTTTTTAGGATATTATTTTAAAATGTGGGGGTTTAAAATAAAATTAGCGGTGCCTGAATAGTCTTTTTAAAGGCTATTCAGGCATATGTGGGGCTCATACAGCATAATTTTGCTGATAGAGCCCCTTTAACTTCTAAATATTCCTCAGGATTCTGTATGCTGTTGTGCTCTCTTTGATGTCAGTTTTATGTATGAGGATAGAAGAGACACTGGTTTCTTCTAGTATCAGTTATGTGATAATTCACATTCCATATGCGTCACTATGACCCCTTTCTCAATTGGTTATTTACAAGCAGAGGGCTTAAAGACTTCCACCTTCATTCAAGAACAGATTTCAGATAAGATTCCAGCCCAATTACAGAAAGAAGCCAAAGTGACATCAACCAGACTTACAGTATATTGAAGCTAAAGCCCCACACAGTGAATCGCTGCCAAAAAACGATGTGGAAAAGACCGCGGCGGAACACATCACTTTTTTTCCTCAGTGTTTTTTTGTTGTTTTTTTTACAAAAAATTCCCAGAGTTTTCCACTGCTGACTTTCTCTGCTAACCACTGACCAACCTTGCTGCCAACCCCTCAGGGCTTAAACATATGAAACAAGTACTCACCTATCCCCAGGCCTCCATTTCTAGGGGCAGTAGCTCTTTTACTTTGTATGCATGTCTAAGTGCTGTTTGCGTGAGGGACCAATCACAAGCCTCGGGGGTCACCTATTTACAAATGACACATCACAGCAGTCACATGCTGTTTGTGAAGAGGTCACCCCTGAGGCCTGTGTTTGTCTACAATGGTCCCCTAGCACAAACAGGATGTCTCCGGTGACTTCAGCCAGGAGACTTGTATATGGACCAAGGGAGCAGCGGCTTCTAGAAACTGAAGCACAGGGAGGGGAGAATACTTGTTTGTTATGTTTATATACTCAGTGACAGTGCTATTAAATGATGAAAATATGAACTTACTGGACACCCTCTTTAATGGTGGAACATAATACATTCTATATATTTTTTGTTCACTACGTGAAATGATATTTGTGACAGGAACACCTCTTCTCTTCTCTGTGGTTTTCAGCCGTAGATCTAAAGACAACTTGGCCTCTAGTTTTAGTTGAATTCTTATAGTTTATTTGCCCCTTAATTTAAGGCAATCTACACCTAGGTCAGACCTAAGAATATATGAAATATTACAAATGTAGGAACAGACCTATTGCACAGTAGAGTCACCCATATATCACATGTATGTGGATAAATGGTTAGGCAAAAATCTACATTGGAGGTTTTTATGAGAAACTGCAAGTCCTCCTGATATAACCAATATTTTATATTTGGGTAAGAATTACGAAGGACATTTTTTTAACACACATCTGTTCACTTTGGCGTATGTGAGTAACAGGGGTCACATGCTGTGTAGCCATTCTGTCCAGTTCTCTGATTTATTTCTAAGGCCTGTAATGGTATGTAACACATGAGCTGGTCCTACATACAGCACAATCCATCTGCATAGTTTAGCTGCTAAGTAACAACATTCCACAAGAAACTGGTGACCTGGGAATACTGTGTGCCTCATCACGATCTCAGGAAAGATGGAAAACCACAATAAGCAATGAGAAATATGTGACATTTTGTAAGATATCAGCATCATCTGTTTCTGAATCAGGCTCAGTAACCATTCGTTTGAGAATGGAAACATAGTTCCTAGGCAAAAATCACAAATCTATCATATCCAGTGACATGTCTGAATGAAGGTGATTTATAACTACTGCTTACAAAAGAGGTCACAAGGAGCAAAGGTCAAATTCAAAGTATAAAAAAGAGAAAGTACAAGCTGTTCATGGGTCTAAGGAGCCATGTACCACTATAGCAGGATTTTATGTGAGATGCATATCATTGCCTATATTTCGCTGTATTCACGTGGCCATGGATGTAGTAATCTGTTATCTGCATATACTAATCTGGAGTAACATCCTGTGCTATACTCAAGGTAAAACTAGTGGGAAAAGAGAAAGAACCAGAGAAAAAAAGGAAATGTGGTCCATGCCGTCTCTAATCCAATTGCACAGCACATTTAAAAACAATTATACTTGGGTTTCACTACAGGATTCTACAACCATACCCAGGACCCCCTCCCCTTCCCCTGCACCCCCCCATAGAATCACTAGAGAGAACTTCTTTGAATCCTATTCAGTAGGGACAGGAAAACACTATGGTAGTAACAGGCACAAAACCATATAATACCTACCCCCTTAAAAATGACAGACTGAGGCCCCATGTTGCAGAAATGCAGTTTTTTGTTGCAGATTTAGCTGCATTTTTTTTGAGCCACTGCGCTACATTCTTGCTAATCCCATCCACATATTCCCAAAATATATATGTAGTGGACATGCTGCGATTTCAAAAAACCGTGACGTTTTTGTAAATGGCAGCATGTCAGTTGTATCTACGTTGGCGTTTTCCATATAGATATAATTGAAGCAGGAAATTCGTAGAGGAAAACAGTTTGGACTTTGTGTTTAAAATGTTGTGGGGAAAACTGTGATGCATTTCTGCAGCAGTTTTTCCCACAGCACTTATTCGCTTGCTACCTGGAGCTTTCCAGGCAGAAAATCTTTTTTTTTTTTTTTTTTTTTTTTTTAGAAAGGTCTGTTAGTGCTAGTAATGAGTTAATAAGTGCACCCATATACATTTAGCAGTGTTTGGAATGATTTTGGGGTGTCTCTGGTTGCTGCTGAATTCTCTGCCTTTGTTTATTTGGAGTTAGCTTCCTGTGTAGCTTTTACACTAGTTCACTCTCACTCAGAACTCCCCTGTCTCATTCAGTTACACTGTCCCTCCCTGTCTCACTAGCCTAGCTATCCCGCCCATTACTAGCCCCTCCCACCCTCTCCCGTCTCCCTAGCCTAGGGATTCCGTCCATTACTAGCCCCTCCCATCTCCCCATCTCCTAACTAAGATATTCTACCCACTACTAGCAGAGAAGAAGAGGGGAGGAGCTGTTCCTGGACACAGAAAGGCTTGGTTAGTATTGATGGGGATGTGAGGGGGGGAGGAGAGTAATGGTGATGTTCCATTTCAGAAGTGTTGAAACAGAAGGTAGACCAGATTATCAGAAAGTGTCCTGGGGACAGTCACATGACCACTCCAGGGATATGGGTAATTATAGATTTTTTTTAAATAGCAGTAATTTAGAAGTTAATCGGGGAGAGGGGGTTTAGTTTAGGGGTTAATTCTTAGTTAATCCTGGACAAACTCTTTAACAAAAACAACTTCCATTGGACCCCTAGCCCTTTCCAGTTCCTCCAAACCCGTGTCATGCTGGCCTCCTCCCAGGCTTATGCCCTTAGTACTAGAGATGAGCGAGTACTATTTGAAACTCCCGTTTCGAATAGCACGCACCCATAGGAATGAATGGACGCAGTCGGCATGCAAGGGGTTAAGCGGTCAGCCGCTGGCAAAGTCTGCATGCGGGCCGCTTCCATTCATTCTTATGGCTGCATGCTATTTGAAACGGCCGTTTCGAATAGTGCTCGCTCATCTCTACTTATTACTCCCCCACTTATACTTTTCCCTTTTGCCAAATCCACCCCTTGCTTTGACCCAAATACAGTGCAGCAAAATCATCAAAAACTCCAGATAGCACACTGATCCCATGCCATCTGCAAGGGGCCTTAGGCTGCTATAACATTACAATTTTTTGTTTCAGGAAGGGAATAGATTTGGGGTTTTTTTAGGGTCAGTTCACACGTGAAAACCGCCTAGCTTATTTGTGCGAGGTAAAAAACCTCGAGGAGTTTTTTTGACGCTGTTTTTTGCATTCCACGCGGTTTTTGACGAGGTTTTTGACGCGGTTTTCGCTAGCGGTTTTCGCTAGGGTTTTTTTTTCCTATATGTGCTATAGAAACTGCAGGCGAAAACCGCGCGGTTTTTTGCAAAAAACCGCGCGGTTTTGTGTGCAAAAAACCGCGCGGTTTTTTACCACGCGGTTTTCGCCTCCCATTCACTTCTATGCAATTCTTCAGGCGTTTTCCGCCTGAAGAAAGGTCATGTCCCTTCTTCAGGCGGAAAACGCTAGGAGGAAAAAAAAAGCTAGTGGTCTACATAGACCACCATGTTAAAGGAGAGGTTTTTGAAGCGAATTCCGCTGTCAAAAACCTCCCCTTTGCCCACGTGTGAACTAGCCCTTATTGTGTAGGATCCAGCAAAAAATAATCTGTTGATCCACCTGCATCAATTGGCAAATATTTTGTTAAATATAACCATGAAAATAAAAACATAGTGTAAAGACAGCCTTAACCAAGAAAATAAAAATATACAATAAATGAAATACAGACAACAAAACACAATCTTAAAATTTTTAGTGGTTGCGCAATAATGGTTTTTAGTGGTTGCACAAAATATTGCTCAGAAGCACAGGTTGCCTAATCCACAGAGCATTACATTATATCCTCTTAATGTTGGTAGATTTGATTTATTTCCACAATAGCTACAACAACAATATAAAGCACCAAAATATCCATTTATAGAAAAAGCAGAATGTAATAGCTTAAGCAATAGTTTATTCTAGTGAATCCCATTCCACTTTGCTGTAAAATACGCACAATGAATACACTGTGATCTCCAAAATTGTCAATTATACCTACTGAAACGCCAACGGTTTCCCTGTAGGTATAACTGAAGCAGAAAGTCTGCAGAGGAAACCTGGAGGAAAAATGCATTGACGTTGTGGTTTTTCCCCAAAGCGCATTTTTAGCTGCTGGACACCACAAGGGACCTTAGCCTTAAACTGTTTTATAAATTTGCTCCACTAAATACAGGTTTACTAAATACAAGTATAAACGGAGGAGCCTTTCAATGCCTCATAAGGGTTCGTTGGTTTGGTCTTAAAAAGTTTAAATTTGGTTCAAGCCAGTTTGTTCAAAACTGGATGTGTGAATAAACAATTTTAGGCCAAGACTTCAAGTGGCGTCATGCAGCAAATAAGCACTGCGGGAAAAACACAACGGTAACGCATCGTGATTCTTCCCGCAGCACTTTGGACAGAAAGTTCGCAGAGGTTTCTGCTTCATTTATAACTATAGGGAAACTGCCAGCGTTTCCGCAGGTATAACCGACATGCTGCAATTTCCAAAACCGCCACGTGTCTGCAGCATTTTTTTTTACCACAAAGCGGGGATGAGATTTACTAAAATCCCATTGACTTTGCTGTGACTGTAAAATGCTGTGGGCAGACCGCGGCATTTATGACACGTGGGGGTCCGGCCTTACAAAGTTGTGTATAATGCACTGAGGGCTCCTAGGACCCTAACCCATTTACAGCTCTCTAATAGGTCAGTGGGGGTACTATGTCTGCTTAGAGAGATGCCATCTTACGGTGTGTAGAGTATTAGACCATGCATGCTCTGCTAGGAATTCTGGGATAAGAATATGCAAATAAATTCTTCTTGATGGAAAAAGGAACACTTGATCTAGAAACACCTTTAGAAGGTCGCTTGTCTGGTTTTCTAAGAAATCTAGAGACACTAATGTGAATTAAAGCCAAAGCAGAACATATCTTTTAAAATGAAGAGAGACATATCGGCCAACAGATGTTTCAGGAACATTGCCTCCTATCAATGCAAAGTAGAGCATGGATTTGCCTAGGTGTGAGGTCATAGATGTGAATCAGAAGGGGTACTATGTTTCGCTAGAGGGACAATACATTTGCAGACTACCTTGCAGTGTGTAGGATCATACAGGATCATACAGACCATGCATGCACTTCTAGGAAATCTCGGAATGGAATATGCAAATAAGCTCTTGAAGGAAAATAGAATAGTGCCAGCAAGTATAGATCTCTAGGAGGCTATAGGAGGTGCAAGAGCAAGTTTTCTTTTGTTTTCCATCAAGGAGAAGTTATTTGCACATCTTTAATGCAAACACAACCTTAGTAATGTCAAAGTGAGAGCAAGAGATATGGGTATAAGTAAACGGATAGTAGCTGTTGATAGCAAGCAGCCTGTTCAAACCACACTGTAAAGGCTGGATTCACACTTACATTGGAGTATCCGGGAGAATCGGCTTACAATTGGCAGAGTGAAAAATCCTGCAAGTCTTGCAAGGCTTTTTGAGCCAAAGCCAAGAATGGCTACAAAAGGTTTGTGAAATATATAGGAAATGCTTATAGTTCTACCTTTTGCTCAATCCAGTCATGGCTTTGGCTAAAAAAAAAACTGCAGAAAAACCTGCAACCAAAAAAACTTCAATTCAGAAATGTGGGGCCTCAGTCTTTAGTCGTACTGTAAAATACATCTATCTACCTATGTCCACAACACCAACCCCATGAACTCGCATCTACAATGTCTTCACATGCAATGTCCACATCTTTATCAAATACTGTAGATCTTGCAATGGTTGCCAGGGTGGAGACTCACATTTGGCCAAAAAAATGCAAAACATAATTTCGATCTCTCCTCAAATTTATAACATTGTGCCTGCCAACATTTTACTAAGAATGTATTTTGTGACAGATAGGAAATGACACAGGAATATAAGAGCTAATTATAATCCCACATATCTCCAGTGGTTACATGACATTGACTGCAGGAAGCATGGCCAAAACTAGATATTCAAGGAAGATGACAAAACTTACAAAAAACTGCAGCTTATCTACACAAAGCCACATATTAATCTTCATCTACTGCCCACAGGCAACTCTAAAACCATTGTGTACTTGTCTCTTTTGGGCATGTCATAATAAAGGGGTCTCAAAAACATATTAAATATCAACATATAAGTCATAAAGTAATAGAAGTCACTTTGTAATACAAACTCTGGTTCTAGCTTTCACCAGTTATCTGAATAAAGCCTGCAGCCTATAGAATGGGGCTATATATAGGAAAAAGTTTACATACATAATACAAAAGAACAAGTACAACAAACAGGAACTAATATAATGCCCTATCGATACAGGCAGAGAGAAATTCCTACCCATGAGGACATTCAATCTACAATGGAAGGCACAGCTTTATTTATAGAACATTTTAGACTACCATGAAATGCTGGCCAATAATGTGCTTCTTCTCATATAACAATACACAATTGCTATGCTTGATGTAGCTGAATAATCGTAGTGAGAAATGCGCTACTTGTAAAGTGTGGGCTAGTTGCCGCTTTGACTGAGTTGACCGTGGGCTATGCCTATGCAGGAGTAGATGCAGACTCTTCGTCTCTGCACAGATACACTGGAGTGCAATGTGATGGCATTTCATAGCTTTACAGCAAATTAATGTTTTATCCAAAGCAGATGGATTGTTCCCTCTACGCATTCCTTGGGAACCAGTAAAAAAATTAAAAAAAATACAAGCAGTTTAAGAATAAGCAGTAATTGCTGAGGGGTTAGGATGTTGTGCAAGCATAGGACAAATGCATTGGAAAATCCCATAGATTAAAAATAAAGAGATTCTCAAGGATGAATCACAAAAACAATCCTGATTTAATTAATATGATATAGAAGCTTATTACAAATCCTGCACATGCAGATGCGTCATACTGTAACTCAGCACCTAACACAATACATACCATAATGAAACTAGCTAACTTGACATCTAAATATAACTAATCTTAGGTTAGGACATCACATACGGACCATCCTAGCAAGTAACGTGGGTGTGGCTGTCAGGGGTTAATTCACTCCACTCACTAAGGCTAAGGCCCCACTGGGCGGAAATGCAGCGCTAAAGCACTGCGGGAAGAACCGCGGCGTGAATGCATTGCGGTTCTTCCCGCAGCGCTATCAACAGAAAGTTCGCATAGTTTTCCTCCACAGACTTTCTGTTGCAATTATATCTATAGGAAAGCCACCGGCGTTTCCGTAGATATAATTGACATGCTGCGATTTTCAAAAAAGCAATGGTTTTGGAAATCACAGCGTGTCCGCGCTGTGTTTTTTTTTTCCGCAAAGTGGGCATGGGATTCACATGAATCCCATCCACTTTGCAAGTACTGTAAAACGCTGCGATTTTTACCATGGCGTTTCTGGCCAGTGGGGCCCAGGCCTAAATCATGCACTCACAAACAGAGTATAAATCACATCCCAACTCAATCCACACACCCCAAGTATACGCCACCACCATTACTGACTTTGGTTTCAGTGGAAATCCCACTCACAAATGCACTCCAACAGTCAAATGGAAACACACTTTAGAAAGGTAATGGGTCCATAAATCACATGCGAAGTACCATTAAATGTAACGATTTAATTCTCAAGTGCTATGTATATGCTTCCAAGATATGCCTAATTTCCAAGGTATTCACCAATCCTTTGTAAAGCTCCTGTGCTTAAGATAAGATAAGATAAGATAAGATATTCCTTTAATAGTCCCACAATGGGGAAATTTCAGTGATACAGTTTCATAGATGGTACAGTAGTATATAACAAGAGAGAAACACATAGAAGCTCATGGCAGATAGAGAAATCCTAGGAATCATAGCAACTAAAAAAGAAAGAAACAGACACACTGCAGGATCATTTAGTTCTCTGTGCGGAGTGATGTTAATAATAATAATAATAATAATAATAATACTACAGCCGACTTGGTTGGAGGACACGAGGAGGGGGGTCACAGCATGTAGATATAACAAGCAGAATTTTTTTTGCAGAGGTGGGGGACATATGCAGCTATCATGATAACATGTGGCAGTTCCTTTGGTAGGTAGTGAGATCTCCTGCTCACAGCTGATAGTTCGGTATCTTGTATCAGCACTATTGTCCTTTTAACCACAAAAGAAAATGCCCCAAATGTCCTTCATCACAAGCCCTCCTCCTCCTTCCTTCTTACCACTGTGTTCTACTTCCCCAAAGAAGTCTGAAGCCATCCAGGTATACATGGTGCTGCTCTCTTGCCAAGCTTCCATAACTCCTGGGGTAGGTGGGTGATGGTAGGTTCCCAGGCTGTAGCAGAGTCCCACGTGTCCACAGTAATAGAAAGAAAGAAATACCAGTCAGCTGTAGCATCTTCACACATCAGCAATAGATGCCAAAAATCATCTCCTTGAAGAAGTCCACACTTCCATGTAGGTTTTCCTCCATGCCGCATGGTGAGCCATGCTGTCCTAGCTGGGGGGATGGTAACAGGCACATGTGGAAACCAGCTGAACCAGGTCTTGAGTCCATGCTTTACAATGGAAAACAAAAGGAACAAAATACTCCACAGGGTCTTCCATTCGATTTATAGTTGCTAAATTCATAGTGCTAGATTGCTTGTTACAGGATTTTTGAAGATATAGAGGAAAAGAGTGAGAAAAGAAAGAAAAAGTTTGCTCCCAGCTTGGAGCACTGCATCAAGGCAGCCAAGCCCCTCAGGGGGGCGGCACCAAAAAAAAAAAAAAAAAAAAAAAAAAAAAAAAGCCACCCCTACTGCCAGGGTGCCCACCTCCTTACCCTGTCCATATTTTGGGAAGCCAAGAAATGATTGGTTTCATCCGCACCTTGAATGATGAACACCCAGCAAATGGCTGAGGTTGCTGTCCAGTCACAACTCCCCCATCCTTATGCCTGGCTGCCCAAGAGAGTTGTAAAGCAACAAACCCGTCTTGGCAGTATATCGGGTCTTATGATGGCAGGAAGAAACAGTTTCACTCCTGACTTCCCCTTCCCCCCACTGACAATAATTGTATACACACATGCCAATATAATATACTGATGGCACATCCATAAACAATATATTCACTGTTCTTTATGTGCAACCAAACGACTGGACCAATCTTCACCAAATTTGGCACACAGATACATGAAGTGTCCGGGAAGGTATAAAATGAAGCCTCAACTTGCTTTGACTTACCATTGCGGAGATACAGTATTCCCAAAACATTAGCCAATACAAGCCTGTAAGTCTTTCACTCATATTCCAACTGCAATACACACGGTCACTCCACATACACAATCCAACACTGATATCCAAACTGAGATACACACATTAGAGAATTAAATACATGGTTCAGGACACAGTACCACACGTCAGAGGATTAGATACGCGTGTCTGTACACAGTTCTACATGTTGGAAGATTAGATATGCGCGTCTTCACACAGTACCACACGCCAGAGGATTAGATATGCGTGTCTGCACAAAGTACCACACGCTGGAAGATTAGATATGTATGTCAGCACATGATACGAGATGCGGGAGGATTAGATACGCATGTCTGCACACAGTACCACGTGCCGGAGGATTAGATACGCACCTTTGCACAGAGTTCTATACGTCTGAGGATTAGATACGCGCATCTTCACACAGTACCACATGCTGGAGGATTAGATGCGCGCCTCTGCACACAGGACCACACATTGGAGGATTAGATATGCGTGTCTGCACACTGTACCACATGCCTGTTTACTGCCATCTAGGGGAAGTTCTCCCTAGGCTGTGCTTATGAGATCCAATCAGATCTAAACAGCGCTGCCCAACAGCTGGGATACTGACTTGGCAAAATCCTGTATCATTGCAGCAAAGGCTTGAGGGAAAGTGGGGAATGATGTTCAAGGGAGCTTCCCCTAGAGGGCAGCAAACAGAGGCACTGTCTCCCTATTTACATCTTGGGAAACAGATTTACATATGCTTCCCATAATCCCCCACAGTGGAACTAAAAATGGCTTTGTAAGACTTCACACACATGACAAGGTGGTCTCTCCTCAAGGAGTGACATTATCCCCATGACCTGGTCTAGAAGTCTCTCACCTCTGCCAAGTCAGTTCTCCCTAGGCTGTGCTGATGAGATCCAATCAGATCAAAACAGCGCTGTCCACAGTTGGGATACTGAATTGTCAAAATCCTGCATCATTGCAGCAAAGGCTTGTGGGAAATTCGGGCATGATGTTCAAGGGAGATTCCCCTAGAGGGCAGCAAACAGAGGCAGTCTCCCTATTTACATCTTGGGAAACAGATTTGCATATTCTTCCCATGACGCTTATGGACACATACAAACAACTTACAAAATACACCAGTGCAAAACTGGACAATTCTTATTGGGGCCACTGCACAAACAAAAAATGAAATATACCCATGGGAAGTCGGGCTCTCCTGCTAGTGAACAATATAATTCAATAATGATACAGTATATGTACAAATGGGGAATCTTTCATCACATAGGTCTATACAGTGATTTTGATCACTACTCCCATTGAACAATCAAAGATTGCTGTGTCAACCTGCGATTCTTTCTCTTATGTGAAAGGAGTCAGTTGCATTGTGGACATTGCAACAATTTTTTGGCAACCCCTAGGGTTGTAATGTGACTCCAATCACTAAACTTAATGGTAAAATCAAAGGGAGACACAGCGATTTTTGGTCGTGAAGTAGGAGCAGGGGCCAAAATTGGCATATAGCCATAACTTAAATGTTCCTCATTCCAGCACCAGTGGCCCATTTGTTATTAATGTGACCTCTGCTGTCAATCACTGCTGGAACTGGAACAATTTCCACAGCAACAAAAACTTTGTAATGCATTTTTCTCACAATAGACTGAAAGCGCAGAATAAAGGAGTTGACTACTTAAGACAATGCTTTTCCATTTGCCTGCACGACGGCAAAACAAGCGGACCCGAGGAACGTACAGGGCGCAGGTGTAAACCTAGAGTTAGCTGAAATAGGCTCTAGAGGGGAGGAGCTGGGCGGCAGGAGAATAACACTCCTAAAACCCCTTTCAGCTAATTTGTATAAGAATAAAACTTATAGGGGCTCACTATTCCTCTATACAGAATTACAAGACACTGGACATCTGTTAGTTTTAACTTTTTGGAAACACATTTAACTAACACAGAACATTTTGATAACCTCAAGTCAAATTCTCTGTAAAGTTAATAGTAAATTCCTGAGCCAAGATGGCTAGAAGTGAACAAACAGCATACTGAAAGGCCCAAGGTGAGCCAAAGTTCTGTCTTACCTATGACTGTGCATACAATAAGGTCCAAAGAAAACTCAGACTTTACAGACATTGATGAGAATTTACAAATCTGGAATCAAAAACTGTACAATAAATTTGACACTTTTGTGCAATTTTACTCTGCACTATGTGCAGGAGTGCTGTGGTCTCTATATAGTGTTGCCACCTGGCTGGTATGCTACTAGCCTGGCTGATATGTTTTCCTTACTTGTCTCATTGAAGGCAAGCATTTTTAACATATCTGCAGGGTCCAGTGGGGTAATGATGAATTTCAGTCAAGTTGTGGCATGCTCCAATAGTCCTTGGATAGCAGATGGAGTTGAATACAATGGTGGAGCAGGGAGAGATCAATTCCCACAGGAGCAACAGCTAGGGAGTATTATATTGTGTGTTGGTCAAAAACGGAGCATATCATTACATTTCATTATGTGGAGGTCACTAATGGAGCATTAATTTGTGTTGGAGCCACTAAGGGAGCATTATACTCTTCGGGGATACTAAGTGTATTATGTTGTGTGAGGCCACTAAAAGGGCATTATACTGTGGGGGGCCTCTTAGGGAACATTATAGTGTGTAGGGGCCTTTTAACTGCATGGGGGCTGCTAATGGATATCACACTGTGTAAAAGGAAATACAATATATGGGGGCCACCAAGGGGGACTTATAGTGTATGGGGTCACTAAGGGGCATTATACAGTGCAGGTTTGCTGGTTATCTGGTGACGATTCGTTTCCCTTTTTTGGAACATCACTACTACTTCCTCCCATCCACTCCATCATACATCCCCATCTTCCTTCTAGGCTTTTTCCTGTGAGACGGCTCCTCCCTCTTTTCTGACTGCCAACGCTCTACAGTCCCAGTGCTGCTCTGTGCTCTGCAGCCGATGATCCACCTCTACTGCACAAGTGTGAGAGCTGCACAATAGAGGTGGATCATCAGCTGCAGAGCACAGAGCGGCACTGGGACAATAGAGCGCACCGGAAGAAACAGATAAGCAGGATGGGCAGTCCCGAAGGAGGAAGTCTAGAAAGAAGAGAGGTAAGTATATAATAGGGTCAGGGGTTGGGATGAGTAGGTAGGGAAGGGCTAGTAGCGGGCGGGATAGCTAGAGAGGCCGGGTGGGGGTGTATGGGAGGGAGAGAGGAGAGGGAAGTAAGGTGAGAGGAAGCTACTGTAGAAGTTACATAGCAGGAAGCTGAAACAAGTAAACAAATGCAGAAAATACCAGGATCTCCCAGAGACCGCTCAAAACAAAATACTGCTAAACCTATATGGGTGCATTTATTAACCCATTAATAGCACTTTTCCAAAAGAGTACGTAGACATGGGTGGCACTACTCACACAGAGATATACATCTGCACGGGAGACAAAAAAACGCTAAATGTGGTGGTGCTCTAAGTCCAGAACAAAGTAGCATACGGAAAAATAAATAGAAGAAATTGCTTGGCACTCACCAACTGTAGCGTAAAAAGTTGAAACTTTATTGAAGAATGTCCATACAAAGTTTAAAAGTGGGAGGAGGCACGCTCAGCAACCGGGCGACAGCTGTTTCGTATACAGAATATACTTTTTCAAGCTCGTTGAAAAAGCTTGAAAAAGTATATTCTGTATACGAAACAGCTGTCGCCCGGTTGCTGAGCGTGCCTCCTCCCGCTTTTAAACTTTGTATGGACATTCTTCAATAAAGTTTCAACTTTTTACGCTACAGTTGGTGAGTGCCAAGCAATTTCTTCTATTTATTTTTCATTAATAGCACTGACTGACTTTTAAAAAAAAAAAAAAAAAAAAAAAACATTTTTTTTGCCCGGAAAACCCCTTAAAGTCTTGCCCCTAACCACTCCCCCTTTTTTTTAGCCTGCTAAGTTATTGGGAGAAAAAAAAACCTACCTCTACAGACAAATTTACTGTTTACTATAATTTAATAAATTTGGCACTAGTATAATATAGTGTACTGTGGACTAAAGGCAATGTATGAAAGCCATGTCTTAGGAAATTCCCACCACTGTGTACTGATATTTATTACACGGAATATTCACAAGAAGTCAGACATATATTTGTGACTTACAGAGACACAGGTTCTATATGCTGAAAGGTATTGAAAGCTACATGAGAAGGAACCTAGACAACCACCAATGGCTACCTTTATGGCATATTGGGGAGCCAATACATCTGCTCTTTGACACAAGGTATTCCCTTCAGAACCTCCAAAGTGACAATTTGTTTCCAGAGAACTGTAGCCGGCAGCACAAGGCAAAGAAACACAAATGTATATAACTATAGTTTATTTCATCAAATTTCCTGCACTTGGTCAAATTTTTGCAAATCCTTTAAAGCATTCTATCAAAATAGCGAGAAGACTCACCACTCCTAAAGCAAGTATTTCATTGTGTATAACCGACCCCAATTTGTAACTCTATCTCGCTATATGTTACAAGACTTCACAAATCAAGGGACGTTTCTGGAGCAGGCTCAAAAGAACAGGCCTCACTGCCGCTTTGTTGAGGCTTTAGTCTGTAGCTACTTTGCCAATTTGAAAACATATCAAAAAAACATCTTCAAGGCAAAAGTAGATCCCCCCCAAAAAAAAAACTTTCTCTCACCCTGCAAATGGCTGTCTGGTATGGAGCCTGCCTCCTGCCAAAACCATTACATGAAGTGCAGATACCTTTAAAGGATTTTCTTTACTTGTCTCTAATTGATTCATTGCCAATAAAAAGCAGAGAGGCCGCCTGACAAAGGTGATGGGGAAAGTAAATGGAGACTGCAGCTGATGGAAGGGGTTTTGGCATCGATATGTTAGTTAGTACTTTAATTACTTTGGCTTGTGCACTGGGGAAAAAAACACAAATTGTGTCCTTGTGGGTAAAAATTCTTTTTTTTGATGTTCACAAGAAATTTCTTCTCTTTAACTGTTTGTATAAAAATACCTTCCAGACAGATTGTTCTCATTTGAATACAATGCCTTTACAATGTAAAGAGCAAAAACTTTCTGGTTGGTCTTCAGAGATCTGATAGCTGGAGCTGCTTTCCAGATTGCTCTTACAGAATCTTGCAATTGAAGCGGAATGTGACTTATCTTGGTGGGAAGTCAGGTCTTTATGCCAATTGATCAATATTCAGATTTGTGAAGAATCGGCAGATAGTCAATCACTAAAAGGTTAGTAAAAATGGTTTTATCAGGTGGTGTCATCTGAGAGTCTTCTAGGAGAGACAGCAGAGTCCTGTTTACCTGCCCACATACAGTGATTGACAGCTTTCCCTGTATCAGTGTGTATAGAGAGAAAGTCACACCTTTCACTTTAAGGCCGAGTTCACACAGGGTTTTTAGGTCCAGAAACTGAGGCGGCCTCAGGACCAAAAAACAGGTAGCTGCAACTTGATTCCGGTGCAGTGCATCGGCATCCAGTTGCGCACTCCGCTTTGGAATAGGCCTAATAAATGGGCCTATTCAAGAGGAGGGAGTGTCTTCAGGCTGAACAAATGGCTCCCAAAAAAAAGAACTGACTGGCTCCCATTGATTTCAATTTGACCTCAAAATCCTGACCAAAAAACTACGTGTGAACTCAGCCTAACTTTGATCAGAAATCCTGCTGCAAATCATAGAAACCTGTATATCACCAAGCTCAGCTTCTCAAAATCTGCTTAGAAAGGGCAGCAGAAAACACCTGCCAGGTTCACTTTAAGGCTAAGGCTGCATGGGACGTCCCATAGTAAAAAAGTGCTGTGGGAAAAAACGCTGTGGGAATGCATCGTGGTTCTTCTCGCAGCGCTTTAAACAGAAAGTTTGCGGAGTTTTCTTCCGGTTTTGGAAATTGAGGCTTGTCCGCTTGGCGGTTTCTGACCCGTGGGGGACCCTAAGGCTAAGGCCCCACAAGGTGGAAATGCAGCTTGTTTTGTTGCAGATTTGGTTGCAGTGTTTTGAGCCAAAGCCAGTAGTGGATTGTGCAGAACGTAGAAGAATAAAAATTGCATTGATGATGTGAGAAAAATTTTGAAAAAGAGGGAAGGAAAATATGAAAAAAGTCGCAGAGCATGAACAACCAAAATACCCTGAATCCTTAAAGGGTTAGCTCTGGTTCGTAACAAATGTGTTCAACCCCAAGTTAGTCTTATGCCGAACCACCCAAACCCTAAACAATGCGAATATTCAGACATTCGCCTGTCTCTATTAACAAATTTTGTACCTTTTGGCAGCTTGAATGCATTCCAATATATAGCTGCGGAATACCGTTCACTGGCAAATCTGTCAGACTGGCTGTCTGAGGCTTTATTTCCAGACCCTCACTTTGCTCTCTAAAATGATCTTCTAAAACTATTCAAGTTCATATCAAAGTTAAACTTTAGAAGGAGCTGGTGATCATATTGGCTAATGGTATTCTGTAACTTCCTATGCACTGGAATAAATGCAAGCGGAAAAGACAAATGGGCCAACTTTTTTCAACGAAAAAAACTATTAAGAAATATGTTTTACCCATAATACATGCACTTTAAAAACATTTCAAGTCATTAAACTAGATTTAGTAAGAATTACTGCGGGTCCCCTATCTAGCTTATGTAATTTAGAATAGTGGTATCCTATTAATATTATAAAGGTGAAAGTTTGTGAGTTTGGATGTTTGGATGTTTGTTCCTCAATCACAGCCAAACGGCTGAATGGATTTTGGGGAAATGTCACACACACACATATTTGCCAGAAAAAGGTAGTAGGCTACTTAAAATGTGGGTCACTCACCCCAAATCGCTGCCGTGACCCTCCAAAGACCCCTCCGGGCTCGGCTGTAGAAGCTGGCATTCTGCCAGCGCTGGTCTGTCCACGCACCTCCTATTGGTGCATGGCAGGCTGTGGGCGGGCTATAGAGCCAGGGCTGTGGCACCATAGGTTGGGGGCTGAATGTGGGCGTGCCAATTGAGCAGGGACACAGTGAACAAGATGCCGGCAGCCGACATCGTCCCGGAGCCGCTGCTATACTAGGCTACCTGCACACATCGCGGACGGAGGAGGCTGCTGCACCCGACACTCCACATACAGGTCAGTGCAGCGGGGGGAGGGGGGTGTCCTGGTGGGGAGGGGGTGTCCCCAGGGATCAACCACATTCTCCAGCTTCATGTCCCCCTCCTCCATGCTCCCCCGCCGCTCTCCGCTCGCTCAGTGCACATAGTTCTCGGGCTGCTGCCTGTGTGTGGTGTACATGAAGCAGAGCGCGGCCCGGCGTCATAGCAACCTGACACCGGGGCCTCGCTCTGCCTCATATACGCCACACACAGGCAGCAGCCCGAGAACTATATGCACTGAGCAAGCATAAAGAGCAGCGGCGAGGGAGCATGGCCAAGGTGAGTGCTACTACACTGGGGCCGATGGAGGAGGGGGACATGTAGCTGGGGGCAGAGATGGAGGGACACGAAACTGGGGGAAGAGATGGGGCGACAAGAAACTGAGGGAAGAGATGGGGGACATGAAGCTGGGGGCAGAGATGGAGAGACAAGAAATTGGGGCAGATGAAGGGGGGGACAAGAAACTGGGGCAGAGATGGGGGGACAAGAAACTAGGGGCAGAGATGGGGGGACAAGAAACTAGGGGAAGAGATGGGGGACAAGAAACTAGGGACACAGATGGGGGGACAACACATATAAGCAGTTCAACGCCACCGCCAACCCGCAGACGAAGTCGCGGGTAACTGCTAGTATTTTATATGGCATAGGGATCTTTGGGGCCCACTCAGGGTCCAGGGTCATCTGGATAGTGAGGCTGAATACTACCACCAACAGGAAGTGCCCCAGGACAATTACCATTGACATCAGATACCCCCAGCACTGCACCAGCTCAGGAGGTGAACTAGAGGAGTTGGTTAGAGTGTTTACTGGCCACCTTCGACAACAAATACTACTCCCGTCCTCCAACAATCTGAACGAGTTACTGAATTTTGATGCATTTTATTTTATCCAAAAAATTATTGTATCCAAATAATAGATGAAAAGTCGTCCCTCATTATCTCTCCTCCCTTTGGAATACATTCAAGTTGGACTGACACCTTGTCAGTATATGTGTTATGTTAAAGTTCCATTTACAGCTAGTAATATTCTATACAATTTATGTCATTGAAAAAATGTATGTAATAAAATACATAAGAGGAGAAGAAAAGATGCAGGTCAGGATTTACTATGTTAGGACACTGGGAGTTATGAGTCGTCATAAGAGAGTGTGGGTTTTGTAGCGTTCGGGATCCTCCCAGCCTACAGTATCAGTAACCACAGTGGCACTCATGTTGACAGATGCTTAATATGGGGATTAAACAACTTTGTTCTGACAGTAAGCTCTGAAACATATTGCAGGGCTTCTGGCCGGGCTGCTTTAACCACCAGTACGAATCCTGTTACTGGAACAACACGTAGGGGAATCGGTAGACAATGTATCAAAGAGTCCGTGTAAGGAGAGTTTGTCTAGAGGACAGCCAACTGCAGCAAGTACAACGCTTCCCACAGTCTTATTATTTCTCTGTGTTAGTACAGATGGATTAGGGTCACTGACCAAAAGCTTTGAAAAAAGCCAAAGATCTTAGGGTGAAGAGGAGAAGATTCTGTTCTGGGGTGATGTGAATGGTCAAGAGGTGATAACTTACCGTATATACTCGAGTATAAGCCAACCCGAATATAAGCCGACCCCCCTAATTTTACCACAAAAAACTGGGAAAACTTATTGACTCGAGTATAAGCCTAGGGGGAAATGCAGCAGCTACTGGAAAATTTGAAAAATTAAGATGGCTGAGTTCTTGGGTGCAGTAAATGTTGGGGAAGGGGAGGGGGTGTTTTGGTTGTCTGTCTGCCCCTTCCCTGAGCTTGAGGACTGGGTTTTTTATCCCCAGTTGGAATTCAGCCTGGCTGTATATAGGGTATCTGCAGTGCGCCTATTAACCCCTTCCAGACGGAATAGAAGCACTACAGGTACCCTATATTCAGTAGACCGGGCACTTTCAGACACAGGGATATCTAATGTGTATGTGTGTCACAGTCATTTTCTACTTTGAGGGCAGGTTCACACTAGCGCCCAATCTCCGTTATGCATAACGGTTTCGCCATGGGCAGCAGAAGACACTCACCGACAGACGCAGACAATGTCGGTTTCTGTCCTCTGCCGACAGAAAACGGAAACCTGCATAACGGAAATCAGGTGCTGTGAACCCGCCTTTATATGTAATCTAGGGAAAGGATTTAGAACTTTTATTTATTTTATTATATATATTTTGTTTTAATTTATTTATTTTTTACTATTTTTTTTAGCCCTCCCCTGGGGGACTTGAACCTCCGGTCATTTGATTGCAAGTCCCATAGATGGCAATACAAGTGTATTGCCGTCTATGGGAGAATCTCTACATTACTATTACGGCTGGTCATAGACCAGCCGTAATAGTAATATAGCGATGACAGGCCTGGGAGCCTTCATTAGGCTCCCGTCTGTCGTCGGAACAGGTCGGCTCCTGCGAGCTCGCTGCGCAGGAGCCGGCCTGCAACTTTAAAGGTATGGGGCAGGCCGGAGAGGGGAGGACATCTCCGGAGGGCACCTCCGCTGTAACGCTTATAGCGGAGATGCCATAGCTTATGCCTACAATCAGAGATCGCAGGCATAAGCTTCAGCATCTCTGCTGTAAGCAATACAGCGGAGGTGCCGGTTTCTATGGCGACCGCTCTGCAGAGCGGCGCCATTACATTTACAGACCGGGCATCCAGACACCGGGGCGGGTGCCGGGGCCCACAGCATCACCACGCTCCTTCCAGGATCCACATGTTATCCATGTGCCACCCATGTACCAGCTGTGCTTCTACAGCCCCTTTCATTAAATGAATAGGAGCCACGGAACTAGGGCCACAAAATTGGAAAGGAATAGGACATGTTCCATATTTTGCGGCCTGGATTGTCAGCCCGTACACGTGACAGTGTAAGTCACGGTCATGTGTATAGGCCCATAGAAATGAATCAGTGTGCTATTGGGGAAAAACATGGATAGCACACTGATCTCAGTCATGGTTGTCTGCAAGAGATTTTAGACTAAGGCTTCATGCACGTGAGAGAGTGTACGGGCCGAGGGGAGACAGATTTGAACAAATGTCATCCGAGTGTCTTGTCGCCCATTGATTTCAATATCACCCCCACAGGAAGAGCCTCAGTCTGCACACTTGATCAGTACTTGGCTAGTACTGTGCATTAGTATTTGGAAGCAAAAATCCATAGTAAGTCCAAAAGACTGAAGAGATACAAATTCCATTATACATTTCTCTGTAGGTTCCACCTCTGGATTTGGCTAAAAATTCTGCTGCAAAATACTGACTGTGTGAAAGGTCCTTGGTCAACTTAGGCACTTCATAAATGAGCAATGCTCCAGATGCTTAGAGTCATCATGCTCCAACTCATAGAACTTGCACTTACATAATCTACACTTTAATTTTGTAATTTGACACACATTGGTGCCTAGTGATCAACTTCTTGTATTTGAAAGGTTCCTTCCCACCATATACAAGGGCACAAACGCTACACTGCCCAAACAGGACATTTATGGGAATATTCTCCCCCCATCTTATTTGCTTCCAGTATAAACCTGTATACCAAATACCAGACTCTTTTCCCCCCTAATGAATGCAGTCAATTTGAAAACCAAAGACTGTGGAAACATATGTGAATACATTGCAGGCTATAATAATAAAAAACACCAGGAAGAATAAAAGATTTACATTTTGAACAATGGCCTGGAGTGTTTGTATGTTTATTAGAAGAGAAAATGTGCAGTGATTTAGAGCTTGCTATGAAAGTAAGTCATCTGGATCTTGTACAGCGGAATTCTCTGTTCTTCTCACAATGTATCATCGTGGAATCTAATCTGTGTATCAAATAACAGGGTGATTTACAAGAGCAAAAATCCTAGCAATAAATAATATATATCTTTGCTTTGTGGTACAGCGCCTCAGGATGGTGGGGTATTCTCATGAGAGAGTCTCTCGCTCTCTCTCATCATTATCATCGTTATTATTAGTTGAATATATATATATATATATATATATATATATATATATATATATAAAAAAAAAATTCATTTATATGGTGCCAACATATTCCGCAGCACTTTACAAATCAGAGGACACATGAACAGATAGTATTAGACATTACAATGTGGCAATGTCAAACAATATCAAACATATCAAACAATAGGAGTGACTAACTTCAGGATATAGGTGTCCGGTTCTGTGGAAAAGAGTAGAAAGGATAGTTTAGCATAAGTAATTTTAACTTAGAATGAGGAAATGTAAAACAACGTGCACAGGTCACCTAATAAGCCTGCTTGAAAATTGTGTTTTTAGAGCATGTCCAAAGCTGCTGTAATTGGGTATTAATCTAATTGTCTATGATAGGGCAATCCAGAGTAGCGGTGCAGCTCAAGAAAAGTCTTGGAGATGGGATATTCGGACAATAGAAGATACAAGCCTAAGGTCATTGGCAGAGAGCAGAGTTAGGGTGGAAGACAGGGATGAGGGAAGAGATGTAGAGAGTTGCAGCATTGTAGAGGGATTTGAGGGGGACTGTGATAAGTTCTTATTGTATTGTGTGGTGGATGGGCAATCCAGGCAACAACTGGCACAAAGTGCACATCGGTGCAGTTGACATGAGCATGCAAGTGTTTGAATATGTGGGGTGAAGGAGAGGTTCGAGTCAAATACAACCGCAATAAAGCGGATATGCTGCTTCAGTGTTATAGTTAGAGATGAGCGAACACTAAAATGTTCGAGGTTCGAAATTCGATTCGAACAGCCGCTCAATGTTCGTGTGTTCGAATGGGTTTCGAACCCCATTATAGTCTATGGGGAACAGATACTCGTTAAGGGGGAAACCCAAATCCGTGTCTGGAGGGTCACCAAGTCCACTATGACACCCCAGGAAATGATGCCAACACCTCTGGAATGACACTGGGACAGCAGGGGAAGCATGTCTGGGGGCATCTAACACACCAAAGACCCTCTATTACCCCAACATCACAGCCTAACAACTACACACTTTACACACTCAATACCACCTCTCTGACAGTAGGAAAACACCTTGAAACATGTGTATTTGGCACTTGCAGTGAGGAGAGCTTGTCACCAGCAGTGAATTTGGCCCTTGTAGTAAGTTGAGGTTGGCACCAACATTTGTTTTGAAAATCAGGGTGGATTGAGCCTCTAACCAGCAGAGTTTGGGCAAATTCATGGTGGAGGGAGCCTCTAAACACCCCAGTTTGGGCAAATTCATGGTGGAGGGAGCCTCTAAAAACCCCAGTTTGGACCAATTCATGGTGGAGGGAGCCTCTAACCAGCCCAGTGTGGGCAAATTCATGGTGGAGGGAGCCTCTAAAAAACCCAGTTTGGACCAATTCATGGTGGAGGGAGCCTCTAACCAGCCCAGTTTGGGCAAATTAATGGTGGAGGGAGCCTCTAAAAAACCCAGTTTGGACCAATTCATGGTGGAGGGAGCCTCTAACCAGCCCAGTTTGGGCAAATTCATGGTGGAGGGAGCCTCTAAAAAACCCAGTTTGGACCAATTCATGGTGGAGGGAGCCTCTAACCAGCCCAGTTTGGGCAAATTCATGGTGGAGGGAGCCTCTAAACAGCCCAGTTTGGGCAAATTCATGGTGGAGGGAGCCTCTAACCAGCCCAGTTTGGACCAATTAATGGTGGAGGGAGCCTCTAACCAGCCCAGTTTGGACCAATTCATGGTGGAGGGAGCCTCTAACCAGCCCAATTTGGACCAATTCATGGTGGAGGGAGCCTCTAAAAAACCCAGTTTGGACCAATTCATGGTGGAGGGAGCCTCTAAACAGCCCAGTTTGGGCAAATTCATGGTGGAGGGAGCCTCTAACCAGCCCAGTTTGGACCAATTCATGGTGGAGGGAGCCTCTAACCAGCCCAGTTTGGGCAAATTCATGGTGGAGGGAGCCTCTAAACAGCCCAGTTTGGACCAATTCATGGTGGAGGGAGCCTCTAAAAAACCCAGTTTGGACCAATTCATGGTGGAGGGAGCCTCTAAACAGCCCAGTTTGGGCAAATTCATGGTGGAGGGAGCCTCTAACCAGCCCAGTTTGGACCAATTAATGGTGGAGGGAGCCTCTAAACAGCCAAGTTTTGGGAAATTCATGGTGGAGGGAGCCTCTAACCAGCCCAGTTTGGACCAATTCATGGTGGAGGGAGCCTCTAAACAGCCCAGTTTGGGCAAATTCATGGTGGAGGGAGCCTCTAAAAAACCCAGTTTGGACCAATTCATGGTGGAGGGAGCCTCTAACCAGCCCAGTTTGGACCAATTAATGGTGGAGGGAGCCTCTAAACAGCCAAGTTTGGACCAATTCATGGTGGAGGGAGCCTCTAAAAACCCCAGTTTGGACCAATTCATGGTGGAGGGAGCCTCTAACCAGCCCAGTTTGGGCAAATTCATGGTGGAGGGAGACTCTAACCAGCCCAGTTTGGACCAATTAATGGTGGAGGGAGCCTCTAAACAGCCCAGTTTGGACCAATTCATGGTGGAGGGAGCCTCTAAAAACCCCAGTTTGGACCAATTCATGGTGGAGGGAGCCTCTAACCAGCCCAGTTTGGGCAAATTCATGGTGGAGGGAGCCTCTAAACAGCCCAGTTTGGGCACATTCATGGTGGAGGGAGCCTCTAACCAGCCCAGTTTGGACCAATTAATGGTGGAGGGAGCCGCTAAACAGCCCAGTTTGGACCAATTCATGGTGGAGGGAGCCTCTAAAAACCCCAGTTTGGACCAATTCATGGTGGAGGGAGCCTCTAAAAAACCCAGTTTGGACCAATTCATGGTGGAGGGAGCCTCTAACCAGCCCAGTTTGGACCAATTCATGGTGGAGGGAGCCTCTAACCAGCCCAGTTTGGACCAATTCATGGTGGAGGGAGCCTCTAAAAAACCCAGTTTGGACCAATTCATGGTGGAGGGAGCCTCTAACCAGCCCAGTTTGGGCAAATTCATGGTGGAGGGAGCCTCTAAAAACCCCAGTTTGGACCAATTCATGGTGGAGGGAGCCTCTAACCAGCCCAGTTTGGGCAAATTCATGGTGGAGGGAGCCTCTAACCAGCCCAGTTTGGACCAATTAATGGTGGAGGGAGCCGCTAAACAGCCCAGTTTGGACCAATTCATGGTGGAGGGAGCCTCTAAAAACCCCAGTTTGGACCAATTCATGGTGGAGGGAGCCTCTAAAAAACCCAGTTTGGACCAATTCATGGTGGAGGGAGCCTCTAACCAGCCCAGTTTGGACCAATTAATGGTGGAGGGAGCCTCTAAACAGCCAAGTTTGGACCAATTCATGGTGGAGGGAGCCTCTAAAAAACCCAGTTTGGACCAATTCATGGTGGAGGGAGCCTCTAACCAGCCCAGTTTGGGCAAATTCATGGTGGAGGGAGCCTCTAAAAACCCCAGTTTGGACCAATTCATGGTGGAGGGAGCCTCTAACCAGCCCAGTTTGGGCAAATTCATGGTGGAGGGAGCCTCTAAACAGCCCAGTTTGGGCAAATTCATGGTGGAGGGAGCCTCTAAACAGCCCAGTTTGGGCAAATTCATGGTGGAGGGAGCCTCTAACCAGCCCAGTTTGGACCAATTAATGGTGGAGGGAGCCTCTAACCAGCCCAGTTTGGGCAAATTCATGGTGGAGGGAGCCTCTAAACAGCCCAGTTTGGACCAATTCATGGTGGAGGGAGCCTCTAACCAGCCCAGTTTGGACCAATTCATGGTGGAGGGAGCCTCTAACCAGCCCAGTTTGGACCAATTCATGGTGGAGGGAGCCTCTAAAAAACCCAGTTTGGACCAATTCATGGTGGAGGGAGCCTCTAAACAGCCCAGTTTGGGCAAATTCATGGTGGAGGGAGCCTCTAACCAGCCCAGTTTGGACCAATTAATGGTGGAGGGAGCCTCTAAACAGCCAAGTTTTGGGAAATTCATGGTGGAGGGAGCCTCTAACCAGCCCAGTTTGGACCAATTCATGGTGGAGGGAGCCTCTAAACAGCCCAGTTTGGGCAAATTCATGGTGGAGGGAGCCTCTAAAAAACCCAGTTTGGACCAATTCATGGTGGAGGGAGCCTCTAACCAGCCCAGTTTGGACCAATTAATGGTGGAGGGAGCCTCTAAACAGCCAAGTTTGGACCAATTCATGGTGGAGGGAGCCTCTAAAAACCCCAGTTTGGATCAATTCATGGTGGAGGGAGCCTCTAACCAGCCCAGTTTGGGCAAATTCATGGTGGAGGGAGCCTCTAAACAGCCCAGTTTGGGCAAATTCATGGTGGAGGGAGCCTCTAACCAGCCCAGTTTGGACCAATTAATGGTGGAGGGAGCCGCTAAACAGCCCAGTTTGGACCAATTCATGGTGGAGGGAGCCTCTAAAAACCCCAGTTTGGACCAATTCATGGTGGAGGGAGCCTCTAAAAAACCCAGTTTGGACCAATTAATGGTGGAGGGAGCCTCTAAACAGCCAAGTTTGGACCAATTCATGGTGGAGGGAGCCTCTAAAAACCCCAGTTTGGACCAATTCATGGTGGAGGGAGCCTCTAACCAGCCCAGTTTGGGCAAATTCATGGTGGAGGGAGCCTCTAAACAGCCCAGTTTGGGCAAATTCATGGTGGAGGGAGCCTCTAACCAGCCCAGTTTGGACCAATTCATGGTGGAGGGAGCCTCTAAAAACCCCAGTTTGGATCAATTCATGGTGGAGGGAGCCTCTAACCAGCCCAGTTTGGGCAAATTCATGGTGGAGGGAGCCTCTAAACAGCCCAGTTTGGGCAAATTCATGGTGGAGGGAGCCTCTAACCAGCCCAGTTTGGACCAATTAATGGTGGAGGGAGCCGCTAAACAGCCCAGTTTGGACCAATTCATGGTGGAGGGAGCCTCTAAAAACCCCAGTTTGGACCAATTCATGGTGGAGGGAGCCTCTAAAAAACCCAGTTTGGACCAATTCATGGTGGAGGGAGCCTCTAACCAGCCCAGTTTGGACCAATTAATGGTGGAGGGAGCCTCTAAACAGCCAAGTTTGGACCAATTCATGGTGGAGGGAGCCTCTAAAAACCCCAGTTTGGACCAATTCATGGTGGAGGGAGCCTCTAACCAGCCCAGTTTGGGCAAATTCATGGTGGAGGGAGCCTCTAAACAGCCCAGTTTGGGCAAATTCATGGTGGAGGGAGCCTCTAACCAGCAGAGTTGGTGGAAATCAGGGTGGAGGGAGCCTCTAACCAGCAGAGTTGGGGGAAATCAGGGTGGAGGGAGCCTAGTATTAGCAGAATTGTGCAACGCTTATGGTGGATGAGTATGAGGATGTGGAGGAATTGGAGAGGTTGAGTACAGACATGGAGTTTCATGTTGGGGTGCTTTACACAGGTGGGCACAAAAATGACGGCTCTACCCAGTGGTGGTTCATTTTTATCAAAGTGAGCCGGTCAGCACTCTCAGCTGACAGACGGGTGCGCTTGTCAGTGATGATGCCACCGGCTGCACTGAACACCCTCTCAGATAGGACGCTGGCGGCAGGACAGGACAGCACCTCCAAGGCATATAGGGCAAGTTCAAGCCACAGGTCCAACTTCGACACCCAATACGTGTAGGGCGCAGAGGGGTCGGAGAGGACAGGGCTGTGGTCGGAAAGGTATTCCCGCAACATGCGCCTATACTTCTCACGCCTGGTGACACTAGGACCCTCCGTGGCGGCACTTTGGCGAGGGGGTGCCATCAAGGTGTCCCAGACCTTAGACAGTGTGCCCCTCGTTTGTGTGGACCGGTGAGAACTTGGTTGCCTACTGGAGGAACTGCCCTCCCTGCCGCCAACGTCACATGCTGGAAACATCTCCATCATATTCTGCACCAATTGCCTGTGGCAAGCATTGATGCGATTGGCCCTCCCCTCTACCGGAATAAAAGACGAGATGTTGTTTTTATACCGGGGGTCAAGGATAGCAAAGATCCAGTACTGGTTGTCCTCCATGATTTTGACAATACGCTTGTCGGTTGTAAAGCACCCCAACATGAACTCAGCCATGTCTGCCACAGTGTTAGTTGGCATGACTCCTCTGGCCCCACCGGAAAGTTCAATCTCCATTTCCTCCTCATCCTCCATGTCTACCCATCCGCGCTGCAACAATGGGACGATTCGAAGTTGCCCGGAAGCCTCCTGTATCACCATCACATCATCGGACAACTCTTCTTCCTCCTCTTCCTCCTCCTCCTCCTCCTCCATTAAACGCAGTGAAGCGGACAGATGTGTGGACCTACTCTCCAGCTGTGACGGATCGGATGCTATCCCTAACTCCTCTGTGTGATCTGAGTTATCCCTGATGTCAATCAGGGATTCTCTCAGAACACACAAGAGCGGGATTGTAAGGCTCACCATCGCATCCTCAGAGCTCACCCTCCTTGTGGACTCCTCAAACACCCGTAGGATGTCACAAAGGTCTCTCATCCATGGCCACTCATGGATGTGAAACTGAGGCAGCTGACTTTGTGGCACCCTAGGGTTTTGTAGCTGGTATTCCATCAAAGGTCTCTGCTGCTCAACCACTCTATTCAACATCTGAAACGTTGAGTTCCAGCGTGTGGGGACGTCGCACAAAAGCCGGTGTTGTGGCACATGCAGGCGTTGCTGGAGAGATTTTAAGCTAGCAGCGGCTACTGTCGACTTGCGAAAGTGGGCGCACATGCGCCGCACTTTCACCAGTAGCTCTGGAACATTGGGGTAGCTCTTTAGGAAACGTTGCACCACTAGGTTGAAGACGTGGGCCAGGCATGGAACATGTTGGAGTCCGGCAAGCTCCAGAGCTGCTACCAGGTTCCGGCCGTTATCACAAACGACCATGCCTGGGCCCAGGTGCAGCGGCTCAAACCATATTGCCGTCTCATCGAGGAGGGCATCCCTCACCTCGGAGGCAGTGTGCTGTCTGTCCCCCAAGCTGATCAGCTTCAGCACAGCCTGCTGACGTCTACCAACGCCAGTGCTGCAACGTTTCCAACTCGTAGCTGGGGTCAATCTAACAGCGGAGGAGGAGGCGGTGGCGGAGGAGGAGGCGGTGGCGGAGGAGGAGGCGGTAGAGGAGGAGGAGGAGGGGGGTGTTCTTCTCGTGTCCCTGCCAGGAATGTTAGGCGGGGAGACGAGGTACACCGGGCCAGTTTGGGAAGCAGTCCCAGCCTCAACTACATTCACCCAGTGTGCCGTCAGTGAAATGTAGCGTCCCTGTCCGCATGCACTTGTCCACGCGTCGGTGGTCAAGTGGACCTTTGTGCAAAGCGCGGAACTAAGGGCCTGCCTGATGTTGAGTGACACGTGCTGGTGCAAGGCGGGGACGGCACACCGGGAGAAGTAGTGACGGCTAGGGACGGCATAGCGAGGTGCCGCAGTTGCCATCAGGTCCAGGAAGGCGGGAGTTTCAACAAGCCGGAACGCCAACATCTCCTGGGCCAGCAGTTTAGCGATGTTGGCGTTCAAGGCTTGCGCGTGTGGGTGGTTAGCAGTGTATTTCTGCCGCCGCTCCAATGTCTGAGAGATGGTGGGTTGTTGTAAAGAAACGCCTGATGGTGCCTTTGATGGTGCAGGAGAAGGAGATAAGACAGGACCAGGGGAGGATGAGGTAGAAGTCAACAAAGTGGCGGAGGCAGATGAAGTGGTGTCCTGGCTCGTCCTCTGGAGTGCATCGCCAGCACAGTCAGCAGTGGCAGTGGCAGAGGCAGAGGCAGTGGCAGAGGCAGTGGCAGTGGCGTGAACGGCAGGCGGCCTTTGTCCTGCCGTTGCTGCCTGCCACTGATTCCAGTGCTTGGATTCCAAATGACGGCGCATTGAAGTGGTGGACAGGTTGCTCTTCTCAGAGCCCCTAATCAATTTCGAGAGGCAAATTGTGCAGACAACACTATATCTGTCCTCGGCGCATTCCTTGAAAAAACTCCACACCTTCGAGAAACGTGCCCTCGAGGTGGGAGTTTTTCGGGGCTGGGTACGAACTGGAACATCTTGGGAGATTCCGGGTGTGGCCTGGCTTCGCCTAAGCTGCTGACCTCTGCCTCTGCCTCTAGCTACCCTTTTTGGTGCTGCACCTGCCTCAACATCCACACTACTTTCCCCGCTTGACATCCCCCCTGTCCAGGTCGGGTCAGTGTCCTCATCATCCACCACTTCCTCTTCCAACTCCTGTCTCATCTCCTCCTCCCGCACAATGCGCCGGTCAACTGGATGCCCTGACGGCAACTGCGTCACATCATCGTCGATGAGGGTGGGTTGCTGGTCATCCACCACCAAATCGAACGGAGATGGAGGAGACTCTAGTGTTTGAGCATCTGGACACAGATGCTCCTCTGTTAGGTTCGTGGAATCGTGACGTGGAGAGGCAGGTTGAGGGACAATGAAAGGAGCGGAGAACAGCTCTGGGGAGCAGGGACAGTTTGGGTTATTGTTCTGTAAAGCTTCGGAATTTTGGGAGGAAGGAAGACAAGACTGTTGGGTAATAGGAGGAGAGGAGGCAGAGTCTGACTGGCTGCTGGACAATGTGCTGTAAGCGTTCTCTGACAGCCATTGCAAGACCTGTTCCTGGTTCTCGGGCCTACTAAGGTTTGTACCCTGCAGTTTAGTTAATGTGGCAAGCAACCCTGGCACTGTGGAGTGGCGCAATGCTTGCTGCCCCACAGGAGTAGGCACGGGACGCCCTGTGGCTTCACTGCTACCTTGCTCCCCAGAACCATTCCCCCGACCTCGCCCACGGCCTCGTCCACGTCCCTTTCCGGGAGCCTTGCGCATTTTGAATTCCTAGTTAGAAATTGGCACTGTATACCAGTAGTAAAAATTGTGGGTGCACGTAACCCCAATATATTCTTTGAATTACCAGTCAGAAACTGGCACTATATGGCAGTAGCAAGAAATGAGGGTATTTGTATTCCCAATATATTCTTTGAATTCCCAGTCAGACAATGGCACTGTATACCAGTAGTAAAAATTGTGGGTGCACGTAACCCCAATATATTCTTTGAATTCCCAGTCAGACACTGGCACTATATGGCAGTAGCAAGAAATGAGGGTATTTGTATTCCCAATATATTCTTTGAATTCCCAGTCAGACAATGGCACTGTATACCAGTAGTAAAAATTGTGGGTGCACGTAACAACAATATATTCTTTGAATTACCAGTCAGAAACTGGCACTATATGGCAGTAGCAAGAAATGAGGGTATTTGTATTCCCAATATATTCTTTGAATTCCCAGTCAGACAATGGCACTGTATACCAGTAGTAAAAATTGTGGGTGCACGTAACCCCAATATATTCTTTGAATTACCAGTCAGAAACTGGCACCATATGGCAGTAGCAAGAAATGAGGGTATTTATAACCCCAATATATTCTTTGAATTCCCAGTCAGACAATGGCACTGTATACCAGTAGTAAAAATTGTGGGTGCACGTAACCCCAATATATTCTTTGAATTCCCAGTCAGACACTGGCACTATATGGCAGTAGCAAGAAATGAGGGTATTTGTATTCCCAATATATTCTTTGAATTCCCAGTCAGACAATGGCACTGTATACCAGTAGTAAAAATTGTGGGTGCACGTAACCCCAATATATTCTTTGAATTCCCAGTCAGACACTGGCACTATATGGCAGTAGCAAGAAATGAGGGTATTTGTATTCCCAATATATTCTTTGAATTCCCAGTCAGACAATGGCACTGTATACCAGTAGTAAAAATTGTGGGTGCACGTAACAACAATATATTCTTTGAATTACCAGTCAGAAACTGGCACTATATGGCAGTAGCAAGAAATGAGGGTATTTGTATTCCCAATATATTCTTTGAATTCCCAGTCAGACAATGGCACTGTATACCAGTAGTAAAAATTGTGGGTGCACGTAACCCCAATATATTCTTTGAATTACCAGTCAGAAACTGGCACCATATGGCAGTAGCAAGAAATGAGGGTATTTATAACCCCAATATATTCTTTGAATTCCCAGTCAGACAATGGCACTGTATACCAGTAGTAAAAATTGTGGGTGCACGTAACCCCAATATATTCTTTGAATTCCCAGTCAGACACTGGCACTATATGGCAGTAGCAAGAAATGAGGGTATTTGTATTCCCAATATATTCTTTGAATTCCCAGTCAGACAATGGCACTGTATACCAGTAGTAAAAATTGTGGGTGCACGTAACCACAATATATTCTTTGAATTACCAGTCAGAAACTGGCACTATATGGCAGTAGCAAGAAATGAGGGTATTTGTATTCCCAATATATTCTTTGAATTCCCAGTCAGACAATGGCACTGTATACCAGTAGTAAAAATTGTGGGTGCACGTAACCACAATATATTCTTTGAATTACCAGTCAGAAACTGGCACTATATGGCAGTAGCAAGAAATGAGGGTATTTATAACCCCAATATATTCTTTGAATTCCCAGTCAGACAATGGCACTGTATACCAGTAGTAAAAATTGTGGGTGCACGTAACCCCAATATATTCTTTGAATTCCCAGTCAGACACTGGCACTATATGGCAGTAGCAAGAAATGAGGGTATTTGTATTCCCAATATATTCTTTGAATTCCCAGTCAGACAATGGCACTGTATACCAGTAGTAAAAATTGTGGGTGCACGTAACCCCAATATATTCTTTGAATTACCAGTCAGAAACTGGCACTATATGGCAGTAGCAAGAAATGAGGGTATTTGTATTCCCAATATATTCTTTGAATTCCCAGTCAGACAATGGCACTGTATACCAGTAGTAAAAATTGTGGGTGCATGTAACCACAATATATTCTTTGAATTACCAGTCAGAAACTGGCACTATATGGCAGTAGCAAGAAATGAGGGTATTTATAACCCCAATATATTCTTTGAATTCCCAGTCAGACAATGGCACTGTATACCAGTAGTAAAAATTGTGGGTGCACGTAACCCCAATATATTCTTTGAATTCCCAGTCAGACACTGGCACTATATGGCAGTAGCAAGAAATGAGGGTATTTGTATTCCCAATATATTCTTTGAATTCCCAGTCAGACAATGGCACTGTATACCAGTAGTAAAAATTGTGGGTGCACGTAACCCCAATATATTCTTTGAATTACCAGTCAGAAACTGGCACTATATGGCAGTAGCAAGAAATGAGGGTATTTGTATTCCCAATATATTCTTTGAATTCCCAGTCAGACAATGGCACTGTATACCAGTAGTAAAAATTGTGGGTGCACGTAACCACAATATATTCTTTGAATTACCAGTCAGAAACTGGCACTATATGGCAGTAGCAAGAAATGAGGGTATTTGTATTCCCAATATATTCTTTGAATTCCCAGTCAGACAATGGCACTGTATACCAGTAGTAAAAATTGTGGGTGCACGTAACCACAATATATTCTTTGAATTACCAGTCAGAAACTGGCACTATATGGCAGTAGCAAGAAATGAGGGTATTTATAACCCCAATATATTCTTTGAATTCCCAGTCAGACAATGACACTGTATACCAGTAGTAAAAATTGTGGGTGCACGTAACCCCAATATATTCTTTGAATTCCCAGTCAGACACTGGCACTATATGGCAGTAGCAAGAAATGAGGGTATTTGTATTCCCAATATATTCTTTGAATTCCCAGTCAGACAATGGCACTGTATACCAGTAGTAAAAATTGTGGGTGCACGTAACCACAATATATTCTTTGCATTACCAGTCAGAAACTGGCACTATATGGCAGTAGCAAGAAATGAGGGTATTTATAACCCCAATATATTCTTTGAATTCCCAGTCAGACAATGGCACTGTATACCAGTAGTAAAAATTGTGGGTGCACGTAACCCCAATATATTCTTTGAATTCCCAGTCAGACACTGGCACTATATGGCAGTAGCAAGAAATGAGGGTATTTGTATTCCCAATATATTCTTTGAATTCCCAGTCAGACAATGGCACTGTATACCAGTAGTAAAAATTGTGGGTGCACGTAACCCCAATATATTCTTTGAATTCCCATTCAGACACTGGCACTATATGGCAGTAGCAAGAAATGAGGGTATTTGTATTCCCAATATATTCTTTGAATTCCCAGTCAGACAATGGCACTGTATACCAGTAGTAAAAATTGTGGGTGCACGTAACCCCAATATATTCTTTGAATTCCCAGTCAGACACTGGCACTATATGGCAGTAGCAAGAAATGAGGGTATTTGTATTCCCAATATATTCTTTGAATTCCCAGTCAGACAATGGCACTGTATACCAGTAGTAAAAATTGTGGGTGCACGTAACCCCAATATATTCTTTGAATTCCCAGTCAGACACTGGCACTATATGGCAGTAGCAAGAAATGAGGGTATTTGTATTCCCAATATATTCTTTGAATTCCCAGTCAGACAATGGCACTGTATACCAGTAGTAAAAATTGTGGGTGCACGTAACCACAATATATTCTTTGAATTACCAGTCAGAAACTGGCACTATATGGCAGTAGCAAGAAATGAGGGTATTTGTATTCCCAATATATTCTTTGAATTCCCAGTCAGACAATGGCACTGTATACCAGTAGTAAAAATTGTGGGTGCACGTAACCACAATATATTCTTTGAATTACCAGTCAGAAACTGGCACTATATGGCAGTAGCAAGAAATGAGGGTATTTGTATTCCCAATATATTCTTTGAATTCCCAGTCAGACAATGGCACTGTATACCAGTAGTAAAAATTGTGGGTGCACGTAACCACAATATATTCTTTGAATTACCAGTCAGAAACTGGCACTATATGGCAGTAGCAAGAAATGAGGGTATTTGTATTCCCAATATATTCTTTGAATTCCCAGTCAGACAATGGCACTGTATACCAGTAGTAAAAATTGTGGGTGCACGTAACCACAATATATTCTTTGAATTACCAGTCAGAAACTGGCACTATATGGCAGTAGCAAGAAATGAGGGTATTTGTATTCCCAATATATTCTTTGAATTCCCAGTCAGACAATGGCACTGTATACCAGTAGTAAAAATTGTGGGTGCACGTAACCCCAATATATTCTTTGAATTCCCAGTCAGACACTGGCACTATATGGCAGTAGCAAGAAATGAGGGTATTTGTATTCCCAATATATTCTTTGAATTCCCAGTCAGACAATGGCACTGTATACCAGTAGTAAAAATTGTGGGTGCACGTAACCACAATATATTCTTTGAATTACCAGTCAGAAACTGGCACTATATGGCAGTAGCAAGAAATGAGGGTATTTATAACCCCAATATATTCTTTGAATTCCCAGACAATGGCACTGTATACCAGTAGTAAAAATTGTGGGTGTATATAGCCCCAATTCTATTGCTAGGGGACTTGCAGGGTATTTCTGGGGTGAAGGTGGGGGGGCACACCGTTGGAACGGGTATCGGGGGTATATATCGGGTATACGGGAATACACTGACAGTGTATTCCATTCAGGATCCTGGGAAAGCTGGGTTGCGGCGATTGAGCCCGTCAGTGCCACGTTACACTGACAAGCTTCTCCCTGGAATTTAGCTCTTACAAGAGCTGTTGTGGTTGTCTTCTCCTTCCTATCCTAGCCTGTCCCTGCCTACCCAGAATCTAAGCCCTAGCTAGCTGGACGGAAACCTCCGTCCTCGGTGAATTGCAAGCTCAGAATGACGCGAACCTGGGCGGCGCTGTTCTTTTAAATTAGAGGTCACATGTTTTCGGCAGCCAATGGGTTTTGCCTACTTTTCTCAACGTCACCGGTGTCGTAGTTCCTGTCCCACCTACCCTGCGCTGTTATTGGAGCAAAAAAGGCGCCAGGGAAGGTGGGAGGGGAATCGAGTAATGGCGCACTTTACCACGCGGTGTTCGATTCGATTCGAACATGCCGAACAGCCTAATATCCGATCGAACATGAGTTCGATAGAACACTGTTCGCTCATCTCTAGTTATAGTAAGACCAACAATGGAAATGGAGATATCTGGGTTAGGTCGGTTAGTAGAGGGAGATAAAACAAGCAGTTCAGTTTTTGAAAAATTCAGTTTCAGATAAAGAGAAGATATAAAATAGACAGCAGAGAAAAAGTCACTGGTGTTCTGTAGTAGTGCAAGGGTGATATTACAGGATAAGGAATATAATTGGGTGTCATTAGCATAAAGATGGTACTGGAAGTCTTCTGATGGCTTGTCCAATAGGGGCTGTGCAGAGAAGAAGATGAGGAAGCCTAGGACTGGGCCCTAAAGAAACTCAACAGCAACAGGAAGAGGAGAAGAAATAGCACTAGCAATGCAACAAGAAATAAGTGATCAGGATGACAGGAAGAAAACCAAGGTGCTTTCAGTGAATTTTTTTTTGCTGCATCTCGCTACATGGGGCCTTAGCCTAAGCCAGGGGTAGGCAACCTTCAGCACTCCCCTGTAAAACTACAACTCCCACCATACTTGTTCTGATGTTCTTGAAAATCCCACAGAAGTGAATGAAGAGTGTTGGGAGTTGTAGTTTCGCAGCAGCTGGAGTGCCGAAGGTTGCTGACCCCTGGCCTAAAGGTACAGAAGCTGAACTGAGTTTCCTGACAGCTGATTAATCTCTAGTTATAGCCATCATGCCCCAGAAGCTCACAATCTAAATCACCCCCTCACAAATATACCACTTCAGTATCCAGTAATCCCCAGCTGCTCACAACATAATTTTTGTAACATATACAAATGCCTTGCGAAAGTATTCGGCCCCCTTAAACTTTTCAACCTTTTGACACATTTCAGGCTTCAAACATAAAGATATAAAATTTGGGGGGGAAAAACAACAAGTGGGACACAATTGTAAAGTGGAACAAAATTTATTGGATATTTTAAAGTTTTTTAACAAATAAAAAACTGAAAAATTGAGCATGCAAAATTATTCAGCCCCCTTGCGTTAATACTTTGTAGCGCCACCTTTTGCTGCGATTACAGCTGCAAGTCGCTTGGGGTATGTCTCTATCGGTTTTGCACATCGAGAGACTGAAATTCTTGCCCATTCTTCCTTGCAAAACAGCTGGAGCTCAGTGAGGTTGGATGGAGAGCGTTTGTGAACAGCAGTTTTCAGCTCTTTCCACAGATTCTCGATTGGATTCAGGTTTGGACTTTGACTTGGCCATTCTATCACCTGGATACGTTTATTTGTGAACCATTCCATTGTAGATTTTGTTTTATGTTTTGGATTATTATCTTGTTGGAAGATAAGTCTCCGTTCCAGTCTCAGGTCTTTTGCAGACTCCAACAGGTTTTCTTCCAGAATGGTCCTGGATTTGGCTCCATCCATCTTCCGATCAATTTGAACCATCTTCCCTGTCCCTGCTAAAGAAACGCAGGCCCAAACCATGATGCTGCCACCACACCATGTTTGACAGTGGGGATGGTGTGTTCAGGGTGATGAGCTGTGTTGCTTTCACGCCAAACATTTACTTTTGCATTGTGGCCAAAAAGTTGGATTTTGGTTTCATCTGAGCAGAAAACCTTCTTCCACATACTTGGTGTGTCTCCCAGGTGGCTTGTGGCAAACTTTAAACGAGACTTTTTATGGATATCTTTGAGAAATGGCTTCCTCTTGCCACTCTTCCATAAAGGCCAGATTTGTGCAGTGTACGACTGATTGTTGTCCTATGGACAGACTCTCCCACCTCAGCTATAGATCTCTGCAGTTCATCCAGAGTGATCATGGACCTCTTGGCTGCATCTCTGATCAGTCTTCTCCTTGTTTGAGATGAAAGTTTAGAGAGACGCCTGGGTCTTGGTAGATTTGCAGTGGTCTGATACTCCTTCCATTTCAATATAAATGCTTGCACAGAGCTCCTTGGGATGTTTAAAGCTTGAGAAATCTTTTTGTATCCAAATCTGGCTTTGAACTTCTCCACAACAGTATCTCGGACATGTCTGGTGTGTTCCTTGGTCTTCATGATGATCTCTGCGCTTTAAACAGAACCCTGAGGCTATCACAGAGCAGGTGCATTTATATGGAGACTTGGTTACACACAGGTGAATTCTATTTCTCATCATCAGACATTTAGGACAACATTGGATCATTCAGAGACCCTCACTGAACTGAACAGAGTGAGTTTGCTGCACTGAAAGTAAAGGGGCCGAATAATTTTGCACGCACCAGTGTTCAGTTTTTGATTTGTTAAAAAAGTTTAAAATATCCAATAAATTTCATCCACTTCACTATTGTGTCCCACTTGTTGTTGATTCTTCCCCCCAAAATTAAAATTTTATATCTTTATGTTTGAAGCCTGAAATGTGGCAAATGGTTAAAAAGTTCAAGGGGCCCAATACTTTCGCAAGGCACTGTCAACGTTGCCTTACTTCTATCATCACTGTTCCCAATAACTCACAATCTAATCTTCTATTGGCTAATCTCACAAGGAGCCAGGTTACTGTGTGTGGAAGAAAACCAACAGAAACATAGGGAAAACATATAGATGGTTTGCATTGTCAGATTAAATTATCTTGCTTCAGAGATACCTAGAACATTTAGGCAAAAAGGGCATAAGTGAAAAGCTTTAATCTGTTCCAAATCTGTTCCAAACAGGAACAGTTAAAGACACACATGCCACTGTCTGCAGCAATTCCCCTTTTGGGCAGGGGCCCCATGTTGCAAAATCGCAGCATTTTACATTACCCGCAAAGTGGATGGATTGTAGAAAATCCCATCCACACATTGCAGAAAACAATCTGCAGCGAAAATGCTCCAATCTCAAAAACGTTCGCAAATAATACCTATGGAAATGCTGGCATTCTCCATATGGGTATAATAGGGGAAGAAACTCTGCAGAAAAAAACTCTGGACTTTCTGTGGAAAACGCTGCAGAAGAAAACATGATGCGTTTCTGCCGAGATCTTTTCTTTTTTTTCCAGCGACTCACTGCATATGGCCTTAGCCTTAAGGATTAATTCTTATACATCACTATTATGCACAAACAGCATGTCTGCAAATTCCTAAAAACAGAGTTTATCATCTCATTATTAATCTAGACAAGTAATTGACACAGAAATATGCTATATGTCCCTAGAGAAAACAAACCCTCAGATACCAAAAGTCTCCAGTTACAATGATAAACAATGAGAAAATCGGCTTAACCAACAGAAATGCCTAAGACTAGCGGGCACAAAGGAATACCGCCTTTTATCAGCCTCAGTATAGACAAGTAATACAGCAGTAACTAGGGATTCAGATGCTGTCTTTGCAAGAGAATATATTACAGGTTAATACAATATCCACAGAAGTCATTTTCCTCATCATCCATGTACTCAGCAACCTAATTTAAAGGAGTTTTCCAGGCAACCTCCCCCTTTTAAAAAAAAAGAAAAAAAGAAAAAAAAAGAAAGGTCTCTTAGTGCTATTAAGTGCACCCAAATACATTTGACAGTGTTTTGAGTGGTTTCTGGGTTTCTCTGGGAGTTCCTAGCATCTTCTGCATTTGTTTACATGGTGCAGCTTTCTAGTCTTTTATCCTACAACTACCATGATGCATTGCTCTTCTCTCAGATACCCCTCTTCCTCCCTTTCCCTCCCTCTCTCACACCCCCTTCCTGTTTCCCTAGCTATCGATTCCACTAGTAGCCCTTCATAACTAACTGAGCCCCCCCCCCCCTATCACACTTACCTGTCTTCCTGTCCCGGGCGATCACTTTCTCCTGTGCCTCTGGTTCCTTGTTCTCTTGATTTGAAGGAAGTGATGTTTCATGCCCAGAAGATCAGTACATGAAGTCAGGTAAGTATGATGGGGTGAAGGGGTGGGGGAGTGTGGTTAGTATTGGTGCGTTCTGTTTCCAGAAACGGAGCGACACCTGAAAATCAAAAAATGTGCCTGGGTCGGTCACATGTCCGCTCTGACGATCTGGGCAAATTTTTCATAAAGTAAGCTAGAAGTTAGGCAGGGAAGGGTGTTTAGACTAGTGTTAAATTATCATTTTATCCTGGACAACCCCTTCAACACTGGTTTGTGGATTCAAGAAAAGAATCCCAATGTAATGCAGAAGAAACATGTTTATCACATGGATTGCATCAGGAATCTGCTCACTGTATATCAATGCTGCTGGGCATCTTTGCATCTTACTCACCACACACACACTCATAAGAATGGGTACTCTGCTTCCATACTCCCTTCCAGCTCATCAGTCACACTAGGCTACATAGAGATGAAGTGACCCCTACAATCGTACATCTACACATAGAACTGCCACCACTGGGAGATGGGGAAGCTCATTCCACATCTTTCCCAGGTAAAGATGAGGCATTTCATCTTCCACCTTGACATCCTGGCAGAGGGCATGGCTAAGCATGAGCCAGGAGTTCACCATTACAAAAGACTGTTGATTCCTTGAGAATTTTGGCACATTTTTGAAGCCAGCAATACGCTGAGTGTGCCCAGTCCATCTAAGCTTCCTCAAGCTTCATGGAAACAAAAGTACTCTAATTCATAAGATTATTCTCCCCTTTAATTTACAAACTGATTTTCTTTCACCGTTATTTGTTTTGTTTTTTTTTGTATATAGCACTGAACCCTTGGGTATTAAATCATTCAACCAAATGGAAACCAAGTATGCTTTATGAACACATTAATTCGCATTTACAGTACTACCACTCTGACCTGTAGTGTCATCAGCATCTCTTCTACATCCTGTTACTCTTGAATAGCCGTGGCAAGGTGGCAAATCATAACACGGCAACAGGATCAGTCTGGAGCACGGGAGACGCCCTTGGTGCTCCAAACTACTGCTTTGCATAATAGGATTTATAAAGTTATCTCTGCAATGGAGGCCCTGACTGGGAAATGTAAATACATTACATTCAGGCGACCCTAAATCTGCATCCTTCAATCGGTTCCACTTTATTGATTCCCACTTATGCTAAACAATCATTTCTGTCAGTTTCAGCACCCAATATATTAATTAGGCTCTCTACTGTCAGGTGGGAGGGTCCAGCGTGTCTCCTCTAGTCTAGGGCAACCCACCTAACAGCAGAGATCCTGATTATGGATAATGTTGGGTGAGGAAATAACTGCAACAATTGCTCAAAATCAGTGGGAACTAGAGAAAAAAAAAAAAAACAACTGTGTCAGAATTAGTGGATGCAAAGAGTTGGAGTTGGTGGAGATTGTCAAAGGCCATCTTCAAATTATTAGCTCAAAAACATAACCTCCTTTAAATAAGCTCGGCCACAGCCATAAACCAACACACTGAACAACACATCAGGCTTAATTCTAATCTAAATTAGGGAGCCCGGGCTGCTACCGTCCAGTAGCGAAGCAGCGGTGTCTCCACTTCGGCACGATGGTATGGCCGCCCATAGTACCGAAGTGGAGACGCAGGTGCTTCGCTGCTGGACGGTAGCAGCCCGGGATCCCTAATTTAGATTAGAACTAGCTGGTACCCGCGAATTCGTCTGCGGTGATTGTAGCAGTGGGTATATACAGGCGTGGGTAAGGTTTTCGTAGTGTGTATAAGGTCTGGGATATGAAATGTAACTTTGTATCTTGTTTTTGCTGTAATTCAGAGAATACGTGAGACTTTTGTGTTGAAGTTACTTTGTATTTGAGCTGCTATATATATTGTGTTGTGAGAAACTTTACATAGTGACTTTGGGACAGAAGTATTTGAAGTTAACCCTTTCCCGCCGATGGCATTTTTTGATTTTCGTTTTTGACTCCCCTCCTTCTAAACCCCATAACTTTTTTATTTCTCCGCTCCCAGAGCCATATGAGGTCTTAATTTTTGCGGTACAAATTTTTCTTCATGATGCCACCATTAATTATCCTATTAATATTATAAATGTGAAAGTTTGTGAGTTTGGATGTTTGTGGGTTTGTGTGTTTGGATGTTTGGATGTTTGTTCCTCAATCACGCAAAACCCGCTTGACCGATTTGGCTGAAATTTTCCACAAACATAGTTAATACACTTGATTGCGCAATAGGCTACTTTTTGTCACAACAGCGCACATACGTTTGTGCCAGGACCCCCACAAAACCCAAATTCACACCACCATCTCTGCAATCTCACACACTTTGGACCATAGCAAGCCACAAAATTCATATTGCCCTCTACAGCCTCGCCCCTAACCCCACACAATCTCATATACATATACTTTGCCACTTTCCCCCTCCCCTTAACGATACTCCAGGAGGCTCTCTTTAACGCTCCGGAGCAGCCATGTTTGCCGACCCCCACCGCTCTGACAATCCGCGACACCGCCCACCCATGTCAATACCCCTAGGAAGTCTAAAAAATGCAAAAAAAAAAGTTTAAAAAAAAGTAAAAAATATAAAAACAAATAAAAAGGATTAAAAATTCAAATCACCCCCCTTTCCCTAGAACACATATAAAAGTAGTTAAAAACTGTGAAACACATACATGTTAGGTATCCCCGCGTCCGAAATCGCCAGCTCTACAAAGCTATACAAATATTTTTCCTGTTCGGTAAACGCCGTAGCGGGAAAAATGGTCAAAAGTGCCAAACCGCCGTTTTTTCACTCTTTTGATTCTGATAAAAATTTGAATAAAAAGTGATCAAAAGCAATAACATTTCCCGAAAATGGTAGAACTAAAAAGTACACCCGGCCCCGCAAAAAAAGACGCCCTATACATCCCCGTACACGGACGTATAAAAAAATTACGGCTGTCGGAATATGACGACTTTTCAAAAAAAAATGTTTTAACACAGTTTTGGATTTTTTTTACGGGGTCAAAATGTAAATAAAACCATATAAATTTGGTATCCCCGGAATCGTAACGAAACACAGAATACAGGGGACATGTCATTTTGGTTGCACAGTGAACGCCGTAAAACCAAAGCCCCTAAGAAAGTCGCAGAAATGCATTTTTTTGTCAAATCCACCCCATTCAGAATTTTTTCCCTGCTTCCCAGTACATTATATAGAATAATTAATGGTGGCATCATGAAGAAAAATTTGTCCCAAGAAAAATTAAGACCTCGTATGACTCTGGGAGCGGAGAAATAAAAAAGGGGGGGGAGGGGAGTCAAAAATGAAAAACCAAAATCAAAAAATGCCTTCGACGGGAAGGGGTTAACTTCAAATACCTCTGTCCCAAAGTCACTATGTAAAGTTTCTCACAACACCGTATATATAGCAGCTCAAATACAAAGTAACTTCAACACAAAAGTCTCACGTATTCTCTGAATTACAGCAAAAACAAGATACAAAGTTACATTTCATATCCCATACCTTATACACAGTACGAAAACCTTACCCGCGCCTGTATTTACCCACTGCTACAATCACCACAGACGAAGTCGCGGGTACCAGCTAGTTCTATATAATGTACTGGGAAGCAGGGAAAAAATTCAAAATGGGGTGGATTTCAAGAAAAAATGCATTTCTGCGACTTTCTTACGGGCTTTGGTTTTACGGCGTTCACTGTGCAACCAAAATGACATGTCCCCTGTATTCTGTGTTTCGTTATGATTCTGGGGATACCAAATTTATATGGGTTTAGTTACATTTTGACCCCTTAAAAACAAAACCAAAACTGTTAAAAAAAATTTTTTTTGAAAAGTCGCCATATTCCGACAGCCGTAACTTTTTTATATGTGCATGTACGGGGATGTATATGGCGTCTTTTTTTGCGGGGTCGGGTGTACTTTGTAGTTCTACCATTTTCGGGAAATGTTATTGCTTTGATCACTTTTTATTCAAATTTTTATCAGAATCAAAACAGTGAAAAAACGGCGGTTTGGCACTTGTGACCATTTTTCCCGCTACGGCGTTTAACGAACAGGAAAAATATTTGTATAGCTTTGTAGAGCGGGCGATTTCGGACACAGGGATACCTAACATGTATGTGTTTCACAGTTTTTAACTACTTTTATATGTGTTCTAGGGAAAGGGGGGTGATTTGAATTTTTAATCCTTTTTTTGTTTTGTTTTTAATATTTTTTTTTTACTTTTTTTAAACTTTTCTTTTGCATTTATTAGACCGCCTAGGGGTATTGACATGGGTGGGCGGTGTCGCGGATTGTCAGAGCGGTGGGGGTTGGCAAACATGGCTGCTCCGGAGCATTAAAGAGGCAGCCTGCTGGAGTATCGGTAAAGTGAGGGGCAAAGTGGTAAAGTATATGTATATGAGATTGTGTGGGGTTAGGGGTGAGGCTGGAGAGGGCAATATGAATTTTGTGGCTTGCTATGGTCCAAAGTGTGTGAGATTGCAGAGATGGTGATGTGAGTTTGGGGTTTGTGGGGGTCCTGGGAAAAACGTATGTGCGCTATTGTGACGAAAAGTAGCCTATTGCGCAATGGGGTGTATTAACTATGTTTGTGGAAAATTTCAGCCAAATCGGTCAAGCGGATTTTGCATGATTGACTAACAAACATCCGAACACACAAACCCACAAACATCCAAACTCACAAACTTTCACATTTATAATATTAATAGGATTAAGCCTTAGAACAATCCCCTGATGAGACCACCAGGTTGGCAAAGGCTAACAGGATGATAGTTGAATTACACCACGGGGGATGTTACTTTAGTGGGTGCCTCATCCCTTTATATCAGAGTGCTATGTAACCAGTTAGGTTGGAAGGAAGTCCCACGTATTCCTAGCGGCAGTGTATAATTATAGTCTGTGTGTAGAGCGCGTTATAACACACATACTAGAGCCCGGGTGTGCGGATCAGTTGCTATATATTTGTGGGCACATGAGTCAGGGTCACCAACAAGAATGTGAGATCCATTTGTGCAGCCTTTTAGTTTGGAATGTTATAACGTGGACTGAAGTGTTGGATATGCTGATTTATCTACTATTACGGGCAGAAACGAGCTGCAACACTATAGTTAGCCAGGTGTGTACGCACTGGCAGGCAATGCACTGGGGATTAGTGGGAGCCTCTCTACTAGTACATGTAAATCCCGTTGAAGGCACCTATATGGTTGTACCCGTGGTGTTATGTAGAACTGTCTGACTTGCTATTATCAGGCAACATTGGGCATTTTGACATGTATTGACAGAATGGCCATTTAGTACATGTGGAGGTGTAGGGATTAGTGACATGAATAGTTGTGAAGAGTAGAAAAGGAGCTCCGTCCTCAACCCTTCGTGCTATCCCGCAAGATATAGGAGATAGTATTAAGAATACAATAAAGGGTTGAATATATCAGAGAGTGGGGCAATCTTTGTTTGAGCTCTAGTGTCATCCCAATACACCATATACACATACAATTTTAATGTTTTGTGCACTATTTATTGTTTATTTATTATTAATAAAAGTTAAGTTTTAGTCCTTGCAAACCCATTTTTTCAATTGTCAATTCAGTATTTTTATAGACAAAGGCATACAGACACAAACAACATAGTTTGCATAAGTTCACTGTACTGCAAGTCCTAGGGATAACTAGGGAGTACTGGAAGCGCTGTTACTACCTGGGAAAAGGGATTGTTAAAGGTGAAGTCCAGTTCTTCCATCTTGTGACCAGTTGGTATTGTTATACTATGACCATATTTCGTGCTCAGGACCTGTCATAATCAGCATAAATTCTTCCGCTGTATCTTCATCCCCTACATACTGGTTTAATTATATTGGGAGTTGCTATGCAGCTATCTGGCAGCAGGGTTTTTGGGAATAGCTCATCTTGAGTAGCCGGTTTCTTTAAAAATCGCCAGAGTTCAGCAGCTCTCTTTCATTTATAGCATAGTAATTGGCCTCAATAGCACAGGGATGGCTGTGTATTCAATAGGTAGATGAGGCCTCATTCACCCTGTCTTCTTTTAGTCCATTGTTCTGATCCCTCATACAATTAAGTAATGGACTAAAAAGCAGACAGAATGAAGGATATAGATGGAGCACTCTCCACTTGCATCGTTCATCATTCACTCTAGTGTTAAAAACAAGACGGAAGCTTTCTTCTATTCATGTTTATTTTTTCAACAGAAGACACAGTTCTGCTATGAAACAAAAAACAGACAAGAAGGAAGAAAGCTTGTTTATGACATTAGAGACAATTGCAAATGGTGCTTAGTTTGTATCCTTGATTTTGTCAACTTTTCAGTCTATTCTCACCCTATGATAGATCAGAACAATGAACTAGTGTGAACTTAGCCTAAAGGGTCTTCTATTAGTTTCACTTCTGCATTAAAAGTTTAACATTTGGACACTACTTTCACACAAGAAAGGTATTGTCCCTATCCTGTTACCTAAAACACCATATTAATGGGGTTTTTTTTACTGATTTTTCTTCTGATAGACTTATAATTTTGCTGAGCACCACTCAACTCCTAAAGAATGCAAGCCAGAAACCAATGGATAATATAAGACAGAATAAAACAATATTCAAGATTCCCATCTGCAAAAGTACACAACAGCAGCTCCACAAATATACTCCAGTCCTTATAGCACCATGTTTTGTCTTGTGTGTACAGAATAACATATACAGTGGTCTCTGCTCAGTGTGCGATTACATGACAGTAAAGGAAACACACTGCACTTGGCTCCAAATATCTAAATAACGTGGGTTTACATTTCACAATTTTGCAGAACCAAGCATCTCCTGAGTAAATAATTTGCAGCTTGCTACATAAAGAATCATAAAATCTGTTTACTAAAAGCTCAGAAGTGACTAGAGCTTAGATCTGGTATCACTTAAGGGGATAATTGGAGTTGTAGTCTTAAAGGGATTCTGCCTGAATTGAAAGAATTAAAAAAAAAAAAAATTGGCAATGTCTTGGAGACTTCATGCATATTGTTTCCATGCTACTTCTACACTACACTTGTGTATTATTGAATGTGTTAAAGTGACCTCTATTGTCACATCACATAATCTGACATGAAAAATCACAGAGGAGAGCAACAGTTGGTTATGATCACTGTGATCAAGTAATTTTACATTGCTATAGAGGTTTCACGATATTCACCGGAGGACCAAATGGTAGATGTGGTGCTAAAAAAAAAGTGTATTTAATGGACTCCAAATTTTTAAGATCATTTAAATCATGTTTACATATTTCTTAAGTTTTAACAGCCATTTTCACCCAAAAAGAGTGGGGGTCACTCACTGCACCCTTATGTCACAGCATACCCACTAGGGATACTCTGGTTATGAGGTGGGACTTGGTTTCATTTGAATGAAACCGAGTGCTGTAAAAATGCATGCATCCGCTCCTTGTTTCAGAGAGAAACAAGTCAGTGGCTCAAACAAATACCAAGTGAAAAAAAATTTAGACAGTGGCAATAGCTTGAGGGACCAACAGAAAAGGTCCCTATTCTGAGACAGATCTAATCTGTAGTGTATGGACTGAAGACCAAGTAGCTACCTCACATATCCGACCTATGGTACGATCAGCTTTTTTCGCCCAGGATACAGACATGGCCGAATAGAATGTGCTTTTAGTCTCTCAGGAGGAACAATGTTTGGACACAAATAAGCATCCCAAGTAGATTTTTCATCCAGGAAGCAACTTCTTGGAAATTTTTGTTTCCTTTACTAGGACCACCATAGAAGAGACTTTAATTTTTATCCTAATTTTTGGTTGCATACAGGTAGGTAAGAACAATTCTCACACCTAATATGTATGAAACAGTCCTTCTATGTGATGAGAAGGCTGCTGACTAAAGAATTTTATCTTGTATCATGTGAAATTCTGATGCAACTTTAGGAAAAAAGGTTGGGTAAGGACAAAAAAAATAATTCTATTTTCCAGAATCCTAAGAAGGAACTCACGTGTGGAAAGACCCTCAATTTTACTAACACTTCTAGTGGTAGTATTGGCTACTAAAAAAGCTATCTTCCAGGAAAGATTTTTAATATATCTTTTGGATAAAGGCTCAAAAGGGACTCATGGTAAGTCCTATCAATATTACAAGGAAAGGCGAGAGACCCACCTTTTTGGAAAATAAGCTAAGAGCTCCTGTAAAAAAAAACATTTTTAGTGGAGGCTAGCTAGGTCCTGGTCAAAATAACTGCTTAAGGCAGATGCTTGTATAGTCCTTTATCAAGTCCTGCTTGAAGAAAATGTAGAATTATAGCTACCGTATATACTCGAGTATAAGCCAAATTTTTCAGCACAGTTTTTGTGCTGAAAAAGTCCCCCTCAGCTTATACTCAAGTCAAGCAAAAAAAATATATATATTTTTTTTGGGGGGGTGGGGGGTGGGGGTCTATGACCAGCCGCAATAGTAATGTATAGAATTTCCCATAAAATAGTGAAAAAAAGGAAGCGTTTAATAAAAATAAAATAAAAGTTCTAAATCACTCCTTTGCCTAGAATACATATAAAAGTAGAAAATTACTGTGAAACACATACACATTAGGTATCACTGTGTCTGAAAGTGCTCGGTCTACTGAATATAGGGGATCTGCAGTGCTCCTATTCCGTCAGGAAGGGGTTAATAGGAGCACTGCAGATACCCTATATTCAGCTATGCTGAATTCCAAGTGGGGGGAAAAAAAACAAAAAAAAAACAGTCCTCAAGCTCAGGGAAGGGGCAGACAGACAACCAAAACACCCCCTCCCCTTTCCCAGCATCTACTACACCCAAAAACTCGACATTTTTAATTTTTTAAATTTTCCAGTAGCTGCTGCATCCCCCCTCCCCCTCCCTCAGCTTATACTCGAGTCAATAAGTTTTCCCAGTTTTTGTGGTAAAATTAGGGGCCTCGGCTTATATTCGGGTCGTCTTATACGCGAGTATATACGGTAGATTAGAATGATTAATACCTGGTAAATCATCTTTACACCAAGAAAGGAACATTTTTCATCCCTTATTACGGAGAGCACTTATTACATCTTTCTTACCATCTGCATGACCTTTATGACTAGGAAAGACAGGCTTTTGGATTTTAGGAAGGAGCTTTCAGAGGCCAACAAGTGAAGCCTCTGGGAATTCTTGTGAGAGAGGTCCCTGGTATAAAATACTTGGCATCAAATGAATTATTATAGGTTCTGCTATACTCATGGCATCATAGGGCTTCTAGGACTGCCCTTAGTTCCAGAAGGTTTGAGGAAAGCTGGAGGCAAGTTTGACGAAGCTGCCTCTAGAGACTTACTGTTCCCCAACTGGTATCCATAGTAATTGGTATTACCAGAAATGGATGCCAAACAACTCCCCAATTTAAATTTTTCCTGTGTTTCCACCTGGAGAGGGATTGTTTTACTATTTCAGTTAGCCATATCTTCCTGTCCATTCCTTACATTTGTTTATTGAGAATCTATGTGTCACACAGACACATCGTAATATGCATCTTGAAAGATGATGGTGGCCATCAAATTGTTTTGGCTTGTCACTGTACATTTTATTTAATCCATTTTGAAATGATGATACCTTACAAACAGTAGAGAATAATGTCCTTCCTCCAATTCTATGGAAGGAACTGGATGGATGACCTCCACGTCCATTCGTTTTTGCATGCCTTCGATTAGAGTTAATTGTAGAATAGGCGATGGAAGAGGAGTTATTATCATTTTCATGGAGGAATGGGATGAAAGTTCCATTTTATTATCTTCCATTTAGGGTAACCAATTTCCAAAATCTAGTTAACCTTGTCAATCTTCCCCCCACTCTTCTAGTGTCATTGTTCTTCTTGATCCTGCTTCTTCTGGTTGAGGAAGATATTTCTTCCTCTTACTCATTTGGAATAACTCCAGCCGCCAAACTTTCCATAATAATTTTTGAAGTTTCATAATGGTCGAAATTTTTTTTTTTTTTTTTTGGGGGGGATTTTTAGGCTCAGGTAAGGTTTTTTTTTTCTTATCTGTAGCTTTTTCAAGCAGGATGTCAAGAGCTGGACCAAAAACATATTCTCCCTGGAAAGGAATAGCTTGTCTTATATGTTTGGAAAGAGGATCTCCAGTCCATATTTAACCACAATGGATGCCATTTAGTATTTGAAAGGATACTTAGTCTAGATTCCACTCTAACTGATTCAGCTGATGCATCTGCTAGAAAATCTGTTGCCATTTGAAGAAGTGAAACTGAGACTATAAGAGTATCATCTCTTAAGGTGTTCCTCTAGTTGGTTTAGCCACCGATATAAAGATCTGGCAACATACTGTATGTGGCTCCTATATTCATCTGTTACAGAACCGTCTCCCAGGTTTTCATAAGATTATTTGCCTTTATATCTAACTGTGAAATCTGTGAAACTGTGAAAAATCCTCAAATGGCAAAGTAGTTTTTTTGCCCACATTTTCCACCGGTGTGTTGATTTTTGGCACTTCCATCCATCCCTTAGATTTCCATTAGAAAAAACAAAAATTTTCTTTGACTTTTGGGGAAGAGACAAGTTTTTCTTAGCAGACTGCTGCTATTCATCTAGAATCAATCCCTGAAGCTTATAATGAATGGGAAAAAAATATGTTTCTTTTGGGCCTTAAGCCACCAAACATTTCATGATGGATGGATCAGGTCTCCTGAACCTGTTCAATGTCCATAGTACTTCCCACAACTGTAATTAGCTCTTGAGTAAATTGAAATGAGAAATAGTATATTGTCCTTCCTCTTTTGTAGAGGCATTATCTAGAAATCTCTAAAATAGGTGGAGTGCATCTTGAAAAGACTTCCTCCTATGCATACTAGAAGATCTAAACATCCAATGTGGAATGCACCCTTCAAAACCAGAAGTGTGTAATGCCTCTACCGGAACTGAAGAGGCGTGCACTCCACAGTGAGATGCACACCAAAGGAAGCCCAGGGAGAGGGAAGTCGTGTAAGAATGGGGAGCTTCCAATGCCTAAGCATTGCCCAGAGGTGCAGGCGAAGCAGAGGAATTGGGCACAGCATAACGAGGCACAGAACTTCTGCAACACTCAAGGCAGGTGCTCTTCATTTAGCTTGTATGCCCCCTAACAGGAACAGTAAAAACAATAAGGAGGGGAGTGGGAATGTATTTTACCTCTTATGTTCTTTTTGTGGCCCCGATTAAGAGGAAGAGATTCAAACTCCAGGTGCTGCTGTCACATGGTGCTCTTTTCAGAAAGCTGCATTTTTTGTTGCAGATTTTGCGGAGGTTTTTAAGCCAAAGTGAATTTAGCAGAAGTAAAAAGAATAAGTGATTCCTATTTCATTAGAAGCTGATGCAGCTTTTCCATTACATTTGGCCTCAGTCCAGTGTGAACGTCCCTGGGCAACCCAGTGCTAACATTCATGGCCCTAGTCTTCTAATACAACTGAGAATCTGGAAAGAACATAAACCCTTCCTATCTTAGCATCAAGGGCACAAAGCAAAAAGTACATGATAATTGGAAAAAGAACCATATAATACTGAGTTTTTACACTTTCAAGCTAAAGTCCCACATTGCAAAAATGCAGAGTTTTCTGGCAAATCCCATTCACACATTGCAGAAAACAATCCATTGGAAAAGCCACTGTCAATTATGCTTGTGGAAATGCTGGTGTTTTGGGGGTTTTTTTGCTGCGTCTATATGGGGCCTCAGCGTCTTCTGTACTGTCAACACTTTTTCTGGAGGAAGCCTCTATCCTAGTGTTCAGTCATGTCTTGGATACCGGTAACATGGATAAAACTGCTCAATACTTGGAGGGTTAGTGTACAGGAAAATGCATCATACTGTACCCGTATAATTTGCAAGTGCTGCCATTTGCCTATGAATTACTTCTATTCAGAATAGGACAGAAATCCTAGAGAAGGTCTGGCACACATTGCGGAAAGCTGATGGAGATAACTAACACTTGGTGTATAGCTGCCAATATGCAAAAACTTTTCCTGGCTCTTAAATTTTTGCAAACAAAAATGAGTAGATTTATCCAATACCAGCATTTGTGAGCTCATTGGCAAGCACTATATTAACTGTAATAGGAGAAGTAATATCAGTCCCTGTAGTCAGTGCTGATTGTTATGTCCGTCCCCTGGATTATTTATGATCAAATAAGATTCATTAACCCAAAACAGACAATTTTAGCCTAAGCATCATTGAATTGTACAGTTTATTTTCAGATTAAAGGAGAAGACTACACACAGGAATCCTGTTACTGGGGGAAGCAATCATAGAAAGTGGGAAAGTCAGCCATATACATGACATTTTTGTCAGTCATAATGGCCAACTTGGCCATTTGAGCTGATGAACAGCCAGGAATTAGGAATGTAGATGTTGTCATTCACAACTTTAGAATGCTAAAAACAGGTTGGCCATGCTTGAGAGATTTTTGGCTAGTGCTTGGCATGGTTGGCAGCTTTTCACCGATCATCAACCAACTTGTGCAAACTCACTGCCCTTCAGTTCTACGGTGATGCATAGGGCATCTTTTTTTTTTTTTTTTTTACAGGGACAGATGTACTTTTTAGTTATACCATATTGGGAATGTCTATTGCTTTGATCAATTTTTATTCATTCAGAGGTGAAACTGTGAAAAAGATGGCATTTTGGCACTTTTGATCTTTCCACGACATTCACCCTACGGGAAAAATATTTTTGATTGTAGACTGTGTGTTTTCGGACACAGAGATACCGTTACTATAATTTTCTACCTTTATATGTATTCTAGGGAAAGGGGGTGATTTAGAACCTTATGGGTTTTATTCTATTAACCCCCCCTAAGAGGCTTGAACTTGCAATCATTTGATTGCAAGTCCCATAGCCTGAAATACAACAACAAAAATACAATAGAACCAGCCTTCATAAGGATCCTGACTGTCACAGGAACAGCTCCCATGCGCCGAGATTTCAGGAGCTGGTCTGCAACAATAAAGGTACCCCACCGGCCCGGAGACAGTTTCAATACCTTTGGGGAGGGGCTTGGCTCTACAGCAAAACGGCATAATAGGATGGCGGATGTCAGGATAGGTTCGCACCACTGGGACACCGTCTCCTCCAAGTCCAGGGCCTACAGCATTATGCAGGATGCATCACTACAGGAAGCTCTGTTGCAGGAAGCCGGTGGCGGCAGTAGTGAGTTGATGTTGCAACCGCGCTCCTCTTTCCCCCCCCCCAACATTTGGACTATAAGATGCAACCCCCATTTTCCTCCCAAATTTTTTTGGGAAAAAAGTGTCTTATAGTCCGAAAAATACAGAAGGTATAATGGAACAGAAAGTCTGCAGAGGAAAACTGAGGACATTCTGTGAAAAGTGCTGTGGGGAAAAAATGCAATGTATTTCTGTTATAGGCTTTTCTGATTTTTGGCTGTGACTCACTAAATGGGGCCTCAGCCTAAAAGCATAACTAAACTTTCAGATAACTTTTGCTTTTCTGTCAGTATTTGTGGTATATTATATTTTTGTCTGGAAATAATACAGATAAGACTGCAAATTTAGTATCACATGAAAGAAGAGAATCACCTTTTTAATCTGACACCAAAAGTTTGTACCTTTTGTAATGTCCAAAATAAAACTGTCCACTCCTAATTTTCCCCCATACACCATATACTGTAATATTGAGTGAGAGGCAGAAAAACGCTCAATGCAGAAACAAAGGAAAAAGTGAAAAAATGCAGGATTTCACAGAAAGGATCCAAAATATGTTAATGAAGCACTGTGTATTAAAAAAAATTATTTATAACACAAATACTGCCAGAAAATCAAAAGTTGTCCCTAAGTTTAGTTATGCTTTTTAAGGGATGACTTTAGTCCTAGGGAGGATTTTAAAGGCATATATATTAGAAACTCCCCATGAATCACCCCAATTTCTAAATAATTCAAAACAGCATTTGGGAGTGGCAACACGGTGGCTCAGTGGTTAGCACTGAAGGCTTGCAGCGCTGGAGTCCTGGATTCGAATCCCCCCAGGAGCAACATCTGCAAGGAGTTTGTATGTTCTCCTGGTGTTTGTGTGGATTTTCTCCCGTTCTACAAAGACATACTGATAGGGGAGGGGGGATGTACATTGTGATCCCTATATGGGTCTCACAATCTACATTTAAAAAAAAAAAACAATGAAACAGCATTTGGGAAGTTTGTTAACATGAATTTAAACAAAAAGTATTTCATTTTTTTTTTCAATAATACATTAATATAACATTAAAATCTAAACATTCACAAGGAGACAAGGAATCCCATCCCATCTGTTATGCAATTTATCCTGGGCACTGAAATATCCTACTTGTGAATGGACGGAGCTCCACTGTTATTTTGAAGAGGAGATTTTGCTGGTATTGTGCCATGATGCATTTGCCCTTGAGATTCAACAGTGGAACCTCCCATTAAATGATCCCATTCTAGAAACTACACTCCTCACAGAATGTATCAGAGGGTATAGAGAGCAATATAATTCCACATCTGATTCACAGAATTTACTAAAATTGTGATGTGAAAAGATAAATTACATTATTTGAAATAAAACTGTTTCAGTCCCAAATTTTTCATTTTCACAAGGAGTTGAAGCGGCTCTATCACTGGGAAAGGTCTTTTTATCTAAACATATCCTTGCATAGGCTTTAGAAATGCTACTTCACACCTACCTTTAGTATGTAGATTGCCGCAGTGGTTTCTGAATAATTCCGTTTTTATTCATATGCTAATGAGCTTCCAGCCAGCTCAGGAAGTTCCCAGCAGCCTCCTCTCTCCTATTATCTCCTATGTGTGTGAGTGTTATGGTTCTGTAATATATATATATATATATTTTTTTTTTTTTTTTTGAACAACAGAACCTCTTAGTTGTAGAACACTACAGCGAGGTCCACAGGCCCAATGGTGGGCGGCTGTATGTCTGAATTCAATGTGAATTACTGCAAAGACACTGCAGCGTGAAATTCAATGTGAGCTACTGCAAAGACACTGCAGCGTGATACTTAATGTGAACAGTGTATACTGTGAGACACTCAATGTAAACATAGGTGCAACTAAAACCCTGCCAGTTTAGCTCACTGGCCAGGTGCACCAGTACAAGTGAAACACACACGGCTGCCAAGGGTTAACACTCACCCCAGGCCAGCAAACACACACACTTACCCCTGCGACAGCTAGGGGCCACCACGGAAGTTTAGAACATTCTCCTGCACACAGCTTGGAGTTACCAGGGGAGTTTGCATGCTCTTGCACACAGCTTGGAGTTACCAGGGGAGTTTGCATGCTCTTGCACACAGCTTGGAGTTACCAGGGGAGTTTGCATGCTCTTGCACACAGCTTGGAGTTACCAGGGGAGTTTACATGCTCTTGCACACAGCTTGGAGTTACCAGGGGAGTTTGCATGCTCTTGCACACAGCTTGGAGTTACCAGGGGAGTTTGCATGCTCTTGCACACAGCTTGGAGTTACCAGGGGAGTTTACATGCTCTTGCACACAGCTTGGAGTTACCAGGGGAGTTTGCATGCTCTTGCACACAGCTTGGAGTTACCAGGGGAGTTTGCATGCTCTTGCACACAGCTTGGAGTTACCAGGGGAGTTTGCATGCTCTTGCACACAGCTTGGCGTTACCAGGGGAGTTTGCATGCTCTTGCACACAGCTTGGAGTTACCAGGGGAGTTTGCATGCTCTTGCACACAGCTTGGAGCTATCAAACACCCATTCTCCCGCACACAGCTGGGAGCCATACATGAAGTCAGACAGTACACATAGGCTATCTCAGAGACCATACCTGCTGCAGATCTACAAGCTGGAACGGCGTCTACCGCTCCTAGCCCTGGTGTAGATCTAGCAGTTCAGGGTTTACAGGTCCTACCTAACAGCACCCAGGAGAAGCAGAGAAACCCCACACAGAGGCCTAATCTGAAACCTGCCTGAGTACTGGAGCCTATCCCTGAAAACTACTGTCATTCACTGCATGGACTGTGAAGAACTTTTAGTGGAAGTCTGAGCCCCCAGGTGGCGTTGGCTCACACTATTTAAAGGGAATTCCCCGCCCAATAGGGGTGGTGGCCATGACCTCACCGCTCATGCTCAATAGGGGAGAAATGGCACTTAGCTTGTGAGCAGCTCCAGTAGGTCTGAGCATGCTCAGTAAGGCGAATGCTGGACGGTTAGACTGACCCGCAGGTGGCGCTGTGCGCTATGATAGTAAGCTGCAGGACCTAATCCTAACAGTGAGGCAAACAGGAAGCTGAGTCATCAGAAGCAGCCTCAGATGGGAAACAACAGGAGAGGAGTGCACGATGTATGGTGCAACAGTCTAATTAGCATGTGAATAAAAACGGACTTATTCAGACACCACTGAGGCAATCTATATACTAAAGGTAGGTGTGGAATAGACTTTCTAAAGGCTATGCAAGGATGTGATTAGTTAAAAATGACTTTTCCCAGTGATAGAGCCCCTTTAAAGGAAAAAAGCACCCGAGTAAAGGAATCCCATATTATGTTACACAATTTATCATTAAAGGGATTCTACCATTAAACTACCTTTTTTTTCTAATGAACACGTCGGAATAGCCTTAAGAAAGGCTATTCGTCTCCTACCTTTAGACGTGGACTCTGCCGCGCCGTTCCGTAGAAATACCGGTTAACGGTATGCAAATGAGCTCTCCGCAGCAATGAGGGCGGGCCCCAGCGCTGAAACACCGATGAGCGCATCCCCATTGCTGCCCAGAGCTCTTTCCTGCGCCGCCTCCTTCTTCTGCAGCAACTCCGCCTCTTCTGGCTTCTCTTGCTCTTGTAGTTCTATACAGGAGCATAGAGAGGCCACCCCAAAATGGCCGCCGGCCAGCTCCTGTGTTGAACTGCAAGAGCGGCTACCCCAAAATGGCCGCTGGCCGGCTCCTGTATTGAACTGCAAGAGCGCCTACCCAAAAATGGCCAGCGGCCATTTTTGGGTAGCCGCTCTTGCAGTTCAATACAGGAGCCGGTGGCCATTTTGGGGTGGCCTCTCTATGCTCCTGTATAGAACTACAAGAGCAAGAGAAGCCAGAAGAGGCGGAGTTGCTGCAGAAGAAGGAGACGGCGCAGGAAAGAGCTCTGGGCAGCAATGGGGACGCGCTCATCGGTGTTTCAGCACTGGGGCCCGCCCTCATTGCTGCGGAGAGCTCATTTGCATACCGGTTAAAACCGGTATTTCTACGGAACGGCGCGGCGGAGACCACGTCTAAAGGTAGGAGACGAATAGCCTTTCTTAAGGCTATTCCGACGTGGTAATTAGAAAAAAAAGTAGTTTAATGGTAGAATCCCTTTAAGGCTAAGACCCACATTGCAGAAACACAAATTTTTTTGGTTGCAGATTTTGTTGCGGTTTCTTGAGTCAAAGATAAGAATGGCTATAAAAGGAATGGGAAATATATAGAAAGTTCTTATAGTTTTACCTTCTGCTCAATCCAATCCTGGCTTTGGCTCAAAAAAACCACAACAAAACGTGCACCAAAAAAAAGCTGTTTTTCCGCAATGTGGGGCCTTAAGCAAACATCGTAATACCCCACATAAGTATGAGCACTGAAAGAGAGGAGTGCCATTAGGCTCTTAGAGGACAAAATCATTTTCAGGTACTATGATGCTAGGTTTTAAAGGACAAGCTATACCCCACAATTGGTAACACAAACCAAAATCTTTTCTTTTTTTTTTTTTTTTTTTTTTGCAAGTACCAAGTGGTGACCTAATTTTGGAAACTCCTGCAAAAACTTTATCAGGCCAAGTCCCTATGTAGCAAGCCACAGACAATAATGCTGAGGATAAGATCACGTCAAAAACACATTGGGATTTTGTTTTTTTTCACAGAAAAACTGCAGAGTTTTCTTTTGCTGACTTACTGCCCCTATTATACCTATATGGAAAATGCCAGCTTTCCATAGTTATAATTAACAGAAAGATCATGAATGATAATCTGGTTTCCCTTAGCCCAAACAGCAGCACAACTGGGGTATTCCTGCCCCTATGAGCTGTTAGGACAGGTGGAATTTTTAATTACCTAACAGCTTTGGCCCCTATAAGAGCAACACCCAACAGCAGCACAACTGGGGATTTAGCAAGTATCGCTTCCCCTAGGGTGGGCCATCCTGGCAGGCTGAAGCCAAGACGGAGTGCCCACCTGTCCTGTCCCACAGGACAGAAAAAAACACAAGGGAGGAGCAGGTCTTCCGGCCTCTTATAGGGGCCAAAGCTGTTAGGTAATTAAAAATTCCACCTATCCTAACAGCTCATAGGGGCAGGAATACTCCAGTTGTGCTGCTGTTGGGCGTAGGGGGAAATGCTGGGATTTTCAAAAACACTCACATTTTTGAAATCTCAGCTTTTCCGCGGCAGATTGTTTTCCTGCAATGTGTGGATGGGATTAGCCAGAAGCCACAGCCAAAACACTGAGTTTTCACAATGTGGGGCTCCGGCTTCAAGGGGTATAGCAATCATTTTGATCCACCACATCAAAATAATGCATTGAACAATATGTGGCACTATGAAAGGTCAGCTCTCTAGTTATTATACTCTGTTTCATCCTACATGCGACTCTAATCTTCTGCTTGGAGATATGAAGTGAAAGTAGCACCACACACACCAGAGGTCTAATTTGGCTATTTAGGCTGGAAGCGGCGTGGCAAAAAAACGCCTGCATAATAATTCTGGCTAATACTTTCCACACATTGCAGAAAAATATCTTCAGCGGAGATTTAAAAAAACTTTGCTTTTTTTTTTTTTTTTTTGTAAATTGCAGCATGTCAAATGCTGTTTTTTTCTGTATAGGTATAATAGAAGTGGAATGTCCTCAGAGGTAAACTGACATCAACGCACTGTCAGCTTTGCTGGTATGTGCCCTGGTCACAGAAATATCAGTGCAGATACTCTTTGTGCAGTTTTCCCATGAATATAACCATATTGAAATTTGTAGACAATTAAAAGTTAAACTTTTTTGCAAGTATAAATTATTAAAGATTTTCTCTAATCATGTTAGTGGTGGAAGTCTTTTGTCTTGATCTATTGCCAATGGATAATACAACACGGTGCAGAAACATAGCTCCATGATGTAGCTCCATGATGTATTATTACATTTTTTTGGCGCTGATTTTGGCACTGAATCCGCCTCAAAATCAGCCTCCAAAAAAAGCCTTCCAATAGAGTTCTGTGTGCACTGAAACCTAACTGGTCATTACCTCTTGGAGGGGTTCCAGGGTAGGTGGCAGCTCACCGAAAGGCTGTAGAGACACTGGTGCAAAGCACAAACAAGAGTGGTCGAGTCCTGTCTGAAGGTCAAGGGTAGGCAGCAAAGATGCAGTGTCATAGAAAGCCAAAAGGTCACACACAGAAGATTGATATGCCAGGAACAGAATTAGTAGTAGAGTTGGGAAACAGGCCGAGTTTAATACACAAATTTTTAATCAGGAACTCAAAACCCTCTCAGGAACTGGCTAACGAAGAAACCATATTGCTCAGGTGCAGTACAGAAGGCAGAGCAGACTTACATAGACTTGAATTGTTTGTGATTGGCTGGGCAGGGCTCACGGGTGTACTTGCAAGGACAAAGACATGCCCAGCTACATCACATGACAACGAGGCTCTAAAGCTAAATAACAGAGGCATATTTGGAAATAGTAGAAACTATGAGTAAATTTACTGCTCACAGACTTCCTTTAAAGATATCAGGACCCAATTATAAGATGATGTAGTACCCCTACTCGTAATGGTGGCAAAATTTAAGTATGGTCCATTAATCATCATCAAGCCATTGAAATACCCACTTACTAACATTTTCCCCTGCTCAAGCATTTTCATTGTATGTACCAACATTTCATGCTACATAGTATCAAATGAAGAAATCAGATGTACTTCCCAAAGCATAAAAGGGTTGCATCAAAATGGCCAATGATGCAAATGTAGTTCTACCAATTTAGAGTCCACCACCACCAATATCACTTCTAAACTGTTATATGCTGCTGTAGGGTCAGTTAGTGACATTATGAAACACCTTTCTTGTGTCAAAGTACAATCTTGCACTTTCACCTTTTATTCCATATGCAAATGAGATGTGCAGCACACATGGGGGGGGGGTCACACCAGCTAGAGAACCTATTTTCATTAGTGGTTACCCCCAAGTGCCATCTCCAAAACAGTAAGATAGATACAGTATGCCCCATTGACAGTAATTTGCAGTGACCACAAATGACAATGCTGTTCTAGAAAGTGTGCACCTGCCTTGAGTACACCTAATAGCTCATCTGAATATGGAATAAAAGTTGAATTTCTTAGCAATAAAACTATAATTTGACATAAGGTATGTGCAGTATGTTAACACCACAAACACATTATTCAGCAACCAGAACATAGAAGCATGTTAATAAAAAAATAACTTTTAATGAAAAAATAAAATTAAAAAATGCATGACACAAATTAACCATGACAAGCAAAGTAACAAAAGAGACACACTTACTACATATGTAGACAAAAACTAGTGAAACACAGCTGCCCTACAATAATATGTACTGCTCCTACAATAACATATAAGTGATTTAAAATAGATTTTATTTAATGATTATTTAAAATTTAATCTTTAATAACTATGTATTTATGTATCTATGTATTACAAAAAGAAACGGAATCATCCAGATCATCGATAGTGGTCTCTCAGCCAAGAAAATTGCCAAACTATATCATGTGAGTTCCATGACAGTTGTAAGTATACTAAATGAACTCCATCCATTCAATAGCCAAGAGGTGAATGTCCAAGCAAAATATCAGTCAACAAGTCGGCTTATCAAAAGGCCTATAAGTTCTGGAGTGATAAACATGGTGGTGGTGGCTTGTATCACAGACGTCCATACAAGCACCGTGCAATGCGCGTTACACAAATATGGAATGGTGCCCTGAAAGAAAGTGCAGAAGCCTCGATCGTTGGCTTGAGTTTGCAAAAAAGTAGGAAAAGTGGACAGTAGAAGATTGGAAACAGATGATTTGGAGTGATGATACAAAAGTCAATAGACTGAGCTCTGAACGGTGCAAATGGGTCTGGAAGGGAAAACTGGACTAATGATTAAGATATTGAAGAAACTGTCAAGTTCTGTGGAGAAAACCTGATTATAAGTGGTTGTTTCACAGCCAAAGGCATTGGATGCTTGACCATCATCAATTATAGTCTCAATGCTGAGCAGGGCTGCACCTCTAATGAGGTCGCATTCAGGCGGCACTCCGGAGGGGGCGGCAGCCGCAGCAATTTGATTTTTTTTTTTTACTTTTTTTTTTTTTAAACTAGCGCAGGAGAGGGCCACTCTGAAAACAAACCAAGTGGCCCTCTCCTGCGCTGGTTTATACATCTGCGTTTCAGCGACGGTGGCGTCATCACGCCTCCTGTGCTGATATGCAGACGTCTTATTGTGGGGTGAAGAGGAGGGGGTGGCAGCGAGAGTAGCGGCGAGGTCGGTAAGTTACATACTTTCTTTTTGTTTTATAATAGGCCTCTACCTGCTGGAGTATCCCCAGCAGGTAGCTGGGGATATGGAGCCTAAAAGTAAAAGGTTCAAAACATTGTTATCCTTTTTGCTTGTCAGTCTATAAAATTTTTATCACATTCTACTACATTTTTTTTGGAGGCAAGAAGAGCAAAATACAGTATTTAAAGGGGTCTTCCACCTTCTATTTTTAAAGATGACCTTTCATGTCCCCAATCATATGCTGTTTTATACAGCACTAGAAAGCCAACAGTGCGCTGAATTCAGCGCACTGTCAGCTTTCCCGTTATGTGCCCCGGAGCTGGAGATACCGGTACTGATAATTTTGGCATCGACATCTCCCCACTGTCAGAAGGGCAAACTTGACAGTCTAGTGTCATCACTGGGCTGTGAGGAATGCCCCCCTCCCTTCCTCTGTACAATGCTATGTTACCCAGTGATGATGCTGAGCTATGAGGAATGCCTTCCCCACATCCCAGTACAAGTCTTTGAACAAGTACTGTCAGAAGGAGGCGTTCCTCACAGTCCAGTTAGACTCTGTCAGGAACGCCCTTCTGATAGTGGGGAGAGATCGGTGCCGAAATTAACGGCACTGGTAGTTCCAGCTCCTGGGCACATAACAGGAAAGGCAACAGTGCGCTGAATTTCTAGCGATATATAAAACCGCATATGCATGAGGACATGAAAGGTCCTCTTTAACACCTTCAGAGCTTAAAATAACGATCCCTGTATACTCACCATGTGAGTGTTTCAGTCAACAGAGCATCACTACTCAGTCATTGAGTGGCTGCATCACTAACAGACAATCACGTAAGAGGCACAGGAAAATGGCTGCCGCACATGTGCAGTCGGCGCTTTTGGTTGAAATTGCGGAGAAGAGGCAGTTGCAAGAAGAAGATGGAGGGCATTGCTCTAGAGTCTGTCTTTTGTTAACTTTATCCTGCATTTCATTACAATTAAGGTGATAACCAATTTCTGATTAACGATGTTAGCACAATAAAAACATTTCTGATCCCAACCGCTACAGCAGGATCCATCCAATCTGCCACATGGAATTCTTGGGATGATCCAGTGGGCACAGCTTCTGTGTCTCCTAGCTTATCATGACACATGTGTATGTCATTTTGTGGGAACATTTTATGGGAAAATGCATGTATGTCAGATGTAGAGAATGAGATAAATATATGAAAAATCAATAGTAAGATCTCTACAATGGAACTCTCTTCCAGAGTAATCCATCAATTGCCTCCTCGATCAACACAGCAGGATAAAAGGTTGGATTGGATGGATTTAAAAAAATATTACCATCTCAGAAAGTAGCGACATAGCTCTATTATCACTTTATTACAGTGGGGGTCTAGTCTCTGGGACCTCTACTCTAGGAAAGGAAGTGTCCACAGCAGAGATGAAAATTCTTTCAGGGTGTGCACTGTTAAATCAGTGCTTGATCCCCTTATTTTTAGGATTGGTGGCGCCCCAGAGGTCAGACCTGTATTACTCAAAAAATTATTACAGTCTATTAGAGATATGACATCCCTTTATACCCGTCTTACAAACCATTTTACCAATTTTACTATATAACTACAAAAGAGATTGTTCTGCTTTGACCACTCCAAGATCCACTTCCGTAAATAGTATTAATGCTTTAACATTTACTACTGTGCATCCAACAGCTCAACTATGGAGGCCTGAAATGTTTTTGCTTTGCACCCGTAGACAGTGGCGCAGATTTCTATTTACACCAAGTGCAACTGAGTTATAAAAGTTGTGGTGAAAAACCCACTTACACTGTGGACTTGTACCCTGTATGGAACATGGCACAGGATCTAAGGTGAAAGAATCAAGGTTGTAAGAACTCTTTGGAGGGTCTCCCTCCATTAGTTTATTAGTCATCTAATGTGCAAGAGGAGTAGTAGTAAGTAACCTTGTGGGAATGAGAGAGTGATGCCAGACACTAGGCTGGGGTCTCACGTTGCAAATACGCAGCATTATAGTAACAGTGGAAACACTGTGGCAAAAAATGTTGCATATTACAGTACCTGCATAGTGGATGGGATCCCATCTTCACAAAAAAATATTACAAGAATAAAGTGCCACATCTGAAGCCCCATCTGGCAACCGCAAGTGAGAGGATCTTCAGACACAGTGTGGATGTGGTATTTGATACAAATCATCAGCAAAGACAAAAATAGTATAAAACCTCCTTATGTGTTTTCTATTATGACTTCAGCTTTAAAGACAGCATGTACAGTTTCTGCAGGTTTACATACAGTATTTCAATTCAGTTCCCAAGAACATTTCCTACCTCCTATAAGAAAACTAATGGTAAAACTGTACATATTTAGCCTAATTGCAAACGACCATGTACTAGTTGCTGGACGTGATTGAATGGCAAGGCCGCTGCACGGGAGGCCTGCAGATATCACACGTGTGCTGCCTGTGCAACAGCTATACTTCTGCGGCCCCATTCATTCAATGAATAGGAGCCATAGAAGCGCAGCCTCAAAACAAGACCAGAGCAGGATCTGTCCTGAATTTTGCAACCCAGACTGTTGGCCCGAACACGGGAACATGCAGTATATGGTCATGTGCTTGGGCTGACATAAATGAATGGGTCAGTGTCCTATCCAGGAATGACCCTTGATTGATAGTGGGCAATATCTGTTTGAGAGTAAACCCAGCCATAGATCCATGCACTTTAGAAGTATAAGTTCTTTTTACTTATTTCCCATTCCTTTTTTTAGCCACATTTGGCTTTAACCCAAAAAAATACAGCAAAATCTGCAGCAAAAAAAGCTGCTTTTACGCAGTGTGGGGTCTCAGCCTACCATTGACCAGAATAGAACATGTTCTGAAGTGTGTATAGCCTGGTTCATTACAGCGAGTCCATGCACAGTTTGAGTCTAGTCAGTCAAACTCAGACTGCACAACACGATTATCAGCCTTAGATTTCATTATGCACTGACACTATGTGTTACTTTAAGGATTAATATTAAAAGTTACATTTTATAGAAGAATTTTTGGACCTTGAGCACATTGTTGGATGTATACATTTTTTGGATCTCAGTCCCCTGTAGTATGAGGGGTTGTCCGAGCACCAGCATCGTAGTTGTGGTTCAATCATAACAATGAAACAAGGGTGAGCTATGCAAACTTTCTTTCTTAATGAAATTGATCCATTTTTTCAGTGATAGTTAAAACCTGATGCAGAACGGATGACACTCAACCATCAAAATCTGAAAAACGGAACGAATGCAAAACGGCCATTAAAAATGTAAATGTATGTCCGTTTTTTAAAAGCTGTTACCCTAAAGTCACACGACCGAATTTCACCCATGAAACTCGGTCTATGTGTTTATAGGCTTTAGCGGTCTGAACAGTGTGCTGTCCCCGTACTGTACCCAATACAGCACAGAATGTTGCTGGGAGGCAGGGCTTCTAGCAGCATACATAACTTTCCCGGCATGATATTCAGGCTTGTGTAAAACCAGCAAACACACGGACTGAGTTTCCCAGGTGAAACTCAGTTGAGTGACTTTAGCCTCAGTTTCATCAAAAACGTCTCTGTTGTGTGCATAAGGCCTTAGATCAACGGGGGTCCAACTCTCAGCATCCCTACTGATCAGTTGTTTAAAGGGACCATGGTGGTTGGGCACAGCTACCACAAAAAGTACAGCATTGTTCAGTATGAGCTAGCATAACATGCAATGTAAACAATAAAAACGTTGCAAAACACTTGCATGATCGCTGCAGCTTCTTCTAGCAGTTAGTAGAAGATCTAATACCAATAGCCTAGCCTAGCCCATCAACTTTAGACAATCTGGACAACCCCTTTAAAATAACAGACCTTATCATCAAATGTAACTGTTAAACATAGACATAAAAAAAACTTAAACCATGATGTGAACATTGACGGCTTTCCAAAGGCTAAAACCTCTTAAGTTTTTCAGTTCTGCTCTTTACCACTGTGAGTGCATCTGTGTTTAATTGGGTCATGAGCACCGAATGCTACTCACTGATCATACTAAACAAGTACCCCAATATCACGGTCTCGTACCCCATATAACTGCCCTGGTCAATGTGGAACAAAGATAATATGTGCCACTTACCGATCGCTCTCTACACCTCAGCCTGTATTGTGTCCAGCTTGGGCTGTAATTGGTCTCCAGTGGAGTGCTGTTTATTTGGAGTTGTCATACATGCAGTGCGCAGATAACAGCCTTATCATGAAAGCCAGCTCAGCACATGTCAAAAGCAGGCAGCATTTCTATGAAATGTACATAGCATAGGGGGAAAGTAAGGGGGGAGGTTAGAGGAGGAGGAGGGAGGAGGGATGCTCGCTCTGTACCTCTGTCACACTGACTGCTTCTTTCTCCAGATGGGAGTAGAAGGCACCCCCTCTGTGAAGCCCTCCCCTGCACTACCCCCCTAAATCTGGCAAGGCAACTGGGAAAGTGCAGCTAATTGGAAGGACATGCAGAACTTGTAGCCCTGTCAGGAGCCCTCTGCTATTAATCACACTCCATATGAGGCTTGCCTTTGCCTATGGTGTTTGCTGGCGAATACACGGCAGACAGGATGATGATTATTATTTTTTTTCTCTATTTACTTGGGTTTTGCTCAATGCTTAATCACAAACAGACGATTCAGACGAAAAATAGTAAAAACACACAAACCCCCCTCCAGCCTGATCCTTATAAAGGAATTCTTCTGCACTGGTAAACCCTTTCATTGCCAGGGTCACATTGATAATGCAAGTGCAACTCCTTAGGATGGGCTGTTCAGGAAGCATGTCACTGCTAAATGTATTGTGCACAATAAAGTGTAGATGAGGTGCCTGCTGCAGCCCATCCTAATAAAGTGGTGGAGGATAGGGTTAACCAGACGGAATTCCCCTTGGCCTTTATAGGGGTTTTCCAATCTTATCTAAATCAAATAGGTTTATTGAGATTAAGGCCGGGTAAGGCTGGGTTCACACAGGGTTTTTTGGTCCGGAATCTGAGGAGGAGGCCACCTCAGATTCTGGTCCAAAATACGGGTAGCTGTGACTGGTAGTTGTGACCGGCACGCACTCCGCTCCGGATTAGGCTTAAATGAATGAGCCGGGTCGGGAGGAGGGAGTGTCTTCAGGCGGATTCGTGAGACAACTCCGCCTGAAGAATGAGCATGTCCGTTCTTTTTTCCGGGAGCCAGAACAAACTGCTCCCGGAAAAAAGAACTGACCAGCTCCCATTGATTTCAATGGGAGCCATCTTTTTGGGCAGGATTTTGAGGCGGATACAGCCTCAAAATCCTGACCAAAATATCCCGTGTGAACTCAGCCTTAGACATTTCTTCAAAATAGCAGAAAATAATAGAGAACATTTTTATACATATTAAATTAGTTAAAGGGGTATTCCCATTCCATAAAGCCAACACTAATTCAGCGTGGTGTCCCCTACACTGTCATTCCATACAAATCAATGCCTTGGCATTTCACCATGCAGCAAAATGAAGGACTAGGTACAGGGCCGCACCTCTAATAAGGCGATGTGAGGCAGCCGCCTCAGGGCGGCAGTTTGGGAGGGGGCGGCAGCCACGGGACTTTTTTTTTTTTACCTAAACAGTATTAAAGTTAAAGAACCTTTGATGATGTCACTGATGATGTCATCAAAGGTCCTTTTGAAATTCGGCATCTATCCAGGGTCTGCGTTAGGAGGGAAGGGGCTGCTGATCGCTGTTTGTAAAAGTTTCCCTGCACACATCAGCTTGCTGTGCCGCCCCTCCCCCTCAGCATCGGAGTGTGAGGGGAGAAGTCTCTTGCGATGTCACAGCTTACTCCACTGCCAGGCGGAGCTGCACAGGAGTTTCCTCCATGTCCTGTGCACCCAGCAATTCAGCCAAAGGTAAGTATATATTCTTAGGTAAAATATGTGTATGTGTTTACATTATGTGTCTTATATACTGTGTGAGTCCTGTATGTGTGTAGATAGGTGTGTGTGTATGTTGTATATGACTGTATGTGTGTGAGTAGATGGGTATATGTGTAAGTATATACAACCATCTCCTATCTATCTATCTATCTATCTATCTATCTATCTATCTATCTATCTATCTATCTATTGTCTATATATCTATCTATTTATCTATTGTCTATCTATCTATCTATCTATCTATCTATCTATCTATCTATCTATTCTGTATTTGCTTCTATACATGTGTAAGAGGGTGAAACAGCCCCTGTGTAGTGAATGTGCAATGTGTAATTGAGTTGTTTTCATAACCTGACATTTTGTTGTTTGACCACAAGAGGTCGCTGTTTCAAGATAACAAGTAAAAGGAAAAAGGCTGTATGCCCCTGGAAGATTGATGTGGAGACCCTGATCGTTATAGGAGGATTCTAGGAGCCATTTTGAGAGAGAGTGTGCTGGAACCTGGAGGAGAAAGAGAGCTGTGGAGACATCTCTGTGCAGAGAGGGTCCTTGGAGGGAGAAGCCACAGCAAGAATAGCTGAGAATTTGAGACTTTCAGAGTCTGTCCAGACACCATCCTAAGGAGAAGATTACTGTCAGAGACTTGGCTGAGAAGTGAGACTGTCAGTGAGACCGCATGCTGTCCGAGGAGCTCCTCTTCAACCTGATGCTAACAGAGACTAAAAAGTACCCAACAGAAGTAAGCGTGCACGCACCACACTGCAAGTTTTGCGCCATAGTGCTGGGGACTGAGTAAAAAGCCTGTAGTTAGTTAGTTAGGTATAATCATCACCCCAGGCTGCAATACTGGTGAACTATCTACCTGTCTGGTAAAAGGACTAAGTCACAGAGGATTTCTACAGAGTTATATCTCCCAGAGAGGGACTTTTAAGGAAGTCTGGGAGCAACATTTAGTTTAACTTTACACTGTTTGGCTTGCAAGCTAACTAACCATTATACTTGCTTAGTTGTACTTGGTTTGGGGGGAATTTAGTAGTATTGTGATAAGATTGTAAACCCTGGTGTTACACTGCCGGTGCCTGTGTCACACACACTGAATTGTTCCTGTGTAATAGAGTAATAACAGGTAACAGGCAGCTGCATAGGCGCAGCCTGCAGGTAGGTAAAAGCTTGGAGTATATTGAAGGCCACACTAGTGGGCACCGTGCTGTATAATACCAGGGTCCCAGCCTCTAGGCTGTGTAAATGTAATACCTGGGAGTGTTCTTTTGGACAAAAGAGGTTATCTAAACTAAGTAAAGTCTTATCTTGGTTAAATTGAATTAGACTCACTTCCTTTGTTCGTGACTTCGCTGTATCCTGGGGAGCCCACCTCGGTACATGGCTTACACATGTCTACCATTATACATACTAAAATTGTATTTTATAATGTGATGCTTAGGCCCGGTTCACATCTGCGTTCAGGTTTCCGTTCGGGGAGTCTGCTTGGACACTCCCCAAACAGAAACCTATACGCACCCCATTGCATCATACCTTCAAACCGCCCCGTCTTGCTTGCACTCCGAAAATTCCTCTTTCGCTCTCCCTGTAACCGCCTCCAGCATCTCTCATCACCATTTCTTGCATCCTTTCATTGTCTATTCACAAGAAAATGGTGCTCGGGCATGTGCAGTAGCGCTCAGAAGGGAGTGTTACTGCGCATGCCCGAGATTTCAATGTATAGGAGTGAGATGAGAGACGCTGGAGGCGGTTACAGGGGGAGAGGAGGAGGAATTTTCGGCGCGCAAGCTTAAGAGGGGCCAGTTTCAAGGTATGGGAAGGGAAATGTTGGTTGGAGGAACGCCCAGGGTGCACAGACAGGCTTATTTACATATCGGTACTACTGGTATGTTATAAAAACGGGGGGGGGGGGTTCCTTTAAAAAAAAAGAGTAGCAGCGGCCCCCCTGCAGCCACTATTATGCCCCACAGCGGCCATGGAACATAATACAGTTGAGTGGGCAACTGTGGGGCATAATAGAGGTTTCAGGGGGCCGCTGTGGGACATAATATACATGTCCTGATGCGGACGATGAAAAGAATCGCTGCTCTTTGAACAGAAAGTTAATGGAGTTTTCCTCTGCAGACTTTCTGTTACAATTATATCTAAGGGAAAGCCGCCAGTGTTTCCGTAGATATAATTGACATGCTGCGTTTTGCATTGTTCATGGTAATCTTCCCAAATGTCTTTATGCCCTGAGCCATGCCGCAGTGTCGATGCCTCTTAGACTCAGCTTAAACTAAGCTTAAACTATCCTCTACTACCTGGCGGGTCAGCTCAGACATATTCAGCCGTGGCTCCTAACCGCTACTTTGCCAAGATCTAAGGCTCAGCTGGCTCACCACCTGGGTCTGCGCACTATGTGGTCAATTTTAGAACATCCCAACCTGTATCAGGGCAGGTTGCTGCCATTCAATCCCTGGCGGGACAGGTCTGGTAGCAAGCTAAAAAAGTTGCAGCCTTCTCTGATATACCTGCCGAGACACCACTGTGGCATAAACCAGGCCTGATGGAGCTGTTCACTCTGCCAGAAGCCAACACCTGGCCCAATTATGGGGTAGTCTCTATTGGTGACTTATATACCCATATCTCCCTCAGCCAACAATAAATGAATACAAAGTTTACACCAATGCTACCTGACTCCCTCCCACCTCTTCAAAATGGGACGATTATCTCACCCGGGTTACCTCAGGTGTTCTTGTTCGTTGTCAGACGTCTGGCATATGATATGGGTCTGTCCTATTATACGAGATCTCTGGCAGGGTGTTGTGGACCTCCTGGCGGGAGTTTTGTCTATGCTGATACCGTTTACTCCAGAGGTGTGTGACTTTTTGGCATTCTGGATGAGGATGTCTGGCAGCACCATGTCAGAATCTTTTTGCAGGAGTCCTTGTTATATGCTAGAAAGACCATCGCATTACGTTGGATGGCACCGCGACCCCCATCAGTGTCGATGTGGAAAAAACTTATTAACTCCATCCTTCCTTTTAATCAAATTGTATACAAAGGGAGCTAGAAAGACCATCGCATTACGTTGGATGGCACCGCGACCCCCATCAGTGTCGATGTGGAAAAAACATATTAACTCCATCCTTCCTTTTAATCAAATTGTATACAAAGGGAGAGGATGCCCTCAAAAATTCAAAAAAGAAATGAGAATAAAAAAAAAAATCCACAAAGTATGGGGGCCTTGGTGTAACTCTCTCGCTACCCAATATACTACCCCATCCTTGCAAACAGCTATACAATCCTTCTTGCCTGAGGCTTAGGGGATGGTCTGAAGTGTCCATGTCTTTCTCTAACCTAATTAGATGGATCCCTTTATGTTGTTCCACTTTCTTATTTGGGTGTGTTACCTCTGATTTTGTATGGGATATTGTAGTGATCCGGCTAATGGGCTATGCTGAAATGCTGGCGATTAATGAGTCCTCTGGTTGACCCAATCTGGATTGGGAGGTGGCGAAGTGACAGATTTCCTTTGTTTTTATTTTATTTTGTTCTTTTTGTTTTCCTTTTCAGGTATGCTCCTGCCGTATATACATATACATTCTGCTGTCTATTATTTGTTGCCTGTTTGGTACTGTACTAATGTGTTTGTAACTTTTTCAATAAGTTGAGTTTAAAAAAAACATAAACTAAAGCCCTATATGGTGGCGCTCAAACCCCGAATGTAAAGTAATTTACAAAATGTAGGGAAAAAAAAAGAAAGAGGGAGCACTCACCAGGGCGTACTTTTCATAAAGTACAGTCCTTTATCCCATCTTCAATAAAAACATGGACAATGTGTAGGGAGAGAGTGATAGAACATGTTTGGCAAGGCATAGTGTAAACCTAGCCTAGCTCAGGCCTGGGATGCCATAGCAGCATATCAGCTCCACCAATCACAGTATAGGGGAGCCAATATGGTTAATAATTTCTTAGATGCTGCAGTTGCCCATGATGGTTCCATCTAAAGGGGTTAGACAGCTTGGACCACAGCGGAGACCTGCTGCTTATGGTGCTAACTCAGCCCCTGACTTGACGCCATGTCGGTGCAGTACATATAGCATACTGAGTATTAAGGAGCTTTGCGCTGCACCATGCAAGTCTTTCTGGATAAAATAGTCATACATCAGTATTTATGGCTACATATACAGAATATGCCATAAATGGTTCTCTCCTCTGGGATCCACATCTACATAGAGGTCAGGACTGCAAGCTACTGTAATTGGGCTGCCTGCTTACTTGTCTAGGAGTTCCAAGAAACAGCTAAGGCTGCCTGCTAAGCAAGCATAGCCCTCATTCATTCCCTTAAAACCACGTTCCTCTGTGAGAGGATCAGAAGATGGGACTGCCAGAATGATGGGTACAGACTGAACACTTTCTAGAGAACCTGAAAGTTTTGGAAAATATGTAATGAACCTGAAATTCTCATTTCTAGTTAAGACTGAAAAAAGAAAAGAAAAACTATTTTGTTAATACATTGTTTTTCAATTCAAATGATAAAATTATTTGTCTTCACTTTCATCTGTCACTAACTACAGTTAAAAATGTGAGGTTCTTAGGGGCAACATAGTGGCTCAGTGGTTAGCAATGCCACCTTGCAGCTCTGGAGTCCTGGGTTCAAATCCCACCAGGAACAATATCTGTAAGGAGTTTGTACGTTGTCCCTGTGTTTGCGTGGATTTCCTCCCATTCTACAAAGACATACTGATAGGACAAAAAAAAAATGTGCATTGTGATCCCTATATGGGGTTCACAATCTACATTAAAAAAAAAAAGTGAGGTTCTTAGCGCACAGTTTAATGAATTATGCGAGCCCATCTGCCCCGTCACGGCGACCTCACTCAGATGGGTCCCTACACTAAGCCTAATTTACCTCTATAATAAATGCTGTACTGCCCCTATAGGCAAGACCCCAAGTACTTATAGACTGCACTTTAACAGTGACTATATAAGATTATCTCCTGTCCTGTATAAAGTGTTAGTATAGGGACCCATCGAAACACTAAGTGGTCGATGGGCTGTACCTTTGGCCTTTTTTTCAGAGAATATGAATGATAACACAAAACTTTTTCTCCACTCATGGTTAGTTGTTGGGTGAAGCATTTATTATCAAACTTCTGTGTTTTCTCTTTTTAAATCATAATGACAACCAAAAACATCAAAATCACCCTGTTCAAAAGTTCCCATACACTAGTTCTTAATACTGTGTATTGCCCCCTCTAACATCAATTACAGCTTGAAGACTTTTGTGGTCATTGTGGATGAGGCGCTTTATTTTCTCAGATGGTATTTACTTGTTCCTGTAAATTCCTGGGCTGTCTTGCATGTCTTGAGTGCTTGAGATCTTCTCCCCAGAGTGGCTCAATGATATTGAGGTCAGAAGACTGAGATGGCCACTCCAGAATCTTCAGTTTCTTCTGCTGTAGCCATTGAAAGGTTGACTTGGCCTTGTGTTTTGAATTGTTGTCATGTTGGAAGGTCCAAGTACGTCCCATGCGCATCTTCCTGGCTGATGAATGCAAATTTGCCTCCAGTATTTGCTGATAACATGCTGCATTCATTTTTCCTTCAACTTTGACCAAGTTTTCTGTGCCTTTGAAGCTCACCCATCCCCACATCATCATTGATCCGCCTCCATGCTTTACAGTACATAGTTACATAGTAGATGAGGTTGGATGAAGACATCAGTCCATCAAGTCCAACCTATAACCTTACAATCTCCTACAGTATTGATCCAGTGGAAGGCAAAATAAACCATGAGGCGCATGCCAATTGCCCCATTTCAGGGGAAAAAAATTCCTTCCCGACTCCAATCTGGTAGTCAATATAAAAGCCCTGGATCAATGTGTATACTTTTTGTGGCCAAAAAGTTTGATTTTTGTCTCATCACTTCAAATTACCTTGTTCCATAAGTTTTGTTTTAGGAACCTGATGCAACAATAATAACTGTGAATCTTGGGCAACTAGAATCCCCAGGCACCAAGGCAAAAACAGTCCTGAGTGTACTATGCTATTCTAACCAAAGCGGAACCAGACCCTGGAGTTCTATGCCAGAGCTGCTGATGGTGGAGTTGGACTTGATAAAATCGGAGGCCCAGATCCGCAGCACACCCAGTAAGGAGGACCCAGAAAAACTCAGACATTAACCTCAGTGGAGGAAGGTTCAGGAGAGCAGGTCAGCACAGAGAAACAGACGTACAGGGTCCTCAGGTAATCCAGAGGTAAAAGCAGGTTCCAGCAGAAGCCAAAGCATAATGAAGGCAGGCAAGACAGCCCTGGAATTTACAGGAACAAGAATGGGCAGCTTTACATCTGAGAAAATAAAGAGCCTCAATCCACAACTACCACAAAAGACTTCAAAGTGTCATTGATGTTAGAGGGGGCAATACACGAACAGTATTAAGAACTGGGGTATGTGAACTTTTGAGCAGGGTCATTTTGATGTTTTTGGTTGTCATTATGATTTAAAAAGAAAAAACACAGAAGCTTGACAATAAATGGCTTCACCCAACCACTAACCATGAGTGGAGAAAAAGTTTTTGTGTTATCATTAATATTCTCTGAAAAAAGGCCAAAAAACCCAAAAAAAATCTGCCTGGGTATCTATGTATGTATGTATATAATGGTGCTAATTACTAACATGTCTTTCAGTCTTTATATACAGTGTTGGCCAAAAGTATTTGCACCCCTGCAATTCTGTCAGATAATATTCATTTTCTTCCAGAAAATGATTGCAAGCACAAACTCTTTAGTATTATTATCTTCATTTAATTTGTATTCAATGGAAAACCACAAAAAGAATTGTCAAAAAGTCAAATTGGATATAATTCCACACCAAAAATAAAAAAGAGGGTGGACAAAAGTATTGGCACTATTTGAAAAATCATGTGATGCTTCTCTAATTTGTGTAGTTAACAGCACCTGTTACTTACCTGAGGCACCTAACAGGTGGTGGCAATAATTAAATCACCCTTACAGCCAGTTGAAATGGATTAAAGTTGACTCAACCTCTGTCCTGTGTCCTTGTGTGTACCATATTGAGCATGGAGAAAAGAAAGAAGACCAAAGAACTGTCTGATGACTTGAGAAGCAAAATTGTGAGGAAGCATGAGCAATCTCAAGGCTGCAAGTCCATCTCCAAAGACCTGAATGTTCCTGTGTCTACCATGCGCACTGTCATCAAGAAGTTTAAAGCCCATGGCTAACCTCCCTAGATGTGGACGGAAAAGAAAAATTGACAAGAGATTTCAACGCAAGATTGTGCGGATGGTGGATAAAGAACCTCGACTAACATCCAAACAAGTTCAAGCTGCCCTGCAGTCCGACGGTACAACAGTGTCAACCCGTACTATCCGTCGGCATCTGAATGAAAAGGGACTGTATGGTAGGATACCCAGGAAGACCCCACTTTTTACCCAGAGACATAAAAAAGCCAGGCTGGAGTTTGCCAAAACTTACCCGAGAAAGCCAAAAACGTTTTGGAAGAATGTTCTCAGGTCAGATGAGACAAAAGTAGAGCTTTTTGGGAAAAGGCATCAACATAGATTTTACAGGAAAAAAAAGAGGCCTTCAAAGAAAAGAACACGGTCCCTATAGTCAAACATGGAGGAGGTTCCCTGATGTTTTGGGGTTGCTTTGCTGCCTCTGGCACTGGACTGCTTGACCGTGTGCATGGCATTATGAAGTCTGAAGACTACCAACAAATTTTGCAGCATAATGTAGGGCCCAGTGTGAGAAAGCTGGGTCTCCCTCAGAGGTCATGGGTCTTCCAGCAGGACAATGACCCAAAACACACTTAAAAAGCACTAGAAAATGGTTTGAGAGAAAGCACTGGAGACTTCTAAAGTGGCCAGCAATGAGTCCAGACCTGAATCCCATAGAACACCTGTGGAGAGATCTCAAAATGGCAGTTTGGAGAAGGCCCCCTTCACATCTCAGGGACCTGGAGCAGTTTGCCAAAGAAGAATGGTCTAAAATTCCAGCAGAGCATTGTAAGAAACTCATTGATGGTTACCGGAAGTCGTTCGCAGTTATTTTGTCTAAAGGTTGTGCTACCAAGTATTAGGCTGAGGGTGCCAATACTTTTGTCCGGACCATTTTTGGAGTTTTGTGCGAAATGAGCAATGATTTGACTTTTTTTTCATTCTCTTTTGTGTTTTTTCATTGCAAGCAAAATAAATGAAGATATTAATACCAAAGAGTTTGTGCTTGCAATCATTTTCTGGAAGAAAATGAGTATTATCTGACAGAATTGCAGGGGTGCCAATACTTCTGGCCAACACTGTATGCATAGATACACTAAGCGGCCGATGGGATGTACAGTGTGTGTATAGCATCACTATGGATAAGACATCACTATTCACTAATTAGTGACATAACTATATCATTAATATATATATATATATATATATATATATATATATATATATATATATATTAGCTGGTACCCACGACTTCGTCTGCGGTGATTGTAGAAGTGGGTGAATACAGGCGCGGGTAAGGTTTTCGTACTGTGTATAAGGTATGGGATATGAACTGTAACTGTGTATCTTGTTTTTGCTGTAATTCTGAGAACACATGAGACTTTTGTGTTGAATGTAATTTGTATTTCAGCTGCTATACGGTGTTGTTATAAACTGTACATAGTGTCTTTGGGACATTTCAAGTTAATATACTTCGATATACGACATTGTATGATTTGTTATTTTCCGCCAGTACATGTACGTTTTGGGCACAGGATACTCTTGAACAAGCCACATAAAGTTGTCCATGTGAGAAGCCTGCTGTGGCCAAATGTATTCCTGCTACTTTCAGCGTTTGTCCTTGGGATTTATTAATGGTCATTGTAAAAGCCAACTTAAGGGGAAATTGTAGTCGTTTGAATTGAAATGGGAAATTATTTGGTATAATTGGAATGCGTGGGATTAACACACTGTCACCTTTAGCTGCTCCTGTAAGAATAGTGGCTTCAATGATATTTGTTCCTAGTAGTGTGACACGTAGTCTCGTGCCATTACACAATCGGGGTGCATCGAGATTACGCATGAGCAGAACAGGGACGCCAATCTTGAGTTCTAGTTTATGTGAAGGGACGCTGGGTAATTCTAAGGCAAATTGGTGACATTATTTTCGACTGATACGTGTTTGTGGTGTGTTGAAACGGTACATCGGTGACTTTGGCTCATAAAACCGCAGCAAAATTTGAAACCAAAACGCTGTGTTAACGCAACATGGTGCTTCAGCCTTAGGCATCCTGCACACAAATGGCACGGATATGGTTTTCAATGACCTATAGAGTAAAAATAAATTGACAGGGCTGCAAATACGGACAGGTGTAGGAAAGGTATAGGACAAATATAAGACCTGTTCTATATTTTACAGCTCAATTTGTCCCGGACACACAGCCGCAAAAACAGGATCTATGTGTATGGGCCCATTGAAATGTACAGGACCAATTGTAGATAAAAGTCTGGCCCTGTGCATGACAGTTTAGTAACTCCATGTGCCTCTTATTAATAGCAATTAACCCCATCATGTCCCTCACATTAACCCCTGTGTAAGAGTTACTGATATGTGAGAGACGTGGAGGTAATAATTAAGTATCTTCATTATTGAGGTCTTTTATTATTACCTCCATTTGTGTCACATATTAGTAACCTTTATATGAGGTACACAGGGGTTAATATGAGGGACATGATGGGGTTTATTCCTATTAATGTGAGGCACATGGAGTTACTAACACTAAACTAATAACCCCAAATGCCTGACATTAATGAGAATAGGAACTAAAGGAAGGGACCTGTGTGTTTCTTACTTTCACTTTGCCAGCAGATTCCTCTCCTCTTCGGGGAAACTTTACAGGATGCAGATGGCAGGAGCTATCACTATAGCAGGCAGAGACCTGAGCGATTAAGCTTCACCCCCTGGGTTTCCTGCACCCCTCTCATTGGAGGGCAGTGAGAGAAGGGGAGTGTCCTTATGCCTCAGCTCTAGCAGAGCACTGAAGGGACACTCAGACTTCATTTAACTCTTGCAGGTCCTGTGCTGCTGGCATGCCAGTGAAATATGGCAGGAGTGCCACTCTTGGCACTTGTGCCAGGGGTTGCTGACCTCTGCTGTAGAGGGTAATATGAATTTTGTAAAAGAAATCCAGCAAAAGCCAAAGTGGATGGTTGAATATAGAAAAAATTCCTTCTTTATTATGAATCACATCTTCTTAATAAAACACGCAATCGGTACAAACATTACTAGCAAAATAGCGTCAGACTATATTTAGTCTGACGCTATTTTGCTAGTAATGTTTGTACCGATTGCGTGTTTTATTAAGATGTGATTCATAATAAAGAAGGAATTTTTTCTATATTCAACCATCCACCTTGGCTTTTGCTGGATTTCTTTTACTGTTGAAGTTTGTGTACACTGCTCCGAGTCGAGGGAGCTTAATCTTCCGGGCATAGCCTTACCGAGGATATATCGGTGGAAAGGAACTCAACATATGAAAACCGAGATTCAACAACATTTGGGCTGAGTATCAAATTCTTTTTTCTTGCTTATTTTTTCACTTATTGTTGTGTTATATGAATTTTGTGCCTTGCTATGGTCCAAAGTGTGTGAGATTGCAGTGATGTGAGTTTGGGTTTTGTGGGGGTCCTGGGAAAAACGTATGTGCGCTATTGTGACGAAAAGTAGCCTATTGTGCATTCCAGTGTAGTAACTATGTTTGTGGAAAATTTCAGCCAAATCGGTGGAGTGCGTTTTGCGTGATTGAGGAACAAACATCCCAACATCCAAACACACAAACCACAAACATCCAAACTCACAAACTTTCACCTTTATAATATTAATAGGATAGGATATACAGATAGAAGCACACACTGTACACCTATTGTATATACAGGTAATTGTTACTTACAATCTCTAATTATACATTTATATAGATAAATATGAACAAACCTTACATATAACGTATTACAGACAAACCTTTTACTGCCACTACTTACAATCTCTACATATATAGATAAATGATGAATTTAGATTTACTTATTAACTCTTTCCCGACATCTGCCGTAATAGTACGGCGCATACCGGGTGTGTAACCATGGCGACCGCCCGGGAGCAGAGCGGCCGCCATAGCCGCCAGGTGTCTACTGCATCATGCAGTAGACAACCGGCGCTAATGTCTCCGATCGGTTCCCGGACCAATCGGAGGCATTAACATATCTGGCGGCGCGGTCATTTTCTTTGTGATCGCCAGCACCCGGAGTAAGCTCCGAGGCAGCGTCACGTTACTATGATAGCTAGGAGCCTTGTCAAGGCTCCTCAGCTTGTCATTACATTACTTCTATGGCAGGCTATGCTACATAGCCTGAAATAGAAGTGCCGGTATTTTGTAATGCATTACATTACTGATCAGACCCCCTGGGGTTCAAGACCCCTAGGTGGTCTAATAAATGCAAAAAAAAAAAAAATATAAAAAAAAAGTAAAAAGTATAAAAAATTCAAATCACCCCCCCTTTCCCTAGAACACATATAAAAGTAGTTAAATACTGTGAAACACTTACACATTAGGTATACCTGTGTCCGAAATTGCCCGCTCTACAAAACTATTAAAATATTTTTCCTGTACGGTAAACGCCGTACCGGGAAAAATAGTCAAAAGTGCCAAACCGCCTGTTTTTCACTGTTTTGATTCTGATAAAAATTTGAATAAAAAGTGATCAAAGCAATAGCATTTTACGAAAATAGTAGAACTAAAAAGTACACCTGCCCCGCAAAAAAAAAAACGCCCTATGCATCCCCATACACGGACATATAAAAAAGTTATGGCCCTCAGAATATGGCGACACAGTTTTGGATTTTTTTAAGAGGTTAAAATGTAAATAAAACCATACAAATTTGGTATCTCCAGAATCGTACCGCAACATAGAATACAGGGGACATTTTGGCTGCACAGTGAACGCCGTAAAACCGAAGCCTGTAAGAAAATCGCAGAAATGCATTTTTTCTTCAAATCCACCCCATTCTGAATTTTCCAGCTTCCCAGTACATTATACAGAATAATTAATGGTGGCATCATGAAGAAAAATTTGTCCCGCAAATATTAAGACCTCATATGGCTCTGGGAGCGGAGAAATAAAAAAGTTATGGGGTTTAGAAGGAGGGGAGTCAAAAACAAAAATCAAAAAATGCCATCGGTGGGAAGGGGTTAATGACATTACTTACACATTTGAGATATCCATATAAAATACATATATACAACATAAGTACTTCTATATACATTACTGATATGACCTACAATCTATTAATATACATACATACCTAAACCTTATCCATACCGTATATAGAAATATTTATCACTAACATTACTTACAATCTCTGGCTATGAATATTTTCAGATATTTACTGACACCTGATATTTACTGATACACACCCTGTACACATATGGTAAATTGAAGTAATTACTTACAACCTTTAAATATACATATATGTCCATATATTATACGTCCAATTGTCCTCCTCTGCATACTGTAAAAACGCCAATGTCTCCTGTATGAATGGAGCAGCAGCCGAGCAGAGAATATCTGTGCTACTTACCTGGACTGGACCTCTACAATCTGTCAGACTCAGGACATGTAGGTTGTGATATAGAACTGATGATGTCATGTGCTTTGTGAGGTCATAGTGGTTGTCATTGGCAGCAGGGGCCTCACAATGTCTTCCAGACCAGAAGCTCATCCTCGTAGAATGTCTATCAGTTTATGCTGATAGATAATAATGTTTAGATATAGTATATAGTATGATATGAGTATATAAGATTGTAAGGTGACACTGTGATGCCATCTAGTGGGACATACAAAATACAGTTAAAAAAAAAAAAAAAAGACAACAATGTAATGACAAAAAAAAAGTACTTTAATGCAGTAAAAGTGTTTAAGATAATAAAAATACCCTGTATGGTATCACCGCAATTGTAACAGCCTGACCATAATGATTACGGTAAATGATATGATGATGATATTCATACCCACATGTTGCGTTTTTGATGCATTTTTGTTGCTGCAGCCAGACCTTCTACAGTATCTGGAAGTTGATGAACCACAGATTTTTCAGCTTGCAGGGCTTACCTGAGCCACAAAAGGTAACTGTCACTCTCCAGTTGCACCAGCAAGTACAGTCATACCTAGAGCGCACCTATAGTCCAGCAGATATCTCCCACCCATACCTCCCAACTTTTGAAGAACCAAAAGAGGGACAAAATGTGCGGCGCGCGTAGCGCGCCACGGCAAATTTAGCCCCGCCCACTTTTGTGTTGACTCCGCCCACTCGTTAATTTTTCATGTGCCCGCACACAGTATAATCCTCCTACAGTCACCCGTAAATTATATGTCCCCCCTCTATCTCTCCCCCAGTTTCATATACACCCTTCATCTGCCCCCAGTTTCATGTCCCTCTTCCATCTCTGCCCCCAGATTCATGTCCCTCCATCTCTGCCCGCAGATTCATGTCCTCTCCATCTCTGCCCCCAGATTCATGTCCCCACATCTCTGCCCCCAGATTCATGTCCCACATCTCTGCCCTCAGATTCATGTCCCTCCATCTCTGCCCCCAGATTCATGTCCCTCCATCTCTGCCCCCAGATTCATGTCCCCCATCTCTGCCCTCAGATTCATGTCCTCTCCATCTCTGCCCCCAGATTCATGTCCCCCATCTCTGCCCCCAGTTTCATGTCCACTCCATCTCTGCCCCCAGATTCATGTCCCCCATCTCTGCCCTCAGATTCATGTCCTCTCCATCTCTGCCCCCAGATTCATGTCCCCACATCTCTGCCCCCAGATTCATGTCCCTCCATCTCTGCCCCCAGATTCATGTCCTCTCCATCTCTGCCCCCAGATTCATGTCCTCTCCATCTCTGCCCCAGATTCATGTCCCACATCTCTGCCCCCAGATTCATGTCCCTCCATCTCTGCCCCCAGATTCATGTCCCTCCATCTCTGCCCCCAGATTCATGTCCCTCCATCTCTGCCCCCAAATTCATGTCCTCTCCATCTCTGCCTCCAGATTCATGTCCCCCATCTCTGCCCTCAGATTCATGTCCCACATCTCTGCCCCCAGATTCATGTCCACTCCATCTCTGCCCCCAGATTCATGTCCCCCATCTCTGCCCTCAGATTCATGTCCTCTCCATCTCTGCCCCCAGATTCATGTCCCCACATCTCTGCCCCCAGATTCATGTCCTCTCCATCTCTGCCCCCAGTGTCATGCCGTCCTCTCCTTCATCTGCCCCCAGATTCACGTTCCACCTCCACATTAAACTTACCTTCTCCTCCGCTCCCTCGCCACTCTCTTCCCGCCTCTCTCACTGACACATGCGGCTGAAGGAAGGAGCTGACACAGGTCAGCTCCTCGCTTCGCAGCTGCCCGCCTCTCTCCCTGACACATGCGGCTGAAGCTGCTCGCGTGCTCGCTTCGCCGCTGCGTCTCTCTCTCGCTGACACATGCGGCTGAAGCGAGGAGCTGACCTGTGTCAGCTCCTCGCTTCGCCGCTGCCGCCGGCTCCTGGCTTGTACATCGCGTCTACAAGCCAAGAGCCGGCGGCAGCAGCGAAGCGAGGAGCTGTCACAGGTCAGCTCCTTGCTTCAGCCGCATGTGTCAGCGAGAGAGAGACGCAGCGGCGAAGCGAGCACGCGAGCAGCTTCAGCCGCATATGTGTCAGGGAGAGAGGCGGGCAGCAGGGAAGCGAGGAGCTGACCTGTGTCAGCTCCTTGCTTCAGCCGCATGTGTGTTCAACTCAGATCTGCGTCCTCTGGATGCAGATCTGAGTTGAAATCGGGACATACCTCCCTCCAACCGGGACCACGGGACATGTCACCCAAATCGTGACTGTCCCGCGGAAATCAGGACGGTTGGGAGGTATGCCCACCACATAGATTATCACACAGCTCTGACTGATGCCTCTGAATTGTGGTGTCAGAATCTCTCTTTATCATCATTTTCCATTCACTGCACTGATGCTGCTCCTACATAGCTACCACCACTCAGACAGACATGTCCTGCGGCCTGGTCCATCATACCCTTCTGCATGGTACCATGGTACCCTTCTGCATTGCCGCACATAGTGACACAGTGGCCAAGTGTCTACTACCACTGCTACCAGTCAGACAAACATGTCCTTTGGGCTGGTCCATCATATTAGTCTCTGTAGCATTTCCACACATGTTGCAGAGCTATTACCACTCAGGCAGAGATGTCCTGCGGCCCAGGTTATTATATTATTCCAGGCCACACTGGCAATCATGTTTCCATAGCTACTACCACACAGACAGGCATGTCCACCATCACATTCCACTATAGCACATTGTTGGTGTCTCTAACAGAGTGTTGGTATTAAAAAAAAAAACAACTAAATTTTAATTTTGGCACATTTTTTTTTTTAAAGCCAATTCTGTATCACTGTGATGCTATTATAAGTTTATTATGTATGTTCTGCTCACTCATCTTGCTTTGTCTGACTAGCAACAGTGAGGTTGTAATGGAGGAGGAGCTGAGCTAGTAGGAAAAGATGCTAGACAGAGAGTTATGGAGGAAGCATGGAATAGAGTTCTGATCCATAAAAGTAATTATCGCATAGTGGACTTATTCCAGGTGATCTGCATTCTCACTACAACACTACAACTGGCGATGAGGATTAAGAATCATCAACTAAAGGTATTTCACAGCTACAGAAAAATGTGTACAAGACTGCAATATAAAAAACAAAAAACTTGCAAGTCTTCAGTAGGTGATACCTTTTTTAATGGCTAACTCATAATGATGACAGAATATGACGTTTCGAAGGTTCCTCTGAGCTCCTTCTTCAGATATATCTGAAGATGATATATCTGAAGAAGGAGCTCAGAGGGAGCTTCGAAACGTCATATTCTGTCATCATTATGAGTTAGCCATTAAAAAAGGTATCACCTACTGAAGACTTGCAAGGTTTTTATTTTTTATATTTCATAACCACTGGCTAACATGGTACAAAAACAAACATTTTCCATATACAAGACTGCAATACTAGCACCAGCCATGGCCTGCTTACCCTCCTTTACTGCATTTGATGTGCACCAGCCCCAAGCAAACTTAACAGCATGCCTGGAATACAGTAAATGGCTGAAAGATCCAGGAGGTAGAGAGAGCTGACAACCTTTGGACCCAACGCACTGATGACTTGGAAAATAGACCGAGGCGTAATAACCTTCTCATTCTGGGTCTTCCAGAGAAGTCTGAGGGTGCTGATCCTCACACATTCAGGGGAAAATGGTTAAAGGACACCCTGCAGGAGGCCCACTTTCCACCTATTTTTGTGCTTGAACGAGCCCTTAAGGTTCCAGCCAAGCCGCCCCCTCCAGACGCTCCTCCTCGCCCCACGTTAGCCAGATTGATTAATAGTATAGATCATGATGTTGCCATGAGGGCAGCACGCCAAGCGGGTGAAATCAAATATAATGGTGCTCCGGTGGCCCTCATTCCGGATTTCTATGCAGCTCTTCAGAAGACCAGAGCAACCTTTGTAGCGGTCAAAAGGAGGCTGTATGGCCCGAGAATGGACCATACAGTATTCTATGGCTTACCCCGCAAGGCTTTGGGTCATTCATGAGGATAGATCTCTGTTTTTCACATCCCCAAAAAGACCTTGAGGACTGGCTGTCTTCGTTACCCCACTCTTCAAGACGATAACTGTTGCTGTCTCAATTTCAGGTTACTAATAATTCTGATGCATGCTTATATTGTGCCTGTTGATGGCTGGGCAAGGGGTCTTTACTTTTGGGACCCCAGTGCCCTCCCTCTTGTTACTTGGACACTGGCTGTGGCATCGATAAGTTTACTGTTTTACTGACTGCCGATAACTTAAGATAGTGCCCTATTACCAACTATTTGTGGTGCACATCTTCCCTCTGCTATTTGTAGCCACGGTAATTACATATTCCTTGTGGTTTTTATGGTAATACTGTATATCACACCCCTTAATGATGTTGAGTTATGCCTCCTATGTTTCTCCACATTTACTATGTTTGTTTTACTGTCACTTGCTGCTCGTCTTTATTCAGGTTCTCTGGCATGCCACCTCATTCCGGATGGCCCTGGGGTTGCATTTAATTGTAACTTCTGATGGCAACTTTTCAGGTACTATCTTGGAATGTATGGGGTCTGGGCAGTCCTCGGAAAAGGTCTCTGGTGTTCTCCCACATTAGAAAGGCTAATCCGCATTTGATTTGTCTCCAGGAAACGCACCTGGTCCTGGACAGCTTAAGATTAGAGATGAGCGAGTACTGTTCGGATCAGCGAATCCGAACAGCACGCTTGCATAGAAATGAATGGACGTAGCCAGCACGCGGGGGGTTAAGCGGCCGGCCGCCGTCAAAGCGGAAGTACCAGGTGCATCCATTCATTTCTATGGAGCGTGCTATTCGGATCGGCTGATCCGAACAGTACTCGCTCATCTCTACTTAAGATGGCTTCAGAAGCCGTGGATGCAGTGGGTGGTCCATTCCACACACACCTCCTTCGCTAGGGGGGTGTCTGTACTGGTACATTGAAGACTCAGGTGGGAGCCGGTTCTCATTTGTAGGGACCAGGAGAGTCAGTATGTTTTTATCCAGGCCTGGGTGGATTCGGTCCCGTTTGTCATCCTGGGCTTGTATCTGCCTGGTGGATGAACAAAAATGGCCGCGCAATGAGAAAATGGCTATTAGGACATTAGACCAGAAAATACAGACTCAGACATGTCTGTGATATGGTAACAACACTTGACAGCAGAGGTGCGACCGTGATCATTACACCACTTTTACTAGTATTGTAGTGAATATCCAACTCCAGAATGCACAGCGATGTGCTGTCTCCAAATCACGCTCTCAAAAGAAGACAAAAATAGTGAATTCTGCTAGCGTTCTGTATAAAAGATGGAAATTTCGTATTGACCCTCACAGGGGTCTTCATCAAGTGTTCACATTCATCTTACTGCTTACTTTAAATTCAAGGTACCCAATCATTATGAAGTTTATAATCATCAACCAATGTGTTGACATATAAAACATTCATGAATATGCAAATATAATCAATACTCAAACATGTTAATTACTTTTTACAGCCATAGTGATCAGTATAAAAACATCCCATGTATAGATGTAATGGTTCCATCTTACGCCCGGTTCACACATGATGTGTTCCGTCCGTAAGGGTCTGCATGAGGACCCCTACGGACGGAACACAAGCGCAACTGCAAGCGCTGTGCAGTTCAAGGGCATGGGCCCGCACGAATCATTTGTGAGGGCATTGCGCGGCAATCCCACGGACCCCATTATAGTCTATGGGGCCCGTGCGCTTGAACTGCAAAGCGCCTGCAGTTGCGCTTGTATTCCGTCCGGGAGAGTCCTCATGCGGACTCCTTCCAGACGCAACACATCAGCATGTGTGAACTGGCCCTTAGGCATGCCTAAATCCATATTGCACATGTGCAGGCAAGCATAATGTCATTACCAAGGAACTCAACTCTCAATTGGAAACAGCAGACCAATATTCGTGCCGACGTCATTTTTTTCTAGCGTTTGGGGTAGGGAGCACCTCTGGCCTGGCGAAACATGTTTTTTAATGTGATGTAATAAAGAAGTATTTTTTATCTACGTGGATGCTGGATTTTTCAAACTTCTGACCAATATTCGTGATTGCATGTGCACACCAATATAAGCTTTTTATGATACCAAGGAGCACAGGCTCCCTTAGATTCAGCTACTGATTACATATGTAGTTATAGTGCGCATTCACACACCTCTGTTTTTACATACAATCAATTAAACTACATATTATCCATTATCTAACTCATCTCTATATATATATATATTTGAAAAATATTCCATAGTCTAAACATAGTGGTATTATTTATTATTATACCACCTATAATTCCATAACATTTTTATCATGCCTTACAGTGCTATTAAGCACAGTGGATTGATAGCGCAAGTAAAATTGCATCAACTAAACACCATCCGAAGGAACAAAACAATTTTACCGTAAAATACTATAAATCAGAAAGTTCAGTATACAAATAAAAAGAATGGATCAACATGGATCCCTATTTCAAAATTAATATGTTTACCACCTTCCCGCCAATGGCACTTTTTGACTTCCTGACCAAGCTCGATTTTTCAAAACTGACATGTGTCACTTTATGTGGCAATAACTTTGAAATGCTTTAACTTACTAAAGTGATTTTGAGATTGTTTTCTCGTAACACATTGTACTTCATGTTAGTGGTAAATTTTGGTTGATATGTTTTGTGTTTAATCATGAAAAAATAGGAAATTTGATGGAAATTTTGAAAAATATGCATTTTATAAAGTTTGAAATGATATGCATTACATACAGATAGTCAGACCGCCAAAATTATATCATAAATCTCATGTCCCAGATCTCTGCTTTATGTCGGCATCAAACTTTAGTCACCCTTTTATTTTTTACGGACATTATAAGGTTTACAAGTGAAACAACAATATTCAAAATTTTCAAGAAATTTCCAAAACCCATTATAAAAGGGACTAATCCAGTTATGAAGGGGTTTTGAAAGACCCTTGTATTAAACCCCCCCATAAATCACCCCATTTTCAAAACTGCACCCCTTAAATAAGCCAAAACAACATATATCAAAGTATTTCAACCCTATAAGTGCTTAACAGGAATTAAGACAAAATTTACATGAAATTTACATTTGATTTTCTTTTAATAATATTAGCCCTAGAATTTGCACATTCACAAGGGGTTAAAGGAGAAAACGCATCTCACAATTTGTTATGCAAGTTCTCCCGACTACCATAGTACCCCACTTGTGGGTGTAAACTAATGTATGGACGCAGAGCGAGACGCAGAAGGGAAGGCGCGCCAAGGAGCTTTTAGAGGGCAGATCTGACTGTGATCGGTTTCAGGAACCATGTCGCATTTTCAAAGCCCTTGAGGTGTCAAAACAGTGGAAATCTCTAAAAAGTGACCCCATTTTGAAAACCGCACCCTTCAAAGGATTTATCAAGTGATGTAGTGAGCATTAGTAACCCCGAAGTGAATATGTAAGCTGTGCGGAGTAAATTGGGTACACCAAATCCCATTCTATTTTCCCACTAGCTCCTATGACACAGATGGGGAAGAGGAGCATTCTGGGGGATCAGTGCTGGTGTATTATCTCTCATAAGCTCTAAATATGGGGTGTCCCCTGAAAACGCTCGCACAGCTTATACATTTCCTTCTAGTCGCAGCCACTGATGTCCTAATGATTTGGTGACTTTTGGGGGGGTTTTGTCTTCACATTGTACAAGCTAGATTTTTATTTTTATTTTCTGGCAATGTGGCCATATGAGGGCTTCGTGTTTGCGGTATTAGATGTACTTTTCAATGTCACCATTTTGGGGTGCCTGTAACTTATTGACTACATTTTATTAACTCTTTCTGGGTGGGATGTAAAAGAAACATCAATTCTGGCATTGCTTTTTAGCATTTATTTTTTTTCCCATGCAGCGTTTTCATCTGAACACTTGATTACTTTTTATTGAACATTTTGTAAGGCAAAGGTGGTGAATAATCATTATTTTGTGCGGTTTTCTATGTTTTTTCTTATGCCGTTCACTGTTCAGGTTAAATAATGTTTTAATTTTATTTTTCAGGTTATTACGGACGCGGTGATACCAAATATGTAATTTTTTTTCTATTTTTCTTTATTTTACATAATAAAACATTTTATATAGGAAAATGGGATTTTGGGGGCTTTATTTATTTTAAACTTATTTAAACTTTATTTTTACTTTTTTATAACTTTTTTTTTTCTGTCCCCATGGGGGATTGAAGCAGTGATCTGCTGATCACTGCTTAACTAGATGCACGCTGCAATACAGACGCACAGGGCTGACAGCTTCCATTTTGGCAGGATCAACCAGGTATGTGCAAGGCAGACCTGGGGTCACTGATCAGACCCCGGGCTGCCCATTACCAACACCGGCAACCCCCTGCATTTTGATCTCCGCGCAAACTTACTGAAACCCCTGAGATGCCAGCGGTCATGTTTGACCGCCGGCATCTCAGGGGTTAACACCCGCGATCAGACCTGGTTCCGACCACGGGTATTACAGGGCAGTGTCAGCCGTATGTTACGGATGACACCCGCAGGGCATGGTGCGCACACAGAACATGCACCATGCAGCCGCCGTAGTACTACAGCGGTTCGCAGGAAGTCCTTCCCGGCAGCGCCGTACTATTATGGCAGATGTCGGGAAGGGGTTAAAAAAAAAAAAATGGGACATCACCACAGGCCCAACATCCAAAAACCCCACAACGTGGGGGTGCTGGCACTGGTGGTGGTAGTGGCAGACATGTTTCTGCTGATGATGGTGCTACTGGTAGCAACTACAAGCAGTCATCTCCAATGTGAGAATTTTTTGTGCATTGCCAAATGGCAATGTACAAGATCTGTAAGCAGAAACGTAACTGCAGCTATGCAGGAACAAATGTATGAATGACAGATCTCTATACCCACATGAAAAGGAATCACTCTCTTATTTGGAAAAATAAACTTGTCAGTGGTAGGGGAAGTAAGAAAGCCTATGAAAAAGTTTGGGCACCCCTATTAATCTTAATCATTTTTTGTTCTAAATATTTTGGTGTTTGCAACAGCCATTTCAGTTTGATATATCTAATAACTGATGGACACAGTAATATTTCAGGATTGAAATGAGGTTTATTGTACTAACAGAAAATGTGCAATATGCATTAAACCAAAATTTGACCGGTGCAAAAGTATGCGCACCCTTATCATTTTATTGATTTGAATTCCCCTAACTACTTTTTACTGACTTACTGAAGCACAAAATTGGTTTTGTAACCTCAGTGAGCTTTGAACTTCATAGCCAGATGTATCCAATCATAAGAAAAGGTATTTAAGGTGGCCAATTGCAAGTTGATCTCCTATTTGAATCTCCTCTGAAGAGTGGCATCATGGGCTACTCAAAACAACTCTCAAATGATCTGAAAACAAAGATTGTTCAACATAGTTGTTCAGGGGAAGGATACAAAAAGTTGTCTCAGAGATTTAACCTGTCAGTTTCCACTGTGAGGAACATAGTAAGGAAATGGAAGACCACAGGGACAGTTCTTGTTAAGCCCAGAAGTGGCAGGCCAAGAAAAATATCAGAAAGGCAGAGAAGAAGAATGGTGAGAACAGTCAAGGACAATCCACAGACCACCTCCAAAGAGCTGCAGCATCATCTTGCTGCAGATGGTGTCACTGTGCATCGGTCAACTATACAGCGCACTTTGCACAAATAGAAGCTGTATGGGAGAGTGATGAGAAAGAAGCCGTTTCTGCACGTACGCCACAAATAGAGTTGCCTGAGGTATGAAAAAGCACATTTGGACAAGGCAGCTTCATTTTGGAAACAAAAATTGAGTTGTTTGGTTATAAAAAAAAGGCGTTATGCATGGCGTCCAAAAAGAAACAGCATTCCAAGAAAAACACTTGCTACCCACTGTAAAATTTGGTGGAGGTTCCATCATGCTTTGGGGCTGTGTGGCCAATGCCGGCATCGGGAATCTTGTTAAAGTTGAGAGTCGCATGGATTCCACTCAGTATCAGCAGATTCTTGAGAATAATGTTCAAGAATCAGTGACGAAGTTGAAGTTACGCCGGGGATGGATATTTCAGCAAGACAATGATCCAAAACACGGCTCCAAATCCTCAGGCATTCATGCAGAGGAACAATTACAATGTTCTGGAATGGCCATCCCAGTCCCCAGACCTGAATATCATTGAACATCTGTGGGATGATTTGAAGCGGGCTGTCCATGCTCGGCGACCATCTAACTTAACTGAACTTGAATTGTTTGTCCAAAATACCTTTATCCAGGATCCAGGAACTGATTAAAAGCTACAGGAAGCGACTAGAGGCTGTTATCTTTGCAAAAGGAGGATCTACTAAATATTAATGTCACTTTTCTGTTGAGGTGCCCATACTTTTGCACCGGTCAAATTTTGGTTTAATGCATATTGCGCATTTTCTGTTAGTACAATAAACCTCATTTCAATCCTGAAATATTACTGTGTCCATCAGTTATTAGATATATCAAACTGAAATGGCTGTTGCAAACACCAAAATATTTAGAACTAAAAATGATTAAGATTAATAGGGGTGCCCAAACTTTTTCATAGGACTGTACCTCTCCATGATCTTCCTTGTAGGCAGGCCATATGTACACCTAGCACATGGTTGTCATTATCATCACCAACTGTTTCATCTTCTTCCACGCCAACATCAGTTATCCATAAGGGAATGTGTGGCCAGGAAACAATACACACCCAGTCATCTGGCAATTGTGCAACTTAACTGGGTCACAGTTTTGAGTGGTAGGAGCCACAAACCAGAAACGCTGCAAGGACATGTACTAGTTCCACATTGATTGTGCAGGGCCAGTTCCAACACCATGCAGGGCCCCTCTTGATTCTACTTTCTGGACCATTTCTAGCCACCGTCCTCACCAGTGCAAGCCGTTGCTTCGACTCCTCTTCCTCCTTCCTCACTCTCATTTCATGGGTGTAAAGTAAATCGCTACCATGTAGTTTTGCAATTAGTGTACCTGGACCAGAAAATCCACACAGTAGATGAGATGCAGTGTTGCATCCTGCAGCAAGTATCCCGCTGGATGGTTCCTCACCTACTCCAAATGGGCAGCATTGCCAGTGACAATGGCACCAATATTGTTGCTGAGCTGCAATTAGGACAAATAACACATTGTCCCTGTGTGGCGCATGTCCTTAACCTGGTGGTTTGATGCTTTAATAACCTGTATAGTGGCTTAAAAGATGTGCTCTGCATGGCCAGAAAAATCTCTGCACATTTCAGCTGTTCTTAGATTGTAAAAAAGACCCTGCTCCATTTGCAGCAAAAAAAAAAAAAAAAAAAAAAGATCTACCTATGCACAACCTTATGTGTGATATTCCAACTCAGTGGAACTCTCCCTTAAACATGCTGGAGTGTCTATGTGAGCAGCAAAAGGCAGTGAACGATTATTGCATGTAGAAGACCACAAGGACAACGTGTTACTTAGACATACTGTGCTGTGCTGTGTCATTGAAGGCTCATGACAAAAGTGTGCCAACTTCTCAAGCCTTTTGAAGAAGCCACCAAATTTGAAAGTAGGGACAACTACAGTATCATTTGATATCTCTATTGTATATCTTATAGGAAGTCTTTACACTCATGCAACAAGGGATGGAAAAAGACCCTGTGCTGATGTGAGAAAATGAGGATCCAGGTTAGGTTCATTATGGTAGCGGACCTGGGGTTCCTAGTCTAGAAGAGTAGGAAGACTCTCTCTTGGATGCAAAGGGGGCCCTTGATATGTCACAGGCACAGCCAAGAGGGCTGACCCTTATCTTTTTCAAGATGATGATAATGACAGTGATCATACTGGCCAAGAACACCAACCATTGAAGGCCCCTGGTTCTGGTCATACACTGTCAGGAATGGCAGGCTTTATGCTCCGCTGCTTACATACTGGCAAGCTTATTATTATCATCAAGCAGAGAGAGATGAGTACTGGATGGCAGTTTTCTTAGACCCTAACTATAACAACAAAATGGGTGGATTTTTCCCTGCTTCCCAAAGGGAAGAAAAATTTGAATATCATCAGGATAGGCTGCAGGGGCGTAACTACCATAGAGGCAGCAGAGGACCTGACACAGGGACAGCATAGGAGCCGGGGGACAGGTAAGCAACTGTTTTTTTTTTTAATGTTTTTATTCTCCCGGGGATAATACTGTGTGTGTGCAGGGGCCACTATGGGGGATAATACTGTGTGCAGGGGTCACTATGGGGGATAATACTGTGTGCAGGGGACACTATTGGGGATAACACTGTGTGCAGGGGCCACTAATGGACATAATACCGTGTGCAGGGGCCACTAATGGACATAATACTGTGTGCAGGGGCCACTATGGGACATAATACTGTGTGCAGGGGCCACTAATGGACATAATACTGTGTGCAGGGGCCACTAATGGACATAATACTGTGTGCAGGGGCCACTATGGGGACATTATACTGTGTGCAGGGGCCACTATGGGGACATAATATTGTGTGCAGGGGCCACTATTGGGGACTTAATACTGTGTGCAGGGGTCACTATGGGGTATAATACTGCATGCAGGGGCCACTAAGGGACATAATACTGTGTGCAGGGGCCACTAATGGACATAATACTGTGTGCAGGGGCCACTATGGGGACATAATACTGTGTGCAGGGGCCACTATGGGGTATAATACTGTGTGCAGGGACCACTATAGGGTATAATACTGTGATCAGGGGCCACTAATGGACATAATACTGTGTGCAGGGGCCACTAATGGACATAATACTGTGTGCAGGGGCCACTATGGGGACATAATACTGTGTGCAGGGGCCACTAATGGACATAATACTATGTGCAGGGGCCACTAATGGACATAATACTGTGTGCAGGGGCCACTAATGGACATAATACTGTGTGCAGGGGCCAATAATGGACATAATACTGTGTGCAGGGGCCACTAATGGACATAATACTGTGTGCAGGGGCCACTATGGGGACATAATACTGTGTGCAGGGGCCACTAATGGACATAATACTTTGTGCAGGGGCCACTAATGGGTCTGAAAAGACCCCAGAATATAATAATTGTTTATGGCTGTCCACAGTGGGACATAATACTGAGTGCAGGGCCACTAAGGGACATAATACTGTATGCAGGGGCTACTATGGGGTATAATACTGCGTGCAGGGGCCACTAATGGACATAATACTGTGTGCAGGGGCCACTAATGGGTCTGAAAAGACCCCATAATATAATAATTGTTTATGGCTGTCCACAGTGGGACATAATACTGAGTGCAGGGCCACTAAGGGACATAATACTGTGTGCAGGGGCCACTAATGGACATAATACTGTGTGCAGGGGCCACTAATGGACATAATACTGTGTGCAGGGGCCACTATCGGACATAATACTGTGTGCAGGGGCCACTAATGGACATAATACTGTGTGCAGGGGCCACTAATGGACATAATACTGTGTGCAGGGGCCACTATGGGGACATTATACTGTGTGCAGGGGCCACTATGGGGACATAATATTGTGTGCAGGGGCCACTATGGGGACTTAATACTGTGTGCAGGGGTCACTATGGGGTATAATACTGCGTGCAGGGGCCACTAAGGGACATAATACTGTGTGCAGGGGCCACTAATGGACATAATACTGTGTGCAGGGGCCACTATGGGGACATAATACTGTGTGCAGGGGCCACTATGGGGTATAATACTGTGTGCAGGGGCCACTATAGGGTATAATACTGTGTGCAGGGGCCACTAATGGACATAATACTGTGTGCAGGGGCCACTAATGGACATAATACTGTGTGCAGGGGCCACTATGGGGACATAATACTGTGTGCAGGGGCCACTAATGGACATAATACTGTGTGCAGGGGCCACTAATGGACATAATACTGTGTGCAGGGGCCACTAATGGACATAATACTGTGTGCAGGGGCCACTAATGGACATAATACTGTGTGCAGGGGCCACTATGGGGACATAATACTGTGTGCAGGGGCCACTAATGGACATAATACTGTGTGCAGGGGCCACTAATGGGTCTGAAAAGACCCCAGAATATAATAATTGTTTATGGCTGTCCACAGTGGGACATAATACTGAGTGCAGGGCCACTAAGGGACATAATACTGTATGCAGGGGCTACTATGGGGTATAATACTGCGTGCAGGGGCCACTAATGGACATAATACTGTGTGCAGGGGCCACTAATGGACATAATACTGTGTTCTAGGCTTACTAAGGGACATAATAGAGTGCGGAGGAGGGGGTCGGTCGAGGTCTTCGGTGTCGGTTGGGGGGGGGGGCCCATGTCAAAAGTTCGCCATGGGGCCCCGCCATTTCTAGTTACGCCATTGATAGGCTGTATACCCAGCTTGTCACAGTATTTAGAGAGACCACAGAAACTGCCACTTGAACTTGTACTCAGGTGGCTTCTTCCTGCTCCTAGTCCTTTGCTCCACTTCCTCTGCCAGTGCCGCAAGTGTCAGGAGGACACTTGGGGCACTGGCAGTAAAAGCAGCAGCAGCCAGGTCCGTTAAAGTCTGCAAGATAATAAACCAGAAATTTTTCAGCGCCAACCAGAACCCACCAGCAGGTACAAATGTACTTAGAGTCACCTAAAGTCTAGCAGATAACTCTGACTCCATGGAATCCTAGGTCAATAGGTTAAAGCAGTGAAAGGAGCTGGCCCAGTATGCCATCGGAGTTTTAGCTTGCCCTGGCTTAGGCTGCTTTCACACGGAGTTAACGCTCCGCTCATTCTGACACGTAAACACATGTCAGACTGAGCACAGTAAAACAGAATCCCATTGACTTCAATGGGTAAGCGAGTATCACATTGAAAGCAATAGGCAAAAAAACCTCCCATTGAGTTCAATGGGTAGCACGCGTAACACTGAACCCATGTTACTCCGTGTGAAAGCAGCCTTTGGGTCAGTTCACACGTGAACTGCCCGCGCGGGTTTTGACACCGAGAGAGACGCGGTGAGCCGCAACTCTCTCTTGTCAAAACCCGCCTGCCGCGACCATCGCGGTCGCGGCTTTCCCCTCCACTGTCGGCTCAAATGAATGAGCCAACATAGGAGGGAGCTGCCAGGGGGGCATGAAGAAAGGGCATGTCCTTTCTTTTCTCCGCTAGCGGAAAAAAAAAGCCCGGTGGTCTGCATAGACCACCATTGTAAAGGGGCGGATTTTGAAGCGAAATCCGCTGTCAAAATCCGCCCCTTTGCCTACGTGTGAACTAGCCCTTAAAATGTAATGGACGAGAGGGTGTTTATTTCTGTTTGTAGCGTTGTAACACCTAAAAGGACGAAACTGTCCACAGGTAGCATGGATAAAATTACTTTTAGCAAAATAAATTAAGAATGGACCCATGACGATTTTCAAACAACACCAGCTGATGCCTCCAGATGGTGTTACTGTCTCCCTTTATCATCAGCTTTCATTTACTGCGCTGCCATTGATGATGCCTGCTACTCCTAAACATCTACCACCACTCACACACACGTCCTGCAGCCTGGTCCATCATATTATATCCTGCTACACTGAACCCCCCTATCATGCTCACACACAGCCTGAACCCCTCTATCATGCTCACACACAGCCTGAAACCCCCCACCCTCTTGCTCCCACACAGTCTGAACCCCACTATCATGCTCCCACACAGCCACAGCCTGAACCCCACCATCATGCTCACACACAGCCTGAACCCCTCTATCATGCTCACACACAGCCTGAACCCCTCTATCATGCTCACACACAGCCTGAACCCCTCTATCATGCTCACACACAGCCTGAACCCCTCTATCATGCTCCCACACAGCCTGAACCCCACCATCATGCTCACACACAGCCAGCTTACACATGCAGACTCTTCTCTCCATCTTACCTTCCAGTCTCCATTCACTGCAGCTTCCTCTTCCTGTGTAACTCGGCACTGTACTGAATAGCTCCGCCCACAGAGTCCGATCAAATGGTCATGACATCATCACAGGTCCTTCAGCCCACTAGGATCTACCCTGCTGCAAAACGTAGTGCGGCTCCTCAGCTGCTAAAGCCATTGGAAATATGTCTTTTCCGATGGCTTTAAGTGTTCTAAGTGTTCTAATGCCTGAGATATAACTGTTTGAAGTGACTTGTGCCTACCCTCATTTTCTCTTCATTACACACACGAACTGGTTCTGCATAGGCAGCATACAGCTCCCAAAAGTGAAACAAGGAGAAGAATAAGAAATGCAGGATTTCACAGGAAGGGGGTTAATAAATTATACTGCAAACTTTATTAATGATTCAAATACTGCCAAAAAAATTGTCCAAGTTTAGTTAGCGGGCATTCACACTACGGTCAGTAGTATCTGCTGCTAGTGTCTGTTACAAGATTATAACAGTGGACACTATCAGAACTGTCATAAATCTCTCAAAGATCCTATCAATTTCAGTGGGATTTTATCTGTTGTCTTTTAGTGATGGTTAGTGTCCATGTACACTAGCTTAAATTCTTTACTGAAAAATCTCTGCCTGCCTGCAGTCACCTCTAGGGGGAGCTCAGTACAGTAATTTATACAGTTGCTATAGAAGTCAAGAGGAGCTGTAAAAAAACAAAAAAAAGAGCTCCCCCATCTGTTGGAAAACCATTTCATTCTTTCAGATAACAAAAGAAGATGTTCAGTGTCAGGCCTTACATGAAGCATAGGCAACACAGCAGCCAGATAGTCTACATAGAGGGTATACCATTGTCACCTCCTAGCTAAACACCCTCCTTAAGTTACCTCCTAGCTTGTTTATTTGTCTTGGTTGCCATCTTCTAAGACAGTTTGCAGAGATGCCACAGATCATCATATACCAGAAATTTACACTAGTCAGGAACAATCAGTTCTAGCATATGGAAACTCCCAAGGTGGGTCTGAATTATTACGAGATCAAAGACTCCAGTGACTTATACAACAGAACAGTGAGTGCAGCTTTGGATGTAACTTAGGAGCAGTGCAGGACAACTAATGTAATGTACACAATGGGGTAGATTTACCAAACAGTTTACAAACAAAACGGTTTAGTTGCCCATAGCAACCAATCATAGCACAGCTTTCATTTTGCATTCTGTTCCTGAAATATGAAAGCTGCATTGTAATTGGTTGCGATGGATAACTAAAACAGTCTTGCTTTTAGGCCATTTTAATAATTCTGTCCCAATGACTCTAGCAGCAGAATAGTGAGTACAGCTCTAGAATATAATATAAGGTTTATAATAGTGAGGTTGTAACTCAGAATCAATACATGATAGATAATGTATGTATGCAGTGACTCTTCTAGTAGAATGGTAAGTGCAACTCTGGAGTGTAAGACAAGATGTAACTTAGGATCAGGGGAGAATAAGAGACTTCATGTATTTACACAGTGGAGCAGATTTATCAAGCATTTTCAATATCAGTCTTAATATCCATTGCTCCACTAGGAAGACGTGCCTATTTTATGAAGTGGTGCAAGGCTCATCGTAAAGTAAGGCACAATTTAACACAACTAAAAATGGCTACGATATCATGCAACTTTTCATAATCAAGGCACAAATTATGACAACACAGACTTCAGCAAAGCTAACATTAGAAATTAGATACTCCCCTTGTGATACATGTCTCCCTGCAACTTTATTCACTTTGAATATGAGAAATTTCCTCCTGCCAGATTGGAGGCTGGCACCCTCTGCTGGCCACAACATGTTTACAAATATTTAATGAATGGAGGCTTGGAAGAATTATCTAATTGCCTAAAATAGTAATCATTTGACACTTTAATACAGCATTACTATGCCAAGGTAGCATATTATTGTAATTTCAGGTACCTATGACCTTTTTAGACTCCTGAGCTTTGTTGCTTTACACTAAGCCAGCTGTTTCTTCACTGATGAAGTCCAGTACCAGATATCAGACATTCACCTGTTAATCTATCTATTGGGACTAAGGTATTATTGCTGTATGTGTCAGATGGATTGAACTGTATTGCCAGTACAGATTTCATATTAACTTTGCAGACTACAGAGTGGAGACATAGCTAAACTCTGTTTCGAGGGCTACTAACAGACTGTTCACACTGGTAATTACAATTCTTTGCTATTAAAAAAACTTTTAATCCAGCATAATAAGGCTTTTTTATGTGCCAGATTATTAAAAACAATAGATATAAATAAGCAGAGGCGCAATAATCGCAGTCGCAGACTGTATGGCCCAGAGATGAAAGGGGTATGTAGACATGAGTGAACCACTTCGCCACAAACCAAATTCAACCCAAAACATTCCAAATTGTTTGTTTTTCAATGAATAAATGGTGATTCAACTCAGATTAACTTAAATGGTCATTGCCACATCCCTTTAGGAGGAGGACCAGAACCTCTGCAATAGTCTGCAGGGGTTGCCGGTCTCCTCCTGGGACCAGAACCAGGGCTTCTGGGGTCAGGGGGTCGGCGGTGAGCCAGAGGCTATTTAGGCCTTATTCTGGCTCCGGATCACCACTGGTTATTCAGTTCATCTGTGATCAGCTCACCCTGCGCTCCTGTCCTGTATTTCCTGCCTCCTACTGTGTTCCTGTTATTGGCCTTCCGTGTATGCCCCTGCTTGCCTTCCAGACCACCTCTCCTTGACCTGCAACTCTGTACTTCGTGACGTCCAGTGTAAGACCCGGCTTGTCTAAAGACCACCTCTCCTTGACCTGCAACTCTGTACTTCGTGACGTCCAGTGTAAGACCCAGCTTGTCTGATTACCCTTCTGCTGCACTCTTTGATACCATGTGACGTCCAGTGCGACCCGGATTGTTCAACTATGTCTTTTTTAATCCTTGTAAACCACGTGACCTCCTGAATACCGACCCAGCATGTACAACTAAACTTTGGTGCTTCCGCCATCTCCTGGCGAACTCCCATTACTGCACTCAACTTTGCTGACTAGCTTTATCTGTTTCTTCACCCACCTAGGTGAATGGTTTTCGGGTTTTCTAGTTCCAGTGTAACTTGGGGTGCGCTGTACATGTGACGCTCTCTGGGTGGCTGTGTTTCTGGGTCCCAGAATTTACCAGTCCATCTTCACCATTAGGAGCTATGGTGAAGACCTCTGGAGCCTGATTACGGTTAGGAGGGCGCTGGACGCTCAGTGCTGTTTTGCCTCGGTGTGCAGGGGAGTCTGGTTGCCCGGGACTAACTGCCTGTTATATATTGTATTAGGTTCCTAACAGTAAGCAAAATAAAAATAATAATCGTGCATGTGGTAGCGATCACAGCGCTACTTAACCCTGTATAGTATCTGGGCAATATTTCCCCAGTGAATGCACCCAAACTTTGTTGGATTCTTCACAAAAAGAGAAGGCCCAAAAAAAGATGCACGATGTGTTGCAAAAGTAGGATTCAAAACCTGCAAAGGGAATACAAAAAAACACTAGTTATAACTAAAACCCAACAGGAAAAAAAAATGGGCTAAAATCCGCAAACAAAACTTAAGGAGTGTAGTTTCCAAAATGGGGTCACTTTTTTCTCAGGTTTCCACAATATTGGGGCATCAGGGACTCTGTAAATATGAAATGGTGTCCAAAAAACAATTCTGCAAAATCTATGTTCCAAATACCAAATAATATTCTTTCCTTCTTCACCCTGCTGTGCACCCAAATAGAAGCCTACATCCACATATAAGGCATAGCTGTGCTCAGGACAGTTGGTTTATGCATAGTTTGTGTGTCTCATAGCTGAAGCTAGATACAAAGTACTGGGCACTGATATTACATACGTCAAAAATTTGCAATGTTCCCTTCGTACCATTTGCTGCCCTGTCACATTTACAGGCAAAAAACATTAGGGTGACATAAACACAACATACTAATTAAAGAGTTAAATTTTGACAGTGGAACAAGCCAGGCAGAGTATATTGGCTATGGAAATCGTGTTTCCGTTAAGAAATTGTTTTATTCACTTTGCACCATCCACTATACATTTCATGGGGTTGTTTGGGTTTCATTGTAGTGATAATTTAGGAGCTCTGTAAGTATATTACTTAAATGCTATTCCAGCAATATGTGCCCTCCAAAAGCCAAATAGCACCCCCTTTTCAGCCTTCCATGTGTACATACAACAGTTTATAACCACATATGGGGTACTGTCGTCCACAGGAGACACTGTCAAACAAATTGGGTGTGGGTTTTTTTCTAATTTCCAATTTTCTACCTTCTATGAAACATCTGTGGTTTCAAAATGGTCACAGCAACCCTAGATGAATTCTTTGAGATGTGTATTTTGCAAAATTAGAGGTTATTTCGAATTTTGCAAAGCACAACATCTGCAAGGAGTTTGTATGTTCTCCCCGTGTTTGCATGGATTTCCTCCAGGTACTCCGTTTTCCTCCCACACTCCAAAGACATACTGCTACGGAATGCAGATTGTGAGCCCTATATGGGACAGTGACTGATAATGTCTGTAAAGCACTGCAGAATATGATGGCGCTATATAAGTAAGCAAAATAAATTAAAGGGACTCTATCAGCAAAATTTTGCTGTATGAGCCCCACATATGCGTGAGTAGCCTTTAAAAAGGCTATTCAGGCACCGCTAATCTAATTTAAAACCCCGTTCCCATTTTAAAATAAAACTATAAAAACATATAAGTAAATCATACCTTTGCATGCACAGGGGGCGGTCGTGCACGATCCGATGTCATCTTTGGTCCCGCCTTCCTCTTCTTTCTTCTTCCAGCGACATCCTCCTGTCCTGGCTCCTCTCCGCCTTCATCTTCTGTTCTTCCGGAGTGAAGAGGATCACGAGCGTACTGTGCATGCTCGCGCAGTTCTAAGGAATACTTAGAACTACAACAAAAATGGTGCCGGCGCATGCGCAGTAGCGCTCTGCAGGGAGCGCTACTGCACACGCACGGGATCTGAATGCAACCTGCTGGAAGAACAGAAGATGAAGGCGGAGAAGAGCCAGGACAGGAAGACGTCGCTGGAAGAAGAAAGAAGAGGAAGGTGGGTCCGAAGATGACGTCGGACCGTGCACGACTGCCCCCTGTGCATGCAAAGGTATGATTTACATATATGTTTTTATAGTTTTATTTTAAAATGGGAACGGGGTTTTAAATTAGATTAGCGGTGTTTTAAAACCAGATTAAAACAAGATTTAAAATAAGATTAGTGGTGCCTGAATAGCCTTTTTAAAGGCTATTCACACATATGTGGGGCTCATACAGCAAAATTTTGCTGATAGAGCCCCTTTAATAATAGTATAATAGTTTCAATTCTACTGGTATTTTAGAGGATCTCCAGATGTCAAATGGTGCTTGAAAACTAATCCAGCAAAAGATGCCCTTCAACAGCCAAAGAGCACTCTTTATCTTGTGATCTTTGACCTGTGGAGTCACAACACCCCTAGATGAATTGAGGATGTAGTTTCAAATTTGGGTCTTTTGAGGGGTATGGCACCCCAATTGCTCTGCAAACATGATATAGTATCTGAAAAACATTCTAATAAAATCAAGGCCCAATCCACAATTTTTGAGAACTGTTTGAGTCATGTGGCACACTAGGACCACATGTAGTATGTTTCTACAAACTCCACAATCAAAGTAATATATGATAAGGTATGTTTTGTTGTTAACTCTTGTTGTCTTACAGAATTTTTTTTTAACCACTTCCGGACCGCCCATAGACTATATACGTCCGGGAAGTGGTTGCCTTGTTCTGACAGGACGTACCAGTACGTCCATTCAGAACACAGCAGCTGCACGGAGATCGTGCAGCTACTGAAGCTGGGAGCCGGAGCTCCCAGAGAGAAGACAGGGAAGATTTATTGCCTCCCCTGCCTTCTCGATCGCTGTGTATACAGTGCTCAATGAGCGCTGTATACACAGCTATGGACGCTGCCATAATTCAGCTGCCCTCTGACGCGGTGGACACGTGATCCGCTGGGAGCAGAGTCTTGCAAGAGCTGCTGGGTCCTACAGGACTCAGATCAGCTCTGCATACTGTGTATACAGTGTGCAGGAAGCTGGATTCCTCCTGCAACTGAGGCTAAATGTAACAGCTCCAGTTATAGGAGAAATCAGCCTCCAGTACAAAAAAAAAAAAAAAAAAAGTGATCAGATGTCACCAAAGGTCTCTTATCACATTATGGGGACACAATCTGGAAGAAAAAAATATATATATATATAATAAAAAAGTTTTTAAAAAAAATGTAAATAAAATAAAAAATAAATAAATAATACGCTAATAAAACGCCGTTATTAAAGGTTATAGCCCCACCCCCGACAACACCATACAAAATAAAAATTACCGTAACAGAGAGGAAAAACTATTTTATAAAGTTTTTCAGTGACACTTTGTGTTATTAAATAAAAAAAATAATAATAAATTGAAAACCAGACACAATTTCCCTCCTATTTTGTTTATATTTTCCTGGATATAAAAAAAAAATTAAAACACATTTGAAAATTAAAACAACATAAAAAGAAAGCCCTATGTGTCCCCGAAAAAAGACGCAAAAATTAGTTGACTGAGACATACGAGAAAAATTTTACAGGCCTCAAAACCGCACATACAAAATAAACCTAAAATGTGTCTGGTCCTGGACCACAAATTGGCCCGGTACTGAAGTGGTTAATTAAATTATAAAATCTCCAAAAATGAAATTAACATCCATTGTTTATAAATTCATAACTTGAATGGTATAGTTTCTAAAATAGGGTCATTTATCAGGATATTGTTTTATAAGGGCTCCTCAAAATCACTTCAGAACTAAATTATCCCCTAAAAAGTTAAAATTCTGATACTAAAATTTTAAGGCTTTAACTTAGAGGTTAATGGGGCTTGCAATGTGCGTGATGGTAGTTCCCCTGGACACTTCCAATTGGCATAAATGAGCAAATTTACCTCAAATACTCAATGGGGATGGTGAGCAGCTTCATCAGGTCATTCAGTCATTGCAGTAAATAACCCGCAAGGCTGCCATTTAGGGAAGGTATCAGGGTGATGTTTGAAAGTGAAGGACATGTCATATTTGGTGGGCAGCACACTTATGTTTGGTGAATGTGGGTGCATTTTCCATTGGGGATTAGCAGGACATCCGTTGAACAGTCTCTAATTGGTAGAATAGGACAGCACTTCGACAGCTTATGTTGAGCCTGCTAGTTACTTTGTATAAGTAGTACTGGGATTCACATATGATACAGACATGCACAATATTGGCTGTCTGACTTACATACAATATTTGATTAAATTATCAAAAATGACTGCAAGTGGGAGACTTTGGGTAGCTAAGTGACAGATCAGCGTCTTACACGCCAACACTGGTTACTAGAGGACATCTATTTTCTAGTAACTTAAGGTGTCCAAAGTTTTGCGATCAAACTGCTGAGTTTACAAGTGAAAAGTGAAAGAGAATACACACAGTGACCACATTTGTGGAATCTGGAGCCCAAGCAGGTTCTCATGTTCATCTGGGTGTGCATGTAAATTTGAACTTTTCTTCATTTGTGGGAGCTGAAGCGAGTTGATATGACATGGTATTTTTCATCTGCCATCATTCCTGTATTCCCTCCAAGCTGCGGTTACTTCTTAACATAATATTCATTCTGAGAAATGTGAATAGAGGCTCATACTGAGAGGTCATTTTAACACACACTCCATGTGGGGTTTTCTCAATGCTCAGATCAATTGACACTGACCTTCTCCCGTCTATGAGAAAGTCATCAGAGCTTCAGATCCCAGACCCATGTCAGATGTACTCTGTCTCCACATGCAGAGTTGTTTCATATGTTGCCAATAACTCATGGGAGAGCGCTGTCCCAATAATGAGACATTGGTAAAAAGAACACCACTTCAAGAAGAAATCCAGACCTTTGTTCATAGGCAAAACTGTTTAAAGGGAGTCTCAATATCAAACTAGCTTCAGTCTGTTATAAGAGACATTACGCAGAGCACCATCATTTTAGAATGTGTATAAATAGAAATGAGGCCAAAGTACCGTACAGTGGAGTGTGCTAGAAGCTCAGGTTTAAAAAATTTAGTACAGCGTTTGTCAAGGTATCTAAATATGGCTGCCGCTTAGGAGCTGACCGGTTGTCATAGCCACCAACGCTAATGCCCACGATAAGTGCTCACAGTAGGCATTAAGGCCCCTGGCACCTCACTGACTGAGGCACCACTTTTGCAATGATCATTGACACAGAGATTTTTTGCCATGACAGCCAGGAGCCTATTGAAGGCTACCAGGCTTATCTGACATTATTTTGTATAACAGGCTGCTTTATGAAGTCTCTCATACAAATGCAGATATCTTGCAATGCATTAATGATTAGACCTCCTAGGGTTCAAGGCCCCTAGCGGGTCTAATAAATGCAATATGAAAAAATAAATAAACAAAAAGAACTAAAAATTCTAATTCCCCCCTTTCCCTAGAAAACATATAAAGGTTAAATAAAAAAAAAAAACACCATGAAAGGCACACACATTAGATATCCCTATGTCGGAAAATGCCTGGTCTACAAACTTATATTTTTATATTTTTTATTTTTCCCGTATGGTGAACGCTGTAGTAAAAAAAAAAAAAAGTGCTGAATCGACATTTTTTCACTGTTTCGCCTATGATAAAAAAATTTAATAAAAAGTGATCAAACCAATAGACATTCTCCAAAACGGTATTACTAAAAAGTACACTTGGCCCTGCAAAAAAACAAAAAACAACACACTATACACTGTCTACCAATAAGTATGCGGACACCTGTGGTAGAATAGAAAAACAAGATTTATTAATATTCAATAGTAGTTAGAGCCTCCACGAGAGGGAGGGGCATGTTTTCCACAAGTCCATGTATGACGGCTAGTGGTATTTTATTTTATTCGGCTTGGAGAAGACAGGTAAGTTCTTTCACCGATTTTGGACGGCTGCTGCATCCTTAGGGCCCCTTCACACGGAGTTTACGCTCCGCGTATTCTGTCTACGCTCCACTCATTTTGTTCATTTTGTTTTATGGTACAGGTTGTTACGCACGCAGCGATACCAAATATGCATAGTGTAGTGTCCCAGTACACTTCTTCTTGCCATTATAATAGTTGTATGCTATGTAATGTAATGCTTTTCACAATGTACCAATACTGAGTATCACTATCTATTATATAATCTGTATTTCCTGTGTGGATACATTGTGTTTATTGCCATGTACTACTCTGCTGCCACCTATGTTTCACTCTATGTAGGTGCATGTGATATAGGAACCCAATCACTCCATACACAGCACAAGCTTCAGAGAAGTTTCTAGCAAGCTGTGGATGGAGACTTTAGCTCCTCCTTCATCTTAGCAGGGGAAAGGAAACCAGAGCAGCCATGTTGTGGAGAGTGTAGTGTGTGAGGTAACAGCACCTGCTGCTACTCCAACTCCAGGCACGATTTTCAGATTACTCCTGCCAAACCCTAGAAGCTACATGGTGAATCTCACAGGCCATGTAAGATACAGAGTCTCCTAGGACCATTCACCAGTCTATACAGAGGGGATAACAAGCATACTTCTATTGCCTCCAAGAAGGAGAGAACCTGACAGAAAGGAGCAGCTATAAAGGAGCCCTTCTGCATTCCTGGACCTAAAGTAGGCCTGTGGTCAAGTCCAGTGCTCCGTGGTTTCCAGGCCATGTGTATTAGGTCTGCGTCCGGCTATCGGACACCGTGGCCCAGTAACCGTGAGTAACTACATATACCCCAAATTAGTCACCCACCGGGAGCCAACCGGTGAAGATCCCTCTTCTGTAGCTATAATCTGGACTGTGTCTTCTCAATACTCTAAACTACCAAATCTAAGGAAAATTGTGTCAGCATAAGCCATTACCTGTCAGCTTACAAGGGAATCCTGTATCACATGCACCCGCTGTATTGTACATGAGACTGTATCACTGGGAGGTATGGCGGCACTATATGGTAGTCCTCCTCACATGCACCCGCTGTATTGTACATGAGACTGTATCACTGGGAGGTATTGCTGCACTTTATCAGAGTCCTCAGTAAAGAAACTTTTGGTTAACAAAGGACTGTGTCTTTTACTATCCTTCTTTTGAAAATTGACTTGCTGTGTGTCCTATGAGAGGTGCCCCACAGTCAGGACCACCACTACAGCTACTGTGACCATTACAAAAGCTCAGCTATCAGAGGGACTACTACCCCCATTAGGTCCTACTATAACACCTGAATCCCTTGGGATACCACAATAGTTTTATTTAACTCATTTGATATAGGAAAAAGGAATTTGGGGGCTTTATTCATTCATTTATTTCACACACTCTATTAATTTTTTTTACACTTTTTATTTGTTTTATAAGTATACTTGGACCAGCAATACTCTGATTGCTGGTCCAGTACTATAGCCTGCTATACACGTGTATTGCAGACTATACAGGAAGTGTGTCTATGCAGACGCAGACACACTTCTGGAAGCTCGGCAGGATCAAGCAGGTAAGCGGGGTCCTAGCAGACCGGGGTCACTAACCAGACGGGCTATATAAAATTCATCAGGGCACCCACAATCTCGCCGCGGGGGGTGCCCAGGGGGGATCCAGACGTATTGCAACTCTCTCGATGTCGCAGACATGTGTCCACGGCATCGAAAGAGTTAATACCGCCGATCGGAGTGGAGCTCCGACTGGCAATTCAGCGGGGCCTGGCTCTCGGCTGTGTAGCTTCTGTTCCCACGCCATTACAGGTCAGTAATAGTACTGAGTTGAGCGCGAACGTACTACTTGCGAGGGCGTACTATTATTGACCAGAGCATTAAGGGGTTAACCCCTTAGGTTGCAATGTGTCCATTAGGAAAGTCCATCTGGACTCCCGCTGAAGAACCGTGCCATTATAATCGCCCCCCCTCACAGGTTTGGTCACAATTTCGATACCCTGGAATTGGAGTTGAGCAGCATCCCCTCCATGATGTTCCCACACATGACGTGACACTGATGTTTGTTCTCGCCTTGCTATGTTGTTCATGTGTTCCCTCACCCTCCTGCGGAATTCACGAATGGTCTTCCCTATATATTGGACCCCGCAGGAGCAGGTGATGACATAGAAAATCCCTATTGTCTTGCAGTTGATAAATTGATGGATCCTAAACTGTCTTCCAGTGATGGTACTAGTCACAAACTGGCCCTTTTTGACAAACCTAAGGGGTTAAATGAATTTTTGTCATTTGCCCCATTTTTGTGAATCCCCCATGTATGTTATGATGATTCCAATATATGTTTCTTATTCTCTGGGTTATGTATTCATATCTACTACATTATTGTCATGGTGATTTTCCCTGTCATCACGTCGTTTATAGACTACTAGCTTTTATCCGCGACTTCGTCTGTGGTGATTTGAGAATTGGGCGGACACAGATGTGTGAAACTGTAAAAGTGCTTTAAAAAGTTTGGTGGGATAGCAAATGTGATGTGTTATATTGTGTATGTAGGGTATGGGGACACTCGTCCACATTAGGGAGAGCGTGTGCCTACATAGGCAGTACGGAGACTTACAAGTCATTCCTGCTCCGCTAGGGATTATGGGTAAAAAATATGCAAATCTATTCTCCTGGATGGAATTAGGAGAACAGAGTGCACTCTGTACACCACCCACTCTGTTCTCCTAATTTCATCCAGGAGAATAGATTTGCATATTTTTTACCCATTGTGTATGTAGTAATACAGACAATGTGATCTGTTAGATTGTGTATGTAGTAATACAGACAATGTGATCTGTTATATTGTGTATGTAGTAATACAGACAATGTGATCTGTTATATTGTGTATGTAGTAATACAGACAATGTGATCTGTTATATTGTGTATGTAGTAATACAGACAATGTGATGTGTTATATTGTGTATGTAGTAATACAGACAATGTGATGTTATATTGGGTATGTATTAATACAGACAATGTGATCTGTTATATTGTGCATGTAGTAATACAGACAATGTGATGTGTTATATTGTGTATATGTAGTAATACAGACAATGTGATCTGTTATATTGTGTATGTAGTAATACAGACAATGTGATCTGTTATATAGTGGAAAGCTATATGTAAATGTGAGTGAGTAGAGTGAGGGCTACTCCTGAGGTGACAGTAAGGAGTGTGCAGGCAGCTTGAGACAGGAAATGCCAGGCAGTGTGTGAGAGTCTATAGCTGGGGCTAGGAGTCCTGCGTTTGTGAGTCTCCTGCTAGGAAGCCATGTTGTTTAGTGGCACCAAAAGTAGCCTATGACTCAATCCTAAGGGAAAACGTTTGTGGAAAATTGCACGCAAATCCGTCCAGGCGTTTTAGCGTGATTGAGGAACAAACATCCAAACTCACAAACATGCAAACATCTCCAAACACATAGGATTAGAGATGAGCGAACAGTGTTCTATCGAACACATGTTCGATCGGATATCAGGCTGTTTGATGTGTTCGATTCGAATCGAACATCACGTGGCAAACTCCAAAAAAATTTGATTCCCCTCCCACCTTCCCTGGCGCTTTTTTTGCACCAATAACAGCGCAGGGGAGGTGGGACAGGAACTACGACACCGGAGGCATCGAAAAAAATCGGAAAAAGTCATTGGCTGCCGAAATCAGGTGACCTCCATTTTAGACGAATAGTGGATTTCAAATCCGGGTCATATGAGAATGTGAACTTTGTGACTAAGAGACAGGGATAGCTGTACAGGCAGGGATAGCTAGGGATAACCTTTATTTAGGTAGGAATGTTATTAAAAATAACTTTTTGGGGCTCTATCGGGTGTGTAATTGTGATTTTTGTGACATAAACTTTTTCCAATAGGAATGCATTGGACAGCGCTGATTGGCCAGAGTACGGAACTCGACCAATCAGCGCTGGCTCTGCTGGAGGAGGCGGAGTCTAAGATCGCTCCACACCAGTCTCCATTCAGGTCCGACCTTAGACTCCGCCTCCTCCGGCAGAGCCAGCGCTGATTGGCCGAAGGCTGGCCAATGCATTCCTATGCGAATGCAGATGCTACATCAGATGCTACATCAGATGCTACATCAGATGCTACATCAGATGTAGCAGAGCCGAGTGTGCATCAGATGTAGTAGAGCCGAGTGTGCATCAGATGTGTAGTTGAGCAGAACTGGCTCAGCACTGCTAAGTCTCTGCATTCGCATAGGAATGCATTGGCCAGCCTTCGGCCAATCAGCGCTGGCTCTGCCGGAGGAGGCGGAGTCTAAGGTCGGACCTGAATGGAGACTGGTGTGGAGTGATCTTAGACTCCGCCTCCTCCAGCAGAGCCAGCGCTGATTGGTCGAATTCCTTACTCTGGCCAATCAGCGCTGGCCAATGCATTTCTATGGGGAAAAGTTAGCTTGCGAAAATCGCAAGCTGACAGGGATTTCCATGAAATAAAGTGACTTTTATGCCCCCAGACATGCTTCCCCTGCTGTCCCAGTGTCATTCCAGGGTGTTGGTATCATTTCCTGGGGTGTCATAGTGGACTTGGTGACCCTCCAGACACGGATTTGGGTTTCCCACTTAACGAGTATATGTTCCCCATAGACTATAATGGGGTTCGAAACCCGTTCGAACACTCGAACAGTGAGCGGCTGTTCGAATCGAATTTCGAACCTCGAACATTTTAGTGTTCGCTCATCTCTACATAGGATCACTGTTAGTGTGGTGCAGTAATTTTGTGCCGCACATAACATCTTTGCATATGATTGGAATCCGAAGTGTTACAATCTTCTTCTGTTTTGGAAGTGCGAGGACAAGGAAACCTGTAGAGAGAGATGTGCTTACCTGGCTCCCAGCAATGTCTTGTTTGTCCATTTGCACTTTCTTCTCTAATACACTTGATTTTGAATACGTACCACGACTAGTAACCAGGGGCCGTTAGGGACGCTGTCAGCGTTTCTATTGACGTTCGTTAGTTACGCCCACTTGGGCGGAGTTGCGTCATGTGATTGGGTGGTCCATGATTGGATGCCCGGCGAGTGACGCATAACTGGGGGAGGAGCTTTGGCGGTTTTGTCTATTCGGGCCACCTGTGTTGCCGATGCGGCTTCATATCATAGCCAGCCGGCACTCGTATCGCATCATTGCTTTATCTATGTTGGAGTCGGACCATTACCGCTCCCGTTCTTTAGGTCCTCTCAGTCTCTGATGAGCTAGCAATATTAACCAGTAGAAATGCGTCAGACTTACAACTGGGACTTTCTATGTGTACGACTGAGTCACCAATGTGACTGATTTTATGTATGTGATTGCTAGACTTAGTGCTGGGGGAGTAATGTGGGCCCTCAAGTTAGTGGTCAGTTAGGGTCCCGATCGGACCTTTACTGATCCCAGCTAGTGTGTGGATGTTTGCCCTATTATTGGATTGTGTGTTGAGACGGTGCTTCTAGGAATCGCCTATATCCCTCCTTAGGGGTTACCCAATACTAGGACTGCAGTTATATTAGTCTCCTAGCCTGGGGGATTGGGGATATACTGTATATTCTCTAGCACCTAGTTATCACACAATACTGGCTGCACCACACGATACTGGTTGTCTTGACAATCACGTTTGTTATCCTTTACCCTATCATATTACTTGGGTATCCAAGAGTTTTTCGAGTAGCTTTTAATAATATTTAATAAAAGTCATATTTTATTGCACCTCACTTTAGTTTTGTTCACTATATATTATTAGGTACAAATACCCTATTTATTGTCAGTTAGTTTGTATAAGGAGTTTGTTACCTCTGTATGTAAACACAGAGCTAAAACTGAATTTATTGCAAGCTGACTCTTGTTCCTGTAGCATGTAAGTTTGGGATTCTCATCACCTATCAAATCCAGCTCTGCTCCAGATCAGTTCATATTGTGCATCTTCCAGTGATACTGTGCTAATTTATTTACAGCCATCACTCATTACTGACTGCAAACATGTACTGCTATGAAGAGACCTAGCAAATCTGGATTTGCTTGTGAGAAAGCAAGTGAAACCCCGCCCACCAATTTGTAGAGAAAACCAGGAAGTGAACAGAGCATAAAGCCTGCAAGTAAGTTGCTGAGCCGGCGAGTTGGGAAAACCACTTTAAGCCCTCATAAGGCTCTGTGAATAGAAAAATGAAAAAGCAATGGAAGGTGAGGAGTCAAAAACAAAAATCGAAATATGTTACCGCATGATGGAGTTTAAGGTGTTGTGTAGGTCTATGACCCAGGGAGGAGGAATATAGTCCACTCCAATGTCAGTTACCCTTTTCTGTCTCTTCTTCTACCCACTTACATTTCCCTTGCAAGAGAGACCATAACCACTTCTGGATTTGAAACTGGCCTGTTCAGGCCTTTTAATTAAACACACAAAATAATTTACATAAATAACATATCAAACACCGCCATAAAACGGGCGGTCTAATAATACATAAATTACTGTTAACAACAATGTAAAAAACAACAACCATTTTAAAGTGCATGTGGGTGTGAGGCACCGGCCACCAACCTACCCAGGCACAAGACCCCACCTCAGGTAGACCTTCCTCCAATCAAATTGAACCCAGGTTTGTACCAGAAAGAGACCCTAGCCCAACTAAGGTACTTCCCAGGCCTAGAAATTCACCACCTGGATCCCCATACCACGGAAGAAGTCCTACAAATACAACAAAGCCTCTCCCCCCCCCCCACTAACCCCTGGGCCACAGACTTGCCACAGACACAGAGCACGCTCAACCCCATCACGAAGACCCAACATCCAGATGTCAGTCCCAATCGCGTTCAAGTGAACCCCATCCCGCCACATATGCTCCAAGGACAGCACCTCCAGGTCGCAATGCCAGACCACCACACCCCCATTACGCACTACAAACCATGCCACAGCCTTGTTCACCTTAATCCGCATCTTGTTCAACCTCGCCACCGACTGTGCGTTACACCACACCAGTTACGCCCCTATGTCGGACCACACAACCACCAATCCTGGAAACTCAGACAATAAGCACAAAACATCAAACTTAATGTCCCTAATAAGTTCCCGTGAAGAGCTCATCCCCAAATAATTACTCCCAACGTGCAGCACAAGAATATGCGGGCAATGATCAACCCTGTCTCAGTCCCAGCTGTCACCTGTCCAGCCGAAAATTAGCCCGAAGGACACCCCAGAAAACATAGGAATGCCCGAAAATCCAAATTAAGCAGGGATCTGTGGAACAAGGAACAAGCAGAGGATTATCCACCCACCATGAACACTCACTTCCCCCCCTCCCCAGCCCAGGACAGCAACCACCCCAGTCTGGGCACAAACATTAAGGCAACAGATCAGGGTGTGATCAGACGGAAGTGATCAGATTCCCACCTGCCAGTCTTCCGCACCACATCATCCCCAAGGACTCAATGAGAGGACACCGTAGCTGCCCCAATAGTTCCTAGGATCCTCCTCCACTGCCACCAAGGCCTTCTTGAAAACAGCTCTGAACTGGTAACAAGAGACCTTCTCCTTTCATGACACAAAAAGGGGCCAGGAGAGGACCCCCAGACCCACAAAAACAACAAGACCTCGGCCAACGTGCAACACGAACTGCCGGCCACCGCATGCAGCACAATCAACCGCCCACAACCCAACTGATCCATCTTGGAATGCCACACCTAACACTCCATTCTATCATCAAACAAATCAACAGCTGACCACTGCAGCCCACCGACCAATTCTCCAACTCAAAAGGGCACAAAAAATGCCAACAGGAATGCCACATGAAACAGCTCTCAGCCACCAGGATGGGGAAAAACGTTCCGGTGGTTTACCCCGCCAAGTGCACGGGAAAGAAGCCAGGGACAAAGGACCCTGGTCTAGGGGCTCACGAACAGGAGCAAGGAGCCCATCCACCAATACATGGCTTCTATGCACAACCGCCGCTGACTGCACCTGGTACATCAGAACAACCAAATCAGCCATGGTAAGTTCTGCTGCTGCTGCTCTGCTAGGTGCTCCACTTCACACTGCAACTGTCCCAAGACTGACCTCAGACTCTCTCCTGCACCTCACTTATCACCTCTGTCTCCACCCTCCCCAACTCTTCTCTTAGTTAACCCTTCCTTCACCTAATCCTACCCCATGTCATGCCAGCCTTATCTCCCAGATCGAAAAGAATTGTTTAGTTTGCAACTCCTTATTCAAGTTGCATGTAGCCTATCCACATTAAATATCTCATTTATCTTTCCTAAAAACAGAGAAATGCATAGTACCGTGGAGGAAATCCATGTATCTTTTCAAACCCCCAAGTATAATGATTGGAGGGCCAGGGGAGGTGAGGGAACATAAAAAAAACACGAAAAAACACAAAAATGATGGCCAGCCCAGCATCATTATGCTTTGCGACGCCTGGGTCAGGGGACATCTGGTCCAACATTGAAGAGATCTGCGGGAAGTGTGCCAGAGCTCAGGAGAGTCTCCGATCATTATCATCTGGGGTCTGAAAAGACCCCAGAGTATAATAATTGTTCATGGGTGGTCCAAAATGGTGCATAATACTGTGCGCAGGGGCCACTATGGAGCATAATACTGTGCGCAGGGGCCACTATGGAGCATAATACTGTTTGTATGGGCCACTATGGAACATAATAGTGTGCATAGGGGCCACTATGGGGCATAATACTGTGCACAGGGGCCACTAAGGGGCATAATATTGTGTTCAGGGGTCACTATGGAGCATAATACTGTGTGCAGAGACCACTATGGCACATAATAGTGTGTATAGGGGCCACTATGGGGCATAATACTGTGCAGAGGGGCCACTAAGGGGCATAATATTGTGTTCAGGGGTCACTGTGGGGCATGATACTGTGTGCAGGGGCCACTATGGCGCATAATAGTGTGTATAGGGGCAACTATGGGGCATAATAGTGTGTGCAGGAATGCGGTTTGTTCATATGCATTCGGTCAGGGTCAGGGGGAGCCCCATGTGAAATGTTGTCCTTGGGGACCAGCCATTCCTAGTTACGCCACTTGGGATGCATTTATATCTTCACCCAATTCTCTGTTGTTTAGGTCTATAATAGGGTCCACTGGGTGTCCACCGATATAATACTAAAACGGGGGCGAAAAAAGTCCTCTGTGCAGAACTTTTCTGTCCATCAATTTCTGTCGGTTTCTGAGGAGACTCCAGCACAGATGCAAACTTAGCCTCAAGCATATTCTGGTGTTAAACAAAACTGTATCTTAGAGGGAGTCTGTTAGCATAAAACTGAGATATCAATTAATGACAGTACCTTGGAGTACATTGTAAACCATCATTGATTTACAATGATGTTTCCTCTTATTCAGGACCACTATTCTTTTAAAAATCGTCACTTTATACCTATGCAAATAAGTATATGAGGGCTTTTGGGGTGTTTCATTCATGTTCTTCACTATCTGCTGCTGCCAACTGTTGCTCAGCTCCGCTCACTACCTGTACTGTGCATATCTGATGATGAAGCACTGTATCCAGAAGTATATACTATATATATATATATATATATATATATATATATATATATATATATATACTTTGCTGCTAGACTCCCTTTAAGTTCTCTTTGGATGTGGTCTTTTACTTCAAAATCATCTTATTATTCCACATTTCCGCAAACAATGTGCTATATCTACGACTGATCATCATCCTCTTCTATGTCAGAATCTTGAGCGAGAAATAACCTCTATGTAGCAGTTTGAACTGCATTGCTACATACATAGTTATGTTTAACAAACTAACTGTCTTACCATGGACTATTAGAAAATCTTCCTCACTACTAGACTAGTACATAGTACTAATCGAGAAAGTTGATTTCCATCAACCCCAAAAGCATTTCTCAAGATCATGTGCTATAGGTTCATCTTCTAGTATTCTCCTGACATGACCTACATAATGTTGGGCTTGCCTTAGTGCAAACTCAGACACACCCACTTCTGGATATTTTTGTTTCAAATCTACCCAGGGCATAATGTAAGGCTAGGTTCACATCTACATCAAAGGAGACTCCACTGCAGATTCTGCTGAGAACAGGCAGAGAAAAAAGTCCTACATTATAGTTTATGGGTAGAGATGAGCGAACACTGTTCGGATCAGCCGATCCGAACAGCACGCTCCCATAGAAATGAATGGAAGCACCTGGCACGCAGACTTTGCCGGCGGCTGGTCGCTTAACCCCCCGCGTGCCGGCTGCTTCCATTCATTTCTATGTGAGCGTGCTGTTCGGAACGGCTGTTCCGAACAGTGTTCACTCATCTCTATTTATGGGGTCTGCTCGTGACCGCTGTTTTAGTGGTGGTGGTCCCTCAGCGGACTCAAACGACAGAGACCCTGGTTCAAGTGTAAGCCTAGCCTAATATATCATCTCTACAAATGTACCATAAGTTCCCAATGCCTAGTCTGAGCCATTGTTTTAAAGGGGTTGTCCCATCACAAGGATCCTATCTATACTGCTTGTTAATGTGAATGTAAGACTTTTCCTAAATACATTGCTTCAGCAAAACTGCTTTGTTTGTCCACTATCTTACTTTATTCATTTTTTATTTTTTTTTTACACATCCCTTGACTTATCTGGTCATAAGTCAAGTGATGTATCTGCTGCTCTGAGGGAGGAGGGGCTAAGTGCACGTGAGCGAGCCTGGATGGGGGGATAGTTTACACTTTGGGGGGAGGGAAGGGGCCACCAATACAGACCCAGCATCCGCTGTAATAGAGAGGCGGATGCCGGGGGGTGTAGACGCCGGCACAGGTGAAGCCAGCAGCGGCAGGAGCGATGCTGCTATTCCGGAGGGGAGGAGCGGAATAGCAGCATCGGTCCTGCCGCTGCTGGCTTCACCTGTGTCGGCGTCTACACTCCCCGGCATCCGCCTCTCTATTACAGCGGATGCCGGGTCTGTATTACATTGTGAAGGCTGTACGTCCGATACCTAGTGCATCGGCAGCGCACATGCAGGGCCAGCGGCATAGAAGCGACGACTTCTCGCCGCTGGCTTTGCATATGTAACCCCGCCCACCAATGACACAACAAAGCCGGAAGACAGAAGAATTTACTGCAGTGAAGACTAGCGAGTATGCGACGTGGGACAACCCCTTTAATGTGTCCTGCCCTCTTGAGGATTTATATATCCCAGCAGCCATTCTTGATTACTTCCCCTCCATTAAAATTAATGGGGCACATTTATTAAGCTACTTGCACCTTTTTTGGCGTAAATTGCACTTTTTTGAAGTCTTTTTCAGCACTACACTTCATTAATTAAGCCTTTGTGTCTTTTTCACGCTGTTATGCTGCTCTCGCCTAATGTAATGCATTCTAACCTGAGGGGCTCATTTATGCTGCCCATAGACAGGAGTGCATTGGTGCCTATTTTGTGCCTTTTTTAAAAAAAAAAAAAAAAGTTCAGGTCATAAACACAGGGTAAACAGAATCTCCATTTAGGCCATACACCCCTTTCTTGCAAAAAAGCAAAAGTGGTGAGAGCAGTATAAACAGCGTAAAAAAAAGGTGCAAAGGCTTAATAAAAGGAGCATAGCGCAGAAAAAAAACTTCAGAAAAGCACAATTTATGGCAAAAAAGGCACAAGTAGCCTAATAAAGAAAGGGGCAAAATCAAAAAGAGGCAAAGTGCACATGGCCAAAAAAGGCGCATCCAAACTAACTAACGTGCACAACATATAACAATGGGGTGCACCGACATCATCAATAAACACCACAGTGAAATTAGTCTTAAAAAAAGGTGCACATGCGAAAAGTATGGCTAAAAAATGGGGCAGACGATAAATAACCTCCAATGTGTCCTAAAAACAACCGTGTGACGGGTGTTACAAAATTGCTGTTTTGGGCTTTCTATTCTAATGGAAGATGCAATACTTCCTGCATTTTCTTAGGAGTCCAGTAGTTGATAGAGTCTGCTAGGCTGAGGCCAAAAGGTTGTGAAAAACCTGTGTTTTTAGTTTAGATTTTGCTGCCTTTTTTAAGGGAAAGCCAAGAGTGGCTTCAAATGGAATGGTAAAAATAATGGCAGAACTTAGACTTTTTTTTACCTTTTCAATCCACTCCTGGCTTTTCATAAAAAAACTGCAGCAAAATCTGCAACAAAAAACACAAGGTTTCTGCAATGTGTGGTCTAAGCTTTAGTCTGACTCTCTCTCACATGATAAACTAGATATACTAGAAATTAAAACACTCAGGTTACATAACATGAGTGATTATTTTTAGTTCATGTAACACTTAGTCATCCGGTTATCCATGTTTCCATATATAATGTGTACATTGTGCCCTGGACATGAAGGCCAATGCTTATCACTGAGGAAAGAACAGTGAATGTTTTGGTCCATGTGATTAGGAGAAGACATCTGTCCAAGCTGTGTCAGGTTCATTGTGTTTCTTTAGAGATCACGTGGGAAGGACACCGGCTGACAGGACAGTCTACAGCCTGTTCACACACTCACTAGGTTGCTATGTTTTTCTGAGATGAGCAGGAAATTCCAGAGCTGTGTTACCTCAGGGAAATCTGTCATGACTGGGCACAAGAGGCAACTACTACATATAGAGATCTTTCCCAGGAACTTTCTCCTAAAATATTGACCTTACAGGCCATCCATCCAGCAACAAGCACCGACCCCATATAACTGGAAGGCACAGGGAAGCAATTGTTAGATGAACAATGAAAAAAATGTTCTTTTTATGGAACTCAGGTGCTTGTCACTTCCCCACCCATAGACTGTTATCTGAGGAGGCTATTGCTTCTCAGAAACAGGCAGTACAGGCTTATGGCAGGGAATAGTTACATATGGCGGCACAGCTGTGCATCTGTGTGCGGCAAAGCGTTTTCTAGTAAATATTGTGAATCATTTACTAGTCATTACTTGTTACTGGCTTACCGTTTTGTTAGTAGACCTGCAAAATCGTGTGGCCATTAACAGAATAAGAGATAAGCAATCTGGCTTTATATAACGCTTGACCCTTTTCTGCAACAGACATTTTTCGTTATTGCATTTTGTTTTTTACTCCCTTCCTCTGCGGACTTTCTACTTGCATTTTATCTATATGGAAACCACTGACATTTCTGTAGGTATAATTGACATGCTGCAATTTACAAACAAATGCAATGGTTTTTGAAATCGCCGAAAGTCTATATTTTTTTGCAATGTGTGGATGGGATTAGCCAGAATCGCATCCAATTTGCATGTACTGTAAAACGCTGCAAATTTTGCCACAGCATTTTTGCAAAGTGGGGCCACGGCCTAAGGCCTTGGCAGCGCAAGATGTAGTTTATATTGGTTATGGGCTTGTCTGACATTTTAATCACTTTTTAGTAAAATTTTTGGTGAGGTGAAACATACTGTCTGCAGCGATTCCTGCTGGTGATTTCAGTATCGGTATGTCTTTGGAGTGTGGGAGGCCGCCTCAGGTTCTGATCCAAAAACTGACTGAAAGCTGGTGCACTGCACCGGCATCCAGCCGCGCACTCTGCTCCGGATTAGGCCCAATGAATGGCCCTAGTCCGGAGGAAAAGGAACCCATTGAAGTCAATGGAAGGCTTTTTTTCAGCGCTGAAATTCCACACCAAATTCCTCACCATTTTCCTCCGTGTGAATGTACCTGTAGCCGCTGAGCATTCTTTAACCCTTTAATGATGCATAGTAGTTTGTCCGTTAATGCTCAATGACTTTTTTCATATTTTCCCTCCTTGTCTTCCAAAATTCATAATTTTTTAAATTTTTTGGTTGACATAGCTATTCTTTGCCTGAAGAGTTGTACCGTTTTGGGGTACATGTTATGTTCTACTTAGCTTTCATTTATGTTTTTTTTTGGGGGGTCCATGTGAAATAACAAACAATTACTGTATATCATAGTTGTTTTTTTTTTTAATGCCTTGAGCGCTATTGATCACAGCATCCAGGGGGTTAGTTGACCGGAGTCAGAGTATCTTTCAGCCCGAGTGCTGGAAGTAATCCAACAGGCACAGCTCCTGTGTCATTACAGTGCCACTCTATTAAGACTCTGAATGTTAACTATACATAAAAATACGTGGCAGAGAATTTGGTTTTAACACCAACTAAAGAGGACCTTTCACCGATTTGGGCACAGGCAGTTCTATATACTGCTGGAAAACCGACAGTGCACTGAATTCAGCGCACTGTCGGCTTTCCCGATCTGTGCCCCGGGTAAAGAGCTATCTGTGCTGGTACCGTAGCTCCTTACAGTCAGAAGGGCGTTTCTGACAGTCAGTCAGGGACGCCCTTCTTCACAGCAGAGCCTATTGCGCTGTACAGTGTGAGTGGGGAGGAACGCCCCCTCTCTCTGCTCACAGTGCTCATTCATAGACGAGTATTATCAGGAGGGGAGGAGGCGTTCCTCCCCGCTCACACAGCACAGCGCGATACGCACTGCTGTGAAGAAGGGCGTCCCTGACTGACTGTCAGAAACGCCCTTCTGACTGTAAAGAGCTACGGTGCCAGCACCGATAGCTATTTACCCGGGGCACAGATCGGGAAAACCGACAGTGCGCTGAATTCAGCGCACTGTCGGCTTTCCAGCAGTATATAGAACTGCCTGTGCGCAAATCGGTGAAAGGTCCTCTTTAATTTTTTGGGTCAGTTTGTAAATTAATTTTGTATTATTTGGCATATTTAGTTGAAAAGGGCAACAAAATTGCAAAACATCACCCATAGACTATATACATCCAGATAGTGGCTTCCTTGTTCTGCAAGAATGTACTGGTACGTCTATGCAGTTTTCAGCAGCTGCACCAAATCGTGCAGATGCTAAAATGGGGAGCCGGCTATAAATACAAATGGAACTCAGAGAACATAGAGAACGCACGGAAGGTTTATTACCATCCCTGCCTTCCCGATTGCTGTGTACATAGCGCTCAATGAATGCTGTATACACAGCTATGGGTGCTGCCATGATATGGCTCCTCCCTGCACACAGTATTGTGGCCCCTGTACACAGTATTATGCCCCATAGTGACTCCTGCACGCAGTATTATGACCATTAGTGGCCTCTATTATGCCCCACTGTAGACCACCCATGAACAATTATTATACTCTGGGGTCTTTTCAGACCCCAGAGTATAATAATCGGAGACCCAGGGGGGATAAAAACATAAAAAAACACTGTTACTTACCTATCCCTGGCTCCGCTGCACTCTCCGCCGCTGTATACCATCTTCAATGACGTCCGGGACGTCATGTGACCGGGGGTCCTGGATCGCGACGCTTATGGAGGCCGGTCCCAGTCATGTGATGGTCCGAAAAGCCCCCCCGAGTATAATAGTCCTTGTGGGGCCCGTGGTGTCACTTACCGATCCTGGCCCCTGTCAGAGTTACTCCAGCCGGTAATGGCCTATTAAAAAAAAAACAAAAAAAAAACGCAACGGTAGTGGCTGTCCCGGGGCCCCTAATGTCCCAGGCCCTATGGAAGCTTCTACTGCTGCTACCCCAGTAGTTGCGCCCCTGCATACAGGGCATAGAAAATCTGGACCATTGAGTGATCTGTATCATGCTAGGGTGAACTGGAGCCTACCAAGGGATTGACCTGTGGGCCAGTCTGGGCCTGATGAGGGTGTAGTATATTAGGTATTCTGTAAGCACACAAGAGTGTATGTAAATGACGTACCAGCATGCATTTATGAAGCTCCTGGGTCCCAGTGCAATATCTGTAATGTACCTACCTTGTGTTATTTAGAATAGTGGTATATTTTATGTGCCAGATGGATCCAGAGCTCAGTAGCGACTGCTGCCGCTGCACCTATTATAACTATGCTCCTGAGGCTAGGTTCACACCAGCATTATTTTGTCAATTGTTCTGATCCATTATAGGAGCAGAACAGCAGATTGAAAAAATAATAGAATGACGGATGCAGATGAAGCCCAGTACATTAGCATTACTGCAAGTTACCATTCACTGCAATGTATACAAAGCATGTCATTTAATATAAACTTGTTTGTCTATTTTTAAAACAGAGGAAAGTTCTGCATGTAGGGCAATAGCTTAGCCCATGTAAAACTCTGACAAAGCTGATTTGGGCCACTGGGTGAACATGTTCAGATCGCAAGTTAGAACTTGTCTGGCAAACTGAGGCTGCGATTTTGTTAACCCTTCCTGATCTAAAATGCACAGCAAAAGGACAGAACTGATGTTATTATTTGCACTAAACCTCTAAGCATTATTCCTGTACAGCACCCAATAACGTTTATTTGTGGGTGGTGTGCTGTCTGTGGTTGATCCACTTCTCACATCTCTGAAAAGAAGATCAATAGTTTTTTTTTTGTTGCTTGTTTTATTTTATTTTCTGTATGTCTCTGACTTTCATTTCTATGAAGCATCTGTGATGTGTCAACATCAGTAAAAAAAAAAAAAATACAGACTACCACCATACCCTCTCAACCATCCCGGATTCAGTGAGACAGTCACGGATTCCAGGTCCTGTCCCGCTGTCCTGGTCGGCAGGAGGTATGTCCTGCATTCAAATTCTCTCTGAACAAAGATGAGTTGAATACAGCTGTGAAGCAGGAGCCATCCGCTGACAGCCCCTACCTTGCGAATCTGCACCTTGCGTGCTCCGACCCCTGACTGTGGGTGCGATGAGATGACGTCACTCATAACGCGCTTGCAGCTCCCTGAAGATTCTGGGAGAAGAGAACTCAGACAGAGCAGCAGAGGGAGTGAGGAGAGGTGAGTATCAGTATTTTTTATGTGTCTTTTTTTTTTTTTACCAGCAGGAAGACCTTAAACTGTAGGACCAGATGAGGGGGGCAGTAAACTGTGGGGCCACATGAAGAGGACATTAAACTGGTGGGTCAGATGTGGGGGACATTAAACTGGGGGTTCAGATGAATGGCATATTAGACTGTGGGACCAGATAAGGGGGGCATTAAACTGGGGGTTCAGATGAGGGGGCATTAAACTGGGGGTTCAGATGAGGGGGACATTAATCTGAGGGTTAGATGAGGGGGACTTTAAACTGGAAGGTCAGATGAAGAGGGACATAAAACTGAGGGAAGATGAAGGAGGTACATTAAACTGGTTCAGATGGAAGGGAATAGTAAACTGTGGAAGCACCAGAAGGATGATATTATAATGTGGGGGTGATTGTAAGGGCATTATACTGTGTGGAGGCAGAAGAGAAATGGATGGGGATGGGCGGAGTCATAGTAGAAGTGGGTGGGGCTAAATTTGACACCTCACATTCTGTCCCTCTTTCTGTTCTTTGAAAGTTGGGAGGTATGTTACTACTTTTGCAGACATCTGAATAAACGCAATGAAATGACTGGATATGTATGGCGTTCATGAAAAATGTGGATAAGACCTAATGTTTTACTGCCATGTATTTTGTGCTCCTTGTAAATTCTATGTGTATTAGTATTGATGAAAGGAGTACTGCTTTCCAGATAAAAAAAAAAGTCTGTAAACACTGTAGCTGCAGTGAAGTCTTTAGCCATTAGGTGGCATCATAGACTCTACAAGAGAAGCGTTCAAGAACATTCCCACCTTACAACACAGTGGAATCTGGTAGGACAAGTTCAGAGAATGTCACCTTTGTTAGGAAAGGAATTTACTCTGATCACAGTGACTCAGAAAAAAATGTCAACAAGTGCGGGTCTAATTGACAGTAAATGTATTTCTTCTATGGATGTATGTTCTAAGCTGTCATTATGAAACCCTATAGCCAGTGGCGTAACTAGCAAAGACTGGGCCCCCCAGCAAACTTTTGACTTGCCCCCCCACACACACACACACACAGCATAATGCTTCCTTTTCCTACACAGTATAACACCCCATTTACACACACTATAATATCCTAAAGTGGCTTGCAGACAGTATAATGTCCCATAGCAGCCCATCCACATAGTACAATATCCCAAGGTGCAATGCAAAAAAAGCATTAACGTCCCAGGCCCTGTGGCAGCCGCTACCGCTGCTACCCCGGTATTTAAGCCATTGCGTACAGCCACAATAATGGGGTAGTAACACACAGGTTTCTCTCAAATGGTACAGTTTAGGCATACTTCTCAACCATCCCAGATTCTGCGGGAGAGTCGCGGATTCCGGGTTATGTCCCGCGGTCCTGGTCAGCAAGAGGTATGTCCCGGATTTAAATCATCTGCATCCGGAGAGTTCGCAGATGAGTTGAATATAGTGATGAATGAGCAAAGGAAAGCCCCTGCCTCACTACTATGCCCTGTGTACTCTAGCTTTGGGAGTTGTAGGCACAATGTGATGACGGGGACATTAAACTGGGGGGCAGATCGAGTGTGACATTAAACTGGGGGCAACTGGAGGACAATAGTAAACCATGGGGGTAGCTGGAGGAGGACGTGTCTGCCTCTAGTTGCTCCCAGTTTAATGTCCCCTTCTAGTTGACCCCAATTTAAATTGGGGCATGAGGAGAGCGACTTCATATTGTGGGGCAATTGGAGGGGAACATTATAATGTGGGGGAAAATAATGTTAGGGTGACTGTAGGAGCATTATACTGTGTGGGTGCACAAAGAAAAATAGGTGAGAATGGGCTGAACTAACTTTCCTACAGCTGCTAGAGAATATAAACCCTTTCCTTAAACCCCGTCCTGTGGCCTGTGATTGGTCATGAGGTAGTATTGCTTCACCATAGACACATACACAGACAAGACACACAAGACAACCCCGGGGTACATATAACAAACACAGAACATATAGCAGCATTGCTCTGGGATGATACAATATTACCACAGGCTGGGCACGTGCACACATACAGTCATGAACATGTAACCTTACTCCTTAGGGCGGGTTCACATCTGTGCCCGGTCTCTGCTTTGTGGGTTTCCGTCTTCTGCTTGAAAAATTGGACAGGAGACAGAAACCTGGCAGTCAGTGTCCACCCGTGAGTGCCCGTGAGCGTCTTCTGGTCTCCGCGGTGAAACCATTTTTTTTATAACCGGACACAAAGTCCTGTATGTCTGACTTTGTGTCCGATTAGAAAAAAAATGGTTTCGCCACGGAGACCAGAAGACGCTCATGGGCGCTCATGGGTGGACACTTTGCAAACCCATTCAAATTAATGGGTTTGAAAAATTAACAGACGGTTTCCGTCTCATGTCCAGTTTCTTGGGCAGAAGACGGAAACCTGCAAAGCATAGACTGGGCGCAGGTGTGAACCTGCCCTCACTGATCTCATTCCGTAAACAGCACTGCAAATAAGGAGATCAACCTCCAGAAATAGTAGAGCAAACACAGAAAAAGTAATGTTCAGTTATTTACTACATACCATACCATGAGTGGCAAAAGGCACAAGGCACACAGGCCTCACCAATGAACAAAAGGCCCAGTATTTGTGGGCGTGATACATATCATATATTTTATAACTGGGGGTAGCAGCAGGATGGAGACTTGATTACAGGTGTGGTATGATTAAACACTGTGTCTTGCTACAAGAGGGTGATAAATTGCTTCCCTCACTTAAAGGGGTTGTCACATAAAAAGCATCCTATCAATACTGCTAGTTTATGTGGATTTAAGACTTTCCCTAAATACATTGCTTTATCAAAACTGCTTTGTTTGGCCGCTATCTTAATTTATTCACTTCATTGTTGACACTGCGTTTCTATGGCCACTGGGCTTATCTGCTCATTTCCCAAGTTATGTAGCTGCCTGCTCTCAGGGGAGGAAGGGGGGGGGGGTTTGCTGACAAGCAATGGAGCTCCTCAGATAGGGGAGGGGGGAGGTGAGAGCTCCGGGATTACTGTGCTGTCTATCTTCAGCTTTTCCACTTATCAGCCGGTTTAATTGAATTTGGCTGATAAGCGCTGAGACAAGGAGTCCTTTACCTCTGTATGTAATGCAAGCTGACTCAAATCCAGCTCTGCTACATCAGTTTCCATATCAGCTTTATACTGTGGTAATGCATTTACAACCAATCCCTCATTACTGACTGCAAACATAGCAGATAGCAGAGCAAGTGAAACCCCGCCCACCAATGTGCCGAGAAATCCAGGAAGTGAAGAGAGCACAGAGCCCTGCAGGCTGCAGAAGAAGAGTTATGGGAATACCCTTTTAATACTCTCAGAGGTTAGTATTAGGTAGTTCACCTTTGCTGAGAAATCATTATCTGCTAGACATGCCTCTACTCAAACACATTTTGTTCAGTCAAAATACTTTCAAAGGGGGCACATCGGACAGACAGAAGCAGGATAGTCATTACCCTGAATTACCCCGTGTGTAGCCTGTTAGGAGATGTTGGAGCAGTGAATACGTGAGGACAGATACATATGGCAAACAGGCTCTTGACAGCCCAAACAGACCACCACTGGAGAGGATTGTTTGATGCACTAAAAAGCATGAGCAGCAACTACAGTTTCCTGGAGAAGAAATTTTTGTCATAGTGCCCATTACGTGTCCTCAGGGCCACCGATAGGCCAGTATTACTGCTACTGGCGTCAGGGGCCCGGCCAAATTGAAAAATGGGGGGGCCCGGTTTTGGACCGCCACCGTGTGCCGACCCCTGGCGCCCGCAGCAGTCATTATAGGGTATGTCCGATTTCAACTCAGATCTGCGTCCAGAGGACGCAGATCCGAGTTGAACACATACGCGGCTGAAGCGAGGAGCTGACACAGGTCAGCTCCTTTCTTCGCCGCTGAACGCCGCCTACTGGCTGTGTAGACGCGATGTGATGACGTCACATCGCGTCTACAACTGTGCGCCAGTGAGGGAGAGAGGCGCGCGGAGAGCAGCGTGGGAACGTGGAAGAAGGTAAGTGTAATGTGTACTGAGGTGGAATGTGAAACTGGGGGCAGATGAAGGAGAGGACGGCATGACACTGGGGGCAGAGATGGAGAGGACAGCATGACACTGGGGGCAGAGATGGAGAGGATGGCATGACACTGGGGGCAGTGATGGGGGACATGAATCTGGGGGCAGAGATGTGGAGACATGAATCTGGGGGCAGAGATGGGGGACATGAATCTGGGAGCAGAGATGGAGGGGAGATAAATCTGGGGGCAGAGATGGGGGGACATGAATCTGGGGGCAGAGATGGAGAGGACATGAATCTGGGGGCAGAGATGGGGGGACATGAATCTGGGGGCAGAGATGGAGAGGACATGAATCTGGGGGCAGAGGTGGAGGGGAGATGAATCTGGGGGCAGAGATGGGGGACATGAATCTGGGGGCAGAGATGGAGGGGAGATGAATCTGGGGGCAGAGATGGGGGGGACATGAATCTGGGAGCAGAGATGGAGAGGACATGAATCTGGGGGCAGAGATGGAGGGACATGAATCTGGGGGCAGAGATGGAGGTACATGAATCTGGGGCAGAGATGGAGGGGACATGAATCTGGGGGCAGAGATGGGGGGACATGAATCTGGAGACAGAAATGGAGGGGACATGAAACTGGGGGCAGAGATGGAGGGGGGACATGAAACTGGGGGCAGATGAAGGGTGTATATGAAGCTGGGGGAGAGATAGAGGGGGACATATAATTTATGGGTGACTGTAGGAGGATTATACTGTGTGCGGGCACATGAAAAATGAATGAGAATGGGCGGAGTCAACATAAAAGTGGGTGGGGCTAAATTTGCCACGGCACGCAGAGCGCGCCGCACATTTTGTCCCTCTTTCGGTTCTTCAAAAGTTGGGAGGTATGGGTACAGGGGGCAATGGAAAGATGTTAGAAGGTGGACGGGGGGGAAGGGGGATTGTTGGGGCATCGGGTGTGCGGCACTGCGGAGAGGAAACTAGGGCAATAATATATAATATATAAGTTTTTAGCTGGAGAACTACAAAGCACACAATACCTCCAAAGGTATGTGTGCTTTGTATTAATAATGATGTAGGCTGCTATGCTACTAGCATAGCAGACTGTTTGGGGGTGGGACTTTCACTTTAAATGAGTGTTCACATTGCGTTTTCGGCCTCCCTTGCCGGGATACGTTGGTAACCAGTCACAATCAGCTACCCACTTATCCCTGCACGGAGAACTGCAGGCCCCCCCCTTTTTTTTTTTTAATGGCCAGTCCTTCGTGCAGGGATAAGTTGACAGCTGATTCTGACTGGTTACCAACGTATCCCGGCAAGGGAGGCCAAAAACGCAATGTGAAAAAGCCCTGAGGATTTATTAGGAGGGCTCTTATAGATGGTGTTGGCTCTCCATAGGTGCTGTGGAGAGCCAACATAATTGGTATGTCGCAAAATAAAGTAGTTTTAAAATTGCGGGGGGGGGGGGGGGGGTTGCCCAGACACTTAGGCTGTATGGGGCCCCAAAATTCCTGATGGCGGCCCTGCGTGTCCTGACATCAATAGTCAGACATGGTCAATTTTGTTTTCAGTGGTGCTGTGAACTAGAAACTTGGATTCTGTTTGGGATCTGACAGAGTATGGAGGCCTCATGGTGAGTCCTGCCACACTGTCCCAACTGTTGGTGTTATGATCTAGTAGGGATGTGAAAGACACTAGAGCAGGTATTTTTTAGCAGCATAATGCTCACTCACACAAGTGTTTCCCTGGAAGGTATCCACTACATTCCAACACTTCCCTGGCCTGCCCAGTCGCCAGATTTATCACCAATCAAGCATTTTTGGGACCAGATGGGGCATCAGCTTTGGCAACCTCTGAGTGAGTGCTTAGCTGCAACACCTGTGGGCAAATGTGCTGCAGGATACTTTACATAATCTCATCTTGTATCCAGGTTAGAGGCAGCCGAACAAGGTACTACAGCCTCCTTCAATTATAGAGTTTTCCTCAATAAACTTATCCTTTTTCTGTAATATTGTAATCATGTACATTCATTCACACATATAAAGATCCATTAGATTTGAAAAACTCCTTCATTGTGGGTTATTTGTTTATCAAAGATTGCATATTAATGACCTATCCTTAGGATAGGTCAGCATATCAAATCAGTAGAGGATCACTTTGTGTAGTGAATGAGATGTGTCACTGCAGATCTGCTCCTACTACACTGAAAACAAAGCCATCTACTTCCAGTTTAATTCTCCATGTGTCAGCTGCTGAGCACATACGACCATTGGGGATACTGGATGTGAGACCAAGTCTTACCTGATATTGATGATTTATCCTAAGGATAGATCATCGATGTATTTGGCCCAAAAAATCCCTGTAAGTGCCTTGGGGACAGTTCTGACTTGACAGATTCACTGACAAATGATTGGATTTGGAATCCTCTGGAATCACAGCCCAATCTTCCCCCTGTAGCGGTGAATTGCATTTTCAGTCTCTGTTAGCATCACAGCTATCTGTAAGCAAATCACCCAAATCACCTCGCCCCTGATCCATATCTAAGCTGATTACACATGTATAAAAAAAACATGATTATCTCTGCACTGCTTCATCTACTTCTGGCCACAAAGTTTTTTATCCGCCCTTACTAGAGGCCTCTATATCACGTTATTGTAAGCTTTCGAGGCATTTTAAAGCTAAGGCCCAACATTGCGAATCACTGCTAAACCCCCCCCCCCAAAAAAAAAACAGATTAAAAATGCAGTCAAAAAGCATTGTTTTTATTCCACAGTGTTTTCATTGAGTTTTTGCAGCGTTTTTCTCAGTTTTTTCCCTTCCCCTATTAAAGGGGTATTCCCAACTCGCTTGTTCACCACCATGCAGGCTGTGTGTTGTGTTCACTTCCTGGTTTTCTCGGTAAATTGGTGGGTGGGGTTTCACTTGCTATCTCACAGACAAAGCCAGCTCTGCTATCTCTCTTCATAGCAGTACATGTTTGCAGTCAGTAATGAGGGATGGATGTAAATAAATTAGCACAGTATCCGTGGAAGATGCACAATATGAAGCTGATGTAGCAGTGCTGGATTTGTTAGTTGATGAGAATCCCAAACTTACATGCTACAGGACCACGAGTCACTTTGCAATATACTCACTTTTAGCTCTGTGTTTAATGGGCTCCCTGTCTCAGCCCTTATCAGCAAAATTCAATTAGCCGACTGATAACTGGAAGAACAGGAGGTAAACAGCTCAGAAATACAAGCACCAAGCACACAGCTCCCCCTCCCTTCCTGAGAGCAGTGAGCTACGTCACTTGTCCTGGGTGGAGAGATTAGACCATCCCCAGGTCAGTGGTTATGGAAACATAGTGTAAACATCGAAGTGAAGAATCTCAGCAGCCAAACAAAGCAGTTTTGCTTAAGCGATGTATTTAGGAAAATTCTTAAATCCACATAAACTAGCAGTATAGATAGGATCCTTGAGATAGGACAACCCCTTTAAATCCATAGGGAAAACGCTCACGTTTTTTCAAAAACACACGTTTTCGTGTGCATGAAGCCCAAGAGTGACTTTGAAATGACTTATTTCAGAAGCATGTTTGTCTGCTAAGCTTTTGTCTTAAGTCACAAACAACAGGATCTGCTCATAGGTGACAAGCTAATCCTCAAAAAGCTGTTTGATTGGAGGTGGTCTAAAGACATAATAATATTCCTAGAACCTGGAGCTATACTTTCTATGCCAGTAAGCATGCATTAACACATGACTGACCAGTTATCAAGATCACAGGTAAAATGTTCTAGCTGTAATTAGTAGAAACATAAATTGCGCAATAGCATTAGTGAATATGGAGTCTCTACAAGCCAACACTTACACCATTTACAGTAAACAGCACATGTGTGATACACAACTTCCATTTTTTGTGCTGGAGTACAGCCATATTTGTAGCCAATGAGAATGTGCTAACAGATGACATGACCTTGGTGCAGGACACTATGCTCTCTAAGGCTTGGACGCATACATGTATATTGCATTACATTTACATTTTGAATGGCCATTTCAATGCAGAAAAACAGGATCTTCTACATTTCAGCATAGCTCTCCTCCTATACACCGGGAAGGTGAATTCCTGACTCAGCTGAGTTTCCACAGAATGAGGGGGCAAAGGTTGACTCTCTGCAGCTGGTATATCTATCAGGCTTCTGGCAGCCGGGTGCTACATACTATAGCCTTACAGTTCACTCCACTGCTTTGTAAGTGAAATTGGGGCATTTCTGAAACTGCTCAAGACAAATAGAGGTGCCAGCACTACAGAGATCCAAATACGTGAACACCTTTGTGACCCAAGCCTCCAAGAGTTTCTATTAGATCTATTTCTGTCATCTGTCCACATTGAATTATTGGGTTTGTAGTCTCTTTTTGGAACACTTCAGGGTATTGGTTAAGTGGCAGTTCCATAGTACAGTGTATAGTCATCAGCTGCCCTTTCTACCACTAAACACTATTTTTCATTTACATATAAAATACTTCTACATTATAAAGATATTACATTTAAGGGATCCTATCATTCAGATGGCATTTTTTCGTGCCTAACATGTCGGAATAGCCTTAAGAAAGGTTATTCGTCTCCTACCTTTACATGTCTTCTTCGTGCCGCCGTTCCATATAAATACGGTTTTCGCCGGTATGCAAATGAGTTCTCTCGCAACACTGCCAGAGAACTCTCCAGCGCCAACTCCATCTTCTTCAGGAACGTCGTCTTCCTGTCTCTTCTTCTGGCAGAGGCAGTGAAACTTGTAGGCCCCGGGCAGAGCCTACTGCACATGCCTACGGCCACAAGAAAAATGGCTGTTTACACAGTAAGTAAGCGGCCATTTTCTTGTGGCCTGTGGGCATGCGCAGTCAGCTCTGCCCGAGGCATACAAGTTTCACCGCCTGCACCGGAAAAAGATGTGTGAAGAGGACGTTCCAGAAGAAGATGGAGGCGGCGCTGGAGAGTTCTCTCGCAGCATTGGGGACGCCCCCAGTGCTGTTTGAGTGCTGGGGCCCACCCTTAGTGCTGCGAGACAACGCATGTACATACCTGCGAAAACCGGTATTTCTATGGAACGGCGGCGCGGAGAAGACATTTAAAGGTAGGAGACGAATAGCCTTTCTTAAGGCTATTCCAACGTGTTAGGCACAAAAAATGCTATCTGAATGATAGGATCCCTTTAATTATACACTGATCCTGATACTCAGCCTCCATAGCTGCACTGACTATTGTGCTGCTACACAGGTTAAAAGACACATGTCCTTCAAATCCAATCTATAATCCCACAGCATTCATTTAGAGTAAGGCAAAAAGCCTGAGGCAGATGTCAATTACCCCATATTAGGAGAAAATTCCATCTTGAATACAAATATGGCAATCAGAATAAACCCTTGGATCGACCATCTCCATATATCTAATGGTCAGATTTCAGCATAGCTCTTTGGCCCTATCATTCAAATAAAAGAAAACGGAAGGAGGGTGTTTCAGAGCAGTGTGGAACTTATCTGGAGCAACAATGCCCCAAACTACTGATTTACATACTGTGACAAAAAATAATATCTCGCCAATGGAGACATGAATTTTCATGGAGAAAAAGGTGTTACATTCTGATGAGCGTGTTGTTGATTTAATATGTTTTACCCTGGTGACAAACTCACTTTAACTGTAAATAATCATTTCTTATATGAACTATATTTAAACTGCCTTTCTCCATCTGTAAAGAATGCCCCATTGCCCTTTGTACGTTTCTTGTACAGAATAAACCATAAACTGACTACACTGACTAGCTGGTGACGACTAATGTCCCGGGCCCTGTGGCAGCTGCCTCTGCTGTTAAGGCGCCACTGGTGTAATGAAAATAACCTTTATCACAAAAACGGCTGGACTAATGTAGAAGAAATGCTAACTTCTATCTTGCCCCTGCTGCCTCCTGTGTCACTCCCTCAACCTTGTAAGCTCTTGGGACTGAGGGCCCTGCGCACATTTTGATCTGCACCTACTGTCTCTGCAATGCCTCTACCTTGGAGCTTTTGTACCTGTATATTATTATCTATGCTGCTATAACACACTGAATTTCCCCATGGTGGTACTATTAAAGGGATTCTACCATTAAAAACTTTTTTTTTTCTTGTTGATACGTCGGAATAGCCTTAAGAAAGGCTATGCTTCTCCTACCTTTAGATGTCTTCTTCACCCTGTCGTTCGGTTAAAATTCCGTTTTTCGTCGGTATGCAAATGAGTTCTCTTGCAGCACTGGGGGCGAGCCTCAGCGCTCAAACAGCACTGGGGGCGTCCCCCAATGCTGCGAGAGAACTTTCCAGCGCCGCCTCCATCTTCTTCTGGAACGTCCTCTTCATGCATCTTCTTCCGCCACTGGGGTTACACTTGTACGCCTGTGCAGTCGGCTCTGTCATCGGGCTGCAGGCAGAGCCGAATGCACATGCCGGGGGCCATGGTTTTGTGGCCACTTACGCAAGCATGCGCAGTACGATCTGTACTCCGTTGAACTACAGGAGCGTGCTCGCGTAAGCGGCCACAATTACAATGTCTACCAGGTTTCTCTGAAAATAGGACAGGGTCTTATATTATTTTTTTTTCTCCGAAAAAAAGGCTAGGGCTTATTTTCGGGGTAGATCTTAATTTTTCCCATAAACAACAATCACATATTTGATCACTTTTTATTCCAATTTTTACAGAAACATCACAGCAAAAAAACAGCAGTTTGACACATTTGATTTTTTTTTCCTCCACTATGGCATTCACTCTATTGCAGTCTATGGAAGATTTACTACATTACTATTCTCAATAGTACTATTCCAAAAACAGACCTGGGAACCTTCATAAGGCTCCCAGCTGTCAAAGGAACAGGTTCTGTGATCTCACTGCCTGGGAGCCGACCTGCAATGAAAAAGGGTACAAGGTACAGAAGACAGTAAGGGGACAGTGGGAACACTTTGGGGAAGGTGGTCAGACTCAGCAATGTCCGCAATCAGAGTGTACTCACTCCAGGTCTCCGCTGTACATTACAGTGGAGACCTGATACAGTAGCTAAGGTAGCTGCTCTGTATCAGAGTGGTTGCCATCTTTAAGGACCTGCTGTAATTGCACGGCAGATGTCGGGAAGGGGTTAAACAGCTTATTTTTGGAATAGAACATATTTTAAGCCTACTCCAAAAATTGGGAAAATCTAGCTATGGCTTATTTTTGGAGAAACACGGTATACTTGAACCTTACCATTTGTAAAGTGCTGTGGAATGAGTAGGCCCAATATAAATAAAATGTATTGTTATTATTATTATTATTTATACATATAAATCACATCACCTCTTGAGTACACACAGGTGGATTCTATTTCTCATCATCAGTCATTTAGGACTACATTGGATCATTCAGAGATCCTCACTGAACTGAATGCAGTGAGTTTGCTGCACTGAAAGTAAAGGGGCTGAATAATATTGCACGCACCAGTGTTGTTGTTTTATTTTTTTAAAAAAGTTTAAAATATCCAATAAATTTCGTTCCACTTCACAATTGTGTCCTACCTGTTGTTGATTCTTCCCCCCAAAATTTAAATTTTAGATCTTTATATTTGAAGCCTGAAATGTGGCAAAAAGTTGAAAAGTTCAAGGGGGCCAAATACTTTCGCAAGGCACTGTATACGAATGGGGTTGTTTTGGCAGCAAGCAGATAGATTTATGCTTAAACGGGTATTATTAAAGATTTTTCAATAAAATACAAAACGAGCAAAAAGAAATAAGTCGAGCAACAATGAAGCACTATAGAAAACAGCGGGCTGGGAGGCCAAAAAGACCCCCCTCCGCACAAACCAAATACAGCCCAACAAAAAGAAAAAAAAAGGGAATAAGGAGTAGACAAGAAACAGACAAACAAACACAAAACAAAAACAAAGAAACCACAAGCAAGACGAAAGAAGCAAGAAGGAAAAAGGAGAAGAAAACAGACGGCCATGTTATACTCATGCAAAGGCAGTAGAGAAGGCAGACGATTCCTGGAACAGGACCCATGGACGCCATCGAAGTTCAAACTTGGAATAAGCGGGAGAGTCCTCCGCCACCAAGGTCTCCATCCGCTGGATAAGAAGGAACTCCTGGAGGAACTCAAGTAGGGAGGGAGGGGTGGGGCTGCGCCAATGTCTTGGAATAACAGCCCTAGCGGCCATAAGAAAGTGCCCCAGGAGGTCCTTCTTAATCTCCGACAGCCTGCCAGGGATGACCGACAGAAGTGCCAGCTGGGGAGAAACAGCCACCGAGCGCCCACTGACCCTGGAATACAAAGAAAACACCGCGTCCCAGAAGGGGCACAGAACGTCACAATCCCACCAAATGTGCGGCATAGTGCCCCTAGCGGAGCCACAGCGCCAACATAAGTCTGAAACAGCAGGAAAAATCCTATGAAGAAGCACTGGACACCTGTACCACCGGGACAAAATCTTATAATTTCTCTCCTGAGCACTACACGGGAGGGCTATCTTGTGGGAAAGCAGGAAGGACCGGTCCCAATCCGCAGATGACAGACCCACAGGAAGATCGGCATTCCAGGCAGCAACATAAGGAGGGAATTCCGCAGCGACATCCGAAAGGAGGACATCATACAATAGCGAAAGAGCACGAGGGGGGAGGGGGAGGGGTCTGTCGCCCGATATAAGATTCTAAAGCTAAGAATGGAGAAGAGAGGCGAGAAGCGAGCGAGAGCAGATAGATTTATGCAAACCCCATTCATAAGAATGGAAGAGTCACAGTCATTTCTGCAATAAATCTACCTCCTATGAATTCATTCGTAGCTACTAGCTATGTCTTAGTAGTCTTTTTTTTCTCCCAAATTCAGCATTCACTGTTAGAGATGAATCTCATAATTCCGGATTGAGATTGTGAGGTTGGATGGTCAACATTAGTAATTTCCTAGAATGACACCAACCTAAGTACAATATTGACCAGTACAATTATACAAAGGATTTACAATGTCTATGTGATGTGGCCGTATCTCTATACAATGCACACAGTGCCAGGGACCCTTCCTCACCCAATCCAATCAGTGAGGGCCTGTTCCCGCATTGTTCCTGAATGTTTGGTTTAATTGGGATAAATAGAGGGTTTGAGGGTTTTGGATGTGTAGTCACAGTAGGGAAAGGCTTTGATGGGCTGAATCTATAATCAGTGTGATGGTCTTACAATAGGTAGTAAAGACAAAAGACAATTGTGCTGCTGGTCTCTATTTGGATTTAGTGTTTGTCTTGTTACTTAATTTAGAAGCATTTCTGAACATTCAGGTCAGACTGCCGGAAGTGGAAATAGTAATGAAAGTTCTGGAAATACTCATTTACACTACATTTTGTGCTTCTGGCTCTGGTCTTCATAACTGCATCAGAAATACTGGAGAATCCAGGAGAAAGCAGGAAGGACAGTATTTTTATGTATTTACTGCTGCTGAATCAGAATAGAGTTGGATTATCAGATTTTCCAGAATATTATGCATAAGTGTTAGCACAGAAAAAAAAAAAACATTGGGGGAAATTTATAAAACCCTGAACTTCAGAGTTCTGGAGAAAAAAGATGGAGTTTTGCAACGTTTTGAGTTTATTTGCAAAGACAAATTTTGAGACCTTTTGCGTTTTTATGTCAGTCATTCCACTTTTGAAATATGAGTGAGAGTGTGGGTGCCGTTTGGCTGTCTAGTGGTCTTTAGATCACAATAATTAAATGTGTATTTTTTTTAAAATGGACCAAAACGTTTTGTACTCTGACTCCAGAAAGGTGATGGTGTAGAAATTGGTGTAAATATGTATCAAATTTATCAATGTGTGATTTTTTTTATAAATTTGAAGACTGGTGCTTTGTGTATTAATCCCGTAGTGCACTGATGTGGGATGCTCCAGAATTATTAAGAGGTTCAGAGCTCTTAATAATTCAGGCACACTGTAGAAATTCCCATGTGCCAGGATTGAAACCTATGCCAGCTTTTACAACAAGTTTACTGTTTTTGGTTGGATCTTAGACTTGGTTCCCAAGAAAACAGTTTCTTCCCCAAAATCAGTGGCAGATCCCTTCCTGATTATGAATTGTATTATGTGGGAAGCAGAGGTTGGATGCTGAAAGAAGAAGCATCTTGCATGATCTTGCTGTGGATACCGTGACATCGTGGGCCAAGGGGCAGAAAAAAAACAGAGGTAACAAGATTTTAGCAACGGACACTAGCTGGTCCGTCTGAAATATCGCACGGCGATAAATGCAGATGTATTTTGGCAAAATACACGTGTAAAAATCAGACTCCCATTGACTTCAATGACATTTTTTTACACGTGTAAAAAGAGCACGTCAAAATTCACATCAAAATACACGTGTAAAATGTCATTGAAGTCAATGGGAGTTTTATTTTCATACATGTATTTTTTACACATGTATTTTGCCAAAATACACGCGCGTTTACTCCGTGTGAACAGGCCCTTAGGATGTAAGGACCCTTTAATTCCTCCACCTGAGGTTATATACTCCTCTCACAGGGCACTGCCCAGGCATCAGTCGCATATAAGTAGTAGGTACAGAATGTGTATGTGCTAAGTACAGCACACACAATGTTCTTGTACTGTATATCCCAACTGGTCATTCCTGTTTTGCTATGCCTGCTCTTCCAGAGACACCTGGTTATGTAAGTGACACCTGAGGAGTCAAAAATTCCAGGCATATGAATGGCTCAGTGGCCTATGAAAGGTATGTATTTACATTATTATTCGGTCCATCCAAATATGTCACAAATCAAAAGTTTCCAGCATACGCTCAGCCTTTCCTGTGTGTGGTGGAACGTGAAAACCTGACTACACCCTGCTGTGGAACGACGAAAATTCTGACTATTTCACTGAAGAACTTCACAGCTTATCTTGTATCAATAAAGCAGATAAGATGTCGACCTCTATGGCCAAGAGGCTCTATACAGAACAGAGTGTCTATGATTCTTGATGACAACACTGCCACAATTATCAAAGCCATAAATACCATCTTTACATGTCTCTCCCCACCCCCACCCACATTATTAACCACCACAAACATGAGCGCCCATACTAGGCTGCTGTCATCGTTGGAGAGTGCCTGAGTATGTTGCACTTGTTAGCGCTTAAGCATCACCAGGTCTCTGAATGATCACCGACACCTTATCTTTTGAGTCTCAACTGTGCTACAGACAGAAGAAGGCATACATGGACATATAATACTTTAATACATATTCTCTATTCACAGGAAGAGGGTTCATAATCTGATTGGTGCGGTTCTGAAAAGAGTGGCAGGAGACACAGATGATGTCTATTCATTATCTGACTCTACCAGAGATAGCCAAATATAAAAAAACAAAACTTGAAAGTCTTTAGGAGATGATACCTTTTTTAATGGCTAACTCATAATGATGACAGAATATAACGTTTCGAAGCTCTCGGCTTCTTCTTCAGATATAACTAAAAACCATTTCTGAAGGCTGCATATTTATGTACAACAGGACACATAGGGATAGAATTTTAGGAGGGAGGGGGAAAGGGGGAAGAGGCTTATTGGTATGTGAATGTAAACAAATCCACAGTTCCCAGTTCTTATCAGTTCAGAGTGTCTTTATGGCTTTATGTGCCAGTCTCATACATGGTATGGGAGTTATTCTCCTGTATGGAGCTCACCACGGACAGTATCCTTCTGTCGTCCATCATCTGTACTGGGTGTAGGGGGCTCCCCAGGACAGAGCTGGCCCTTCTAATCAGCTTATTTAAAGGGGCTCTATCACTGGGAAAAGTCATTTTTATCTAAACACATTCTTGCATAGGCTTTAGAAATGCTATTTCACACCTACCTATAGTATGTAAATTGCCTCAGTGGTGTCTGAATAAGTCCGTTTTTATTCATATGCTAATGAGCTTCCAGCCAGCACAGGAAGTTCCCAGCAGCCTCCTCTCTCCTATTATCTTCTATGTGTGTGAAGCAAACAGGAAGCTGAGTCAGCAGCAGCAGCAGTCTCCCATAGAAAACAATAGGAGAGGTGTGCACGATCTATCCTGCACCAGTCTAATTAGCATATGGATAAAAACGGACTTATTCAGAGACCACTGAGGCAATCTACATACTATAGGTAGGTGTGAAATAGACTTTCTAAAGGCTATGCAAAGGTGTGATTAGTTAAAAATGACTTTTCCTAGTGATAGAGACCCTTTAAGGCTAGGTTAGGGAGCGTTCACACTACCGTCGGTGTCCGACAGCTAGTGTCCGCTGCTAATGTCCGTTCAAAATCTTGCGCGGACATTAGCATCGGACACTAGCTGTGTCCGTGACATTTTGTTTTGATTTAAATGGACATCGGGTGCGTTCTTTTACAGTCCGTGTCTGTCCTTAACTGTCCGTTCCCAAAGATGTCCGACTTTTCAAGCGGACAGAAAAAACCTACATGTCGGGTTTTGCTGTCCGCTTGAAAAGTCTTTCACCCTTACACCATATATACCCTATTAATCCTATTAATATTATAAAGGTGAATGTTTGTGAATTTGTGGGTTTGTGTGTTTGGATGTTCGGATGTTTGTTCCTCAATCACAGCCAAATGGCTGAATGGATTTGGGGGAAATTTCACACACACCTACATATTTCCCACGAAAGTGCAATAGGCTACTTTAAATGTGGGTCACTCACCCCAAATCGCCACCGTCACCCTCCAAACACCCCTCCGGGCTCGTCTGTAGAAACTGGCATTCTACCAGCGCTGCTCTGTCCACGCTCCTCCTATTGGTGCATGGCAGGCTGTGGGCAGGCTATAGAGCCAGAACTGCGGCACCATAGGTTGGGGGCTCAATGTGGGCGTGCCGATTCACCAGGGACACAGTGAGGAAGATGTTCCGGGGGGGGTGGGGTGCCCCAGGGGGGAGGTGTCCCCAGGTCCCCAGCTTCAGTTTCCCCCCTACATCGGCCCCTGTGTAGTAGCTCTCACCTTTGGCTCTCTCCTCCGCTCCACACACTCTCCTCCGCTCTTGTCTGTGTCCTGTATGAAGCACAGCGAGCTCCGGCGTCAGGTTGCTAAGATGCCGGGCCTGCTCTGCTACATAAACGCCACAGGGAGCAGCACAAGAAGTGTGTGCAGGCAGCCAGTAGACACAGGAGCAGAGGAGAGAGACAAAGGTGAGAGCTACTACATGGGGGCCGATGTAAGGGGTGGGGGCAGGGATGGGGGAACATGAGACTGGGGGGCAGAGATGGGGGGGGAAGACATTGGGGTCACATGAAATGAACTAGGGGCAGAGAAGGAGGGACATGAAGCTGGGGGCAGAGATGGGGGTGAAGAAACTGGGAGCAGAGATGGGGGGGACAAGATACTGGGGGCAGAGATTGGGGGGGACAAGATACTGGGGAAAGAGATTGGGGGGACAAGATACTGGGGGCAGAGATGGGGGGACAAGATACTGGGGGCAGAGCTGGGGGGGAACATGAATTTGAGGGAAGAGATGGGGGGACATGAATCTGGGGGCAGAGATGGGGGACATGAATCTGGGGGCAGAGATGGGGGACATGAAGCTGGGGGAAGAGATGGGGGGGAAGATACTGGGGGCAGAGATAGGGGGGACTACATACTGGGGGAAGAGATGGGGGACAACATACTGGGGGCCGAGATGGGGGGGACAATATAGAGGGGGACAAGATACTGAGGGCAGGCTCGCTCTGGACACAAGTAGAGGGGTGTTGGGGCCCACGGCCCGCGCTGCAGGTGGTTTGCGCAGGCATCAGGGGGCCGACGACGAAGTCACGGGTTATAGCTAATATATATAATATAGGTAAATGTTACAATATGTATGTGTATATATATATATATATATATATATATATATAAACAATCCGGTCTGTCAGCAACTTGTGTGGAAAATGTGCTTTTATTGGAAAAATCAGTACACCACATATCGGTCCACACTCGGACTTTTCTCAAGTGCTTCCCTCCGAAGCGCTACTGCGCAGGCTCACTCTCCATTTTACTTAATGGCAGTTCGCGAGTGAGCCTGCGCAGTAGCGCTCCGGAGGGAAGTGCTACTACGCAGGTGCGGGATTTGAAGACAAGAAGACGGAAGAAGACACGGAACCAGAGGGCGTTACTACAAGAAGACAGAAGTGGCAGGCGTGCCCGAAGATGACGTTGCATCGTGCATCCCCTCCCATGGTGCATATATGTTTTAATGCTTTTATTTAAAAATGGTACGGGGGTTTAATATAACATTTACGGTGCCTGAATAGCCTTTTTAAAGGCTTCATGCATATGTGGGGCTCTATTAGCATAATTTTGCTGACAGAGCCCCTTTAATAATTGTAATTAATAATTGTTCATGGGTGTCCACAATGGGGCATAAAACTGTGTGCAAGGCCACTATGGGGCATCACAATGTGTACAGGGGCCACTATGGGGCACAATAGTGTGTGCAGGAATGTGGGGGGATTTGGTCGGTCAGGTTCTTGATGTTGGTCGGGGGAGGGGGACTATGTCAAAATTTCACCACGGGGCCCCGCCATTCCTAGTTACGCCACTGATACAAGTAAATGTCACTATATTGGTGGTGTTTTGTTCTTCTGTGTAGTTAGTTGTCACTATAAGGGGACGGATCTTCTATACAGGTAGATATCAGAATAGGTGGGAACAGATATTATCTATACAAGAGTGTCGTACGTCACACATGGAGCACCCCTCCAGTAAATACACTGCTGTCACATTTGTTGTTGTTTCCATGGCAGCCGGCCTATGTGACGCCATCACGTAACGCAGCGCTCCTTTCCAGGTGTCCTGCTCGCTGTCTGGTGGGTGTGGTTTATGAACAGGGTAGTGGGCGGGGAGATGACGTAGACGGCCGTGAGGCGGGGCAGTGACGTAGGCGGCCCCGGTCTCCGTGTCACACGGGAATACCTTCCAGGCGCAAGGTGGACGACGAGGCGAGAGGAAATAGCGCTCAGAGCGGCAACATGAACCGGAGCCATCGGACTGCGGGCACCAGCAGCAGGTCCCTGGGCACCGTGGAGGTGAAGAGCAAGGTACATGCCTTAGGAGGAGGATATATGTTAGGGACACCTGCTGGAGAAAAGGAGGGGGCCTGATGGGGCACTGGCGGGGGGGAAAGAGATGCATAGAGGAGGGTAACATGGAGGGGGCACCTGCTGTGGAAGTGGAGTGGATACATAGGGACACCTGCTGGGGGGGACGGGGGACATGGTGGGGACACCTGCCAGATGAAGTGGGGGACAAGGTACCTTAAAGGGGCTTGAAGGCCCCCTGCCTGGTTATGTACAGTGGGAGCTTCTTGCTGAGGACTTACGGTGCGCACACCTGAAGTGTAGGAAAGAGACTATGACAGTCACCTGCTAGAAGCAGAAGGTTCCGGATTGTGGCCACCGCCTAGTATTACTTACCAGGGATGGGGGCACCTGCTATATAGTAAGAGAATGGCAGCACCTATGTTAGGAGGGCGAGCAGTGCCCAGTGGGACAGACAGGTAAGTGATATGGGGCTCTTATCAGGAGAGAAGCTTCTGGCATCTGCCTGGAGAGAGAGGGGTTCCCAGGGACATTATTTGAGTCTTGGGTACAGTTGTCTGGGTATGGGATGGGGCTGGAACTTCCTCTGACCAATGTATGCTGTTGGCTGTACAGTGTGCTCATGTTCTGTGTGTACTCCCAACTCTATAGGTTTATATAATATAGTATATCTTGTTATTATAAGTACTTATTATGTAATGTCAGGCTCTAGGTGTGTGGTTTGTGAGTGCTAAATATAGAATTAGTAGAAGCGGTGCTAGGAATGTGCAGGTAGAAAGTTGCCTTCTGCTTACGTAATAGGGGCGAGAACTGCCATAGACACAATGTCCGGATCGGTGCCGTGAGATACTGACGTCACTTCGCTCTTCCTACTGTACACAGCTGTAAGGTGCAGATCAGGTGATCTGTAAATATATCTCATACTGGAGCAGGTTTATATTGACCATTCCTTTCAGTGAGTGCCCTTTAAGGAGCCTCTTTACCTAAAGTTACGAAACCTCAAGTTAATTCTTGAGTGTGAAGTCATCCTCTTCTGTCATACTTCCTAGAACCAGAGATCAGTAACCTTTTGCATTCCTGCTGCGGTAGAACTACAGCGCCCAGATTGCCCAAGTTCTATGCGTCTGTGGGTAGCCTCAAGAAGAGCAGAGCAAGTCGGTATGCTGGGAGTTGTAGTTTCACAGCAGCTGGAGTGCTGAAGGTTAGCTACCTTCTAGACATAGCTGTATATGATGGGGAACCCACAATTGGGTTCTGAACAGCAATGCATCTACTTGTTCATTGGTACACAAGTGTATATAACTAGGCAGGTTTGCTTTTCAGTAGCTTTGGAAGGAAGACATCCCAAGTCAGTTGTATGAGACCAGTTTTGTTACTACCCATCATTTTAGAGTCAGATCTGTTTATTATTATTATTTATTTATATAGTACCATTAATTCCATGGTGCTTTACATTTGGGGGTTACATAAAATACACAGAATATACAGGTAGATATAATACTAACAATGACTGACTGGCACAGTGGGGTAGAGGGCCCTGCCCGCGAGGGCTTACAATCTATGAATCTGTTTGACTATGCTCCAAGGCATTTCCAAATGTTTCTTTGCATAACTAAGCAGATTTGCCATTGAGGAGTCTTGAAAATCTTGACTGTTCATATTCATGGAGCTTGTACTGGCATCCATATCATATTAGTTGTCATCAAGTACAGTGGGAGTCCTAAACGGCTACTCTACCTTCTTATGCCATGGTGTACGGGTGGAAATATATCCTTATATAGATAGGCAGGTTTAGTCTTCAGCAGGCTTGAAAAAGTTTTCAGATCACATCTGTGTTAACCAATGTGGCCCCACAGTTGTATCCAACTTTCCGTAAATGATTACTCTGCTTAATTTGCTCTGATAATGAGCATAAAATCACTATATGAATTTGCAGATATTCCTTCGAGGAGCCTGGGAAAGCTGGATAATTACATTTGTGGAAGCCATATTGTTTGTAACCCAGCTTTTCCAGGAACAATAGATATAGTAAAGAGCTTTCGAAGAGCAACTATTAGAGATGCCAAGATTTTGGCGAATTTTTTTATTTTTTGTACGTAAGGAAGATCCTTGTTAGCACTTGGTTTCTGTGGGATATGCCTTGTATAAAGTGGCCGCAGAGGCCTCTCTTAGGTAGCGTTCTGTGGTCGGGGTTATAATTAGTGTCTGGCGTCTTGCTAGGTCCTGACCTGGTGACGTCACCTCCTGCACAGGTCTTAATCCAGTAGAGCAAGGCCCTGGACTTAACTAGCCGTGAGCGTATTGAACTGTGCATAAGGTCAGTGGGCAGAGCATCAACCCTAGATCTACAGCAGAATGCTGGGTGAACTTCTCTTTGACTTTGCACTAGTTATATCTGTTCTGCATGTGCTCATTATTTATGTGCATAGTTTCTTTCTTTTTTTTTTTTGGGGGGGGGGGGCGGATCATGCTATGAAAGCTCTGACAGGGAATGAACAGTGACTGCCAATCAAGTGCATACCTCTCTTAGCGTCCACTGTTTGGGGTCCTGGTTCTTTTTGGCACGATTCCATGTTTGCTATAACATGCATGTGTAAATCTGCCTATGGTGCTTCCTCCTTACAGTCACAGCGATGTTAAGGGAGTTATCCAGCTTTTAAAAAGAAAAAAAAAATCTGAAACCAGCTGCAAATGCGATGAAATAAAGAAAAAAAAAAATCACTGCCTACCCTCTGTCCCTTTTTACATGCCCTACCACTGATATAATGGGTGACATCACTGAGCCATGGTGCCAGGGTGGCCTTTATTTGGCTGCAGGGGTCACATGCTGCCCATAGTAAGGACTGTCAGAGAGCAGTTTTCTATTTTCAGATAGGGCATGCACCAGCAGGGATCTCATTTTCAATTCATCCTTGTCTGTATATACTTTTTTGCTGGCAGACGTCTACCCTGTGCACCCACTGCTATTAGCCCCAATCCTTGCGATCTCCTCCACCATCAATTCCATATTCAGCTACCTTTGACTGTATGCAGGTCAGTAGCAGCAGCAGTATGGAGAATGACTCTGGGTGAAAGTCTCCCTTGTGATCATGTGACAGTTTTCCGCAAACTTCTTTATCTTGAGTATTTACACGTGTCTACTAACAATTTCTATTCGTTTGTAACCTTTGATATTTCGCGTTTATTGTTCAGCTTGCAGGTCGCAAATAACTGGTTTCCTGGAAAATGTCTACAATGCAATAGAAGTATTCTAATCTAGTATTAAGGGAGGGGGGGGGGGCAGTTTTATGACTATAAAAATCATTAAATTAAAAAGTTCTGCAATATGAATGTTCGTCCAGAGCTGGAATTCACCATAGAGCTTATAGTTTTCACAACTATGGTTATACTATGATGTATGGAAAAAGCCTGCAGCCCTGACATTTTATGTAACCATCCCTCAGAGGTAGTGGGTTATAAGATAAAAATAACTCTCAGAATGTGTGAGTGGAGATCTCACAAAGGAGAATAACAAACACCATCTATTAAAACTTTTTAGTTTAGGGTGATTGAAGACGGCATGAGCTTGTGAGTTAATTGCCCCTCCCCCACAACTATGCCCTGTCCGTGTAGTAGTGGCTGCAGTGACTGCAGTGTAACACCTGCAGTTTCCCATGCACCACATACCTCTGCACTATATCACTAGATTTTTCCGCTGGTGGACTGGGGACAGTTTTGACTTGTATAACAGGAATATGCTGCTGCTCCCATCCCATTTAGAGAATGACAGGATTCTGTCTGACTGCATGTACTGTGATTGTCTTCTGACCCCCCAGGCCATGGGAAGAGTGTACTTTAATTAAACAAGTCTCTGTGTAAAGATAAACAGATTATGCTTCATGCCATCGTGTCTCCTGTGACAGTATAAAGCATGCACAGTCACGAGTACATACAGGTATACATACTCACAAGTACATTTATAGGTATGCACAGCCATGTCAGCGGCTGCACAGTCTGTAAGAAACTGCTATTTTTACAGCTATTCATGGTTTCACACTATATTATTGGACACTAACTGACGTTAATGTGGCCATTTTTTTAATTGATCCATTTAATTCAGTTTGTGTCTAATTTTATAACTTTCTGAACATGCGTAGAAAAAAAGTACAATAATAACTGACCGTATAGCGGACGCCCGTCCATTACTGTCTGTTAGCCATAGACATTAATGTTAATAAATAAATAATGGACACTTGACGTCCATCATAAAACAGTTATGGTTTTTGTGAGATTTTTTTGTTTTAGGCTTATAACTAACTGGCATTTTTACTTTTCCAAGATTCTCTTTTTTTTTTTTTTTTTTGTTTCCAACCAAAGAGAATCTTGTTCGATACCTTTAAGACACCTGTAGTTTGCGGCACATTTCCATGTGATCTTATCATCCAGCAGTTAATAGAAAACTAAAGATTTCACCTTACACATCACCGGAACTTGAAACAAGGATTTTCTACATTACATTAACACATGTCCGCATGCTATTAAATAGCCTGTATATATTGATAAGAGCTGAAGGGGTTAATATGTGTTTGCAAGCCACATACCTGCAATACTGAGTGTTCACCTGATGATCATAACTAGGTATTTGCCTTAAGCCTCACTGTATGTGCATTTGGTGTTTATCTGCCTGACTCAGGAGCTCGGTATTGTCCTTCCTAGAACAGGCAGAATGTGTGCGCTGACCTCTTAGTCACACATAGGTGTGTCTGATCCAAGTGAAACAAGGTATCTGGACGTGCAGCTGACGACAAACCTGGGGGAGTCTCATGCAAAACAAAGGGTTTGTAACATTTCCAGAAAAACAGAAAGACTGAGTCAACAAGCTCGGTGGCCCAGACAATCTGATTGGAGCTGATCATAAACCACGTGGCCGTAGATTGTAAATCCTCTCTGCACCTCTGCCTAGAGTTCTCAATAAACTGTTCATCCCCTTTTCCTGTTACTCAGTACTACAGCTATCACTATCCAGTACCTCCTAGATCAGCCATACAATGAGCGAAGACAGTTACCGTAAATGTCCTTCATTTTCTAGAAAGCTGGGTGACACTAGCCAGTTACTTTTACAATGGGGATATTGATAGTCGACCACTACTTTGTTAGCAGACTTGGGTGGGTGTAGGTCAAATGGGGCTGATAGCTCTCATTTTCTTGGTTTTAGGGAGAAATGCTTTTGCTGTGCTTGTCTTCAGTTTCTCTAGACCCATGAGAATAGGGCCGCACTATAGGTAGGGTCATTTGAGTGATATCAAAGGAATATTAGTGTGCTGATGCACTCACCTATTAGATGCTTGCTAATGTCCCAATCGATGTAGATGAGGATGATGCCCAGTACTGAGGGTAATACTATGTTGTTCTTCTGTCAAGTACTCCAATCCCAGGAAAGATGGGTGAATGCCAGGGTGTTCCAGAATGTTAACCTGAAGCCATATATTTATATTACAGAACAGGTACCATTCTGATAGGGTCAGCATTCAGCCATCTTTTCTGGGATCAGAGCAGCTTGGCGCCGCACATAGTACTGAGTGAGTCTGACTTGAGGTCAGCTGATTATCGCCCTCCTCCTCCCGTATCGTATTAAACCCATGACAATTCATATGGCTTTCTGCTGTAGGTGCTTGGCAGCCCACCATTGGCTTAGCCCTACAGTGTTATTGAATGGTATGCACTGAAGTCGCGACATGTTTACTGTCATTTTTATTACATTTACTGTTTGTTTTAAAAAATATTTTTTTCCATCTTCACAGTTTGGTGCAGAATTCCGACGATTTGCATTGGAAAGGTCTAAGCCAGGGAAATTTGAAGAGTTTTATGGATTACTTCAACATGTGCATAAAATTCCCAATGTGGATGTGTTGGTGGGATATGCAGATATCCATGGAGACCTGCTGCCCATTAACAACGATGACAATTACCATAAAGCAATAACCACAGCCAATCCCTTACTCCGGATATTTCTACAGAGAAAAGGTAACGTCTTATTTATACCTCAGCCATTGCATTATCTGTTTACTGAACCATAACCAGAAAGGGTCCCCTCCTCCACCTGCTTCTGTCTAAATCCACCCGGACACTGGTTGTGAAATAGGGAACACACATCTGCATCAGGTAGTTGTACAGAGCTTTGTGTAAAGGCAACACTTCCTAGAATGCAAATCACTAGAGCGATCAGGGAATATCGAGAGATTTCAGCTGTAAGGTTGCAGAATTGTGTCTGTAGCTCTGGGGTACAATATATGGTATTCTAATGTGACTGTAAATAGTAAATGTGTGAGAATGAGAATTCTAAAGACATGTAATATTAACTTTCTTTTGTAGCTATTGAAATTGCATTAATGGCAGTGCTTTTATTTTGTCTACATTGATCAGATTCCCTCTTGTAACTGCACATATCCAGGTAAAGGGAAGTGATAGCACAATATAAGGAAACTATTATTAGTTAATACTGCTTTCATCTCAGAAGTTTGCATTTATATTCTGTGTGAATACATTGGTAACACTCAGAACTGTAAGGGTTTGTTCACACTTGTGCTCAGTGTCCGGTTTGTCCTCTCCGCAGGAAAACAGTTTTGTTTTGTTTTTTTTAGTCGGACATGCAGGACTTTGTATCCAGCTTAAAAAACACAGTTTCCCTGCGGACACCAGCGGTAATTTTTACAAACCCATTCAAGCGAATGGGTTTTAAAGCTGCCCGCCAGGTTTCCTTCCCCTTTCCAGTTTTGCCAGGGCTGAAGACTGAAACCCGGCGGAATGCACACACCGAACACCGATTCACATTTAAAGACTACTGTTAAATATCCATTAACGAATAATAACTGATGTTATCGCGTCTGTTTTTTTTTTTAAACTGATCCGTTTAGTGGTCAGGTAAAAAAAAAAAACGGACACATTATCCTCGGTTACGCTAGGTTCACACCTGCGTTCAGCCTTCCGTTCTGTGCTTTCCGTTTTCTGCATGCCAGAAGACGCAAAGCACAGACCGGGTCCGGCCGTGAGCGGCGGTGAGCGTTTTATGCTCTCTGCCGCGAAACCGGATTTTTTAATGCGGACACAGAGTACTGCATGTCCAACTCTGTATCCGGATTAAAAAACCCGGTTTCGCGGCGGAGAGCGCAAAACGCTCACCGCCGGACAGCTTTCTCACCCATTCAGATGAATGGGTGAGAGACTCCTGCAGGTTTCCGTCTCCTGCTCTGTTTTATGCAGGAAACGGAAACCTGCATTACGGAGAGGACAACGCAGATGTGAACGAGCCCTTAGTGTCTGTTTTTATACTGTCAGGTTTTTTTTTCTGCTTTCTGAGGATGCACAGAAAAAACACCCATCTGTGTGTTCTGCATGTCAGATTTTTTTTGTCTGCAAAAAAAAAAATCAATGGAAATTTTAACGGATTTGTGACAGTTCTGCTATTGTCCATTGCTAAAATCTTATAACGGACGATAGCAATCGACACTAATGAGGGTCACCAGCGATAATGTGAATGACACTTTAGCCTAGTTGCAGACTGTGTACACTCACCGGCCACTTTATTAGGTACACCTGTCCAACTGCTCGTTAACACTTAATTTCTAATCAGCCAATCACATGGCGGCAACTCAGTGCATTTAGGCATGTAGACATGGTCAAGACAATCTCCTGCAGTTCAAACCGAGCATCAGTATGGGGAAGAAAGGTGATTTGAGTGCCTTTGAACGTGGCATGGTTGTTGGTGCCAGAAGGGCTGGTCTGAGTATTTCAGAAACTGCTGATCTACTGGGATTTTCACGCACCACCATCTCTAGGGTTTACAGAGAATGGTCCGAAAAAGAAAAAACATCCAGTGAGCGGCAGTTCTGTGGGCGGAAATGCGTTGTTGATGCCAGAGGTCAGAGGAGAATGGCCAGACTGGTTCGAGCTGATAGAAAGGCAACAGTGACTCAAATAGCCACCCGTTACAACCAAGGTAGCCAGAAGAGCATCTCTGAACGCACAGTACGTCGAACTTTGAGGCAGATGGGCTACAGCAGCAGAAGACCACACCGGATGCCACTCCTTTCAGCTAAGAACAGGAAACTGAGGCTACAATTTGCACAAGCTCATCAAAATTGGACAATTGAAGATTGGAAAAACGTTGCCTGGTCTGATGAGTCTCGATTTCTGCTGCGACATTCGGATGGTAGGGTCAGAATTTGGCGTCAACAACATGAAAGCATGGATCCATCCTGCCTTGTATCAACGGTTCAGGCTGGTGGTGGTGGTGTCATGGTGTGGGGAATATTTTCTTGGCACTCTTTGGGCCCCTTGGTACCAATTGAGCATCGTTGCAACGCCAAAGCCTACCTGAGTATTGTTGCTGACCATGTCCATCCCTTTATGACCACAATGTACCCAACATCTGATGGCTACTTTCAGCAGGATAATGCGCCATGTCATAAAGCTGGAATCATCTCAGACTGGTTTCTTGAACATGACAATGAGTTCACTGTACTCCAATGGCCTCCACAGTCACCAGATCTCAATCCAATAGAGCATCTTTGGGATGTGGTGGAACGGGAGATTCGCATCATGGATGTGCAGCCGACAAATCTGCGGCAACTGTGTGATGCCATCATGTCAATATGGACCAAAATCTCTGAGGAATGCTTCCAGCACCTTGTTGAATCTATGCCACGAAGAATTGAGGCAGTTCTGAAGGCAAAAGGGGGTCCAACCCATTACTAGCATGGTGTACCTAATAAAGTGGCCGGTGAGTGTATATTTTGCGGTCAACAAAAAAGTATTCGGAGTTCAGTTTTTGCGGTCCGTGTGTTTTCAGCATCAGTGCCGTATGTCTGCAAAACAGACAGTATTACTTGAGTGTGTCATCTGTTTTTGCGGCTGCACAAATATGGGTGACACACTGAAACAAAAACAAACAAAAAAACAATTCTGTTGGTAGCTAGGTAATGGTTCTGCAAATATGGATGACACTCTGAGTACATCCATGTGCCGCATATGGGTTTTAGTCTCCCATAGGCTTCTATGAGTCTTTGCCGCAAACACTGAACAGAATAGCACCTGCTCTATATTTTGCGGCGCAGACTCCCGGCCCACACACTGATTTGTAGAAATCATTGTCATGTGCGTGTGTCCTCCATAGAAATGTATGAGTCAGAGTGCTGTCCGGGAAAAACATGGATAGGACACTGAAAAATCACATGGTCGTCTTCAAGGTTTTCAGTTATGTTGCTGTTTGCAAAGCAGTAATCTGGCGCTGTGGTATTTTGTGCACTGGACCCTACTGAAACTGTTTTCACTTCTCCACAGAAAATATTTTAGTAACTTTTTTTTTTTTTCATTTAATTTTGTTCCTTTGGTAGAAAAAAACACCTCCCACATGTGTGTCCTGCCGAGCTCAGCATTTCCTTGTGCTTTTGTGATGTGCAGACATTAGTTACTTTGTATTTTTTCTAATGTTCTCCTTGTGTCGGGGTTTTTCTGGTACATTAATTTTTCTTTGTGTTTACTTATGGCTCAGGTCAGCAGCCTCAGATTTAAAGGAAAAATTTTTTGGGTTAATATTTTTTTCAGCAATGAGAATACACAGGACTCCACTTACATGCAGTCGATCAGTCAGTCAGCTTATTTAGCTATCAAGGCTGCCTTGTCATTCAGGTTTTAGAAGAGTCTGGGGGGCAGCCCCTCTTGGAAATTAAAATGGCAGCCTTATTGTACCTAACTGTCCCATAAGCTAAGAAACTGAACCACTTCATTCCTGTCTCTGGGAGCCAATGTTGTTGCATCACAACCATGAATAGTAGATATGCTGTGATACAATGAGCGATACATATACAGATACCACTGAGTCACGTGACTTGCTGTCATTTGCTCGGTTTCTGTCTCTTGTTCCTGGGAACCACTGCCGTATAATGGGCTGATTATATTAAAGTATTGCATTTGGCTGTTTCTTTACACGACAGGTTCCAGATCCAATATGGTTTATGCCTGGGGGTAATTTCTCAAGATTGGTGCTGCCAGGATGAGACATCTTCAGTTTTTTTTTGTGTAGATTACGGGCCCCATGTAGAGGCTCACAATATACACTTTTTTTCCCTATCAGTATGTCTTTGGAGTATGGGAGGAAATCCTCGCAAACACGAGGAGAGCATACAAACTTCTCGCTGATGTTGTCCTTGGCAGGATTTGAACCCAAGACTCCAGCGTTGCAGTGCTAAGCTTATTAAAGAGTTCGGTTAAGGATAGAAAAATGTTTTGTTTTTTTTGTGGTGGTGGGGGGATTGTGTATGAAATGTGAAATCATTGACATACTTTATTGTTCAAAGCTGATGCTTCTTCAGTGCCCATCTCCTGGTCACAACAACCCTTTGTGTCAGTGTGTGACCAGTGACAAGTGTGAAGTTGATGGACTGTCTGCCTCATTTTCAGTAGCTAAGTAAATCCTCTTTTGATTCTGCATCAGCTGTTCAATGACTGAGGTATCGCTGCAGACTTGTATATTAGCAAGTTCAATGATTTTGCAATAGATTCACAATAAAATCCCTCTTTTCTACTGCATGACAGCATTCAACTTTGACTGTGAGAACGGTTGTATACCTATGTCATGATCCTGTGGGTACAAGGGGCTGGGAAGTATTGCAGCATCTAGTGTTGCTTGGTGACTCTTTTCTGTGTATGTAGATGATACATGGATGCCATAACACAGCCTTTGTGATCACCTGGTCACTGACTGCGACAGAGTCCCTAAGTAGAATGTGTAGTGTGATGGTATATAGACAGATTCCTGGAGTATTTTTAGACTCCTACAGGCAGGGCCACTGTCCAGTAATCTGTAATGTAGGTTAAAGAATAGAGATGAGCAAACAGTAAAATGTTCGAGGTTCGATATTTGTTTCGGGTAGCTCCTCAATATTCGACTACTCGAATTGAATATCGAACCCTATTATAGTCTATGGGGGAAAAATGCTCGTTTCAGGGGTAGGCAACATTCGATCAAATTATACTTACCAAGTCCACGAATGAGGGTCGGGCTGGATCCTCCGTGCAGCTTCTCTGCGCCATCTTCCGGCTCTGAATTCACTCTGCCAGGCATCGGACCTGGGCAGAGCCGACTGCACATGCCTGCACTACAAGCAGGCATGCGTAGTCGGCTCTGCCCAGGCCCGATCCCTGGCAGAGTGAATTCAAAACCTGGAAGACGCCGCGGGGAAGCTACACGGAGAAGACTTCTAAATGTAGGAGAAGAACCAGCATTGATTGGCCGACTGTATAGAATTCGGCCAATTAATGCTGGTTCTGCATCAAACTTTTCCATTCAAATAGCGAGTGGTACTCGATCGAGTACGAGTATTTCGAATACCGTAGTATTCGATCGAATACCTACTCGATCGAGTACTACTCGCTCATCTCTATTAAAGAACTAAAAGTTCTGCAAGTGTCTAAAAGACTTTGATGTTCGTTTCCTTTTTTGTGAATGAAAAAGTTCTTGTTTGTTCTTGCAGTAGCTAAAATTTTGTCTTGAATTGGTCCTGCTCACAGCTGATGTGGAGCGGAACAGAAATACAGTAGTACAGTGTAATATGGTGGTTCTCGACCAGTGGTATGCGTACCCCCCTCCGGTTACATCCTGCAGTGAGAATCCCCCATGGTGGCAAGTTGTGGAACTTGCCACCCATATACTACTGATATACTCAGGGATCTCTTCACACCCTCAGAGTATAGTAAACAGAGGCCCAGGGGAGGTAAGCAACTTAAATAATACATTTTATTTAGCGCCGACATATTCGGCAGCACTTTACAAATTGTAGGATTCAAGTATAGACAAAAAAATACATTACAGAGTAATAGCCCATTCACACAATGAGACTGAGGGCCTGCTCGCAAGAGCTTACAATCTATGAGGGAGAGGGAGTGACACGAGGTAGCAGGGGCGGCATAGGAGGTAGAATTGCTTAATACAGAGGTCCAGCCGTTTGTGATGTAAGTTACTTTCACTACACATAAATAAAGCAGTATGAACCATCGCCAGTCAGTGTCCTCTAATGTGCCTGGACATATCAAGTTACAGTCTGATAAAGCATCATATTTTGTGGGGTAATGTGGGAGCGTGGGCAGAGGAGGGTTCATTGTAGGGATTCTAACTGTGGAAGGGTTTAGGTTAGGAACTGTGATAGGTCTGAAAAGATGTGTCTTTAGTTTGTGTTGAAGCTGTAGAAATTGGGAGTTAATCTGGTTGTCCGGGATAGAGCATTCCAGAGAAGTGGTGCAACTTGGGAGAAGTTTTTGATACAGGAGTGGGAGGTTCTGATAATAAAGGATGTAAGTGTTAGGTCATTGAGTGAGCGGAGAGCACGGCTTAGGCAATAGACAGAGATAAGTGAGGAAATGTATGGAGGTGCATCATTATGGAGAGCTTTGTGGATGAGAGTGATAAGTTTATATTGTATTCTGCATGGAATAGGCTAGTGCAGTGACTGACACAGACCAGAGGCATCGCTGTAGCGTCTAGCCTGATAGATGAGCCTGGCTGCTGCATTCAGAATAGATTATAGAGTGGAGAGTTTAATAAGGGAAAGACCAATTAATAAGGAGTTACAGTAGTCAAGTCGAGAGTGAATCAAGGTGAGGAAAGGCAGGATTGTGGAGATGTTTTTGAGGAGGCAATGACATGAGCATCTGATTGATTGGATATGGGGGCTGAAGGAAAGTTCTGAGTTTAACATAACCACGAGGCAGCGGGCATTCTACCTAGGAGTTATGGTAAGGCCAGAGACTGCAATGGAGATATCGGGATTAGGCCTGTTACATGCTGGAAACATCAGTAGTTCAGTCTTTGAGAGATTCAGTTTCAGATAAAAGAAAAATATATTTGAGAAATCAGAGAGACAGTCACTGGTGTTCTATATTAGTGCAGGGGTGATGTCATGGGATGAGGAATACAGTTGTGTGTCGTCAGCATAAAGATGGTATTGGAAGCCAAGTCTGGTGACGATTTGTCCAATAGGACCGAGCTCTGAGGAATCCCAATGGTAAGGGGAAGAGGGGAGGAGACAGCCTGCAAATGATACATTGAAAGTGCGGTCTGAGAGATGAGAGGAGAACCAATAGAGTGCAGCGTCCATGAGGCCAACAGAGCGGAGCATAGTGAGAAGTGGTAGGAGTCGGAGGAAGACAATATCAATCGCATTGCCATCTTCATGTGTGGTAGAAGAAGAAAGTTGTGAAAGGCCAAAAGATGTGGTTATTGAGAGAACCTGCAAATGATACATTGTACCTGTAAGGCAGCTGAAGAGACAGGTATCAATGGGAATCTTAGTCACCCATGATAAGGGTAGGAATTTCACAGGATAGAAAGAGGGGAAGTAAAGTGATCCAGAAACTGGTAGGGTGAGCCAGGTGGACGATAGATTATGACTAGAGATGAGCGAACACTGTTCGGATCAGCCGATCCGAACAGCACGCTCCCATAGAAATGAATGGAAGCACCTGTGACGCCGGCAAAGTCAGCGTCACAGGTGCTTCCATTCATTTCTATGGGAGCGTGCTGTTCGGATCGGCTGATCCGAACAGTGTTCGCTCATCTCTAATTATGACTAGAGATGAGCGAGTAGTATTCGATCGAATACTCGTATCAGTCGAATACCACGCGGGAAAATTCCATTGAATTCAATGCAAAAACCTCCTCGTGCTCCACGTCCTGCTACTTCCGGAACTTGGAGGACAATGTGTCAAACTTTGGTTTCCATGGAAACCAGAACAACATTCCTGTTTTTTCCCATAGACTATAATGTTATTCGATCGAATACTATTCGCTCATCTCTAATTATGACTACATGTAAGGATAGTGGGCAGAGAAGTTGGATGGCATGGATCTCAAATGAGGGGAATGTGAGTAAGGGTACCTAGGTAACGACCTGAAAAGTGCACTGAGGCGATAGAGTATACCTACTCCTCCACCCTGCCTGTTGTCATGCCTAGATGTATGCGAGAAGTGTAGGCCACCATGAGACAGCAAAATAGGAGGCCGTATCTGACGGCTGGATCCAGGTTTCACTGAGGGCTAGCAGGTTGAGAGATTTACTATGAAATAAACCATTAATATATTCTTGTTACACACTGAGCGGGCGTTCAAGAGAACAGTTAAAAAGGACAGAATAAAGATAAGGAGAGGAAATACGGTATTCATAAGGTTAATGGGACTTCTATCTGTGCCGGAAGAGGAAAAGTTAGTGAAAGGAGGAGGACCAGGGTTAGGAGAGATGTCCACAGCAGCTAGGAGGAACAAAATACAGAAATAAAAGGTGGTTCCGAGATTTATGCGGGAGCTTCTGTTTAGTTTCAATGATAAAAGAAGTATAGGAATTGGGAAATTCGAGTTAAGTGTGTGAGATCTGTACATGGGATTGATATGGAGACTGTGAACTGGTGGTACAGATGGAGGGGAGTTTGCATGACAAGAGTTGCTTAGACAGCAAGAGATAGTGTTGTTCTGTGTTACTTGTTGTATTTGTTCTAAGTTTACCTGAAGTTCTTTCATTGCTTACCTGTCTAAGTGGCATGTATAAGTGCATTTTATTTAATCTGCACTTAGGTTTATATGTACATCTGCATTAAAGATGCCCCCTGCATTGGAAATGCTTCGCCCATAAGCTGTCTACTTCTATAGGAAAGTTGAGCGTCATAACTAGTCCTAATTTAGGTAGTTTACCAATTAATCAGCAAAGTATGATACACCAGGAGACTGAGCTATGTAGATACAAATAAACACTAACCAGAGAACTACCATAAAAATCACTGAGGATCAAAAGACTGACACTAGTACAGATAAGGACATATGGCATTGCAAAAATACAGGTTTGATGAGATGCTAGAATAGGATGGATAGGAGATGAGTACCATTCAAAGTTACAAGATGAGTTGAAACTGATGCACAGCAAGTGGAGTTAACATTGTGACCCTTCCAACCTCCTGTGTGTTGTCAGTGACCACGGAGGCCTGTGATTAGGACCTCACACAGGAGACCAGAAGAGGATAGGACATGTGCTGGAAATAAGAGGTGACTAGCAGTGTTAGCTAAGTTTATTCACTTCCCCAGAGTCTCCGATTGTTATACGCTGGGGTCTGAAGAACCTGAAAGTGTTGAAATATTCAAATTGAGAATCAGCTCTCATCCCTATGTATGTTGGATTTTTGTTTTTTCTTGATTTTATTAACGTAGGGGCCACTATGGGACATTATGCTGTGGTTGGGGCCACTATGGGACATTATGCTGTGGTTGGGGCCACTATGGGACATTATGCTGTGGTTGGGGCCACTATGGGACATTATGCTGTGGTTAGGGCCACTATGGGACATTATGCTGTGGTTAGGGCCACTATGGGACATTATGCTGTGGTTAGGGCCACTATGGGACATTATGCTGTGGTTAGGGCCACTATGGGACATTATGCTGTGGTTAGGGCCACTATGGGACATTTAGAATTCATGGAGAGCCACTATGGAACATTGTTATGGCATTTTCTGAACAGCCAGAGACCCATGGTTCCCTTAATCTGCCCTGACGATAAGTAATAAATGCAGTTTACCAAGTGCTCATAAAGCATTACTGAGCAAGGGGGCCACTGTGAAGGTTATTATTTTACATGTAGAGACAGTGTGAGGTTCATTATATTATATGAGGAGCTCTAAGGAACCATTGTACTACGTGAGGGGGGACCATTCTACCAAATGCAGAGGCCATTACTTAGGGGACGTTCACACTAGCGTTGGTGTCCGATGCTAATGCCCGTAGGTTTTGCTGTTCGCTTGAAAAATCGGACATCTTTGTGAACTGACACTTAAGGACAGACACGGACTGTAAAAAAACGCACATGATGTCCCATTAAATCAATGCAAAATGTAACGGACACAGCTAGTGTCCGATGCTATTGTCTGCGCGGACACTAGCTGTCTGACACCGACGCTAGTGTGAACGCCCCCTTAACTATTAACAAGGTTCCAAATGTAGCCTTATTTTACTAACGTTAATGAGTGAGTGAGAAATGTTGATATAACCTCCAATTAAAAACAACTTTTCATAAATGAATAGTGCATATGAATATAAGAAATTTTGTGATATGAGCTCTGCTTCCTTCTGCCTACCTCCTTATCAGTCAGTCACATAGAATCCATAGCCTAGCAGTATCCTGCTCACAGGCAGAGATCTATGGAGATGGAGGAGGCATGCAGTATGTTAATTGATTTATTGTCTACTATCTTTAGCATCGCAGTATTAATAGGGCTCCCCCTTAATCACAGAATGGCATAGAGTAGAAGCAGCAGTTAGCAGTAGGAGGTATGCCGTATCCCATTAGTGACCAACATTAAGACTTCCCACGTTTGTCACTAATGGGTCTTATTTTGCCGCAAATGACTTTCTGCGTTACTTGCGGCAGAATAATTCGGGATCTCCTGCATGCTCAGGTGTGCATCCAGGCACCTGCTCCTAATGATTAACAAACTGATCATCCTTGGCGTCCAACCTCTCATACCCTGTTCACGTCTGCATTTGTCCTTGGAGAGTCTGCATGGAGACACCCCCACCACCCCCCCGAACTGAATACAAACGCAATTGCAGGCGCAGTGCAGTAAAAGCACACGGACCCTATAGACTATAGTGGGGTCCGTGTGCTTGCCGCGCGCTGCCCCCATGAGTCATGCGGACAGGAAAGTAGATTGGGAACTACTTTCCTGTCCGCAAGATTCCTGTGGAGATCTGGCGGCTTTTACTGCACGGCGCCTGCAATTGCATTTGTTATTCTGTTCGGGCGGAATCCAAACGCAGATGTGAACGAGAGCTTAGATGTCATGGTCAATAACAACCATCTTTATATGGCAACTGTGGGGAAGACTAATGAGGGAGACCGGAGATGGCTATGTAAATTCCTGCTAGGCCATGCCAAAGTCATGGCCTGTGATATGACAGGTAGTGTAATTGCATCGAACTACATAAATATTGCAGTGATTTTTAAAAGTGATCAAAAGATTGCAAGTTAAAGTCCCTTGGTTTTACGAAAAAAATAGTAGCGTTAAAAAAATGAAATAAAGTTTAAAAAAACACAAAAAAACCCCCCACACTTTAATTTTCAATTCCAAAATGTTTAATCAATAATGATGATAAAAAGTAAAAACAATACAAATATCGGGTATTGCTTTGTCAGTAAGGACCAGAGCAATACAACTGTAATGTTATTTTCACCACTTGCTAAACAGTGTAAAAAAATGCTAAAAGAATGATGCCAGAATTGACGTCGAGCCACTGAAAAAATGTTCTAAAAAGAGATCAAAAAGTATTGTTTTCTAAAATGCCATCAATACATTCTAAGTTATGGATCTTGGAAAATGGCAGTGGGAATTAAAAATAAATAAAAATTAGTACAAAAAAAGTTTTCAGTAAAATTTATAAAAGCTATACAAATATGGTATCCACATAATCGTACCGGCCCAGTAAATAAAACTGGCTATTTAAAGGGGCTCTATCAGCAAAATTATGCTAATAGAGCCCCACATATGCGTGAATAGCCTTTAAAAAGGCTGTATAGGCAATAGCACGATTTTATTTCTATTCCTTCTCATAAAGCGTAGACGTACCTACTCCAAAATAGTGCCATTACCACTTGGCCCACAAAAAACCTGCCTTACATATACTTATATCGACGTAAAAAATAAAAAAGAAATTGTCTTTGTAGAAACAGGGAAAAAAAAACAAACCCAAAATGGTTTGGTCATCAAGGTCTAAAAGACGGTGGCTCAGTGGTTTTCCTTGCAGCGGTGAAGTCCTGGGTTCGAATCCTGCAAGAAAAACATTTGCAAGGAGTTTGTATGTTCTCTCTCATTGTGCATGGGTTTCGTCCCACACAAAGACATATTTATAGGGAAGTTAGATTGTGAGCCCTATATGGGACAGTGATTGGCAATGTCTCTAAAGTTTGGCGGAATGTGATGGCGCTATACAGGGTGTCTGGAAAGTAAGTACACAAAATGAAAGGGTGAACTTTAGCCAGTATATGAAGGCGCCATTTTCCCGGCGGCACATGGGCGCCGCCATTTTGGCCGGGATCGCCGGCTCCTGGAGCATGCTCCAGGGCTGACGTCCCGTTGCCATGACAGCCGGGAGCCTTGTACAGGCTCCCAGGCTTGTCTGCAAAGCCTCTCTTTTGCAGGCTGGTCTATGCAGCCTGCAAAAGAAAGGATGCTTTTTTGCAATGCATTGCAATGCATTAGCATTGTAATGCATTGCATTAGTGATCAGACCCCCTGGGGTTCAACACCCCTAGGGGGTCTAATAAATGCAAAAAAAAAAATTAAAAAAAGTACAAAAAAATATAAAAAAAAATATAAAAAGAATTAAAAGTTCAAATCACCCCCCTTTCCCTAGAACACATATAAAAGTAGTTAAAAACTGTGAAACATATACATGTTAGGTATCCCCGCGTCCGAAATCGCCCGCTCTACAAATCTATAAAAATATTTTTCCTGTTCGGTAAACACCGTAGCGGGAAAAATAGTCGAAAGTGCCAAACAGCCGTTTTTTCACTGTTTTGATTCTGATAAAAATTTGAATAAAAAGTGAGCAAAGCAATAACATTTCCCGAAAATGGTAGAACTAAAAAGTACACCTGGCCACGCAAAAAAAGACGCCCTATGCATCCCCGTACACTTACGTATAAAAAAGTTACGGCCGTCGGAATATGGCGACTTTTAGAAGAAAAATTTTTTAACACAGTTTTGGAATTTTTTTTAGGGGTCAAAATGTAAATAAAACCATATAAATTTGGTATCCCTGGAACCGTAACGAAACACAGAATATAGGGGACATGTCATTTTGGCTGCACAGTGAACGCCGTAAAACCAAAGCCCGTAAGAAAGTCGCAGAAATGCATTTTTTCTTCAAATCCACCCCATTCTGAATTTTTTTCCTGCTTCCCAGTACATTATATAGAATTATTAATAGTAGCATCATGAAGAAAAATTTGTCCCGCAAAAATTAAGACCTCATATGGCTCTGGGAGCGGAGAAATAAAAAAAGTTATGGGGTTTAGAAGGAGGGGAGTCAAAAACGAAAATCAAAAAATGCCATCGGCGGGAAGGGGTTAAAGATGTCCGACTTTTCAAGCAGACAGAAAAACCTGACATGTAGGTATAAGACGCTCACAGGCGGACACGGGCTGTCGGGTTTCCATCTCCTGTTCAGTTTCTTGGGCAGAAGACGGAAACCCACAAAGCAGAGATGGGGCGCAGGGGTGAACCTGCCCTAAGGCTGAAGTCCCAAATTGTGGAAATACAGCTTTTTTTTTTCCAGTTTTTTTTTTTTTAGCCAAAGCAAGGAGTTCATTGAGCAGATGGTAGAAGTATAAGAACTTCCTATATATTTCCCATTCCTTTTGTATACACTCCTAGGTTTGGTTCAAAAGAATGCAGCAAAATCTGCAACAGAAGAATCTGCTTTTCCACAACATATGGCCTTAGCCTTAAACTGTCTTTTTTTTTTTTTTTTTTGTAGGTTGTGAGCCCCACATAGAGCTCACAATGTACATTTTTTTCCCCTATCAGTATGTCTTTTTTGGAATATGGGATGGAAATCCATACAAACACGGAGAGAACATACAAACTCCTTGCAGATGGTTTTTTGCCCTTGGCGGGATTTGAACACCAGGACCCCAGCGCTGCAAGGCTGCAGTGCTAACCACTGAGCCACCGTGTGGCCCCAAACTGTCTTTTTTTTCGTGGTGAACACACAGTTTTACGGATTCCTCATCATTTGCATCTGTGTTTGGGAAAAGTTGGGTGACAACCCTGGTGGCCTACGTTAAATCTATGGTATCCTATCCGTGATTTATGTTTAAGACCTTTTTTGCCATTCTTTGGTGTGTCTACTTATATACTGTATATATTTTAATAAGGTGGCTGGTCGACATGGCAGCTTGGTATAATAGGCCCCATTGTTCCTGTAGCAGATAATGGAGCATACTAGAACTCCTGGTCTGGGACAAACAGTGAAATTAATTTAATGGGGTGTAGTTGGCCCATGTCCTGCAGGTATTAATGTTTCCTTTCATGGTAAAGGGCATATAAGGACAAGCTCATCGCCTGACAGGTTTCTGAATCCCCGCTCTGGATTCCTTCCTGTGCTTTGATATTGATTTTATATTTCTGTATAGAAGCTGCCGGTGCATTACCCATCAGTGGCAGACTTGTCCTTGCTCCTCCATATGATTCAGTGACATTGGTTAATCTGGGTTTCCCATAATTTTCCTGGAAAAGCCAGTTATGTTTTTAGGTAAATTTGGTCATATGTAGGATTGTTATTGTGTTGCAATGAATGTGGATGTTTGTTAATCCTATTCCAGTGAACACTTCTGTACTGCAGGGCATTGTGGTGCTTTATGCAGACACTGAACTAACAGGATGGTGATTTCAGAATCTTGAGAATCGGGTTACTCAATATAAGTAAAGGCGTCTTTGAGTCGCAGTCAGAAAAAATCTGATGAATTATTTTTCATTATAATATACAATTTTAAATGTTTCTATGATTATTGAAATTAGTTTCATAGGAATTTAGTTCCAAAGGTATTTATTGAAAAATATGAATAAATACAGAACATAAAGCAAACATGAAGACTGTCGCAGAAGCAATGCAAAAATGCAAAGGAAGGCATACAAGGTATAAGGAAATAAGTCTAAAGGTAGCACATTTATAATCAGGAAAAAGGACATAGAAATCAATAACCAACATAAGAGGGGGGAAAGGGAGCTAGCAGCGCCATAATATAAAGAGCTAAGTAAAAAGTGGAAGGGCGACCCTGACCAAGGGAAGGGAGCTGAGCCCCCTACTAGATCCCATGGAGTGACTACAGTTGGAGAGAATACGGCAGGCCTGGGACGTTGAACTATTTATCCAGGGCTGAATGAACAACAACAAAAGCAAACAAAGGCTTAGATAAAGGTGAAAACCCAATTGCTGATAAGGAAAAATTGTCAAAAGACAGGATCACCATAAAAATATTGTATTTATTAGTAATCAAATATAAAAAAAACTTGTAGTTCATATAAATATCAAAAATACTGGCTAAATATTGGAGAACCAGCACACCACAAAATACGGTGAGTGGCAGGCAACAATGAACAATAAAATATAAACATGCAAAAGTGTAACAAAGATACAAAGTGTAACAAAGATAGAGATAGAACTCAGTGTAGGTGCATAAGGGAATACACACATGTAGCTATATACACAAGTGGAAGCATGGTAGCTAAATAATGAAGTGAGTGCAAGGCTAAAAAGACATTACAAGTAAGGCATGACACAAAGATTAACAAATGAAAGACTTTGAACACAATATATTGCAAAAATCATAATGAATATGCCTACCAAAGACCGGAACACCCGACACGCGTTTCACCACGGATGGCTTCGTCAGGGCGACAACTCTTATCAAAGAGTGGGCAAGTATGAGAAATTGTGGCATTACATTTTTTTAAGGAGCATTATGGAATGAACTCTGTACACCACATCTGTCGGGGAGAGGTAGGACCTCTTCCAATTAAAGGTAACATGGACACATGCAGCCATCAGAATATATTGGAGTAGTTTGTTAGTCACGTTTAGGGCTAGCTGGCTTTAAGTCTTAAAAGAAAATTTGGAGAAGACAATGGGAACATCTAGTCAAAAAGCTTGTGCCAGTCTGTGGATAGCTAACCAAAAGCAGTGGGCATGCGGACAGGTATGGAAAGTAGCGGCTAAAACAGAGAAGTGATACTGAAGGTAGAAACTATGGGGGACCAAATAGGCCCGATGAAGAATTTTCAGAGAAGGTTCCATTAGAGTGACCTGCCAGCTGCCCTTGCTAATGGATGTGCTACAGTCATTCCACTGTGCTGGAGTTATTCTGTAGGAATTTCATCACTGTCTTTTTAATGAATGAGCTGATTTTTATTGCTTCTGACTGGCCATAGCTGTTCACCATTTTTGAAGGAGTCAGGCTGTGGAAATATAGCTTGAATTATTTACCCTATAGCTCTGTAAAGGATTTCCAAGTTGAGTCTTAAAGACTTGCCATTTGCCTGATGATGGCCTGTATATAGTATACACTCCTGTGTATCTGGTCTGTAAGGATTCCTTTGTTGAAAGACAACAGAAAGTTAATATTTAACCCTTCTTATGCCAGTGATCACAGTTGTGGTTGTATTATAGGACACTGTCCAGTCTAGTATGCCCTTCATTGGGTGTCAATTACATCTTTAACAATAGAGCCTTGTTATTTTTTAGCTTTTTGGGTTCCCATAGTTCTGGTCATATATTTAACTGGTATTGTGGCTAAGTGTACTAGTAATGACTTGCAGGCATTGCAATGGAAGAAGTCAGAGCAAATGTTGATGGTTTCTTTATTGCCAGGCTTCCAGTCTGGAGGTGGAGGATGGTCTGGGGGCTGTCAAGCTGCAGCCAGTGCACAGAATGTAAAACTTTGAGGAATGTCTGGTTCCTGGCACAGCCCAGCACAATGGATAACGTCACTGCTGAAGAAAAACATTCTCTGCACTGGGCAATGAACCCAGTGCTAAGCCCTGGTGCACATTACCTGGCCACTTCCAGTATTCCTGCTTGGGTGATTTATTGGAGCAGGCTTGATGGGGGTTGTTATGGTAAATAGTTCTGTCATTAGTAGTCAAGAATACGAGTATCAGACCTAAAGCTGTAGCGCACCAGAGCTTCACCTCCTTGTTGGGGGAAGTTGCTCTTGGAGGATGTTTAGATACCATTCTTTATTCATGGCAGTGAGCGAGCCTTCTCCCTGGGATGAAAACCAACCCCACACATATGATGTGAAATCACATCAGCCCAGTCCTCTGCAGTACCCATACTATCTGCAGGGATATCAATCTGTCCATGATGTTATTTTTGGAGATGGTCTGGAGAACAACAGGTAAATGCTGCCATGAGTCCTGTGTTGTGCCAACACTAAAGCATCCTGAAATGCTACATTCTGGGGAAAACCTCTGTGATCTGTGTGTAGGTCTGTGTGCAAGGAAGGTGGAAGAGTTTATAAGCTGTGACTATTACCTCTTGTGAGTGGAGCAAAGATGTGTGTATTCATTGTGGCATGGTCTGCGATGATAATGAAGACTGCTGAAAAGTGAGAAGAATATAGTGCGGTGTACAGAGCAGGAAGTGTTGGACTATTATACACAAGTCTTTGGCCAACTGCTATCCTGCTCGGCTGAGAAGTGCAAGCTTATAGAATAGGAGATGGGGAAAAGCCTCTGCTAGATTCTAGAGATGAGCGAACAGTGTTCTATCGAACACATGTTCGATCGGATATCAGGGTGTTCGCCATGTTCGAATCGAATCGAACACCACGTGGTAAAGTGCGCCAAAATTCGATTCCCCTCCCACCTTCCCTGGCGCCTTTTTTGCACCAATAACAGCGCAGGGGAGGTGGGACAGGAACTACGACACTGGGGGCATTGAAAAAAATTGGAAAAAGTCATTGGCTGCCGAAATCAGGTGACCTCCATTTTAGACGAATAGTGGATTTCAAATCCGGGTCATATGAGAATGTGAACTTTGTGACTATGAGACAGGGATAGCTGTACAGGCAGGGATAGCTAGGGATAACCTTTATTTAGGGGGGAATGTTATTAAAAATAACTTTTTGGGGCTCTATCGGGTGTGTAATTGTGATTTTTGTGAGATAAACTTTTTCCCATAGGGATGCATTGGCCAGCGCTGATTGGCCGAATTCCGTACTCTGGCCAATCAGTGCTGGCCAATGCATTCTATTAGCTTGATGAAGCAGAGTGTGCACAAGGGTTCAAGCGCACCCTCGGCTCTGATGTAGGAGAGCCGAGGGTGCACTTGAACCCTTGTGCACCCTCAGCTCTGCTACATCAGAGCCGAGGGTGCGCTTGAACCCTTGTGCACACTCTGCTTCATCAAGCTAATAGAATGCATTGGCCAGCGCTGATTGGCCAATGTATTCTATTAGCCTGATGAAGTAGAGCTGAATGTGTGTGCTAAGCACACACATTCAGCTCTACTTCATCGGGCTAATAGAATGCATTGGCCAGCGCTGATTGGCCAGAGTACGGAACTCGACCAATCAGCGCTGGCTGTGCTGGAGGAGGCGGAGTCTAAGATCGCTCCACACCAGTCTCCATTCAGGTCCGACCTTAGACTCCGCCTCCTCCGGCAGAGCCAGCGCTGATTGGCCGAAGGCTGGCCAATGCATTCCTATGCGAATGCAGAGACTTAGCAGTGCTGAGTCAGTTTTGCTCAACTACACATCTGATGCACACTCGGCACTGCTACATCAGATGTAGCAATCTGATGTAGCAGAGCCGAGGGTGCACTAGAACCCCTGTGCAAACTCAGTTCACGCTAATAGAATGCATTGGCCAGCGCTGATTGGCCAATGCATTCTATTAGCCCGATGAAGTAGAGCTGAATGTGTGTGCTAAGCACACACATTCAGCACTGCTTCATCAAGCCAATACAATGCATTAGCCAGTGCTGATTGGCCAGAGTACGGAATTCGGCCAATCAGCGCTGGCTCTGCTGGAGGAGGCGGAGTCTAAGATCGCTCCACACCAGTCTCCATTCAGGTCCGACCTTAGACTCCGCCTCCTCCGGCAGAGCCAGCGCTGATTGGCCGAAGGCTGGCCAATGCATTCCTATGCGAATGCAGACTTAGCAGTGCTGAGTCAGTTTTGCTCAACTACACATCTGATGCACACTCGGCACTGCTACATCAGATGTAGCAATCTGATGTAGCAGAGCCGAGGGTGCACTAGAACCCCTGTGCAAACTCAGTTCACGCTAATAGAATGCATTGTCCAGCGCTGATTGGCCAATGCATTCTATTAGCCCGATGAAGTAGAGCTGAATGTGTGTGCTAAGCACACACATTCAGCACTGCTTCATCACGCCAATACAATGCATTAGCCAGTGCTGATTGGCCAGAGTACGGAATTCGGCCAATCAGCGCTGGCTCTGCTGGAGGAGGCGGAGTCTAAGATCGCTCCACACCAGTCTCCATTCAGGTCCGACCTTAGACTCCGCCTCCTCCAGCAGAGCCAGCGCTGATTGGCCGAATTCCGTACTCTGGCCAATCAGCACTGGCTAATGCATTGTATTGGCTTGATGAAGCAGTGCTGAATGTGTGTGCTTAGCACACACATTCAGCTCTACTTCATCGGGCTAATAGAATGCATTGGCCAATCAGCGCTGGCCAATGCATTCTATTAGCGTGAACTGAGTTTGCACAGGGGTTCTAGTGCACCCTCGGCTCTGCTACATCAGATTGCTACATCTGATGTAGCAGTGCCGAGTGTGCATCAGATGTGTAGTTGAGCAAAACTGACTCAGCACTGCTAAGTCTGCATTCGCATAGGAATGCATTGGCCAGCCTTCTGCCAATCAGCGCTGGCTCTGCCGGAGGAGGCGGAGTCTAAGGTCGGACCTGAATGGAGACTGGTGTGGAGCGATCTTAGACTCCGCCTCCTCCAGCAGAGCCAGCGCTGATTGGCCGAATTCCGTACTCTGGCCAATCAGCACTGGCTAATGCATTGTATTGGCTTGATGAAGCAGTGCTGAATGTGTGTGCTTAGCACACACATTCAGCTCTACTTCATCGGGCTAATAGAATGCATTGGCCAGCGCTGATTGGCCGAATTCCGTACTCTGGCCAATCAGCACTGGCTAATGCATTGTATTGGCGTGATGAAGCAGTGCTGAATGAGTGTGCTTAGCACACACATTCAGCTTTACTTCATCGGGCTAATAGAATGCATTGGCCAATCAGCGCTGGCCAATGCATTCTATTAGCGTGAACTGAGTTTGCACAGGGGTTCTAGTGCACCCTCGGCTCTGCTACATCAGATTGCTACATCTGATGTAGCAGTGCCGAGTGTGCATCAGATGTATAGTTGAGCAAAACTGACTCAGCACTGCTAAGTCTGCATTCGCATAGGAATGCATTGGCCAGCCTTCGGCCAATCAGCGCTGGCTCTGCCGGAGGAGGCGGAGTCTAAGGTCGGACCTGAATGGAGACTGGTGTGGAGCGATCTTAGACTCCGCCTCCTCCAGCAGAGCCAGCGCTGATTGGCCGAATTCCGTACTCTGGCCAATCAGCACTGGCTAATGCATTGTATTGGCTTGATGAAGCAGTGTTGAATGTGTGTGCTTAGCACACACATTCAGCTCTACTTCATCGGGCTAATAGAATGCATTGGCCAGCGCTGATTGGCCGAATTCCGTACTCTGGCCAATCAGCACTGGCTAATGCATTGTATTGGCTTGATGAAGCAGTGCTGAATGTGTGTGCTTAGCACACACATTCAGCTCTACTTCATCGGGCTAATAGAATGCATTGGCCAATCAGCGCTGGCCAATGCATTCTATTAGCGTGAACTGAGTTTGCACAGGGGTTCTAGTGCACCCTCGGCTCTGCTACATCAGATTGCTACATCTGATGTAGCAGTGCCGAGTGTGCATCAGATGTGTAGTTGAGCAAAACTGACTCAGCACTGCTAAGTCTGCATTCGCATAGGAATGCATTGGCCAGCCTTCGGCCAATCAGCGCTGGCTCTGCCGGAGGAGGCGGAGTCTAAGGTCGGACCTGAATGGAGACTGGTGTGGAGCGATCTTAGACTCCGCCTCCTCCAGCAGAGCCAGCGCTGATTGGCCGAATTCCGTACTCTGGCCAATCAGCACTGGCCAATGCATTTCTATGGGGAAAAGTTAGCTTGCGAAAATCGCAAACTGACAGGGATTTCCATGAAATAAAGTGACTTTTATGCCCCCAGACATGCTTCCCCTGCTGTCCCAGTGTCATTCCAGGGTGTTGGTATCATTTCCTGGGGTGTCATAGTGGACTTGGTGACCCTCCAGACACGAATTTGGGTTTCCCCCTTAACGAGTTTATGTTCCCCATAGACTATAATGGGGTTCGAAACCCATTCGAACACTCGAACAGTGAGCGGCTGTTCGAATCGAATTTCGAACCTCGAACATTTTAGTGTTCGCTCATCTCTACTAGATTCCTCTTCTCTGTGACCAAGAGGATTGAGCAGTTGAAATGCACCGTCTGATTCTCATATCTCCCAACATTTGATGTTAGGACCCCTTCCACTTTAGATGGTCTGGCGAACCCAATAACATACTGAACACCATGGCCTGTCTATGTACATACTGTACATCTACTATGTATGTGCTACTTAAGTGGCCAGTATAATAACAAAATCATTTATTTATTTTTTTTCTTAAATAAATTCAACCTAAAAACTTGATTCAAACAATGGATCATTTTCTGATGACTCATTCGCTTTAATTGTGTTGTAAAAAGCCGCCCCATATTTGGGAAGAGTTGGGAATGCAGCTATGCCCGTTGGTGAGGTTTGTGTGTCACTACTGCAGAAACCAAGAAAGGAGGGGCAGAAGATGCCAGTTACTTCCTCTTAGTGAATCCATCACTCGGTCATATAGGGTAAAGGTGAATGGTGATTAAACCTGCGCTCACCAGATAATTATATAACTGCATGGTGTGTACATGAGTTATGTGTAAGTCTGACCTGGATGTGCTGCCCCACAAATATATTCCTCAGGTGTCATAGGCACAGCCCATGCATTCCTGCCAAGTGTACATAACAACCCGTCTGGCCAGATTCTGTTTACCTGCAGCCTCTACAGTATTGATGGGCCTACACAAACCTATCATCATCATCTGCAGAGAATTCTGGGAGTATCTCTGTTATTTAGCTCATTATTGTATGTTGACCATATGTAATCTATCCTTTGCTCACAGAGGATCAGACCTTCAGCGGTGTGAGCAGGACTTGGATGGGTCTCTAGCCTCTGAATGTAAATATAATGAATCTGTGTTTAGACGTATTCAGCCATTAATTTCCCCTTCATTTATGGAGCTGTAACAATCTTTCTGAGCATATCTAATTCATATTAAAGATCCTGCAGCTTTAAAGTAAAACATAAATTGCCAGAGATGAGTCAAGAAACCCTGCTGTGTCTTACTAAGCTCTTTATAAAGACAGTGCTGTATATGAATACACAGTAAGTCTGCTCATTCAATGGTGGAAGTTCCAGAAATCATGAAAGTCCTGATCAACAGGAAATTTTATTACTTCAGACCCCTTGTGGTGGATCCATTCCTTGGCAGCAAGGTCTATGAGGATCTTCATTGCTCTGGTTCTGATGTTTCGGTAATCATTCTGGTCACTGAGCTCTACTAGATGCAGACCCAGAATGTACAATTATATGTCAATGGTGGTCGTAGGCGTACTGGACTATTGGAATCATCTTATAATTTTATATGAGCAGGTTACAGTAGAGTAGACTTTTTATGATGTTGTTGATCTGCCCTATAAACGCATTTCTCACAAGATCTTTTGTTATTTTGTTCACATTGGCGTATTCTAATTTTGTTTTTTTGTTTTTTTCCTTTTACAGAAGAAGCTGACTACAGTGCATTTGGCACTGATACTTTGACCAAAAAGAAGAATGTACTTACAACGGTTCTTCGACCAGACATCAACAAAAAGAAGCCTCACCTAGTCATTGGGATGCCCAGTGATTTCAGGCCAGTTTCTTCTATCATTGATGTTGACATTCTTCCAGAAACTCATCGCAGGGTGCGGCTCTACAAACATGGAATGGAGAAGCCTCTAGGGTTCTACATCCGAGATGGATCTAGCGTCCGTGTGACCCCGCATGGGTTGGAGAAAGTGCCAGGCATCTTTATATCCAGGCTAGTTCCCGGAGGACTTGCCCAAAGCACAGGATTATTGGCCGTCAATGATGAGGTTCTTGAAGTCAATGGCATTGAAGTTTCTGGGAAGAGCCTGGACCAGGTCACGGATATGATGATCGCTAACAGCCACAACCTCATCATAACAGTTAGGCCAGCCAACCAGCGGAACAATGTGGTACGGAACAGCAGGAACTCTGGCAGCTCTGGCCAGTCGACGGACAGCAGCACAAGCATGTACAGCAACCAACCCCCACAGCAGATCATACAGAACTACCATCCTGAGGAGGCACAAAGTGACGATGAGGACATTATCATAGAGGAGGGCGGCACCTCTGTCATCCCCAGGGCGGCACCGTCCACTGAAAGTCTGGAGTCCTTAACACAACACAGCTCTTACCACGATTCCCCACAGAACGGATTTATATCTACGTACCGCACACACTTATCTGCCAGTTCTGACAGCCTGGACCACATTGGTAATAACCACAACACTAAGATCTTGGAAGAAGATGGCACCATTATTACACTGTGAATGCCCGATCAGATGTGGCGAATGACGCTGCCTAGTTGCACATTATTATTATAATTTTTTTTTTTTTTTTTTTTTTAGTTTTTATTCTTTTGATTGGTGTGACATTCTACTTGCAAAATCATTTTTATATTAAGAAAATATATTGTATAGTTTATTTCATCTGCGGTTCTTGTATCTCTGGAGAGCTTGCAATTCTATTTTTGCAAAATGAAGGAAAGAAAAAAAAATTTGAGTGTTTTTATGTTGGTTTAACATTCCATTGGCGAACAAAAGGCCCCTCCCCTTATAGCACCATAATGAAGGAGTCAAGGTGCCTGGATCTATGTATACTATATACTATATTCTGCATTTTGTATTTTCATATCTTTTTGTCATTTCTCTTTTGGGCAAAATTGAAATGTTCCGTTGTATGCCATTACTTGACTGGCCTGGGTTTGGCCATCACCATAAACAACATCTGCACAATAATCGGACTTGGGTTTCTACACTGGAATTATTTTTTTAAAAAAAGAGCCAAGTACTTATAGACAAACCACTGGACCCACAAAGTTATCGAGCAGCAGACCTTGTTGTTGTCACTGGCTCCTTATTCCTGTGTCACTTAGTCGTCCTTGCTGGATGTACTGATGTGTTATACTTGGTTTGCATTTAATGTATATAGTTACCTTGTTTGATTTGTTTGCACACGTGGGCAGTGAGTCAGGTCTGTCATCTACACACAAGGCATAGAGCAAAGCTGGGGACAGGATGGGTGCGGGCAAGCAAGGTAACATGTATGTGTGTGTTTAACATATATGTATGTATATATATTATGCACACATATAAGCGGTTATCTGGTATATTTTCTCATAGTAGGCCAAAGAATACTTATGGTAAATCCACTCGTGTTCATTTGTCAGTGCTGCCTAATAGTGATGTGAAGCATGTGCAGATCACTAGGCACACTAGCTTTGACAGATGACATTTGGCAACTAAAAGATATGCATTAGTGTCCATTCATTGGCACGAGGGAGGCCAAAAGCATCTTCTCCAGCCCTTATGAGATGGTTGTGTAATGCAGCAGGCAAACCAATGACCCACTGGCTCTAAGTGTGTAGGCGACAGATCAGTCATGCGCAGACTTGCCTATAATACACATACCATGTAATGTAGTATCTGTTGCATTACTGTCTTATTTCTGGTGTGAACCCTATATGTTTGTCTACACGCAGCCCAGTTTCCGTTGTCATGTTAATATGGACACTCTGTGATATGTAACTGCTGGAATTGGGTGGTACACATAACAGGATTGAGTGACTTCTGGGTACACGCGAGGCTTCTCCTCACTACCCCTTATCCGCATGTCACTTGTACATATTCTAAAATTATACTACAAATGTATATATTATATAAGTCTGATGCTGCTATAATAGGTGGGTTATGATTTTACTCAAAACAAGTTTATGAAGGGGTTCATTGTCAGTGCCATTGCTTTTGGTTACCAACCCAGTTCACCTAGAAGGGCTCTGCTCCAATGATTCCCTGCAAGTGAGAGTGCGGTTAGAGGGGCTGTCCAGATGTCTTTGCTGAGGTCCTCCTTCCAGACCACCTATCTCCCCAGTACTGAGAGTTGTGCTGGACGCAGCTCTCGGTTACAAGGAACTATCTGCTTGGTGAGTTGACGTTACTTTTATGGCAGTCCCCAATAATCAAAGCTTCCTCAATTTCTGTTGGCTGAATGACCTTTATGTGGGAACATGGCTGCTGTGCCATAGACCTATGCATGTCATGCATTGGACCCTCTACCTCTTTTTTTTATTATTCTCCTTTTTAACACTGGTCTTCATCTCTTACTTCCTGTCAGTCTGATCATCTTGGATCTGTGCAATTCCAGTCTTAAATATATGTTCCGATTGAACCCCATTTACAGATTATACATATATAAAATATAGAATTAATCTACAATGGTATACATACGTAACACTTGATCTTGCACTGCTGAGCTTCAGCCTGTATTATACACCATAGGTGCTCTCCCTTCTGCTAATTGTTGGTGGAAACAGTCAGCAAGCCTATGTCAAACTTCTCCAGACTTCAAACAGTTTAGCTGATTTCTTATATTAAAGTAGTTTTTCGTCCATCAGATGACTGTACAGAGTCTGGCATAAGGATGAGCCCTTCTTAGTGCAAGTTACCAGACTGCTGTATGTAGACGCTAAACAGGCGGGGAATGCTGGGAGATTAGGGAGTACTGCTCTAAAGTATAGTACGGGCTGTAACCTTTACACTAATTCATCAATAAGTTCTATGTTATGGAATGAAACGACTTCTCTATAGAAATGTAGGTTTGGCTGTGATATTAAGCTTTAATTTGTTCCTCATGAGTTAAACCTTTTTCTACTAAATGACTGGTACAGTTATATTTATCATGTTTCAGAAGAGGAGGTTATGGTAGCGTAGAGCAATTTGCTTTGACAAGCATATAATTTATTACTATGTATGTGAACTGACCATACACATGCGTGTGTGTGTATGTATGCGTGTGTTATATATATGAATCCTGTGTAATTGTCTGATTAATATGAAGGAATAGCCTCAAGCACAAAATTATCTAGAGTTCCCAGTTTATTTACTTCCCTTCTCTTTGGTTTAGCGGACCAGGAGCTGCGTGCTAATAGTTGGCCTGGTGGAGGTACTGAGAATAGGAATTCCATAGCACAAGGATCCACTATCAATGTAGCATGGTGGCCAGAACTACTATGCATTCCCTGTCAGCTGAATAATTTGTTAAAATAAGGCCTAAGGCACACACATGTGGCTGCCATCTTCATGTATTATAATAACACAGCGGCAGTCAGTAATATAATGTTTTCCAGAGGGTACAGAAGATGTATTTTTCTATATGATGTTTAATGGATTTAACCCTGGAGAGCACAAGTCCATACAGTTGATACCATATGGTACTACGCAGGTTTAGAAAGCCAGCTGACTTTTTCACTGCAGACACCACTAAAGGGCTGCCCATTAAGTTGCTGTGCCCTATTAAGTTATGGTTGGACTACATACCCAAAACTGCTCCAGCCAGGGCAGGGTTACTGTGCAGATGTGGCCTCCAAAAGACACTAAAATATTTTCTAACAAAATCTGTGAATAATAAAGGTGTTCCCCTGTATTTGACTTCTCTATAATGAATCCCCTTTAATATAACACTAACGTCCCTTAAAGCATTACATTGGATAATGTGGATGTCCCAAGAACGATGGAGCCATTGGTCGATGATTCTTAAAGCACAAATTGGGGAGCCTGACTGTGTAGACTGTGACCCTTAACTCTTTGTGATTGAGCACGTTTCTATTATAGTTCTGGTATTCTGACACTGATGCAAGCAAAGTGATTGGCATAGTGGATGCATAAATAATGGAGCCAACCTATGGAAGGCAATGGAGTCCTGTGGGATGGCGACCTCTCATCTGGGTTCATAGGCTGCCTTCTGACTTTGCAGAGTCTTTCATTTATGGTGTGTTGTCAAATGTCCAGTGACTACAGATGATTAGTTTCCCTTTATTGTTTTTATGTTATCACCTACTCTAGTCACATCCAGAGCTGCATTCATAGCCCCGTTTCTTTCCTGGCGGCTGCATGAACCCTGCTATACACCTCTCAGTTGGTTCAGCATCTTCTGCTGTACAGCATTGTGGGTGAAAATCTTCCTCTCACTGTAGCTAGATTGGAGAGCATTATTACAATACTGGGGTGGGCCTATTATTTATATAATATCTAATGCTCCAGTCGCATTCAGAGCTGCATTTACATCTCCACCAATTTCCCTGGAATACAGAAATTCGTTTATTTGCACTTCCCAGTCATGTAGCCTTAAAATTGTACATTTGGCTAGCTGGCATGTGAGCTCTTAGGGTTGTGACTACACTTCTGGGTGTGACTAGAGTATAGGATGGATTATCATACAGCTCAGATCTACCAAACTCATTGTACTGATCTCTGGTAACAGGTCTCCAGCAGATATGTGACTGCAAATCCGGATGTAACGTGCACAACAAATGAGTAAAGGACAAAGTGACATAATTATGTAGAATAAACCAGATAGAATCCTAAAACGCTGATCATTGGCTGCCCATGGGGTGTGACATTATTACTTGGTGTATGCTCTTCCCTCTCTAATTATTATTTGGGTAATATGTCATATGTGATGTTGCTCTTTCTACCGCTATAGAAAAATGTGATTTTTACACAAATTCTGAATGTTTTAAACGTCAGATGTCAGTATTTTACTAAAATTCTGTAAAATATGCATTTGTACCACTAAATGAAGTTTTAATTTTTCAACAATCAGATGAGATCAGATCATTGCTTCTGCAGTACTTCATGTCTTATATTTTTACAAAAATAAATCAATAGATTCTGATGCCTCTTGCTTTATTACCATGGAGGGATGGGAACTGATATGTTTTCTACACCAGACTCCTAGAGCACTGCCAGGTGGAACACTAGATCTCCCACCAAACCAGCAGGGGTAAGAGGTGAAGTATGTCATCCTACAGTCTGAAAAGGCAAAATGAACTGTGGGTACCGGCTGCCCGAAGGGTATATCTGCAGACACAGCAAAACTGAGTGCAGCTCTGGATGTCATTGGAATATTGGTGATGGTATATATATTACATCTAGATGTATGATTTATATGGTAGTAGTCTGCCTAGCTGTATGGCTGTCATTACAGATCAGCTGATTTTAGGCTATGCATGCATATTTTTTTAAAGGGCGCATGTATTTGGTAACCATTTGTCATCAATTAAAAAGGCAAAACACACGTTCCCTTTAAACAGTGTCTGTCACCAGAACAGCACTTTTCAACCCAGTGCGCAGGTAGATTGGTCTAGGTGACCTTAACCTAACAACATTTTTCCCTTGTGACTATCTGCCTCTGTTGCTGAGATATTGGGGTCTTTAAATATGCAAATGACATTTGGAGTAACTGCAACGCCCATGTTGCTTCTCAGAGCTCATTTTTATATTGTCAAAACCAGGGCTATCTCAACAGAGGAGGCAAAAAACATGCTTTTTTTTTTTTAAGCTGTGTTGCAAAAATTCGTGGTAAGACAATGGCCTTACACATGGATGGCCATTAAACAGGGTGAGCCGAGGATCCACCCAACACCATAACTTATATTGACATTATTATTTCCAGGAAAGGGTACATGTCATATGAGGTATTCCTCTAGGTCTTGGATAGGATAGCAGCAGCAGTCCGGGGAAGAGGTGCAGAGATAGTGACCCAACCCATTCTTCAAGTAAGCAAAGAATCTTGCACAGTTCACTGCGGCTTTGCCGCTATCTGTTCTTAAGCGTCTGAGAATGCCGCAGGATTTGTGTCTGATGGTCGATGGTCGAAACGTCACATCTTTGCTGCATATTAAAATATTTCCTAAGCATTTAATCCACTGCTGTCTTGAGTTCAGCATGCAGAATGTAAGCCTACATTTTGCAGTGTTTCCTTACTTTTGGCAGGGCCTGAATAGTAAATGTGAGAATGTTGTAAGGCTACAACTCGCAGTGACAATGATAGGGGGTGCGAATGTCATATTGTCATAAGTAATAGCTGGTTGCAGCTGCTCTTAGGTGATTGCAAGATGCCTGGTACTAGTGTGCTCTTGGTGCCCTGGGTCCATTTTCCTTCTGTTGTTTTCCTACAGTCTTGCCGGCTCATGTCTGACCTTGAATGTTGCAGCTTATAATTCACATACCAGAAGTTTTGTGCTGTCTGGAGCGGAGTATGAACCAAGCAGGAGCCTAAACCAGTGTGTCCCAGACCCTTCAGCTGCTGCGTTTCAATGATGGGTGGTGCGTGAGGCCAAGAAAGAGATTACCCTGGATTATTCCTCCTGCGCCTCACACTAGGTCTGTTAACTCTTTATGCTGGTAACTGGAAGAAGAGGGGTTAAAGGATTATCCATCCCAGATCCAATGTCAGAAATATCCGGTCAGGTTGGAGGTTTGGCCTCCCGAATGATTCCATATTCTAACTAATATGAACACATAGGAGTTGGAACTGGACCTTCGCACACATTGGTGAAATGTAGGAGTATCTACTGTAGTTACAGGACAAATTTTTGTACCTTGTGTTAAAAAGGGGTTTGAAGGAAAAGTGGTTTGTCATATTTAACAGCCTTGGTTCCTACTCCAAATGACACCAAAATTATTAAGTAAAATTCTAGACTGAAGTAAGGGCTCGTTCACATCTGCGCCCGGTCTCTGTTCATACAGGTTTCCGTTTCCTGCACAAAACAGTACAGGAGACGGAAAGCTACAGGACTCTTTCATATCCATTCATTTGAATGGGTTTGAAAGATGTCCGGCTGTGAGCGCCAGTGAGCGTTTTATGCTCCGCTGCGAAACGTGTGTTGTTTTTTTTTGTTTTTTTTTTACCGGACACAGAGTCGGACATGCAGTACAATGTGTCCAGTTTAAAAGAAAAACTGTTTTGCGGCGGAGAGCATAAAACGCTCACCGGCGCTCACAGCCGGACCCGGTCTGACCGCTTTCCGTCTTCTGCATGCCTGAAAACTGAGGCCGGGCGCTAGTGTGAACCCAGCGTCAGCCGACTAATAAGTGCATAACTTTAGACCCGGGGTGGGCAGCCTTTGGCACTCCAGCTGTTGTAAAACTACAATTCCCAGCATGCATACTTGCTCTGCTGTTCTTGGAACTCCCATGAAAATGAGTGGAGCATGTTGGGAGTTGTAGTTTCACAGCAGCTGGAGAGCCGAAGGTTGCTGAGCCCTGGATTAGACAGTTCAGGCATGAGCATTTCATTATATCATACTTGCCAGCTCTCCCAAAACGTCTGGGAAGGCTCCTGCAAAAAGGGGAACCTGGCGTCCCATAACATTGTAAATCTCCTTTGCCCCAGTAAATGTTTCTGCGTAGTTTGGTCTCTCCATCTGTATCCATCTCTTTTGACTATGAAGATAAAAATATGACGGAAGCTTTCTTCCATCTTTTTGGTTTATATTTCAAGTGAAGCGGAATGATTTTAATAAAATGAGTGAAGACAGATGCAGAAAGAAAGTGTACCGTCTGCATCCATCATTCTATTACTTTTTAAGCCCGTTATTCTGATATTATGATGGATCAGAACAATGGACTAAATAGTGGTAGTGTAAACCTTGCCTAACCGTCTAGTTATTAGTAATTGTGTTCCAAAGAAAGTTACAGAACTTATTATAAAATGATTAGGCTTCATTTAAATAAAACTGAAGGACACTGGTTTGTAACGGGTACAGAAGCAGTTGTAGTGATTGGGCATTAAATATAGCCAGGTCCATTGTGAGATATGTACTTTATTATTATTTATTTATTTATTTATATAGCACCATTAATTCCATGGTGCTTTACATTTGGGGGTTACATACTGTTCTCAAAATATACAGGTAGATCTAATACTAACAGTGACCGACTGGCACGGTGGGGTAGGGTAAATCCACCCTGTATGGATTTAGCTGAAGATAGGGGACCATGGCATTCTGGTTGGGAAGATGTCTGCATGCCTTCATGTGACATTTGCATCCTTGGGGCTTTTTTTTTTGCCTTTTGTTTAAAAATTATTTGGTAGGGTTGCTTCAAGAAATGTTTCTTTTCCTTGGATCCTTGAGTATGAAAAGGTTGGAAATCACTGGCCTAAGGAAATTTGAGTTACACCCTCAATAAATAGGTAAAGGACAACTGGACTGCTCCACTTGTGAGCATGGATTCCAGTGTCGTCAGTGTCAGCGCCATCTCCACGTAGCTGAACTTTCACCTTTTAAGTGGTCATTCTGTATGAACAAGGCCATTGCAGCCGGCTGTAAAGTCTTATATTTGTTCTTTATGTGAATATTTCTACAATTTACTATGCCATCACCTGAGACAGGAGTTCATGGAGCCAAACGTTCAGTAGAGGAGACATTGGGCCTCTAGCTGGTCAGCTTCAAGTGGGTTAAGCTGCTTTGCCTGGAATGTAGGGCACAGCTTACCGCAAGGATTAGGACCCCCATGGTGCAGTCAGGTAGTTATTTCTTGCATCTTGCAGAAATGAAATATGCCTATGTCTTGTAATGGAAAAGTGGGGATACATTGCAGTACACCATACGTGTGAACACAATATGCAGTATACTTCTACTCCAGTTTCGCCCTATGTATTTTGTGATAGTCCGTGTATACTAGTTGCAAAAATCACTGATGTGAGGATCAAACATGTACAGGCCATTACTGACTGCTGTAATATGGCTGCATATTGGAGTCTTAGTAGTAGGTACTGGAAAAAGATTGGTTGCAGACATTGCTGTGATTATGTACTCGCTGTAGAAATAACCTGATTCAGCTGAATAGTTGCCAAAATATCTATAAAAAACAAACCTGTGATGTAAATATACCCTTCTAGTTCTCAGGTGAACCATGTTATATCCTGTAGCGTTATGCAGAGACAGTGGGTGATGCAGCTACTATATGCTGTCCATACTTGCATTATATTCTTTTAGGCCCGGGGCCCCACGTGTTTTTTTGTTTGTTTGGTTTTTTGCTGTAGCCGGCTACGTGGGCTTTAGCTTTAACATCTTTTTCTGTGTTCTGAACCTTGACCCTGAGAAGCTAAACCTGGCTGCAAACTCAAACAATGCATACAATTTGGGGTGTGTAATAACGGAAGATTTGCTTACTTGGAGAGTCACCTAGTGGCCATATAGTGAGTTACTACTATCTTACAATTAAGGGACACAATAGTCAGGGTTTATGTAACTAAAGCTCAGTCTTGGAGTACTTGTCGCTCCTCCTGGCATGTTGACTCCAATAAATTCTTGTATTCCAAATATGAAAACAATATTTTCTACCATTGTTGATGGGGAGTTCCTCTGTTGTTCCTGATAATTCCTGTCATTCATTCCACCTCCTAATATTGTACACATAGTGCTTACATTAACAGACAATGTAGACACCTCTTTGACAAGGAGAATGGTAATTTCCAATAAATTCACACATTTTTAGGGAGAGTAATAGAGAAACAGCACAAGAGTTCTAAAAGATGCTTCAGAATTGGGAATACAAGTATTTACTAAAGAGGAGAGGTAACAAATGCCTTTTTTTTTTTTTTTTTTTTTTTTTTTTTTTGGACTCCTTGCCTTCCAAACCCTCATAACTTTTTTTTTTATCTTTACGTTCTGTCCCCAAAGGGGGGCCCCCAAGATCCGGTGCATCAGGCTTTCAGCCTAATGGCTTGAATCCCAGGAGCTCCCACTGTATTGGCCTGCTGTGCTGTGTACGCCGATGCAGTGTAATACTATAACAGTGTAGGGAGCGGAGATGTTCCTGCTCTGCCATAGAGGACCTGCAGAAATGCACAAGACTTTGTGGCGCAGGTGGTGTGATGACATCACTGTATTGCACCACCTGTGCCACCACTACAGGGAGAGTCTGTGGCTGTTCCGCTCATTATAGGAGTGCGATAAGATTTATTGTTTTTTGGTAAGGGAAAGGGGATCACCAGCTAAGGGAGCAAACTATTATTTATGCAGGGGGGTGCTAATACTTATAGTGGGGGAACTATTAAATATAAAGGGGGCTATTGCAAGGTTGAAGTATTATTTATTTATATTTTTTTTAACTGATTTTTATTAAAATTTTTAACAAAATAACAAAGAAATAAGTACAAAGGAAGCTGCCAAAACATTAGACAACAGTCAGTGCGAAAACCGGTCAATAAAGGCGGAATAACAGCAAATCAGTAACAAAAACGGAGGGGGGGGGAGAGAAAGAAGACTAAGGGACAGACTGAAAACACTGGGGAAAAAGAGGGGTAGTGAGAGGAGGGGGGGGGGGAGAGAGAAAGAAGACTAAGGGACAGACTGAAAACACTGGGGAAAAAGAGGGGTAGTGAGAGGAGGAGGGGGGGGGATGAGAGATCAGAGACCATTAGCAGAACAATGGGAATCCCAAGGTGCCCATACAGCTTGGAACTTCTCTACAGTATTGTTCAGAGAAGCCGTAAAGGACTCCAAGCATTGGACGTCCTTAATACGGGCCAGGAGAAAGGGGAGTGAGGGCGGTTAGGTAAACTTCCACTGACTGGCCATGAGGGATTTAGCCGCAGTGCAAACATATGGAAATAACAAGGATGAAGTTTTGCTCAGAGAGCGGGGAAGAAGGTTAAGGAGGTAGACCAATGGATCCAGTGGAAGAGCATGAAGGAGTACATCCTCCAGCAGGAACTTAACCTCAAGCCAGAAAAGACGAATCAAGCAGCAGTCCCAGAAAATGTGACAGAGAGTCCCCAGGCCAGAGAGGTATCTCCAACAGACCAAGGGAACATTGGGATTAGGGGTGTGGAGGAGAGTCGGAGTATGATACCAGTGGAACAGGATCTTATACTGGGTCTCCCGATAGGTGATACAAGTAGAGGATTTGATAGCCCGAGACCATATGATCTGCCACTGAGGTAAGGATATCTGCCTTCCCAAGTCAAAGGACCAACGAGTCATATATCTGTGAACCTGGGGGGGTCCGTCCCTCCAGAGAGGACAGCAACCGGTAAATATCAGAAATCAACCCTTTAGTGGAGGTGTCAGCACGGCACAATCTCTCAAAACTGGTAGGGACGGAGACCCACAGAGCTCCAAAGATAGTGAGCAAAAAGTGTGAGATCTGCTGATAATGAAACCACTCTGAAACCAGCATATGTAAAGTAGCAGTAGAGTAAGCAAAGGGCCTGAGCTCCAAAGAAAAAGGGTCAATAAGATCAGCCACATGGAATAAACCCAGCCCACCCCAGGAGTGCACCATGGGAGACCCCAGCCCCTCCGGGAGGAGCGGGTTGTAAAGAAAATAGACCATGGAAGAGAGGGGTGAGGCAAGCAGAAACAGCCTAGAGCATGAAGCCCAAATGGATATAGTAAATTGAATGGGGCCTAACAGAGGGATAACTGGGGCAGGGGGATCACAGGTAGGCATTGGGGTGAGTAAAGGCCAACCACAGCTTTTCAATGTCTACCCATCTGGTAAACGCACGAGAAACAGCCGAAAATGGAATGCAGCGCAGATGAGTGGCCCAGTAGTAGTAAAGGAGATGCGGGACCCTAAGACCTCCCTCTGCCTTGCCCGTGAGCATAACGAAGTATTATTTATAATGTGGAACTTCTAAATATAAGAGGGTTATTATAAGAGATTACATTATATATGAGGGAGCTTTTGAATATTTGTTATAATTGTTCCCCCCTTATATTTGTCCCTTTATATATTATCTGTCCTCCTTTATAAAAGTACCATTATAAATAATAATTCTGCCTTATAATAGTCCCCATTATAAATAATAGTATAATTATACTCCATAATAATAGCCCTTTTAAAAGGGGAGAACTATAACAAATAAGTGAGGCTATTAGAAGGTTGAAACTATTACTTACTGTATAAGGGGGAGACTGTTATGTATAATGGGATTATTAGAGGAAATTATTATATATAAGGGGGTCTATTATAAGGGAGAAACATATTATTTATAAGTAGAGATGAGCGAGTACTGTTCGGATCAGCCGATCCGAACAGCACGCTCCATAGAAATGAATGGATGCACCTGGTACTTCCGCTTTGACGGCGGCCGGCCGCTTAACCCCCCGCGTGCCGGCTACGTCCATTCATTTCTATGCGAGCGTGCTGTTCAGATCGGCTGATCCGAACAGTACTCGCTCATCTCTATTTATAAGGAAATAACTATTTATAATAGGCCTATAATAATGGGGAAGTATATATAGAGAGGGAGGTGGCTATTATAATATGGCCACTTTTATTTATAAGAGGGGAACTTTATAAGGAGAGTATCGTTAACCACTTCCCGACATCTGCCGTAATAGTACAGCGCTGCCGGGGAGGACTTTCCATCGAACCCATGAACTTCACACAGAACCTGTGTGTGCACCATGCCCTGCGAGTGTCAGCTGTATGTTACGGCTGACAATGCCCTGTAACACCCGGGGCTGGTACCGGGTCCGATCGCGGGAGTTAACCCCTGAGATGTCGGCGGTCAAACATGGTTTCGGGGGGTGTCGTTGTTGGTAGTGGCAGCCCGGGTCTGCCCCATCACTTCCCCCTACACGTACCTGGTTGAGCCTGCCAAAATGGAAGCTGTCAGTCCCATGCGTGTGCATGGGGCTGAGAGCTTCCTGTACACTGCAATACACGTGTATTGCAGCGTACATCTAGTTAAGCAGCGATCAGCAGATCACTGCTTCAATAGCTCATGGGGACAAAAAAAAAAGTTATAAAAAAGTAAAAAATAAAAAAGTTTAAATAGGTTTAAAATAAATTAGAAATAAATAAAGCCCCAAAAATCCCATTTTTCCATATAAAAATGTTTTATTATGTAAAATAAAGAAAAATAGAAAAAAACATTACATATTTGGTATCACCGCGTCCGTAATAACCTGAACAATACAATTAAAACATTATTTAACCCGAACGGCGAACATCATTAAAAAAAAAAAAAACGTAGAAAACCGCACAAAATAATGATTATTCACCACCTTTCCCTTACAAAATGTTCAATTAAAAGTAATCAAATAGTCAGATGGTACCAATAAAAAGCAGAGGTCATCCCGCAAAAAATAAGCCCTCAACCAGCTCTGTCTACCGAAAAATAAAAATGTTATGCCTTTCAGAATATGGCGATGCAAAATAATTGATTTTTTTCCCCTAAATTAAATTTTATTCTGCACAACTAGCAACACATTAAAAAATAGTATAAATGAGGTATTGCCGTAATCGCACTGACCTGCAGAATAAAGATAATGTGTTACTTATGCTGTATGATGCACGGGGAAAAAAAAATGCTAAAAAGCAATGCCAGAATTGATGTTTCCTTTTACATCCCACCCAGAAAGAGTTAATAAAATGTAGTCAAGTTACAGGCACCCCAAAATGGTGGCATTGAAAAGTACATCTAATACCGCAAACACCAAGCCCTCATATGGCCACATTGCCAGAAAATAAAAATCTAGCTTGTACAATGTGAAGACAAAAGCCCCAAAAATCACCAAATCATTAGGACATAAGTGGCTGCGACTAGAAGGAAATGTATATGCTGTGCGAGCGTTTTCAGGGGACACCCCATATTTAGAGCTTATGAGAGATAATACACCAGCGCTGATCCCCCAGAATGCTCCTCTTCCCCATCCGTGTCATAGGAGCTAGTGGGAAAATAGAATGGGATTTGGTGTGCCCAATTTACTCCGCACAGCTAACATATTCACTTCAGGGTTACTAATGCTCACTACATCACTTGATAAATTCTTTGAGGGGGGCGGTTTTCAAAATGGGGTCACTTTCTAGAGGTTTCCACTGTTTTGACACCTCAAGGGCTTTGTAAATGCGACATGGTTCCTGAAACTGATCACAGCCAGATATGCCCTCTAAAAGCTCTTTGGCGCGCCTTCCCTTCTGCGTCTCGCTGTGCGTCCATATATTAGTTTACACCCACAAGTGGGGTACTATGGTAGTCTGGAGAACTTGCATAACAAATTGTGGGATGCGTTTTCTCCTTTAACCCCTTGTGAATGTGCAAATTCTAGGGCTAAACGAAAATATTAGTAAAATAAAATCGAATTTGAAAATTTCACCTCCATTTTGTATTAATTCCTGTTAAGCACTTATAGGGTTGAAATACTAGGTATATGTTGTTTTGGTTTATTTAAGGGGTGCAGTTTTGAAAATTGGGTGATTTATGAGGGTTTTAATACAAGGGTTTTTCAAAACGCTTTCATAACTGGATATTGTTGTTTCACTTGTAAATCTTATAATGTCCGTAAAAAAATAAAAGGGTGACTAAAGTTTGATGCCGACATAAAGCAGAGATCTGGAACATGAGATTTATGATATAATTTTGGCGGTCTGACTCTCTGTATGCAATGCACATCATTTCAAACTTTATAAAATGCATATTTTTCAAAATTTCCACCAAATTTCCTATTTTTTCATAATTAAACACAAAACATATCAACCAAAATTTACCACTAACATGAAGTACAATGTGTTACGAAAAAAACAACCTCAAAATCACTTTGGTAAGTTAAAGCGTTCCAAAGTTATTGCCACATAAAGTGACACATGTCAGTTTTGAAAAATCGAGCTTGGTCAGAAAGTCAAAAAGTGCCATCGGCGGGAAGGGGTTAAAGACACTATTATTTATAAGAGGGCTAATACTGATAATGTGGACTATTACATATAATATGAACTATTATTTATGAGAAGGCTATTATTAATAGGGGGAATATTTATAAGGGTGCACTATTTATGAGGGGCTATTACTTATAAGGCGGGGTTATTACTGATATGGGGAGGTGCTATAATAACTGATAAGGGGGTGGAAAAAATCTATCAGACATTACAAAGTTGGTTATTTGAAGTGTCTGTGGGCATAAAGGGAGGGTGGTTGTTACTGTTTTTGGGACAGAAAGGGGGTGCTGCCACTGGAAATATAGAGTTGTTGGTATATCAGCATTTGGGTCTCCGCTCCGATTTTGCCCAGGGCCACAGTTTGTCTAAAACCGGCCCTGTCCACTGTAATAGCACAGCAGATGTTGGAAAGGCGTTAAGCCCTTCCCCCCACCGGCATTTTTCAATTTTCTTTCCAGACCCCAGAGTATAATAATCAGGGACCCAGGGGAGGATACAAACATAAAAAACACTGTTACTTACCTATCCATGGATCCAATGCGATCCCTGTTGATATCGACCATCTTCAATGATGTATGGCAAGTCACGTGACCTGGGCCTGCGTCGTAATGTCAGGGACGTTACTCAAGTAGGCCCGAAGCCTGCCTGGAGCCAAGAGAGGTAAGTAACAATGTTTTTTATGTTCTGTTACCTTCCCTGGGCCTCCAATCACTATACTCAGGGGTCTGAAAAGACCCCCAAGTATAATAATACTGTTTGTGGGGCCTCCGGGGACTCCACAGGCAGCCATGGGCAGGAACCAGGATCGGTATGTAAATAGGGCCCCATGGGCCTCCCATTGATTTCAATGTGTAGCGCGCGTAAGCTGGCACTCATTGAAGTCATTGGGATCTGTTTTGAAGCGCCTCGCTCTGATACGTGTTTACGTGTGTAAATGAGCGGCGCGTTACGGGAATGGGAATGTGTAAAAAGAGAACATAACCGTTTACTGACAGTGAGCAGAGGTATTGACATCCATTCTAAATTGAAGCACCCATAATTCTGCAGTATTTCTCAATCTATATAGATAAAGGCTGGGGCCCACGGGCTGAAAAAATTGCGATTTGGCCACGGCGGAAACGTCTCGGGAAAATGCGCAGCATTGTACAGTACTTGTAAAGTGGGATGGGATTCATGTGAATCCCATGCCCATTTTGTGTAAAAAATCGCAGCGCGGACACGCTGCAGTTTCCAAAACCGTCGCAGCATGTCAATTATATCTACAGAAACGCCTGTGGTTTCCCCATAGATATAATTGGAAAACTCTGTGAACTTTCTGTTCAAAGCGCTGCGAGAAGAACCACAATGTGTTCACGCCGCGGTTGCACCGCCTTAGCCTAAAGGGGTTGTGCCACTAATGACACGAACTGGCTCGAACTTTTTCCACTGAATGCTCTATGAGAATAAAGCACTGGTACATGTCTATGGCCAGTACTACCTTCATGTTAAACTACCAGATATGCAGATTAGTAAAGTAACAGGGATTAGTAGAGCATAAACCAGGCACTTTGATCACATGACCTTTGTGCTAAACATTCGGTTTTACAGTTCGGAAATTTTAAACACAAGAGAGCGCTACAGATCACTTGCTGAAACATCACTGTCCCAGCAGCCTCATAGAACTATATCGAGTGCCTGCTACTAATGTGCACTAGCGCTCAATTCACTTTGAACATTTAGAAAAAAACTTTCAGGGTCATAGCAATCTCACACATATTTCCTATCCTGTGCATAGGTATAAGCAGTGGCATAACTAGGAATGGCGGGGGCCCATGGCAAACTTTTAACATGAGGCCCCTTCCCCCCCCCCCCTACCCGAAGACCGACCGACTGACTCCCCCCCCCCCACCTGGATTCCTTGCACACAGTTTTATACCCCATAGTGGCCCTTGCACACAGTATTATGCCCCATAGTGGCCCTTTCACACAGTATTATGCCCCATAGTGGCCCTTGCACACAGTATTATGCCCCATAGTGGCCCTTTCACACAGTATTGTGCCCCATTGTGGACCACCCATGAACAATTATTATACTCTTTTTACTCTTTTCAGACCCCACAGTATAAAAAACACTGTTACTGACCTCTCGCTGGGCTCCAACACACTCCCTGGGCCCAAAAGCCTGCCGGAGCCAGGAAGAGTAAGCAACAGTGATTTTAATATTCCCTCATCTCCCCTGGGCATCTGATTATTATTAGAGATGAGCGAACAGTGTTCTATCGAACTCATGTTCGATCGGATATTAGGCTGTTCGGCATGTTCGAATCGAATCGAACACCGCGTGGTAAAGTGCGCCATTACTCGATTCCCCTCCCACCTTCCCTGGCGCCTTTTTTGCTCCAATAACAGCGCAGGGTAGGTGGGACAGGAACTACGACACCGGTGACGTTGAAAAAAGTAGGCAAAACCCATTGGCTGCCGAAAACATGTGACCTCTAATTTAAAAGAACAGCGCCGCCCAGGTTCGCGTCATTCTGAGCTTGCAATTCACCGAGGACGGAGGTTTCCGTCCAGCTAGCTAGGGCTTAGATTCTGGGTAGGCAGGGACAGGCTAGGATAGGAAGGAGAAGACAACCAACAGCTCTTGTAAGAGCTAAATTCCAGGGAGAAGCTTGTCAGTGTAACGTGGTACTGACGGGCTCAATCGCCGGAACCCAGCTTTCCCAGGATCCTGAATGGAATACACTGTCAGTGTATTCCCGTATACCCGATATATACCCCGATACCCGTTCCAACGGTGTGCCCCCCCACCTTCACCCCAGAAATACCCTGCAAGTCCCCTAGCAATAGAATTGGGGCTATATACACCCACAATTTTTACTACTGGTATACAGTGCCATTGTCTGACTGGGAATTCAAAGAATATATTGGGAATACAAATACCCTCATTTCTTGCTACTGCCATATAGTGCCAGTGTCTGACTGGGAATTCAAAGAATATATTGGGGTTACGTGCACCCACAATTTTTACTACTGGTATACAGTGCCATTGTCTGACTGGGAATTCAAAGAATATATTGGGAATACAAATACCCTCATTTCTTGCTACTGCCATATAGTGCCAGTTTCTGACTGGTAATTCAAAGAATATATTGGGGTTACGTGCACCCACAATTTTTACTACTGGTATACAGTGCCATTGTCTGACTGGGAATTCAAAGAATATATTGGGAATACAAATACCCTCATTTCTTGCTACTGCCATATAGTGCCAGTGTCTGACTGGGAATTCAAAGAATATATTGGGGTTACGTGCACCCACAATTTTTACTACTGGTATACAGTGCCATTGTCTGACTGGGAATTCAAAGAATATATTGGGAATACAAATACCCTCATTTCTTGCTACTGCCATATAGTGCCAGTGTCTGACTGGGAATTCAAAGAATATATTGGGGTTACGTGCACCCACAATTTTTACTACTGGTATACAGTGCCATTGTCTGACTGGGAATTCAAAGAATATATTGGGAATACAAATACCCTCATTTCTTGCTACTGCCATATAGTGCCAGTGTCTGACTGGTAATTCAAAGAATATATTGGGGTTACGTGCACCCACAATTTTTACTACTGGTATACAGTGCCATTGTCTGACTGGGAATTCAAAGAATATATTGGGAATACAAATACCCTCATTTCTTGCTACTGCCATATAGTGCCAGTGTCTGACTGGGAATTCAAAGAATATATTGGGGTTACGTGCACCCACAATTTTTACTACTGGTATACAGTGCCATTGTCTGACTGGGAATTCAAAGAATATATTGGGGTTATAAATACCCTCATTTCTTGCTACTGCCATATAGTGCCAGTTTCTGACTGGTAATTCAAAGAATATATTGGGGTTACGTGCACCCACAATTTTTACTACTGGTATACAGTGCCATTGTCTGACTGGGAATTCAAAGAGTATATTGGGAATACAAATACCCTCATTTCTTGCTACTGCCATATAGTGCCAGTTTCTGACTGGTAATTCAAAGAATATATTGGGGTTACGTGCACCCACAATTTTTACTACTGGTATACAGTGCCATTGTCTGACTGGGAATTCAAAGAATATATTGGGGTTATAAATACCCTCATTTCTTGCTACTGCCATATAGTGCCAGTTTCTGACTGGTAATTCAAAGAATATATTGGGGTTACGTGCACCCACAATTTTTACTACTGGTATACAGTGCCATTGTTTGACTGGGAATTCAAAGAGTATATTGGGAATACAAATACCCTCATTTCTTGCTACTGCCATATAGTGCCAGTTTCTGACTGGGAATTCAAAGAATATATTGGGGTTACGTGCACCCACAATTTTTACTACTGGTATACAGTGCCATTGTCTGACTGGGAATTCAAAGAATATATTGGGGTTATAAATACCCTCATTTCTTGCTACTGCCATATAGTGCCAGTTTCTGACTGGTAATTCAAAGAATATATTGGGGTTACGTGCACCCACAATTTTTACTACTAGTATACAGTGCCATTGTCTGACTGGGAATTCAAAGAGTATATTGGGAATACAAATACCCTCATTTCTTGCTACTGCCATATAGTGCCAGTTTCTGACTGGTAATTCAAAGAATATATTGGGGTTACGTGCACCCACAATTTTTACTACTGGTATACAGTGCCATTGTCTGACTGGGAATTCAAAGAATATATTGGGGTTATAAATACCCTCATTTCTTGCTACTGCCATATAGTGCCAGTTTCTGACTGGTAATTCAAAGAATATATTGGGGTTACGTGCACCCACAATTTTTACTACTGGTATACAGTGCCATTGTTTGACTGGGAATTCAAAGAGTATATTGGGAATACAAATACCCTCATTTCTTGCTACTGCCATATAGTGCCAGTTTCTGACTGGGAATTCAAAGAATATATTGGGGTTACGTGCACCCACAATTTTTACTACTGGTATACAGTGCCATTGTCTGACTGGGAATTCAAAGAATATATTGGGGTTATAAATACCCTCATTTCTTGCTACTGCCATATAGTGCCAGTTTCTGACTGGTAATTCAAAGAATATATTGGGGTTACGTGCACCCACAATTTTTACTACTGGTATACAGTGCCATTGTCTGACTGGGAATTCAAAGAGTATATTGGGAATACAAATACCCTCATTTCTTGCTACTGCCATATAGTGCCAGTTTCTGACTGGTAATTCAAAGAATATATTGGGGTTACGTGCACCCACAATTTTTACTACTGGTATACAGTGCCATTGTCTGACTGGGAATTCAAAGAATATATTGGGGTTATAAATACCCTCATTTCTTGCTACTGCCATATAGTGCCAGTTTCTGACTGGTAATTCAAAGAATATATTGGGGTTACGTGCACCCACAATTTTTACTACTGGTATACAGTGCCATTGTCTGACTGGGAATTCAAAGAGTATATTGGGAATACAAATACCCTCATTTCTTGCTACTGCCATATAGTGCCAGTTTCTGACTGGTAATTCAAAGAATATATTGGGGTTACGTGCACCCACAATTTTTACTACTGGTATACAGTGCCATTGTCTGACTGGGAATTCAAAGAATATATTGGGGTTATAAATACCCTCATTTCTTGCTACTGCCATATAGTGCCAGTTTCTGACTGGTAATTCAAAGAATATATTGGGGTTACGTGCACCCACAATTTTTACTACTGGTATACAGTGCCATTGTCTGACTGGGAATTCAAAGAGTATATTGGGAATACAAATACCCTCATTTCTTGCTACTGCCATATAGTGCCAGTTTCTGACTGGGAATTCAAAGAATATATTGGGGTTACGTGCACCCACAATTTTTACTACTGGTATACAGTGCCATTGTCTGACTGGGAATTCAAAGAATATATTGGGGTTATAAATACCCTCATTTCTTGCTACTGCCATATAGTGCCAGTTTCTGACTGGTAATTCAAAGAATATATTGGGGTTACGTGCACCCACAATTTTTACTACTGGTATACAGTGCCATTGTCTGACTGGGAATTCAAAGAGTATATTGGGAATACAAATACCCTCATTTCTTGCTACTGCCATATAGTGCCAGTTTCTGACTGGGAATTCAAAGAATATATTGGGGTTACGTGCACCCACAATTTTTACTACTGGTATACAGTGCCATTGTCTGACTGGGAATTCAAAGAATATATTGGGGTTATAAATACCCTCATTTCTTGCTACTGCCATATAGTGCCAGTTTCTGACTGGTAATTCAAAGAATATATTGGGGTTACGTGCACCCACAATTTTTACTACTGGTATACAGTGCCATTGTCTGACTGGGAATTCAAAGAGTATATTGGGAATACAAATACCCTCATTTCTTGCTACTGCCATATAGTGCCAGTTTCTGACTGGGAATTCAAAGAATATATTGGGGTTACGTGCACCCACAATTTTTACTACTGGTATACAGTGCCATTGTCTGACTGGGAATTCAAAGAATATATTGGGGTTATAAATACCCTCATTTCTTGCTACTGCCATATAGTGCCAGTTTCTGACTGGTAATTCAAAGAATATATTGGGGTTACGTGCACCCACAATTTTTACTACTGGTATACAGTGCCATTGTCTGACTGGGAATTCAAAGAGTATATTGGGAATACAAATACCCTCATTTCTTGCTACTGCCATATAGTGCCAGTTTCTGACTGGTAATTCAAAGAATATATTGGGGTTACGTGCACCCACAATTTTTACTACTGGTATACAGTGCCATTGTCTGACTGGGAATTCAAAGAATATATTGGGGTTATAAATACCCTCATTTCTTGCTACTGCCATATAGTGCCAGTGTCTGACTGGGAATTCAAAGAATATATTGGGGTTACGTGCACCCACAATTTTTACTACTGGTATACAGTGCCAATTTCTAACTAGGAATTCAAAATGCGCAAGGCTCCCGGAAAGGGACGTGGACGAGGCCGTGGGCGAGGTCGGGGGAATGGTTCTGGGGAGCAAGGTAGCAGTGAAGCCACAGGGCGTCCCGTGCCTACTCCTGTGGGGCAGCAAGCATTGCGCCACTCCACAGTGCCAGGGTTGCTTGCCACATTAACTAAACTGCAGGGTACAAACCTTAGTAGGCCCGAGAACCAGGAACAGGTCTTGCAATGGCTGTCAGAGAACGCTTACAGCACATTGTCCAGCAGCCAGTCAGACTCTGCCTCCTCTCCTCCTATTACCCAACAGTCTTGTCTTCCTTCCTCCCAAAATTCCGAAGCTTTACAGAACAATAACCCAAACTGTCCCTGCTCCCCAGAGCTGTTCTCCGCTCCTTTCATTGTCCCTCAACCTGCTTCTCCACGTCACGATTCCACGAACCTAACAGAGGAGCATCTGTGTCCAGATGCTCAAACACTAGAGTCTCCTCCATCTCCGTTCGATTTGGTGGTGGATGACCAGCAACCCACCCTCATCGACGATGATGTGACGCAGTTGCCGTCAGGGCATCCAGTTGACCGGCGCATTGTGCGGGAGGAGGAGATGAGACAGGAGTTGGAAGAGGAAGTGGTGGATGATGAGGACACTGACCCGACCTGGACAGGGGGGATGTCAAGCGGGGAAAGTAGTGTGGATGTTGAGGCAGGTGCAGCACCAAAAAGGGTAGCTAGAGGCAGAGGCAGAGGTCAGCAGCTTAGGCGAAGCCAGGCCACACCCGGAATCTCCCAAGATGTTCCAGTTCGTACCCAGCCCCGAAAAACTCCCACCTCGAGGGCACGTTTCTCGAAGGTGTGGAGTTTTTTCAAGGAATGCGCCGAGGACAGATATAGTGTTGTCTGCACAATTTGCCTCTCGAAATTGATTAGGGGCTCTGAGAAGAGCAACCTGTCCACCACTTCAATGCGCCGTCATTTGGAATCCAAGCACTGGAATCAGTGGCAGGCAGCAACGGCAGGACAAAGGCCGCCTGCCGTTCACGCCACTGCCACTGCCTCTGCCACTGCCTCTGCCTCTGCCACTGCCACTGCTGACTGTGCTGGCGATGCACTCCAGAGGACGAGCCAGGACACCACTTCATCTGCCTCCGCCACTTTGTTGACTTCTACCTCATCCTCCCCTGGTCCTGTCTTATCTCCTTCTCCTGCACCATCAAAGGCACCATCAGGCGTTTCTTTACAACAACCCACCATCTCTCAGACATTGGAGCGGCGGCAGAAATACACTGCTAACCACCCACACGCGCAAGCCTTGAACGCCAACATCGCTAAACTGCTGGCCCAGGAGATGTTGGCGTTCCGGCTTGTTGAAACTCCCGCCTTCCTGGACCTGATGGCAACTGCGGCACCTCGCTATGCCGTCCCTAGCCGTCACTACTTCTCCCGGTGTGCCGTCCCCGCCTTGCACCAGCACGTGTCACTCAACATCAGGCGGGCCCTTAGTTCCGCGCTTTGCACAAAGGTCCACTTGACCACCGACGCGTGGACAAGTGCATGCGGACAGGGACGCTACATTTCACTGACGGCACACTGGGTGAATGTAGTTGAGGCTGGGACTGCTTCCCAAACTGGCCCGGTGTACCTCGTCTCCCCGCCTAACATTCCTGGCAGGGACACGAGAAGAACACCCCCCTCCTCCTCCTCCTCTACCGCCTCCTCCTCCGCCACCGCCTCCTCCTCCGCCACCGCCTCCTCCTCCGCTGTTAGATTGACCCCAGCTACGAGTTGGAAACGTTGCAGCACTGGCGTTGGTAGACGTCAGCAGGCTGTGCTGAAGCTGATCAGCTTGGGGGACAGACAGCACACTGCCTCCGAGGTGAGGGATGCCCTCCTCGATGAGACGGCAATATGGTTTGAGCCGCTGCACCTGGGCCCAGGCATGGTCGTTTGTGATAACGGCCGGAACCTGGTAGCAGCTCTGGAGCTTGCCGGACTCCAACATGTTCCATGCCTGGCCCACGTCTTCAACCTAGTGGTGCAACGTTTCCTAAAGAGCTACCCCAATGTTCCAGAGCTACTGGTGAAAGTGCGGCGCATGTGCGCCCACTTTCGCAAGTCGACAGTAGCCGCTGCTAGCTTAAAATCTCTCCAGCAACGCCTGCATGTGCCACAACACCGGCTTTTGTGCGACGTCCCCACACGCTGGAACTCAACGTTTCAGATGTTGAATAGAGTGGTTGAGCAGCAGAGACCTTTGATGGAATACCAGCTACAAAACCCTAGGGTGCCACAAAGTCAGCTGCCTCAGTTTCACATCCATGAGTGGCCATGGATGAGAGACCTTTGTGACATCCTACGGGTCTTTGAGGAGTCCACAAGGAGGGTGAGCTCTGAGGATGCGATGGTGAGCCTTACAATCCCGCTCTTGTGTGTTCTGAGAGAATCCCTGATTGACATCAGGGATAACTCAGATCACACAGAGGAGTTAGGGATAGCATCCGATCCGTCACAGCTGGAGAGTAGGTCCACACATCTGTCCGCTTCACTGCGTTTAATGGAGGAGGAGGAGGAGGAGGAGGAGGAGGAGGAAGAAGAGTTGTCCGATGATGTGATGGTGATACAGGAGGCTTCCGGGCAACTTCGAATCGTCCCATTGTTGCAGCGCGGATGGGTAGACATGGAGGATGAGGAGGAAATGGAGATTGAACTTTCCGGTGGGGCCAGAGGAGTCATGCCAACTAACACTGTGGCAGACATGGCTGAGTTCATGTTGGGGTGCTTTACAACCGACAAGCGTATTGTCAAAATCATGGAGGACAACCAGTACTGGATCTTTGCTATCCTTGACCCCCGGTATAAAAACAACATCTCGTCTTTTATTCCGGTAGAGGGGAGGGCCAATCGCATCAATGCTTGCCACAGGCAATTGGTGCAGAATATGATGGAGATGTTTCCAGCATGTGACGTTGGCGGCAGGGAGGGCAGTTCCTCCAGTAGGCAACCAAGTTCTCACCGGTCCACACAAACGAGGGGCACACTGTCTAAGGTCTGGGACACCTTGATGGCACCCCCTCGCCAAAGTGCCACCACGGAGGGTCCTAGTGTCACCAGGCGTGAGAAGTATAGGCGCATGTTGCGGGAATACCTTTCCGACCACAGCCCTGTCCTCTCCGACCCCTCTGCGCCCTACACGTATTGGGTGTCGAAGTTGGACCTGTGGCTTGAACTTGCCCTATATGCCTTGGAGGTGCTGTCCTGTCCTGCCGCCAGCGTCCTATCTGAGAGGGTGTTCAGTGCAGCCGGTGGCATCATCACTGACAAGCGCACCCGTCTGTCAGCTGAGAGTGCCGACCGGCTCACTTTGATAAAAATGAACCACCACTGGATAGAGCCTTCATTTTTGTGCCCACCTGTGTAAAGCACCCCAACATGGAACTCCATGTCTGTACTCAACCTCTCCAATTCCTCCGCATCCTCATACTCATCCACCATAAGCGTTGCACAATTCTGCTAATACTAGGCTCCCTCCAACATGATTTCCCCCAACTCTGCTGGTTAGAGGCTCCCTCCACCCTGATTTCCACCAACTCTGCTGGTTAGAGGCTCCCTCCACCCTGCTTTCCCACAACTCTGCTGGTTAGAGGCTCCTTCCACCATGAATTTGCCCAAACTGGGCTGTTTAGAGGCTCCCTCCACCATGAATTGGTCCAAACTGGGCTGGTTAGAGGCTCCCTCCACCATTAATTGGTCCAAACTGGGCTGGTTAGAGGCTCCCTCCACCATGAATTTGCCCAAACTGGGCTGTTTAGAGGCTCCCTCCACCATGAATTTGCCCAAACTGGGCTGTTTAGAGGCTCCCTCCACCATGAATTGGTCCAAACTGGGTTTTTTAGAGGCTCCCTCCACCATGAATTGGTCCAAACTGGGCTGGTTAGAGGCTCCCTCCACCATGAATTGGTCCAAACTGGGGTGGTTAGAGGCTCCCTCCACCATTAATTGGTCCAAACTGGGCTGGTTAGAGGCTCCCTCCACCATTAATTGGTCCAAACTGGGCTGGTTAGAGGCTCCCTCCACCATTAATTGGTCCAAACTGGGCTGGTTAGAGGCTCCCTCCACCATGAATTTGCCCAAACTGGGCTGTTTAGAGGCTCCCTCCACCATGAATTTGCCCAAACTGGGCTGTTTAGAGGCTCCCTCCACCATGAATTGGTCCAAACTGCGGTTTTTAGAGGCTCCCTCCACCATGAATTGGTCCAAACTTGGCTGTTTAGAGGCTCCCTCCACCATGAATTGGTCCAAACTGGGGTGGTTAGAGGCTCCCTCCACCATTAATTGGTCCAAACTGGGCTGGTTAGAGGCTCCCTCCACCATTAATTGGTCCAAACTGGGCTGGTTAGAGGCTCCCTCCACCATGAATTTGCCCAAACTGGGCTGTTTAGAGGCTCCCTCCACCATGAATTTGCCCAAACTGGGCTGGTTAGAGGCTCCCTCCACCATTAATTGGTCCAAACTGGGCTGGTTAGAGGCTCCCTCCACCATGAATTGGTCCAAACTGGGGTTTTTAGAGGCTCCCTCCACCATGAATTGGTCCAAACTTGGCTGTTTAGAGGCTCCCTCCACCATTAATTGGTCCAAACTGGGCTGGTTAGAGGCTCCCTCCACCATGAATTGGTCCAAACTGGGTTTTTTAGAGGCTCCCTCCACCATGAATTTGCCCAAACTGGGCTGGTTAGAGGCTCCCTCCACCATGAATTTCCCAAAACTTGGCTGTTTAGAGGCTCCCTCCACCATTAATTGGTCCAAACTGGGCTGGTTAGAGGCTCCCTCCACCATGAATTGGTCCAAACTGGGGTTTTTAGAGGCTCCCTCCACCATTAATTGGTCCAAACTGGGCTGGTTAGAGGCTCCCTCCACCATTAATTGGTCCAAACTGGGCTGGTTAGAGGCTCCCTCCACCATTAATTGGTCCAAACTGGGCTGGTTAGAGGCTCCCTCCACCATTAATTGGTCCAAACTGGGCTGGTTAGAGGCTCCCTCCACCATGAATTTGCCCAAACTGGGCTGTTTAGAGGCTCCCTCCACCATGAATTTGCCCAAACTGGGCTGGTTAGAGGCTCCCTCCACCATGAATTGGTCCAAACTGGGGTTTTTAGAGGCTCCCTCCACCATGAATTGGTCCAAACTTGGCTGTTTAGAGGCTCCCTCCACCATTAATTGGTCCAAACTGGGCTGGTTAGAGGCTCCCTCCACCATGAATTGGTCCAAACTGGGTTTTTTAGAGGCTCCCTCCACCATGAATTTGCCCAAACTGGGCTGTTTAGAGGCTCCCTCCACCATGAATTTGTCCAAACTGGGCTGGTTAGAGGCTCCCTCCACCATGAATTGGTCCAAACTGGGGTTTTTAGAGGCTCCCTCCACCATGAATTGGTCCAAACTTGGCTGTTTAGAGGCTCCCTCCACCATGAATTGGTCCAAACTGGGGTGGTTAGAGGCTCCCTCCACCATTAATTGGTCCAAACTGGGCTGGTTAGAGGCTCCCTCCACCATTAATTGGTCCAAACTGGGCTGGTTAGAGGCTCCCTCCACCATGAATTGGTCCAAACTGGGTTTTTTAGAGGCTCCCTCCACCATGAATTTGCCCAAACTGGGCTGTTTAGAGGCTCCCTCCACCATGAATTGGTCCAAACTGGGGTTTTTAGAGGCTCCCTCCACCATGAATTGGTCCAAACTTGGCTGTTTAGAGGCTCCCTCCACCATTAATTGGTCCAAACTGGGCTGGTTAGAGGCTCCCTCCACCATGAATTGGTCCAAACTGGGGTTTTTAGAGGCTCCCTCCACCATGAATTGGTCCAAACTTGGCTGTTTAGAGGCTCCCTCCACCATGAATTGGTCCAAACTGGGGTGGTTAGAGGCTCCCTCCACCATTAATTGGTCCAAACTGGGCTGGTTAGAGGCTCCCTCCACCATTAATTGGTCCAAACTGGGCTGGTTAGAGGCTCCCTCCACCATGAATTTGCCCAAACTGGGCTGTTTAGAGGCTCCCTCCACCATGAATTTGCCCAAACTGGGCTGGTTAGAGGCTCCCTCCACCATGAATTGGTCCAAACGGGTTTTTAGAGGCTCCCTTCACCATGAATTGGTCCAAACTTGGCTGTTTAGAGGCTCCCTCCACCATGAATTGGTCCAAACTGGGTTTTTTAGAGGCTCCCTCCACCATGAATTTGCCCAAACTGGGCTGTTTAGAGGCTCCCTCCACCATGAATTTGCCCAAACTGGGCTGGTTAGAGGCTCCCTCCACCATGAATTGGTCCAAACTGGGGTTTTTAGAGGCTCCCTCCACCATGAATTGGTCCAAACTTGGCTGTTTAGAGGCTCCCTCCACCATGAATTGGTCCAAACTGGGGTGGTTAGAGGCTCCCTCCACCATTAATTGGTCCAAACTGGGCTGGTTAGAGGCTCCCTCCACCATTAATTGGTCCAAACTGGGCTGGTTAGAGGCTCCCTCCACCATGAATTGGTCCAAACTGGGTTTTTTAGAGGCTCCCTCCACCATGAATTTGCCCAAACTGGGCTGTTTAGAGGCTCCCTCCACCATGAATTGGTCCAAACTGGGCTGGTTAGAGGCTCCCTCCACCATGAATTTCCCAAAACTTGGCTGTTTAGAGGCTCCCTCCACCATTAATTGGTCCAAACTGGGCTGGTTAGAGGCTCCCTCCACCATGAATTGGTCCAAACTGGGGTTTTTAGAGGCTCCCTCCACCATGAATTGGTCCAAACTTGGCTGTTTAGAGGCTCCCTCCACCATGAATTGGTCCAAACTGGGGTGGTTAGAGGCTCCCTCCACCATTAATTGGTCCAAACTGGGCTGGTTAGAGGCTCCCTCCACCATTAATTGGTCCAAACTGGGCTGGTTAGAGGCTCCCTCCACCATGAATTTGCCCAAACTGGGCTGTTTAGAGGCTCCCTCCACCATGAATTTGCCCAAACTGGGCTGGTTAGAGGCTCCCTCCACCATGAATTGGTCCAAACGGGTTTTTAGAGGCTCCCTTCACCATGAATTGGTCCAAACTTGGCTGTTTAGAGGCTCCCTCCACCATGAATTGGTCCAAACTGGGGTGGTTAGAGGCTCCCTCCACCATTAATTGGTCCAAACTGGGCTGGTTAGAGGCTCCCTCCACCATTAATTGGTCCAAACTGGGCTGGTTAGAGGCTCCCTCCACCATGAATTGGTCCAAACTGGGGTTTTTAGAGGCTCCCTCCACCATGAATTGGTCCAAACTTGGCTGTTTAGAGGCTCCCTCCACCATTAATTGGTCCAAACTGGGCTGGTTAGAGGCTCCCTCCACCATGAATTGGTCCAAACTGGGTTTTTTAGAGGCTCCCTCCACCATGAATTTGCCCAAACTGGGCTGTTTAGAGGCTCCCTCCACCATGAATTGGTCCAAACTGGGTTTTTTAGAGGCTCCCTCCACCATGAATTGGTCCAAACTGGGCTGGTTAGAGGCTCCCTCCACCATGAATTGGTCCAAACTGGGGTTTTTAGAGGCTCCCTCCACCATGAATTGGTCCAAACTTGGCTGTTTAGAGGCTCCCTCCACCATGAATTGGTCCAAACTGGGGTGGTTAGAGGCTCCCTCCACCATTAATTGGTCCAAACTGGGCTGGTTAGAGGCTCCCTCCACCATTAATTGGTCCAAACTGGGCTGGTTAGAGGCTCCCTCCACCATGAATTTGCCCAAACTGGGCTGTTTAGAGGCTCCCTCCACCATGAATTTGCCCAAACTGGGCTGGTTAGAGGCTCCCTCCACCATGAATTGGTCCAAACGGGTTTTTAGAGGCTCCCTTCACCATGAATTGGTCCAAACTTGGCTGTTTAGAGGCTCCCTCCACCATGAATTGGTCCAAACTGGGGTGGTTAGAGGCTCCCTCCACCATTAATTGGTCCAAACTGGGCTGGTTAGAGGCTCCCTCCACCATTAATTGGTCCAAACTGGGCTGGTTAGAGGCTCCCTCCACCATGAATTGGTCCAAACTGGGGTTTTTAGAGGCTCCCTCCACCATGAATTGGTCCAAACTTGGCTGTTTAGAGGCTCCCTCCACCATTAATTGGTCCAAACTGGGCTGGTTAGAGGCTCCCTCCACCATGAATTGGTCCAAAGTGGGTTTTTTAGAGGCTCCCTCCACCATGAATTTGCCCAAACTGGGCTGTTTAGAGGCTCCCTCCACCATGAATTGGTCCAAACTGGGTTTTTTAGAGGCTCCCTCCACCATGAATTGGTCCAAACTGGGCTGGTTAGAGGCTCCCTCCACCATGAATTGGTCCAAACTGGGGTGGTTAGAGGCTCCCTCCACCATTAATTGGTCCAAACTGGGCTGGTTAGAGGCTCCCTCCACCATTAATTGGTCCAAACTGGGCTGGTTAGAGGCTCCCTCCACCATTAATTGGTCCAAACTGGGCTGGTTAGAGGCTCCCTCCACCATGAATTTGCCCAAACTGGGCTGTTTAGAGGCTCCCTCCACCATGAATTTGCCCAAACTGGGCTGGTTAGAGGCTCCCTCCACCATGAATTGGTCCAAACTGGGGTTTTTAGAGGCTCCCTCCACCATGAATTGGTCCAAACTTGGCTGTTTAGAGGCTCCCTCCACCATTAATTGGTCCAAACTGAGCTGGTTAGAGGCTCCCTCCACCATGAATTGGTCCAAACTGGGTTTTTTAGAGGCTCCCTCCACCATGAATTTGCCCAAACTGGGCTGTTTAGAGGCTCCCTCCACCATGAATTGGTCCAAACTGGGGTGGTTAGAGGCTCCCTCCACCATTAATTGGTCCAAACTGGGCTGGTTAGAGGCTCCCTCCACCATTAATTGGTCCAAACTGGGCTGGTTAGAGGCTCCCTCCACCATGAATTTGCCCAAACTGGGCTGGTTAGAGGCTCCCTCCACCATGAATTGGTCCAAACTGGGTTTTTTAGAGGCTCCCTCCACCATGAATTTGCCCAAACTGGGCTGGTTAGAGGCTCCCTCCACCATGAATTGGTCCAAACTGGGGTTTTTAGAGGCTCCCTCCACCATGAATTTGCCCAAACTCTGCTGGTTAGAGGCTCAATCCACCCTGATTTTCAAAACAAATGTTGGTGCCAACCTCAACTTACTACAAGGGCCAAATTCACTGCTGGTGACAAGCTCTCCTCACTGCAAGTGCCAAATACACATGTTTCAAGGTGTTTTCCTACTGTCAGAGAGGTGGTATTGAGTGTGTAAAGTGTGTAGTTGTTAGGCTGTGATGTTGGGGTAATAGAGGGTCTTTGGTGTGTTAGATGCCCCCAGACATGCTTCCCCTGCTGTCCCAGTGTCATTCCAGAGGTGTTGGCATCATTTCCTGGGGTGTCATAGTGGACTTGGTGACCCTCCAGACACGGATTTGGGTTTCCCCCTTAACGAGTATCTGTTCCCCATAGACTATAATGGGGTTCGAAACCCGTTCGAACACACGAACATTGAGCGGCTGTTCGAATCGAATTTCGAACCTCGAACATTTTAGTGTTCGCTCATCTCTAATTATTATACTCGGGGGGGGTCTGAAAAGACCTCACAAGTATAATGATAATGTTTCTGGCTTCAAGAAGGCCCTCCTATTGAGGAAGGCCTACAACCTCCAATAACACTATCACCACACCACCATCTATACAGTCTCCCCCTCTCCTTCTGTCTCTCCTTCCTTCCCCCATAGATTGTAAGCCCTCGCGGGCAGGGCCCTCTACCCCACTGTGCCAGTCGGTCACTGTTAGTATTATATCTGCCTGTATATTCTGTGTATTGTATGTAAGCCCCAAATGTAAAGCACCATGGAATTAATGGTGCTATATAAATAATAATAATAATAATAATAATAATAATAATAATAATAATAATAATAATAATATTTTTTGCATAGCTATACCACCCAAATACGTTAAGAAATATTATTTACTATATTTCTGTTTTATGGTGGCATCATCTTTTAATCCTCCTTCAATTGATTTGGAACATTGAACATTATTTTGAACACTGGAAGGCTTACAAGGCTATGGCCCCACGTTGTGCAAACGCAACTCTTTTTTTTGTAGATTTTGTTGCGTTTTTTCGAGCCAAATCCAGGAGTGGAATGAGCAAAAGGTAGAAATATAAGTATTTTATCTATATCTCCCATTCCTATTTTGGCCATTTTTGGCTTTGGCTCAAAAAACTGCAACAAAATCTACAACAGAAAAAGCTGCGTTTCCGCAATATGGGGCCTCAGCCTAGTAGTGATTTTCCAAATTTAAGCTAAGCTCTTCACTATTCTCAGAAAGTCAGCAGAGATTTCCTCTACAAACTTTCTGCTTCGATTATACCTATAGGGAAACCACCGGCGTTTCTGTAGGTATAATACACATGCTGCAATTTACAAAAACGTGACGGTTTTTGAAATGACAACATGACCACTGTGGAGATTTTTCTGCAATGTGTGGATGGGATTAGCCAGAATGTTTTCCACTGTGCAGGTTCTGTAAAACTCAATGTTTACGCTATGTGGGGCCTCAGGAAATCTGTCAGCAGGAAAATCGGTATCAATGATATCAACTAATGACAGTACCTTGTAGGGCGGCTTTTACACTTTCCAAAGATGCCTAGTCTTATTCTGCATTGCAACTCCATTTTCTTATGCAAATTAGCTAAGATGGGGTTTAAAGCATTTCTTCTCCTGCAAGGCTTCACTCTTTGCTCTAAATTATCACCTCTGTCACCCAGCTTCACCCCACATTGCTTGAGCAACATGTTATACTTTATCACACTTTGTTTGCACTGTAGGCTAAAGCCCCATGTTGTGGAAAAGCAGCTTTTTTGTTGCAGTTTTTTGAGCAAAAGCCAAGAGTTTCCAGAGCAGGAATGGGAAATATACAGGAAGCACTTATACTTCTCCCTTCTCCTCAATTTACTCCTGGCTTTGGCTCAAAAAAACCTGCCAAGAATCTTAACCAAAAAAAAAAAAAAAAAAGAAGAAGAAGCTTCTGCAACATCCGGTCTTAGGGCTCGTTCACACAGGGGGTGGTGGGACGGATTTTGGAACCGAGAGTGACACTGGGAGCCGCGTCCCTCTCGGGTCAAAACCCGCCAACCATGACAGAGTCGGCTCAAATGAACGGGCTGACCCCGGACGTTGCTGCTGCCAGGTGGACATCCGCCTGAAGAAAGGGTAGCTCGCTTCTTTTTTCCGCTAGTGGCAACATGCCGCTAGTGGAAAAAAGAACGCTAGTGATCTCCATAGGCCACCATTGTATGGAGGCGGATTTTGAGGCGAAATCCGCTTTTAAAATCCGTCTCCTTGCCCCCATGTGAACCAGCCCTTAGCCTTAGGCTGCGTTTTACTTTACCTGGATTCCGACTAATCCCATCCACACATTATACAAAAAAATCAGTTGGGGGAAAGCTACAATTACAAAAAGGTATAATAGGGGAAGAACGTCCGTAGAGAAAAACTCTGCAGACTTTCTGTGAAAAATGCTGCAGAAAAGACCGCAGCAGAAATGCATCATGTTTTTTATGCAGTTTTTTTCACAGAAAGTCTGCAGTTTTGCTCTACAGACTTTCTGCCCCACTATATCTTTTTGAAATCACAGCTTTTCTTCTACAGATTTTTTCTGCAATGTTTTGTTTTTTTTTTGGCTGCAGCTTGCTACGTGGGGCATTCCACAATTTATGATTCAATTGCTACTGTTGATAAGATAGTACCGGGGCTCACCATCAGAGCTCCTGATAATTGCAGTTTTAATTTCAGATTTGTTATTTTGTTAGGGCCTGCAGCATTCATCTTTGACTCCATGATTAGAGGGTTTTTTTTCCTACTTACTATTAGCCCTTGATGAACCCTGGCATCTACAGTGGGGCAAATAAGTATTTAGTCAGTCACCAATAGTGCAAGTTCCACCACTTAAAAAGATGAGAGGCGTCTGTAATTTACATCATAGGTAGACCTCAACTATGAGAGACAAAATGAGAAAACAAATCCAGAAAATCACATTGTCTGATTTTGTAAGAATTTATTTGCAAATTATGGTGGAAAATAAGTATTTGGTCACCTACAAACAATCAAGATTTCTGGCTCTCACAGACCTGTAACTTCTTCTTTAAGAGTCTCCTCTTTCCTCCACTCATTACCTGTAGTAATGGCACCTGTTTAAACTTGTTATCAGTATAAAAAGACACCTGTGCACACCCTCAAACAGTCAGACTCCAAACTCCACTATGGTGAAGACCAAAGAGCTGTCAAAGGACACCAGAAACGAAATTGTAGCCCTGCACCAGGCTGGGAAGACTGAATCTGCAATAGGCAACCAGCTTGGATTGAAGAAATCAACTGTGGGAGCAATAATTAGAAAATGGAAGACATACAAGACCACTGATAATCTCCCTCGATCTGGGGCTCCACGCAAAATCTCACCCCGTGGGGTCAAAATGATCACAAGAACGGTGAGCAAAAATCCCAGAACCACGCAGGGGGACCTAGTGAATGAACTGCAGAGAGCTGGGACCAATGTAACAAAGCCTACCATCAGTAACACACTACGCTGCCAGGGACTCAGATCCTGCAGTGCCAGACGTGTCCCACTGCTTAAGCCAGTACATGTCCGGGCCCGTCTGAAGTTTGCTAGAGAGCATTTGGATGATCCAGAAGAGTATTGGGAGAATGTCCTATGGTCTGATGAAACCAAACTGGAACTGTTTGGTAGAAACACAACTTTTCGTGTTTGGAGGAAAAAGAATACTGAGTTGCATCCATCAAACACCATACCTACTGTAAAGCATGGGGGTGGAAACATCATGCTTTGGAGCTGTTTCTCTTCAAAGGGGCCAGGACGACTGATCCGGGTACATGAAAGAATGAATGAGGCCATGTATTGTGAGATTTTGAGTGCAAACCTCCTTCCATCAGCAAGGGCATTGAAGATGAAACGTGGCTGGGTCTTTCAACATGACAATGATCCAAAGCACACCGCCAGGGCAACGAAGGAGTGGCTTTGTAAGAAGCATTTCAAGGTCCTGGAGTGGCCTAGCCAGTCTCCAGATCTCAACCCTATAAAAAACACTTGGAGGAAGTTGAAAGTTTGTATTGCTCAGTGACAGTCCCAAAACATCACTGCTCTAGAAGAGATCTGCATGGAGGAATGGGCCAACATACCAACAACAGTGTGTGCCAACCTTGTGAAGACTTACAGAAAACGTTTGACCTCTGTCATTGCCAACAAAGGAAATATAACAAAGTATTGAGATGAAATTTTGTTACTGACCAAATACTTATTTTCCACGATAATTTGCAAATAAATTCTTACAAAATCAGACAATGTGATTTTCTGGATTTGTTTTCTCATTTTGTCTCTCATAGTTGAGGTCTACCTATGATGTAAATTACAGACGCCTCTCATCTTTTTAAGTGGTGGAACTTGCACTATTGGTGACTGACTAAATACTTTTTTGCCCCACTGTATAAGAAGGGGGAAACACGTATAGCTTGTTACGGTTGACCGTGGTTTAATACAGCGGGGTCAACAATTAAAGCTATTTAGCGGGAGTCACTTTTTTGTATATCTACCTGGTAGGGAGTAGAGATGAGCGAGTACGGTTCGGATCAGCTGATCCGAACAGCACGCTCGCATAGAAATGAATGGACGTAGCCGGCACGCGGGGGGGTTAAGCGGCCGGCCGCCGTCAAAGCGGAAGTACCAGGTGCATCCATTCATTTCTATGGAGCGTGCTGTTCGGATCGGCTGATCCGAACAGTACTCACTCATCTCTAGTAGGGAGTATTTATTATCAGCTGTGTACTATCTTTTGAGTGGTATTGGAGTAGTGAGCATTGATTCCCGAACCCCTCAGCCAAACAATATGTTTAATCGGAGTTAGGGTGCGTTCACACGATGTAACATGCCGCGTGATGTGGCACGTATACGGCGTGTGAGTTTGCGTGCCGTAAACGCTCCCATTGATTTCAATGGGAGTTAGGATCGTATACACCGCGTTATTTTGAGGCCGTGATTTTGCGGTCTGTTTGTTATACCATCTACTCTATCCCTATGCACTGGATGTTTTTAAAAAAGATGAAATAAAGCCTTCTGCTTTTAAAGAACCCATTGTTTGGTGAGTGCCCTGCGCTTTTTTTTCTATATTTTGCTACTTTTTGTATGGACTTCTTATGTAGAGAGCACCATTTGGCAAGCTTGTTAGCTTTTATATTTGACAACGTGGTTACCCGTACTTTATGCTCCACCTCATTGCATCTGTTTTTCTCAGGAACAAAGAACTTTGTGTTTTCGGTAGTGCCGCTTTTTTTCTACTTTTCTGCTCTATAAATTCAGTTATTATTATTATAGCCTTGAACTACACGGCATATAGGCCTATGACAAAGCACTTACTATGCACCAGGCACTGGTAGTGAACCATGAAGACCTCACAGTGAGTATGTTGTTGCTGTTGATTTGGGCACAGTATGATATGGTTACTATTGGGGCACCATTATTTTTATCTCTACATGGAGGTTACCTTTGTATATTCCATGGTTACCATGCATTGTGTGATGAAAATGAAGCACAATATGGTAGGGTATTAGGGGGTTATCATTGCCATAGTATGGTGGTCTTGTTGGAAAGGAAGTCTGCAGTATTAGTGAATAGAAAAGCAGCTGCTGCACAGGAGGACATCAGAACTATGGAGATACTAATAAATAATGTATACTAAAGTGACATTTCATGAGGGAGTAACAGTCATTTCACCATGGAAGACCCTAACCCTAACACAACCCAACCGTGTGACTGCAGTTCCCAGAGATAACCACGCGGTGGCGGCAGCGCACAGATGCGCACAGAATGTGATGGGAGGAAGAGTAGAATGAGCAGCCGGGAATGAGCTACAAGAGCCGGTGTCGGGAAGCCGGATGCAGCGGGGTGCACCATGCAGGCCAGCGGGAGAGCCGGACAGCAGGGGGTGAGGGAACAGGAGAGGAGCCCGGAGCTGCACAACCTGGAAGAGGAGGGACTGCGCAGAGGCAAAGTGCAGGGGGGCGCAGACCTGACGAGACTTCCGAAATATGGGGTGCAGAATCGCCAACATATGGGGGTATTAGAGCAGGGGTCAGGATTGCAAGAGCGGCATGGTGTGGGGGTATTAGAACGTCTCTCAGGGTCACAAAGTGAGCTTACAGTCAGTGTGCTAGGGCAAATATCAGAGGGGCACGGTCAACAGAATGTGGGGGTAGTGGAGCAGGTAGCAGGGGCACAAGGGCAGCACCATGTGCAGGCCTTAGAGCAACTGCCAATAGTCCAAGGGCAGCATGAGGTGGGGTCACTTATACAGCTGTCAGGGGTGCAGGATGTGGAGGTACTAGAGCAGCTGTCAGGGGTGCAGGATGTGGAGGTACTAGAGCAGCTGTCGGGGGTGCAGGATGTGAAGGTACTGGAGCAGCAGTCGGGGGTGCAGGATGTGGAGGTACTAGAGCAGCTGTCAGGGGTGCAGGATGTGGAGGTACTAGAGCAGCAGTCGGGGGTGCAGGATGTGGAGGTCCTAGAGCAGCTGTCAGGGGTGCAGGATGTGAAGGTACTGGAGCAGCAGTCGGGGGTGCAGGATGTGGAGGTACTAGAGCAGCTGTCAGGGGTGCAGGATGTGAAGGTACTGGAGCAGCAGTCGGGGGTGCAGGATGTGGAGGTACTAGAGCAGCTGTCCGGGGTGCAGGATGTGGAGGTCCTAGAGCAGCTGTCGGGGGTGCAGGATGTGAAGGTACTGGAGCAGCTGTCAGGGGTGCAGGATGTGAAGGTACTGGAGCAGCAGTCGGGGGTGCAGGATGTGGAGGTACTAGAGCAGCTGTCCGGGGTGCAGGATGTGGAGGTCCTAGAGCAGCTGTCGGGGGTGCAGGGTGTGGAGGTACTAGAGCAGTTGTCAGGGGTGCAGGATGTGGAGGTACTAGAGCAGCTGTCCGGGGTGCAGGATGTGGACGTACTAGAGCAGCTGTCGGGGGTGCAGGATGTGGAGGTACTAGAGCAGTTGTCAGGGGTGCAGGATGTGGAGGTACTAGAACAGTTGTCGGGGATGCAGGATGTGGAGGTACTAGAGCAGCTGTCCGGGGTGCAGGATGTGGAGGTACTAGAGCAGCTGTCAGGGGTGCAGGATGTGGAGGTACTAGAGCAGCTGTCAGGGGTGCAGGATGTGGAGGTACTAGAGCAGTTGTCAGGGGTGCAGGATGTGGAGGTACTAGAGCAGCTGTCCGGGGTGCAGGATGTGGAGGTACTAGAGCAGCTGTCAGGGGTGCAGGATGTGGAGGTACTAGAGCAGCTGTCAGGGGTGCAGGATGTGGAGGTACTAGAGCAGTTGTCAAGGGTGCAGGATGTGGAGGTACTAGAGCAGCTGTCAGGGGTGAAGGATGTGGAAGTATTACAGAAGCTGTCAGGGGTGCAGAGTGTGGGGGTATTGGAGCAACAGTCAGGAATGATGGATATAGGGGTATCTGGGAAGTTGTCAGGGATGCAGGATGTGGAGGTATTAGAGCAGCTGTCAGGGGTTCAAGATGTTGGGGTATTAGAGATGTTGTCAGGGATACAGGATGTAGTGTCATTAGGCAAGCGGTTAGAAGTGAAGACGGAGCAGGTATTAGAACAGCAGTCAGGGAGGCAGGATGTGAGAGTCATAAAGCAACTGTCAGGGATGAAGGATGTGGGGGTATTAGAGAAGCTGTCAGGGGTGAAGGATGTGGGGGTATTAGAGAAGCTGTCAGGGGTGAAGGATGTGGGGGTATTAGACAAGCTGTCAGGGGTGAAGGATGTGGGGGTATTAGAGAAGCTGTCAGGGGTGAAGGATGTGGGAGTATTAGAGAAGCTGTCAGGGGTGAAGGATGTGGGAGTATTAGAGAAGTTGTCAGGGGTGCAGAATGTGGGGGCATTAGAGAAGCTGTCAGAGGCGAAGGATGTGGGGGTATTAGAGAAGCTGTTAGGGGCGAAGGATGTGGGGGTATTAGAGAAGCTGTTAGGGGTGCAGAATGTGGGGGTATTAGACAAGCTGTCAGGGGTAAAGGATGTGGGGGCATTAGAGAAGCTGTCAGGGGTGAAGGATGTGGGGGTATTAGAGAAGCTGTCAGGGGTAAAGGATGTGGGGGTATTAGAGAAGCTGTCAGGGGTAAAGGATGTGGGCGTATTAGAGAAGCTGTCAGGGGTAAAGGATGTGGGCGTATTAGAGAAGCTGTCAGGGGTAAAGGATGTGGGCGTATTAGAGAAGCTGTCAGGGGTGCAGAATGTGGGGGTATTAGAGCACCAGCAGCAATCTGATGTGTTTGTGGCCCAGAACCCAAAGAAAATGCCAGATTTAGTACCTGAAATGTTGCTAAGCCCTTGTTGGCAGGAGAGCAGATCTGAGACTGACAGCCATGAATATGCCACCCTGGTCAATGCTCATACGAGTGCAGAGGTTTGTATCTCTGTGCTTTTACTAGAATGTCCCCCTGCTGCTGCAAGTCATGTTGGCTGATCATTTAAAGGGATCCTATCATTAAAACTCAATTTTTTCTCACTAACACATCGGAATAGCCTTAAGAAAGGCTATTCTTCTAACTTTAGATGTCTTTTCCGCGACCCCGTTCGATATAAATCACAGTTTTTGTCGGTATGCAAATGAGTTCTGTCGCAGCACTGGGGATGTCCCCAATGCTGCGAGAGAACTCTCCAGCGCCTCCTCCATCTTTTTCAGGAATGTCCTCTTCCGGTACAGGCTTCAAACTTCTAGGGCTAAGCCGATTGTGCATGCCCGCGGCCACAAGAAAATGGTCGCTTACAGTTCTAGGCCTTGGGCAGTTGGCTGCCCAAGGCCTAGAAGTTTGAGGCCACCACAGGAAGAAGACGCAAAGAGAACCTGTTCCTGAAGAAGATGGAGGCGGCACTGGAAAGTTCTCTCGCAGCATTGGGGACGCCCCCAGTGCTGTCTGAGCGCTGGGACCCGCCCCCAGTGCTACGAGAGAACTCATTTGCATACCGATGAAAACCGGGATTTCTACGGAACAGCGGCGTGGAGAAGATATCTAAAGGTAGGAGAAGAATAGCCTTTCTTAAGGCTATTCCTTCGTGTTAGGAACAAAAAATTGAGTTTTAATGCTAGGATCCCTTTAAGTTACAAGTTAACATAATTGAGGGTCAGGTCTCTCACAGTTCAACAATGAAATTATTGCAATGAATTATCATTCTGTCCCATTTTTGCATACATTAATGTCACTGTGCATCTATGGTCACTAAGATGTCCATTAGACCCTATTGTGGTCTTAAACTAGCGTCATTGTATTTCAGAGTAAACTGTGATCTATCTGATCTGATCTGTCTGTGTGTTACTGGATTTACTTATCAGTCATCTGGGGATCCAGATCCCGAAATTATTTCTATGTCTCAGTTTCTCACCAGTTTCAATATCATTGCTTGCTGTCTGTGAGTGGGAGAATTGATATTAATGGCTAGAGACTGAAACCCTGACCTTGTTTGTTACAGTTGTATCCAGTCTAAGCAGATCTTAGGAGGTGAACAGCCTGGACTCTGGCCTGATATGTGCTACCTGCACTGACACACTGTAACAAACTATTATGGCCGAAGTGACAATGTGTTCCTGAGTTGGTAAAGCCCAGATGAGTTATGTCACAATTGCAGGGTGAAATAGTCGTGACTCGGCTCTCATGTTAAGGACAGAAGATCTTTAGTGACAGCTCCCCATATCTTGGACCCCTGTGTGTGTGACATGGTGGAGGGAGGATATTAAAGTTAACTGGAGTCAAATCTAAAATTGTATGTTTTGAGTGGAGTTTTGCTTTTACTATGAGGTACTTTATGCCTCATACTTCATGAGTCTTTATTTTAGGAACCGAGTATTTGACACCAACATTTTTGCCTGATTATGAGATTTCATCGGTTTCAGGCCCAGGATCTGGAGCTTTCTATAGAAGAGATGCTAATCCGACTGGATGAGTTCTGCGCCATGATGGACATGGTGAGTGGGAACATTCTTGTTTCCCGTCTGTCAGTCATGGAGCCCCATTTAGAGGCTGTTCCAACAGAGAGGGCTGAGCGTCCTGTGTGATATGCTTCTCAACCAGTAGGTGATCAGCACATGCACTGACCGAGCAGCCATCTTAAAACTGGTCTGTCTCCATGATGTGACTCAGCTGCACCACTAGGTGGCAGAAGTGGGCATAACTGGATTAATGTAGAGCATTTCTTGTTGCGCTCCAGTTAACCTGCTCATGGCTGAGGTGCTTTGCAGCTGCTTAACCCATTCAAGTGCAGTGCTGAACCCCTGTGGAGTGAGGAATACATCTAAATGTGTATAGTCTGCATACTAATAGTTGTATTTCCTTTTCTTATGTTTGCTGTTTCCATTCATGACATAATTGGGCTATACCTGGGAAAGTGTGAATTGATTAGAACAAGACGCCATTGATGCAGACCTAAGCAGGGGGTCAGATGGTGCGGAGCCCACACACATACACGCCTACCTTCTTATGGGTGTTAAGAGTAGGGAGGTTGGTCTATATTTCAATATCACAAGTAACTGGAATTGGTGTTAAATAATTCATTACTATTGTGATATTCTTCAGCCCTATTGCTGATATTGGTCATTTCAATAGTCAGGGTTTCGATATAAAATAGGGGTTGCTCCCCCTGTTGGTCACTTTTGTCAGCTCTGTATTCCCATATTGGGTTGGGGAGATTAATGATTTCCAAGACTTCATATCTATGAAACATCATTTGGTTGTATTCGGGCATGAGCTCCTGCCATTGCAGCTAAAGGATCCAGCAGTTTTCCTCCTTCCCTTATCTCAGTCTGTACGGTGTAATCCACCATATCTGGGCACCATTTTTGTACCCTGTCATGCTGTATGCAGATATTACATTGTAGTTAGGTCCCACTTTTCCTGACGTACTTAATGGAGAATTACACTATTGAATTTGGATGGATTCTGAATACAACTGTTTCACAAGGTGGATGGAAACTCAACCTTCATCGTCCCTTGAAAGAGGATTTCCCTGTTAAATTCCATTTAGCGCAGGTGGAATTGTTTCCATTCACGTTTACAGGATCCGGATTGGTGCTGAATTATTAAATGTTCCAGATTCTCACACTTTCATAAATGAATATAGAATAGATTTCTAAGAGTGAAGAGTGTTGCCACAAGATATCCATTATGTATATCATACAATCTCCGGTCGGTTCCATTCCGCATGTTTCTCCCTGCAGGTAGCACACGACCTTGGCCCAATGCTGTTCGTCCTCTCATGTACATATTTAGGTGTAATAAGTCATGTTCTCAATGAATGAACCGCTCTAAAGTTCTTTCTCATGATGCACAAAGTGACTTCATCTTCCATTAAAGAAATAGGGACTTTAGGCGGTCAGGAATCTCAGGCACTACTATAGAGTGGCTGCCATTTTGTAGAGCCACTCTCCAGTATTCACTCACTGAGGAAATGGAGGACACTCTGCTGAGTGTAATTTTCGGAGTGGCCACAAGGGGAGCTCTTCCTCCACTGGTGCCTGTGACCACACTGCTTGCAGGGATAAGTGGCTTCTGACCTGATTTGAGCTTCTGCTTGTGAAATAAAACATACAGGTCCTGTCTGTGCTATAGATCCCATCTCCATAGCGACCACACTCCTCCATCTTGTCCTTGCAGCCATTCACATCTCTTTGAAAGCAGCATGCCAGGCCTGTGTGAGCCGGTATAGAGGAATCATTTATTCCTACAGCCAAGTTCAATAAATTGAAGTGTACCTAGATGGGGAACCACAAGTCACATCATGACCTGTCAATCTAGATCTGTATTTTCATATTTGGAGGCACGGTGTGGATCGGTATACTGCAAAGCTATCATTGTAATGGTGGGGGGAGGGAAATTCTTCTAAAAATTAAATGACCTTAATGGCCCAGGTAAGTAGAATTTTCTTTAAAATGTTCTGGCAGCTTCGGAGTTCCCCTTTAGTATAAGTTAGTTGAGATCTCTCATCATACATAGGTTTATATTTAATACTTCTACTATGGCTTAATGTGTAATATTTCCTTATTGTAGATCAGAAGTGAAACATCCCTAATTCTAGATGACCGAATAGCAGCTGTTAAGCTCAGAGTGGAGAAAATGAACAAGATCTACTGTCAGGTGGACAAGCTGGAGGTTTGTAGCTCCTTCAACTACAGTTATATTGTATATATAATATTATTATATGGTGTGTGACACCTCTCAGTCATGGTATAGAGACTGCTTGTCAGCAGTAATAGATGAATAAGCTATTACTGTAGTATAAGGTATATATGGATCTCACAAAGTAATTCAATTGATATATGATATTATATTATATTCAGGGATGTTATGAACCGGCTGCATGGCTGTGACAACAAGACACGATATAAAGGCTGGTTTTATGTTGTAATGGAATTGTTCATGTATGGAGTAGTGTTATTGTAGTATAAGGTGTCTATGGATCTGATCACAATTTTAATACTATTATATTAACTTTAATCCTAGTAAAAGCTATGTGGGCATTTCATGTTTGATCTTAAAATCTTTGTTACTCTATGGGTATGTTCACACAGTTTTTTGCAGGCTGAAAAAATCTGCGCCTGGAATTGGGAAACTTTTTTTGACACTTTTTTTTTTACATGAAGTTTTTTACGCATTCATTTTTGCTCAAGTATGGACCTGGAAACTTCCCTTTAAAAAAAAAAAACTCTCCTCAGCTAAAGGAAGAAACTGCTACTGACTCCCATTAAAATGAATGGGAATCGGATTTTGAGGCGAAATCCGTCTCCCATTTTGAGGTGGATTCCTCCTCAAAATCAGCCCGCAAAATACTCTGTGTGAACATACCTTTATGTTCAGTGATGTCAGCAACAAAAGGGAGGCTATGCCCACCTTGTGGCGGTCCTCCACTCCAGACTATGATTGTGCTGTCCCATTTACAGGCATTTGTGAAAATGGTTGGACATCATGTATCTTACCTGGAGGAAGAGTTGATCCAAGCTGAGAATGATCACTTCCCAAACACCCTCAACAGAATCTTGGAAAGAGCCCATCTTCCTGTGTTTCTGCGGGTAAAGTCTCATTTCTGCATATTTTAGATGAGTTTTTCTAAACATGGCATAACTGTACTTATAAACCCGCCATAGTGTGATACCTTACAGAATGATATTGGATGATTAAAACTTATTATACTGAGCTTGCTGATACATGTACATTTTGTAGGAGTTAGTAACAGTGAGAAATTATTTATCCACTTTATAAGATTATTAGGTAAAAATGAAAACTGGAGGGAATGCTGGAAAGAGTATTCAGATTGTAACACTGGTGGGGCTGAAAATAGTAAACTTCTCATCCCACTTGGGATTTAATACAAATCATGGGAGCAGTGACAGAATTTCTATTATTTAGCGCCTGGATTGAAGCATATAAACAAAACCAACAGAATGTGAGTGAAGTGAAGAATATCAATTTTAGTTCAAGGAGTTATAGAAAATGTTCTATCCATCTTTACAAAGCCCCTCCCTCAATTTTCACGTAAAAGTAATTGGACATGTGACTGTCTAATTGGGCAATATGGCAGGTATGTTACCTTATTATTTTATGATAAGTTAAAGGGGTTGTCCAGGCAAAAATGGACAACCCTTTAACGTTAAAATAAACTGGGGGCTGTGAAAAAAAAAAAGCATACTCACCTGTCCGCCACATGTTCCAGTTCTTCTGCTCCAGCTGGTCTCTTTCAGAGTTCTGTTGAAGCCACTGATTGTCCTCAGTTGTCACGTGACCACTGAGGCCAATGAGTGGCCTCAGGAAGTGACATTCAGCCTTTCACTGATTGTCCTCAGCGGTGACATGACGACTGAGGCCAATCAGCGACTTTGCCATAGCAGATGAACCAGGAGGCGCGGGGACACCAGAGCTACGGGGACAGGTGAGTATGTAATTTTTTTTTATTTTTTTTTTACTGCCCCCAGCTTATTTAAACATTAAAAGAGTTGCCCATTTTTGCCTTGACAACCCCTTTAAGGAGATAAAGGGTTTGGCTTTGATTCCAAGTGTTGAATTTGCATTTGTAGATGTTCATTGGTGCTATGAGAGAAATATCACAAACTTTCGGAGTACACAAGTCATCAATATGGTACCTTCTGTTAGAGAAGAAATGCACTGGTGAGCTCAGAAAAACATAAAGGCATAGTATGCAAGACAACTAACATGGATGATCTTTCCTTGGTGAAGGAGAATGCTTTAATAACTTCTAGCTGAATCAAGAACAATCTCAAAGAGGTAAAGAACTAAAGCTATCACTATGAAGATCAGCAAAGCAGTCACTGTCCAAGTATTTCTGGGTGAGAGAGGTAAAATCAGGGATTTATAATATACAGATGGGGCAGATTTGTAATAGGCCTTGGTACAAGTTTTACATGCCATATTTTCTTATATACTTTTTATTGTAGATTGAGGGGAATACATTTTCATTTTGATAATGATAACCCCCCTTGTTAATGTGGATTAACAGGCATTTACAATTTCATGGGTCCCCAGTGACTGTATATACTGTACACCCCTCTGGAAATGAATGAGGTGAATGGAACAAAAAGGCTCTATTTTCAAAACCTCAAAGCGTGACCGTGTGCTCTCTGGAAATGCAGACAGATGTAGGTGGGGTGTGACAGTGTACTAGTGCAGGTAAACTATATTCATCTGGAGTACAGGCTGTGTACCTCACACAGTATAATCTAGACTGGATACACTTGTAACAAATATTAGGGCAGAAAATGAAGAGGAATTGAGATCAAATCAGATTCTTCTTAATACTCCAGCTCTCCACTGCAGAAAACTGAAGCTCTACTTTCTTTGCTGCTTTCATTCATCTAGGGCTGATCAGCTGACTGTGTTGCACCGCAGGTTCTGTGGCTGATCAGCCTTGGAATCTGCGGCAAGGTTGAACAGGATGCTTATTGTTTTCCCATTGAAAACAATTGAAAGCAGATTCACTGTGGAAGTCTGTTTTGATTTTGAGGTGGAATTCGCCTCAAAATCTGCACCATGTTCCACCATGTGAATATACTCTAAATTGCAGATTGTTTTCATTATGCAATAGGACTATGCTTAATAACCTTAATGTGGCAAGTAACTGGTTAACATGTATCTAGATATTTTTGGCCCTAAGCTTTTACTGCCTTGAGACAGACGCAGACACTCCCTTGGGCCTAAAACATGACACTAAGTATAAATGGTCTGAATAAAACCTACCCTTACACTTTTTATTTCACACAAAAAGAAAATCAAAAATGAAGAACAAAATCCTGGTCTTCTGGATCATGTAGTTATGACCATATCTCATGAAAGATTTCACAATTACATTACTCTGGTATACATTTTGATTGACAGCTCCCCTCCCCCTTAAAGAATCTGTAGTCAATGACCAGGCTCATACAGAGAGACACAAAGTCTGCTGGTTCCCCATCCCCAGTCATTTCTTAACATCGATACTATAAAATTTGTGATCTAGTTTTGGCTCCTGGCTGCCATCTTCCCCATCAACTGGAAATGTGTGGGTTACTCATTGTTAGCAGTGATATCTCCAGTGATGGCATACAGCGTCAGCGTCCTCTGTAATATTGTTTAGCAAAAGAACCCTATATTCAAATCACTTGTCATGATGCTACTTGAATAGCTGGGCAGGACAAATGATGGACATCATGTGGGGCATTATGCCAAGAACTCTTCTATAATATGCTAAAGTCAAGCTCCTGCATTTTTATTTAATCTTATCTGGTATTTTTCCATTTTAGCTCTGTAACCACACACCGGTAACTCCAGTGTTGTGTCTTTGGCACCATCTGTGCCCTCCCACCCCTGTAGGGCCTATTTCCCCAGAGCACAGTCACATGTTTTGGGGATTTTTTTTGTAGGATTCTTACATGCTCGGATATACAAGATACAAGTTAATTCAGTGCTGATGATAGGGGAAATAATCTGTAGGCGGTCCCAGTGATGAAGATAGCTGCTGTTCTTAGTCTCTGATCAATGTCTCATGGAGTTACAAAGTAATTTTAATTTTCTCACTGGTGGCTTGAAGAAAACCATAATATGATGTGCAGGAACTGTACCACAGATCTCTGAGAATATAATACAGGTATATCTGTTGCTCAGGTTTGTAGTCCAAGAAGATGATCTCATAGGAAGTCCTCGGCTTTGCAAAATGACAGCATTGCCCTGTCTGCTTGTTCTAGGCTCTGCTCTGGCAGCAGATAACATGGGGTCTGCCTGAGTAGCACAGTCAGGAATAAGGTGACCAGTGTGTTTTACAGGTACCCCCCTCCCTTTGCTCCAGCCACTGTAAGTCATAAATTACATAGTTGGCCTTGTTGATATTTTGGCAGAGAATAGAGCCTGCTCTTAGAAACACTGTCAAATAGTGTCTTGATATTGTGCAATGTTTTTTGGTAACCAATAATGGGATTTGGTACAGTCTGGAAGCTGTTTGCTGTGTGGAGAGTGACAGGCGAGTGAGTGTTCTACTAGTGCTTGTTATCAAAGTAAATACTTTGTGATATCATAGCTTGAGTTATGGTAAAACCAAAGATTGAGATGGAAATGTTAGATTTAGGCTGGGTTCACACCAGCGCTGGAACTCCGTTTGGTGATTCCATTCTCCTTTCCACTTGAAACATGCGGAAACCCGGCTGACCCCATTATAGTCTATGGAGTACGCGGATTTCTGAAAGTAAGCACTTTAAGCAGATTCGGTTTCCATTCGGGCCCGAACGTAAACCTAGACGGAGATGTGAACCTAGCCATAATAAGGTTAGTAGATGGTGAAAAAACAAAAAGCTTGGTACTTGTAAGGTTGTTTCAGACCAGAGCTGTAGAGTTGGTAGGTCAAACCACTGACTCCAACTGTTCTATTTTTCCACAGCCTGACTGAAACTCCTTTACAAATGGCTAACAGCCGTGTTCAGTCAGAAGCAAAAAAGCCAGTGATTGAATTTCTATAAAAGTAAATATGTAACAAGTTATGCTTCTTCAAAAAAAGCTCATGGGAAGAATATGCAAATCTGTCTTCCATGATGTAATTAGGAAAACAGCTGCTGCCTCAGTATTGCAAACCAATAGAGGGCGCTCACTGGAATGTGCAAGCCTGTCTTCCCTGATGTAGTTAGGAAGACAGAACTCCAGTGAAATAACCCAATAAAGGCTGATCCCTTTCGCATCATGCTCGACCTTCCAAGAGGCCTTTGTTTTGCAATGATGCTGGGATTATTACCAGGTATAGTCTCTCAATCGAGGACAGCCGTTTCGATGTACTTGCATCTCATCAGCTCGATGTAGAGAGGACTATAACCTGGTAGAGGCGAGAGGCTTAGACAGGGTTAAGGGGATATTGTCACTCCTTAGGGAGAGACCACCATATAGGTGTGTGGAGACTTATTAAGTATTATATTATTATGCAAGTACATCGAAACGGCCGTCCTCGATTGAGAGACTATACCTGGTAATAATCCCAGCATCATTGCAAAACAAAGGCCTCTTGGAAGGTCGAGCATGATGCGAAAGGGAGCAGCCTTTATTGGGTTATTTCACTGGAGTTCTGTCTTCCTAACTACATCAGGGAAGACAGGCTTGCACATTCCAGTGAGTGCCCTCTATTGGTTTGCAATACTGAGGCAGCAGCTGTTTTCCTAATTACATCATGGAAGACAGATTTGCATATTCTTCCCATGATCCTTTGCGAAGTGGAGTGCTAAAGGCTTAATAAGTCTCCACACACCTATATGGTGGTCTCTCCCTAAGGAGTGACAATATCCCCTTAACCCTCAAAAAAAGCTGACAGATTGCAAGCTTTTGAGACTACTAGGTCTCTTCATCAGGCATGGTATGACACAATAACTGAAGGCATGGATACTTATACAGAAAAAGCACACAGAAATCAAGTGACGGGATGAAAAGCAGTACATGTACAAATAATTCAAGATGAGTAGTAAGATTGTAGATTACATTAGAATAAACTGTAAACCCTTGTAGGCATGGCCTTCTACCCCACTGTGCCAGTTGTTCACTGTTAGTATTAATATTTAGTATTATTTTTTTGTATATTTTGTGTACTGTATGTAAACCCCCAAATGTAAAGCACCATGGAATTAATGGTGCTATATAAATAATAATAATAATATCTAATTGCCTCCAAAATTTCCAGACTGACTCACACCATGGACCCTGAGCTGTCGCAGATCAAAGACCATTTTATCCTGTACTGACACATTATAGTTCCTCTGAGGGTTTAAAAAAAAAAAAACATGGACTGCCAGGGTGCATTTGGAGCATTTCCACTGTGTATTAGCTCTTTTGGAGACAAAAGTCAGTCTTGCAGCACTTTTGCTCCATCCTAAAAAAAAGGATACACAACGGACAACAATGTATTTGTCTTTTTAACTTGTTTATCATGCTAGCATCTTAAGTAACAATTCCACTCTAGAGATTTCCTCTTGGCTGCCACCAGTTGAGACTAAATGATCAAGCTTTTTAGAGTTTGGTATTGGATAGTTCCTATCCAAGATTCTAAGGTTGAAGAGTTGCTGAAATGACCTTCAGGCTAAGGATCCATGTAGCGATACACAGCTAAAAAACTGCTGTAGAAAAAAAACTGCAGTGGTAACACATCACATTTTTTCTGTCCTTAATATACCTATATTATAGAGGGAAAACACCAGCACTTCCACATGTATAATTGGCATAACTTTGATTTTTAAAATTTGAGAACTTTGGAAAACACAGATTTTCTGCTGCAAATTTTTTCTGCAATATGTTGATGGGATTAGGCAGAATCTCATTCATTTTGCAGGGAATGTAAGATGTTATTTTTTTGCAGCGAGGGGTTTCAAGCCTAACAATCTCATTTTTTTCTCTCCCACCACTCTGATTTATTGCCACAAAAATCCAGTTGTGCTTAAAAAAGAATCTCAAAGATCCTATTAAACAGCATGATGTTTGGTCAGACAATGATAAATATGCATCAGCATTTTAGACTAGATACTGCATACTATGTGGTCACCGGTTGGGATTGACCGCACCTGCGGTTGTTTCCCTCCCATGCTGTTTTATTGATTATCGGCAGCACATTCCTGTTTGTGCTGTATAAAAGATACAATTAGCTGGCTGATCAGGAGGACAGTTGGTCGGCCAATTATCAGAAACAAGTGTTCCTGTGAAAGTTTGCCCCCAATAAATGGCCTAATTGAGTTGTGTGAAAGGTCTATAACTACTTCTATTATCTATGCAATATTGAAGAGAAAACGATAATTATCTTACCAGTAATTGTTTTTATAAAGCCCACAACGGCACCCGTTACAATTATACAGTTATATTATAAACAATTATCGGTTAGAGAAATTCCCCCCCCCACCCCACCCACAACAGCACCCATGTGAGACTAAACTAGTAATAGTCTAAGGGGAGTGACAGCTTAGAGCACCTTTTGACCGAAATATGCTCCATCCTGAAAGCTGAAGTCTATAATGTCTGAAAAAATTTTGATGAGAGAGTGGAATGGCCGCTCTACAAATTTGAGATTTAGAGGTATCCTCTCTCTTGGCCCAAGAGGCTGCCATAGCCCTTGTTGAGTGTGCCCTGAAACCCTGAGTAGGATCTAAGGACAGAGAGACATATGCAAAATGAATAGCATGTTTAATCCACCAGGCCAAGGAGGATGTAGAAGCCTTAAATCCTTTAACAGGCCCCAAAAAGTAAAGAAATAGGTTCTCCTCTTTCAACCACTCAGAAGAAACCTCCAGACATTTAATCAGGCATCTCCTAATGTCTAGGTGGTGGAGGGAATGCACCAAATCTCACTTAGATGGCAGACCCACCTCCTGAGATCTGTGAAATTCAGAGTTGACTATGGGGATAAACCCTGGGGCTGGTTTAACAATAACTTCCCAAGTGGACAAAAAAAAGGGGATGGCCTTCCGCCTACAGGAGACCTGGGATCAATGTTGGTTGGATCAAGACCTGTCTTGTTGGCCCAGGAGCTTTTTCCTAGTTCTCAACTACTCATTACTAAAAGGGTATTTGCGTTTAAAGGATGGAATAACAAAGAACTTATCAGGATTCTTCCATTCCTACCAATTAAGCCCTAATACTTCCATGAACTGGGAAGACCCTTGCTATCCTAGGCTCCAGATCTTTCAACAGCTGGTCAGACACGGATTTATGCTCTTTTGATTCCTCCAGTCCCATTGTGGACCTGATGGCCTTTAGCAGCAGTTCCGTATCCTCTGCTGCAAAAAGTGTTCGGCCAGAGGAATCTTCAATAGAGGAATCTGAGCCCCATAGCCAGAAGATAGTAGCTGCAGACACCGGCAGAGGTCACACCCTACTCCACACTGCACTAAATACCGCTGATACTGATACCAAACCAAAGTACAGCCGGCAGGGAGCGAGACCTCCAGGCACTACCGTCTCACAGCAGTATCAGATAGTTGAAGGAGCTGCAAGTAGATGAGAGCAGGCTTTCCAAAAGGGCTGCAAAATATTATGACTTATGCCCCTAAAGGGATATGTTAGTATGTAGTTCACCACTACCTCTCCCCAGCCCTCCTAAGGACAGATGTCTTCTTGGGAGAAGGTTCCCTCTTCCATCCCATTTTGGGATAGGGAACCTAAATGAAGTGTAGAGGGGTGTGTACAAAGTTATGTCTTCTAGGTTTCCTTTTTTTTTTTTTTTTAAATGTAGATTGTGAGCCACACATAGGGTACACAATGTACATTTTCCCCTGTCAGTATGTCTTTGGAATATGGGATGGAAAGCCACGCAAGCACGGGAAGAACATACAAACTCCTTGAAGATGTTTTTTTGCCCTTGGCGGGATTCAAACCCAGCGCTGCAAGGCTGCCGTGCTAACCACTGAGCCACCATGTGGCCCCTGTCTTCTAGGTTTCCTGTCCCTGGATGGTCCTTCTCACATGGGTTTGATTAACCAGATCTCCTGCCCTTGGAAACATCTAAGACCAGACTTCTGGCCCACCACACCACCTGCCATTCCAGTCACACCACTAGCAGCAATCCTGTTCTTCCACCATCTTCATTATCAGCTTACCCTATACTTGCAACCTCATCATCCACATCTCTTATAAATACTTTATTCCAGATCATACATTTCATCATCTTCAGACTCCACACCAAGCAGCTCCTGCAGGGGAGGGGTTACAGCACTCCCTACATTGTCAGAGTTAGTAGCAGCAGTATGATAAATAAGTAGCATGACCGTGAATGTGGATGAACTTGTATAATACGCGCTTATACACATACTAGCTCCAAGATTAGTTTCAAAAACTAGTTAACCCTTGAACCATGTAAAATTATACCTGAGCAGTTTAAAGGACATGCTGGGCGTTGTTATTTCACAAACAATAATAGTACTGCAGATAATCCTGCTATACGTTATATGAGTGGACACAGGACCGTATCAAACACAACCATGGGCAGAATAAACCTTTATATTCAGTGAATCACAAGTGAGTTCTTAGAAAGTGCCTCTTGGTCATCAATATGTAGCTTTTCTGCAAATCAGCAGTGTAGGTGTAGCAGAAATAAACAGAAGACTGGTCATGTACATGGTGCAGTTCAGCAGCCATAGCTCTTCTCCATCCATATGCTGGTTAGGGAAAGGTCAGCAGGTCACACCGTATGAAGAGTGTAAGTGCTCTGTTGTGGGAGAGATCCTATGAGACAACATCCCACCACAGCTAAACAGGCAGAAAGCTGCTGATGCTTAGCTCTAATGCAGGTTGCCGCACTTATTATTGTATTAGCACTGCTGTGTAGGGAGTGTTCACCTCTCAGTAAATTAAAATTTGTTCCTCAGCTCCAATGCAGTGAAGGAATTGACAATCTTGCATTAAAGACCTTTTTACCACCTCCACCAACTCCATTTCTTAGTATCTATTAATATCTGCCACTCCACTGATTCTATCACAATCAGTATTTTCCTTCTAGACCTCTCACCATTGCTGAGCAGCAAACGCAGGTAGTTTTGGTGTCTGCTGTGCTATTTAAGCTCTGTAACGCCAGAAGTGGTGTGACTCAGAGCGAACCAGTGTCAGTACTCAGGATCACACCCCTTGCCTGCCCCTGTCTGACACCGCTCTCCTGACAGTACAGAGGCCAAATAGCAAATGAAGCACTAAAACTAACTACACTGATTGCTTGGGAATGGTGGGGCTAGAGAAAAAATTCCAACTATTCCAGAATCCGTAAAGCAGAGCATATTACTTGATGTAAAGAGTTTGACTTGGAGTTAGTGAAAGTTCCTCATTAAAGAAAACCTAGCAGTGGCTTCAAAAAGAGCAGTTTCAACTGTGAAACCATGCCCTTGTGTACCCTCTGAGTAGTAGCGGTAGCATGAAGACCAGTCTGTGTGACAGTCACATTTCCCAGCTCAGCCAAGTTTTTCTAGTGATTTATGATACTATGAGCTCCACAGTCCCATTCACAAGAAGATATAACTACATGACAGCATAGCTACTGTCACTCTGGGACTGCAAGCCAGAGAGGAATCGTCCACCAGCAGCATGGCTCCCTAATTCTCTGCAATCACCATTGACTTTGGTGTTACAGGAACCAGGGTACATTTCACTGAGTCTGCAGGCTGAGTTGCACTATACCGCTCTGCCTGCTCATGTAAAAGATAGAAAAGTAAGAACTGTCTGCACATCTTCCATATGCTTAGCTTCCTTGATAAGAGAAGGCAATACTTGGCTCATTAATCCTATGTTTGGATCTAAAGGTTCTTTATAATTTATAGTAAATCTGTAAGTTTTTTTGTCCTCTGTCTCTGCCTGTATTGCCAGAAGTCTGTGCTTGCCAACATACTACATCTCCCAGCAAGCATTAAAACCATGTTACCATTTGTACACACCCTGTGTATCATGCATGTGCCCTTCCTTCTGCTGTTAAGGCTTCTGCTCCTGCACATAGGGACACACATGCTTCTTTCCTGAAGCTTAAGGCTAAGGCCCCAGGGGATGACCCGCAGCCAAAAAAACACTGTGGGAAAAACCGTGGCGGCAACGCATTGTGGCTCTTCCCGCAGCACTTTAAACAGAAAATTCGCTGAGTTTTCCTCCACGAACTTTCTGTTACAATTAAAGCTCTGGGGAAACTGCCGGCGTTTCTGTAGATATAATTGACATGCTGCAATTTCCGAAACCGCATCGGTTTTGGAAATCACGGTGTGTCCGCACCGCAGTTTTTACAGCAAAGTGGGCACGGGATTCGCTAGAATCCCATCCACTTTGCATGTACTGTAAAATGCTGCGATTTTTCCCGTGGGGCCTGGCCTAAAGTATTATTGTGCATGCCAATAAATCTTCCCCAGCCAATCTCTGCCAGCATGTGTGTATAATGGTCTGTTTCTCCAGCTACACTCTATCTAAGCAAGGGTGTTTTTTTGTTGTTGTTGTTTTTAAGTGTCCTGGAAAGGTGTGTCTGTTTGATATACAGTGTATGACCTTGGATTGCATTCCTGACTTTGTCTCTTGTCTACTGAGCTATAATGCCTATCTGGTTAACTATTGTTGACTGGACCAGTTCTTGGTTATTGCACCTGTGCTGCCAGCTCTGACTTCAGACCATGTTCACACTCTGGTATTACCTAATCCTGCTCTTGTCTTGCCTGTCTGATCAGTTGCCATCTATAGCTGGACCTTTTAAAGAGGTAGCAACCTGGTAGTCTCCTCACAGTAAAGTCTTCAACCCCATAAGAAGTTAGAGTGAATATTAGGGAGGCTACTCAGACAATGCCCTTGGGAGTTGTCCACAGTCAAACCAGTTAGGTGTAAACTACAAACATACCATTGCCTCAGACTGTGGTTTTGACTCCCTTGATGATCTCCTTGTTCCCCTCCAGCACATCAGTCTCTTCCTACAGGCTCTGGATTTCATTGGTGAACTCCATGTTTTGAGTAATCCAGGTTGTTCCTAAGATTTCCTGCCCCCTTTGGTTCACAGGGCAAATCTTCTGATATGCTGGTCATTTTCTCATACTTATCCAGAATTCTCGCTATTCTGAGATCATGTGTGTTCATACTTTCATAATGTCTCCTAACCAGATTCTAAAATATCGCTGCCCATCGCAAGAGCTGACAAGTATGGTCTTTTGTATCCCATCTCCATGTTTGTTGCCTCTGCCTTATGACTGGGCAAGCCCCTCTCTAATTCAACTTCATGGGCAATCTAGCACATCCAACTTGGACTTGTTAACCCCCTCCTTAAATTGTACATGGATAGGCCTGTACCAGATGGCCCTTTACTGAACACCTTACCTGATCTCTCTGTTATCCTCCAGACCGAGGCTCACACACATCTGCAATGTGTTTATACAGTTTTATATATCAGAGGCTTAGATACAGCTGCTTAGCAGACAGTATTGCATATTGATAGGATTAGATACAGCGTCTCAGCATACAGTATCACTCTTGATAGACTTTGATACAGTGGTTCATCAGACAGTATCACACACGATAGGCTCAGATACAGCAGCTCTGCAGACAGTAATGTACCTAATAGGGTTAGATTCAGTAGCGCAGTGTCACATACTGCTTTGATTAGATACAGTGGCTCAGCAGATGGTATCACACTTGGTAGACTTACAGTATTTAGTGGTTCAGCAGACATGTCACACAATAGACTTAGGTTCAGCAAAGGTACAATGACAGTAAATAGCCTTAGATATAGCTGCAAACTCTGTAGATTTATATTGTATATTGCTCTTGTGATATGTGTCCATTAACTCCATTATGCTGTTTTACAGCCTCCCCATCATCTTGGTGCCTCTTATGTGGTCTCCCTTGCATGATTTTGACTAGTGTTTTGTTTCAGTGCAGTCCCCTCCCCCACTCCCCAATGAGAGCTGGGCACGTTTGTTCCCCCCAAGGCTCTTGAGATGCAGTCTGGAGTTGGCCATGTGATATCACATCATCCCCCAGCAGCAGATGTATGAATACATTGGACGAGACATTCGCCATGTTGTGGAGGCAATATCGCTGTGTGATGCAGAGTGAAATCATGGTTAACCCTTCAGTGGCTCCGTTGGACTTCCAGTGGGTTATATACTTTCCCCATCATGTATAGGGCACTATTTCTTTGGTCTCCTTCACACAACTGTATTTTTGTACAGACACATGCAATTCTATTGGAGCAGGTCCTATACCTATTAATATTTGCAGCTCGTTCCACCATTTACTTCAACGTATGGATTATTAAAGAGTACAGATGACACATGGATACCAATCTGTGTGTTATCGGTGCCATTTTCAATGATGATTACCACTAAACATGGTCGTGTGTAGGAGGCCTTACATATTAATGGTCTTTCATCCAGCGCCAGGCACTTGTCGTATATGATGGACACACAGGTACATGGCTTGGTACAGTTATCAGAGTGTGCCAAACATGTTTTCTTACCGTCGGGGCATATTGAGGCTTAGCATTTGTTGAGGTGCAGTTGAAACTGCATTAAAAATGCGTCCAAATAATAACATGCGGTTTTCAGTGGCTTTCACTCTGGTGCATTTAATTTACATGTTTAAAAAAAAAAAAAAGCAGAGGACCTAAATGTGTTTTTTCGTGCTGCTCAACTGCACCTCATCCGTAGTGTGTACATGATCCATGTGACTGTGTGTCCATCTCATAACCACGGGTCACTGAAAATATATAGTGAATGAGAACAAGCACAGAGCTGGAAAACTATCAGGGCAAATATTTTGTCCCTGAGCTTGTTATTTGATGCTGTGCATCGGGACCAATTTATGAAAACTGTCTAAAAGAAAACCTCCATTGCCCATAGCAACCAAGCACAGCAGAACTTATATTTCTCAATTGAGAATATGAAATCTAAGCTGCTTGGTTGCTGTGGACAACAAAGACCGTTTTGCTTGAGTCAGTATTTATAAGTTTGCCTCGTATAATGTCTGTTGTGGTATTTCTAAGCAATCTGTGGGTGATGTAAAAACGGTACCTAGCACCAGGAGTCTCTCTATTGTGTTTCTGCGCTTGGTTGGCAGCTCTCGCCCTCCGTGCTGCCATGTCCCTTCTCATCACCTGTGCATGCTGTGTCATGTCCGCTTGTTGCTATGGAAACACATGTGGCCTCCATCCAGCCGACTCCAGGCCTGCGTCCCAGATTTGTGTTCACAGGCCCGAGCCTTTGGGCTGCCACATAACAGGGCATGCTTAATCTCCTCACATATGAAAACCTGTACAAGAGACTGGAGGAAGTTTAGTCTCGTATTGTGTTTCACCAGCCAATCAGATATGCAGAGAGGCAGAAAGATGAGATTTTGTGCACATCTGGATGGCAATAAGGCGTGGCTTCCTTCAGTAGACTCATCTCCTTGTTAATGGCTAAGCATGGGTGTCTTGATTTTCAAGGAAACAAAACCCAATCTAGTAGATGTTGTAATTTAGTACTGTCTACTTTAACCCCCTCTACATTTTATGGAACTGCAAATAAAGCTGCCAGGGATGGAACGGTAACGGCTTTGGTTACACGGAAGATACTGGGGATGTCCTAGCTGTTGTCCCTTTGCATTGTAGAGTGCAAGCAACCACCGCAGCCTAGAAGGAACAAGAAGGGAAGACCAGGATAATGCAGAGCTGTGCGACATCTAATATGACCTTGGCTTAGGAGAAGCCACACTATGCTGTCACCAAATTAAAGCTGTCACTACCAAGAAATAGGGATTTTTATCTAATTCCAAACAGAGACTGGTAATGGTGAAGACATCAGAAGTTAACTCAGTTTAGACTTTTCAAAGCAAAGTCTAAACTGAATATAATTGTAACAGAACCTTAGCTCTGACAATTATTAGTTCTGAGCCTCCTAAAAACATAAGCTTAGTAGTTTACAGACAGGGTATATATACTGTATTTAGGGCATCTCATGGATAAACTAATGTGTGTTAGGCTCTTCTGCCCCGCAGCTGAAACAGTAAGAGCCTGGGCTGCAGAGAATTGATGGCATGTGAGCCGCCTCTGCACTGCTGACTAGCAGAGAACTCAGAGTAGGGGCCACCACATCGGATTCCTGTCTTATGCTCTTTGAGGAATGAAAGAAATGTTACAGTGGATATGAGACAGGTGCAAAAGATCTAGGAGAGGGCCAAAAAGGGTTAAAGAGGTGGTTATCAACAGGATAAGAGACATCAGGCTGCTGTGGTACTATCATCTATTTGTGAATTGGCTAAGTAGGTGCTGGAGACTGTCAATTTATGAGATTTTCCCATAGGATTTTTGGCAAGTTGGATGACCCCGATTTTGCCAAAGATGCATTGATCCCTATCTTTAGTACTATTCTGATCTTTTATACTGCAGTAACGGCAGAAAGTGACCAAGGTTCAGGTGTGATGACAGACTGGCACACAGTGGACTCCACAACTTATTTTAGAAACAACCTACTCTAGGTTTAATGCCGCCACAGAATAAAGCAGATTTGTCTCTGCACCGTCATCTAGCAACCAAGGAGGAAAATGTGAGTTCACTCAGCTGGCTGCACTCTCTTTCTCTCTCTCTCTTCAGGGCTGGAGCTTGCAGCAGCTCAGTGTGTGTTCGTTTCCCCATCTGCACAGTACAGACGCCCCACATGTTCTCAGCCGCCTGCAAGAGTCGCTGTTAATGCAGCAGCTCAATATCTGCCTCCCCTCCCCCACTCTTCCCTGCACTGCAAGGACTATCTTTTTTCTTTTTTTTTTTTTCTTTCCTTTTTACTCACAGCCATCTTGGCTGGAGGATCTGGGCTGGGGCCGACTCAGGCTTCAGCAGCTACAGGCCTTGTGCAGACTTCATATATTATTTAATTTAATGGAAGGCCTCTTTACCCACATTTCTTTTGCCATTTTGTCTTGGGTTCTTGGAATCTGTTCTGCCTTTTGTCCATTTTAATGTATGTTGATAAATGGTAGTATAATGTGTCATTAGATCTCACCTTATCCCCTTCAAACAATTGGTTGGGGGCAACAACAAGGGGGGATCGTTAACACTTATTGGTGCTCACTTGGAGCCTCCATCCTTATGCGCATGTTAAGATTGGGTTTATATGTTTTTTTGTTTGTTTTTTTTCTGAAGAACTTCATGTGGTTTTTAATTGCAGTAATACTTGGCAAAGGTTTTCAATGTAATGGCCATTACCATACAGGTGAAATGTACAGTAACATGTGGTAGGCATGGCTGCAATTAAAAGCCACATGTACCAGTAATTCTCCTGAAAAAAAGTGCCGTATAAACCCAACCTAAGGATGCATCACAGTCATTTTTGTGGGGCCATGTAAGTTTAAGGTCCCATGTACTAAAATGAAACTTAAAAAAAGTCTGCGAAGACAAAGGCAGCAAAAAATGCATAGCGTTTATTTTCACCGTATTTTTAACTGAGTTTTTTTTAATGTCTTCCTTTATGCTTTTTCTTCTCCTATTAAATGTATAGGGAAAACAAAAATGTTCCCACAAGAAAAATTTATTTGCTGCGAAGTACAAAAAATGCGTGGATAAGATGTAATGAAATATCAGTTCTTTTTCTAGTACTATAAAATGCAGTATTTTTTCTGCTACATTTCCACGGCAGCCAAAAGCACTGTGTTTATGCTACATGGAGCCTAAATCTAAAATGTTAATAAAAAAATCCCCCACTGATAATGATTAACTTTTATTACAAGGCAAATAAAATACTTATGTGTAATAGCACTCTTAAAGATGCTTTTATTATCTTAGAATTCTATGAATAATGACAAGTTTTATTTTCTATGTCATTTCCAGATTCACGTAAATTCTCCTGGTCAGAGCTTCAATATTACTATGATATTCTATTTAATTAAAGTGTCTCTTTAGAAGTGAAGCTTTGGCATTGTATATTGAAGCATTCTGAAATGGCACTTCACCATTTTTTAGATCTGTGGTTGATGTCAGTGAGTAGGAACATTGACATGCCCAGGCTGTCCTGATTTAGTCTTGCTCTTACAGTCAGCGGTGGTTATTTATTATCTGCCCATTTTTTTGGCCATGTTCTTCACAGGTGCAACTTTTATTAGACTTATTTTACTTTGGTACCTTTACTTTTGCTGCAAAAAAAAAAAAAAAGTTGTGGGAAAGTCCGCAGAGTTTTCCTCTGCGGACTGTCTGCCCTATTATGCCTATTTGGAAAAATCTGGCGTTTCTGTAGGTATAATTGACTTGCTGCAGTTTGAGAAAACACAAGTGTTCTTGAAATTGCACAATTTCCGCTGTGGATTTTTTTTCCTTCTGCAATGTGTGCATGGGACTAGCCAGAATCCCATCCACTTTGCAGGTAATGTAATAGGCTGCGTTTTCACAACGTGGGGCCCGGCCTTATAATGTTGTTGCACCTCCTTGTTAAATGTTGAGTAAATGTGTAAGATTAGATTCCCCTTTATAGGCTATGTACACTTAAAAATAAAAAATAAAAAAAAGCCCCTTTTTAATGCTAAACCCCACGTTGCGGAAACGCAGCATATTTTGTTGCGGTTTTTTGAAGCAAAGCCAAGAATATAAATATATAGGAAGCATTCTGCCTTTTGCTCAATCCACTCCTGACTTTGGCTCAATCCACTCCTGACTTTGGCTCAGAAAAATCTGGACCAAAAAAACCCAAAAAACATCGTAGGGCTCCTAGCCTAATGCTGTTTCACCTGACATACTTTTTTATGCTACGCATGTCTTGATTGCATTTGCACATTTCTTTTTCTCCTTTTTAAAAAGGCACAAGTCATATACTGTATATAGTGTGAATAGGATTTACATTTAGGCCACACACACTTTTCCTGACGAAAAACAAACAAGTGTTGACTAGAGTGTAATGTAACATGTTCAATGAAATTTTAACATACCGTATATACTCGAGTATAAGCCGAGTTTTTCAGCACAGTTTTTGTGCTGAAAAAGTCTGCCTCTGCTTATACTCGCGTCAATACGGTAATTGAAAATGTCACATGACTGGTCTGCAGTGAAAGACATCTGTGGGAGGCCGCTGGAGCAGCGATAGGTGAGTGGTGAGGCAGCGCTGCCTCCAGGACCGTCCCAAGATGTTTCCAGAGCATCTTCTCTGCCTTGGAAACATCTTCTTCAGGCCTATATGGTAAAATCCCAGATGTCACGTGGTCTGGGATATTACCATATAGGCCCCAAAGCCTGTGGTAGTAGTAATAGCCTGTTACTGCTAGCACAGGCTTTGCGCCTATACGGCTACAGGCTGCTACTTCTACCATAAGGCTTTGGGCCTGTGTGATAATGCCCCAGATGTCTGAGGCATTATCATACAGGTCCAAAGCATTATGGTAGCAGTAGCAGCCTGTAGCCGTTCAATCAATGCAAAATGTAACGGACACAGCTAGTGTCCGATGCTAATGTCCACGCAAGATTTTGCGCGGACATTTAGCATCGGACACCGACTGTAGTGTGAACGCTTCCTAACATGCCTGATTTTCTTTTGGCTGAGCAAAAACTGCCATTGACCATTGCGGGTGTAGTTACAGTATTGTCATGCCAGTCATCAACCTCTGAGTGCCTCATATAACCATTAAAACACTACTTAGGTTGTACATAAATTAGAGTGACCCCTATTGCGGCCAGGAATGTGTAAAAAAAAAAAATTATTTATTTATTTTAAAAAGCATACTCACCTGTCCCCTGTCAGTGTTTGGTCAGTCTCATGGCAGCACCTCATTTCTGGAAATTCTGTACTTAATTGGTCTCAGCGGTCAAATGAGGCAAAGGACTCCCGACAAGAAGGCGCCAACATGAGACTGAATAGACACTGGCAGTGGATAATAGATTGCTGGGAACATGTGAATATACGTTTTTTTAATTATTATTATTTCTTCATTTTACACCTCCCTGCCCGCCACATGGGTTGCTCCAAATTCTGGACAACCTCCTTTAAAGGGTTTATCCATCTTTCTAATATTGATGGCCTTAAAGGGGTTGTCTCAGCCTAATTTTTTTTATGACCTATATAGTGTCCCCTTCTTTGGCCCCCCTTATAGCAGTATTAGGTTATTACTCACCTGTCTGCTCCTGCTTCCTCCAGGTGCACTATTGTGGCGTCATGTGTGGCCAGAGCAGAAAGATGCACTGCACATCACGCTATGATTACGTGATGTGTGGCGCATGGGGGCCCCCTGAAGGTTAAAGAGCGAAGAGGAGGCTGTGAGCAGGAGCGTAGATAAACTAATAGGGCCCATTACCGGACCTCCACTGCTTATTTTTAAAAAAAAAAAAAAATGTAGTGGGAGTCAAGTAGAGCCCCCTGGGGATTCACAGATACCCTGGTGGGCTAGTCGAAGTCTATCAATAATTTCTAGTCTGGCCACAGTGACACAAAGCCAGGTGAGCTTTCAGCTTATCTTTCTGGCAATGTCTCTCAAAGAAAGAAGGGTTGAAGGAGGGCTTATTAGAGCAGTGTGGGGCGTAGCAATCTGGAGAAATGGAATCTCACTCGGCGCTCCAGACTGCTAATTTGCATATTGTGAAATAAACAGCTATAGCAGGCACAGATTGACATGCACAAAACAAGTGTTCTACTGTATAAGTCAGGCTTACCTGAATGTAGCAGTTTTTCTGGTTTAATATGCTTCATCCTGGTGACAGACAACCTTTATCCCTTTTCCATCATCTGCCGTATTCTTACAGCGGATGTCGGGTGTTTAAATATGGCGACCACTTAGGAGCAGCAATGCCTGTAATCAGTGCCTCCACTGATCCTAACCCAACACTTTTCTCATAGTGTGCAGATGCCTTCATTTTCCCATGGATCGCCGTCCCAAAATGAGATCCGGGTGGAAATTATCATCATGTTTCAAAAAAAACAAAACAAAAAACCCCCCAAACATGCCGACATTCGCAGTGTATGCTCATTCGAGCAAATGGAAAATGACAAATGATATTCCTGATTATTTTTTCTTTTCTTTTTTACCATAGAAAAATTCAAAACCACATAGCGCCTATGAGTTACCAGTGTTGTACAGAACAGAGGATTACTTTCCTGCAAGTTGCAAATATCAGAGAGAAACCAATCTTAAATCTGCTTCGCAGCATGGACAGTGAGTAATAAGTTGGTGCTTCATCCTGGCAGTGCTTACACACAGTTGCTTACTGCAGTGCACTTGCAGGTCAAACATCACATTTATTTTGCTTGCGATAATTAAAATGATTTATAGAAATAATAAATAAATACAATTTATTTCACAAAAAATAATTTGCCTCATTGACATCCTGTTATTAGCCACTGCTGCTTCTTGCCGAGATTGTGGTGGAACAGTCTTCTCTGTTTAGATCAGTGGTTCTTAAGATTGTTTGAGTTACCGAATCCACCAGTTTCATATGCATATTCACCGAACCCTTCTTTAGTGATAAATCAAATAGGATTTTTTTCAAATTCAAGACATAGGTATGTTTTTTTTTTACTGGTACACAAAATGAACCGTGCATAGGGCCTAGGCTTCGATTGAACCCTGGTTAAGAACCACTGGTTTAGATATAAAGCTGCATTTAGAATTCTGCTGGTTTCCAGTTACCAGAAAGCAGTATATTGTGGGAGTTCAGAGGCAATAGCGCAGAGCCAAGTTCATAGGTCACACATCTCAAAGCAAGCTGCATTTAAAACTCTCTTTCCAAAGGCAACCAACATGATTTTTCAACAATAAACAGTGAACAAAAATGATAAATGAAAATTTAACAGGAAAAAGTCAACTATAGGTAAGGCCATGTTAAATTATTGTTCTTTTAGTATCCATATTAAGGGCTTTCAAAAGGATCCTAACACTAAATAAGTATCCAAATAAATCGTAGGGCAGCAATAGGTCCAAAGAATTTTCTGAACAAGTGCTGTTGGTGTAGCACAGGACCCAAGGTAGTAATCACCTTTTCTCCAGACAATCATTCTTCCAGATGTCACAAAATCTGAAGGGGGGTTCCTCAAAGGAAATAGCTTTACCCAAGTTCTCTGCAGTTCAATCCCTGTACTTCCTGCAGAATGGCAAAGGACCTGAAGAAGGTTAAGCATCGCAGTCACATGGTGTTACCGTACCAGCTCTAATAATATTAATGTAAATATTTATGGGTGTTTCATTAATTATGGGATGCTTTTATGCTAATTTGATAATTAGCTGTCCCCAATTTTAGCAGTAGTGATTTTGGTTTGGTCTGTTCTTCCTTCCCCTTTATAATAAATTGCCTGACTTCCATGAAATCCGCCTAGTTCCCAAGTCATCTGCTTTTCCTTGGATGCAGCAGTGGAAAAACCTCAGCTTTAAAAGTCTAGGCAGGGTAGCGGTTCAGGCAGTTACAGTCAGTTCACATGGAGTTTTTTGGCGAGTATTTTGACGCTGAATCTCTCAAAATCAGCCTCCATAGCACTGCAGCCTTGCAGCACTGGAGTCCTGGGTTCAAATCCCGCCAGAAACAACATCTGCAAGGAGTTTGTATGTTCTCCCCGTGTTTGCGTGGATTTCCTCCCATTCTACAAAGACATATTGATAGGAGTAGGGTTGAGCGATCGGGATCAGAAAAGATCGGATTCCGATTGGCAATCGAGTAAATTTCACGATCATGATTGGAATTCCGATCCCGATCTTTTCCAGCGGGATCGAGGTCGGAGGTAATCTCAAGATCGGCTCAACCCTAAAAGTGACTTTTCCCATAGAGAAGCATTGACTAGGGTTGAGGGATCGGAAAAGATCGGATTCTGACCGGCGATCGAGCAAATATCGGGATCGGCTGAAAAATGATCGGAAATCTGATTTTAAAATCGATCCTGAAATCTCAAGATCGGCTCAACCCTAGATAGGAGAAAAAAAAAAAGTACATTGTAAGCCCCATATAGAGCTCACAATCGACCAAAAAAAAAAAAAAAGCCTCTATGGGAGGCTTTTTTTGGAGGCTGATTTTGAGGCAGATTGACCGTCAAAATAATCCCCAAAAAACTCAGTGCGAACTGACCCTTATCAAGACCAAGCAATGGAGCAGCACCTGTCCCCTCCCAAAATTAAGTTAGAGAATGGACTGTTGCGATGTTATATTATTGGGGTTCTTAGTCTCCCTGCTAATTCTGGGGGACTTGGTTTACCATTTATTACGTTTTGGTACCTTTTAAAAAAAATTTAAAAAATTTGCAAAATAGAAAAAATAGTTTTGTGTCACCATATTGTGACACCTGTAACTTTTTTTTTATATTTATGTGTATGGAGCTGGGTACACGGGACAAGATGACGTTTTTATTGATACCATTGTGGGGAAGGTCTGATGTTTTGATCACTTTTTATTCCATTTTTCATAGGAGTAAAAGTGTTTAAAAAAAAACAAACAAACAACCATTTAGCAATTTTTAATTTTTTTTCCCCTTGCTACAACAGTCACCGCATGAGATAGAAACATTTTTATATGCTATTAGTTTGGACATTTTGGAGCGCAGGGAAACCTAAAGTGTTTGTTTTACTTTATTTTTATATGTGATCTAGGGAAAGGGGTCGATTTTGAACTTATGTATGTAATTAAATTTTTACTTTCATTTTCAAAGACCCTCCTAGAGACCTTGAAACCTAGGGGTTCCGATTACTTACACTGCAAAACTGTATTGCAGTGTATAGTAAAAAAAACAAAAAAAAAAACTCATTGAGTTCTATTACATGCTGCCTATGGTAGTGTGTAATAGAACTAATGTAATGACAAGCCTGGGAACCTGCATTAGGCTATCGGCTGTCATGGCAACCAATCGCCACCCTCCAATGATGTTCCAGAGGGCAGTGCTTTTTGTTTAAGAAGGTGGTGCCCATGGCCCCTGCACACTTTAGATGCCGTGGTTGTGTTTAACCGCGGCATCTAAAATATTAACAGCTGCGATCGGTGTTAGCCCTTTCCATACACTCCCTCACACCTAATTACATAACTGTATGTGATTTTTGCATGAATGGGTTCAATAGGACCTTTCATCACCTCTACCAATTCAAGTTATTTGCATCTGGTAATAGGTGCTACTCCACTGCTTCCAGCACAATTGGAATTTTCTCTCTAGTCTCCACCGTTCGAGCAAAAAGTGGCGGTAGTTTTGGTGCTTGACTTGCTATTTTAGTGCTGTAATGTCAGAAAGGCAGAGGCAGCCATTGTCAAAGCTCAGAATCGTATCCCTTGCCTGCTTCTGTCTGACACCACCCTCCTGACAATACAGAGCCTAAATAGAATATCAGGCACAATTAACAACATTAATTGCTCAGGAATGGTGGGGGCTAGGGGAAAAATTCTAACTATGCCAGAATCAGTAGAGCAGCACCTATTAAATGATGTAAAAAGAGCTGGACTTATTAAAGGTGGTGGAAGGTCCTCTTTAAATATGTATTGAATTTTAAATATATTTATTGATTATTTACTATTAATTTATTGGTAACCCCTTAATAAAAGGTATCACGGACAAAATTTTATCCAAAAGACTCTTGTATATGTGGTTTATTTATTATTTAAAGTTGGTAACACCAGGTCAGTCTGTCCTTTGTTTTTCTTGGAAAGATTGTCCAGAGAAGAAAAAATGAGCTCTCCTAACAGTCCTGTATCAGGCCAACAGTAAAGCTGAGGCTATAGAGCCAAGAGAGTGGGCTCCCTCCCAGCTTTGCCTAAGAACACGGCCATTAATAAGGAAAGGTATCTAAACATCCTCCAAGAGTACCTTCTCCACAACAATCCAGGAGCATTTTGGTGGTGAACAATGCTTTTTCCAGCATAATGGAGCACCAAGTCATGAGGCAAGAGTGGCTCAAAAGTTACTGATGTCCAGTACTGGAAAAATGGGAAGGATCTCAAGCCGATTGCTGGAGGCGCAAAACCATCACTGGTGGACAATGTTTGTAGAAAATATCCTTGATTTATTTGAAGAATCTCCATAGGAATGCATTTTGGGGTACGCAGATCCCTTTTTCAAACCAACAGAAAGTATACATAAGAAATTAAATGAAACTGGAGTTTAAAATACCAAAATGATGCAAAAAAAACCCCCAAAAAAACAAAAAACGCCCAATGAGAACGGTGGAACACCCACTCATTTGGTGGAGGAGAGTGGAGTTGTACATCACATAATAAAACTGTACATCATAATAAAAAATTTTAAAAAAACCTTTTCACATACTTCATGGGCTCAATGAGTACTATATGTATTGTTAGAAGATACACTAATAAAATTGCAACATTAATTCGGTTGCGCCAGCTGCATACCTTGCTGTCTCATTGCTGCTGTGTAGAGGCCCAAGGACTGCGCGGTCCAGGGCTGGAGTAACACCACCTATCACATGGGGAATCAACCAGTGGTAACGGAGGGGCTGGCTGGTGACTAGGGACACTAGTTTCTGAGTTACCAATCAGGACCATGGAGGCTGGACCAAGGAGCGTTTACTACAGTCTAATGTTTGGAGAACATAAACTGCTACCAACACAGTGCTGTTGCCTTGACTGCAGGACAGTAGCTTTTTTGGAGAAGTAATTGTGTCTCACAACTAGTAGGTGGCCTACCTGGATTTTGAGACTTCAGAGTCGATGAGAAACATGATGGAAAATTAATCCTAAAGGGGGGAGGATGATCAATGAATGATCTGTTTCGGGTTAGTGTTGAAAATGTGAAGGGGTGAGATATTAATGAAAGATGTAGACATATAATGTGTATGTAAAACAAAAACAAAAAAACATCCAAAATGTTGAATAACAGATACTAAATAAATAAGTCGAGGTATAAATCTTAGATGTTTATAAAAATGCATGTTTTGATATACTAAGTTTTAGATAGTCTAGTTCAGGGGTCTCAAACTCGCGGGCCGCATGCGGACCCCCGAACAATTTTGTGCGGCCCGCACAAGCCTAGGGACGCCGGATCCGAGTTGAATACATTGCGAGATGATTATATCCACTAGCCGCTACGTTCCGGCTAGTGGACATATAGGCGCGATGTGATGACGTCACATCATCACATCGCGCCTACAGGTCTATTAGTGAAACTGCAGAGCGCGGCGGGGGAGCGTTGGATGGTGAGTATAAGTGTTTTTTTGTGTGTTAAAGAGGACCTTTCACCATTTTGCCCACAGGCAGTTCTATATACTGCCGGAAAGCTGACAGTGCGCTGAGTTCAGCGCACTGTCGGCTTTCCCGATGTGGGCCCAGTGTGAAGAGCTTACGGTCCCGGTACCGTAGCTCTTCTATGGTCAGAAGGGAGTTTCTGACACTCGCGCTGTACTGTGGAGCGGGGAGGAACTCCCCCCTCCCTCCCTGATAATGCTTGTCTATGGACGAGCTGTGTGAGCAGAGGGAGGGGGAGTTCCTCCCGGCTCTCACAGCACAGCGCGATTGACTGTGCTGTGAAGAAGGACGTCTCTGAGTGTCAGAAACTCCCTTCTGACCATAGAAGAGCTACGGTACCGGACCGTAAGCTCTTCACACTGGGCCCACATCGGGAAAGCCGACAGTGCGCTGAACTCAGCACACTGTCAGCTTTCCGGCAGTATATAGAACTGCCTGTGGGCAAAATGGTGAAAGGTCCTCTTTAAACATTGAGGTGGAATGAAGGGGCTCATGACACTGGGAGCAGATGAAGGGAGGGGGAGAACGGCATGACACTGGGGCAGAAATGGAGGGACATGAATCTGGGGGCAGAGATGGGGGGACATGAATCTGGGGGCAGAGATGGGGGGACATGAATCTGGGGGCAGAGATGGAGGGACATGAATCTGGGGGCAGATGAAGGGTGTATATGTAACTGGGGGAAAGATGGAGGGGGGACATATAGTTTACGGCTGACTGTAGGAGGATTATACAGTGTGGGGGCACATGAAAAATGAATGGGCGGAGTCAACATAAGTGGGTGGAGCTAAATTTGCCACGGTGCGGCCCGCCGACTGGCTGGGATCTTGCTCTGCGGCCCACATGCTGAGTTGAGTTTGAGACCCCTGGTCTAGTTGAACATTATTAGAGATGAGCGAGTAGTGAAATACTCGAGATTCGATATTTGTTTCGAGTAGAGCCTCAATATTCGACTACTCGATTGAATATCGAATCCCATTATAGTCTATGGGAAAAAATGCTCATTTCAGCAGAAACCACTATTCGACTAAAGGAGAGTCACCAAGTTCACGAGTAGCAGGAGGAGAGTATTTAGGAGAAGCGCTGTGCAGTTAAAGCACATGGACCCCCTAGACTATAACAGGTCCGTGCGCTTTAACTACACAGCGCTTGCAGTTGCGCTGATATTCCATTCGGGGGGTCCTCCTACAGACTCCTTCCGGACGGGAGGCAAGCGCTAATGTGAACTTACTCGTCCTGCAGAACCAGCATTGATTGGCCGAATGCTATACAGTATATAGCATTTGGCCAATCAACGCTGGTTCTGTAGCAGGCTCTTCTTTGCTAGTCGAGAGAGCTGGCAGCTTGTGTTATGCGGGAGCTGACTTTTTCTCATAGGAATGCATTGACCAGCGTTGATTGGCTGAATGCTATACAGTGTACAGCATTTGGCCAATCAACGCTGGCTCTGCCGGAGGCTGCTGTGATCTGATCTTAAACTCCGCCTCCTCACAGACGAGCCTCCAGCAGAACCAGCGTTAATTGGCCGAATGCTGTACACTGTATAGCATTCGGCCAATTAATGCTGGTTCTGAATAGAATCTTTAGTGCGAATAGGAGTAGTATTCGAACAAGTATGAGTATTTCGAATACCGTACTATTCTATCAAATACCTACTCGCTCATCTCTAAACATTGTCTGTGGTTGTCGATGCACGACCAAAGATGTTGCGTGGTATGTCCTACATACTGTAAACCACATGTGCATTCTATTAGGTATATAACAGATGTAGAACCACAATAACAATGGTGTTGATATGAAACTCGTTGTTTGTGGCTAATATTCCGGCAGCACTTGCATCCCTTGTGGCCGCATTTAAAACTTCCTGTAAGCTTTGGAAATAGTGAAGTATTTGCAATGCTTAAATTCATTTTTTTGTTTTGTAGACTGTTCTTTAATTCCTGGTTTGGTATGAAATTGATTAAGGATGAAAGGGTCATCTAGTAATATTGCCCAGTGTTTATCTAGGGTCTGACAGATGTTGAGAGTGGTGATAAAATTGGCAAATTGTGTAGTTTTGGTCTTGTTGTTCTTTGTCTCTTCTCCAGACTAATAGTATCACATGAAAGCTGAGATACTCAGATGTAGTACTACCTATATATATATATATATATATATATATATATATATATATATATATATATATAGTTAAATACAATCAAATTTTAGTTTTATATGCAGAAGTTCACACACCCGAGTTTGTAACTAGCGATATCTCCAGTGCAGTCGTTGCAACACATGAAATCTGAGAATCTCTGCTTTCTTAAGATACCAGATTTTTTTTTTTTAATAGGTGATATAAAGCCAAAAGATACATCCTCTGGCTCTACATACTGTATTGAGTACATGTGTATGGACTGGCTCTCCCTGGCAATACTTAGCTAAATAGGCTAATAAAGTATACGGCAAAAGCATTCACTAAACATTCCCCGAAACCATAGCAAAAAAATGAAATAATAAATTTTATTTATATAGCGCCAACATATTCCGCAGTGCTGTACAATTTGTAGGGTTCAGATACAGACAGATACAAAACAAAGAACGTGAAAATGAGTTACACTATAATATGGGGAAGTATAAAAGTTGGTTTTCTCTCATGCCCTACAAGACAATGCCAATACCATTATAGTGGAATCCTTATATGATGTAGCACAATTCACTTACGTCTTGCACTTAGAGGACCTTATGAACCCCCCCATGGCAGAATTCAGGGGAGAAAGGATCAGGCAGCTGAGCTTTAACTGAACAGATGACCACTGCCATAGATAGCAGCTCTTTCCCAGTACCATTCACTACACAAGCACTTTCCAGCCAAGCGTGTATGTGTACGGGGTGGGGGGAGAAGGGGCCTGAGAGATTGCTGCCAACTAAAACTCAGCCCAGTGGCGTAACTACCAGGGTAGCAGCTGCCACAGGACCCGGGACATTAGGGGCCCAGCCACAGCTGCTACGTTTTTTTTTCTTAATAGGCCGTTACTGGCTGAAGTTACTCCAGACGGTAACGGGCCCTATTTACTTACCAATCCTGGCAGGGGCCGGGATTGGTAAGTGATGCCACGGGCCCCACAGACACCATCATTGGCCGACACCAGCGACTGCAGCGGAGTCGGGGATAGGTGACAGTGTTTTTTATGTTTGTTTCCCCCGATGGTCTCCGATTGCTATACTGACCCCAGAGTATAATAATTGTTCATGGCTGTCCACAGTGGGGCATAATACTGCGTGCAGGGGCCACTATGGGGCATAGTACTGTGTACTGGGGCCACTATGGGGCATAATACTGTGTGCAGAGGCCACTATGGGGGATAATACTGAGTGCAGAGGCCACTATGGGGCATAATACTGTGTACTGGGGCCACTATGGGGGATAATACTGTGTGCAGGGGCCAGTATGGGGACATAATACTGTGTACTGGGGCCATTATGGGGGATAATACTGTGTGCAGGGGCCAGTATGGGGACATAATACTGTGTGCAGAGGCCACTATGGGGGATAATACTGTGTACTGGGGCCACTATGGGGGATAATACTGTGTGCAGGGGCCATTATGGGGGATAATACTGAGTGCAGGAGCCACTATGGGGCATAATACTGTGTACTGGGGCCACTATGGGGCATAATAATGTGTGCCGAGGCCACTATGGGGGATAATACTGTGTACTGGGGCCACTATGGGGGATAATATAGCACGTAAGAATGCAGGGCGGGGAAGGAGGTTGTTGGAGGTCTTCGAAGTTGGGGGGGAGGGCCCCATGTCAAAAGTTTGCCACTGTTTCAGCCGACACCTATCTTATGCACATGGGCAGGATTAGACTTCAGACTATAACATAAATCACTGCTTTATGCAAGATTACTAATCTTTGGCATCTTTGCTCAAGGAAAAAAAAAAAATCCCCTCTGAAATCCAACGTAATGCTAAACCAGAGTGGCAGCTTGCAGTCTGGTGCCGAATAGTATAAAGCAGAATTATTGACGCCAGGCAACACATTTCTACTAAAGGAAACTTTTCAAGGTAAGTAACTTCTGGCCTTTGACATGTGTAACTATAGAAACAAAATGGGCTGTAGTTTCCATGGTTACAACTGTTGGTGAGGTAAGTCATACATAGCAACAGTGAGTTTCTGAGATTGTAACAAGCAGGCACCAACCTGTGAGCCATCTAACCATTGAGAAGTAACCGCTCCCAGCCGAGTCCTGACAGGCCGCCGTAGGCATTCTGGGAGTTGTAGTTTCACAATCGCAAACTAGTAGTGCTGAATAGGATGCTCTCATGTCTTCCCTTCAAGTACAGAAAGGTACCAAGTAGTAGCAACCCAAACCTGTTGCTTAGATGGTAATTTTAACCCCTTCAGGACAGAGCCAATTTTCATTTTTGTTTTTCCCTTCTCACATTTCAAAAGCCTTAATTTTTTTTTTTTTTTTTTACTCCATAGAGTCACATGGTGGCTTATTGTTTGCAAAGCAAATTGTACAACCCCCAAATCCAATGAAGTTGCGATGTTGTGTAAAACATAAATACCATACCTCCATTCGTAAAGTTTCACATAGGAGGCAGCAACCCTGACACAGACACATTTTCTTCTGTGGTGCTCTAGGTGTGCTGAACGTCTGTGGAGAAAATCTCGTACGCCTCCAGATTTCCGCCACTTCAAATTTATGCTTAAAACATATAGTTCTGCCCTTTACCTCGCCAAACAAGACTATTTCACTGCTCTCATCTCTTTCCTGTAAACTCCGTACTCACACCCAAGGTGCAGACGCCATTCACATACCTTAGTGCTGATGACCTGGCCACTTATTTCCATGATAAAATTGATAAGATCCGTCAGGAAATAACTGCCCAATCCCCTGCTGGCATTGATTCCCTCACCTACCATAGTACTGATCCCCTCACCAACCGCACTTCAGACTGTCCATTCTCATCTTTCGAACCTGTTACAGAAGAGGAAGTATCCCAGCTACTTTCTTGATCTTGCCCTACGATCTGCAGTCGTGACATCTTCCCTTCACACCACCTTCAATCTCTGGTGCCTGCTGTCTGACTTTGTGACTTACCTTACTAAAATATTTAATCACCCTCTCTCTTCTGGAATTTTCAAGCATGCTGTTATAACTCCTCTATTGAAAAAATCCTCCCTGGACCCGTCCTGTGCTGCTAACTATCGACCAGTTTCTAACCTCCCCTTCATCTCTAAAATCTTGGAACACGTGGTCTATTCTCGTTTAATCCATTAGCTCTCTACTTGACCCCTTACAATCTAGCTTCCACGCTTTGCACTCTACTGAAACGGCCCTCACAAAAGCCTCCAATGATCTCCTGATGGCTAAATCTAATGGTGACTTCTCTCTTTTTATTCTTCTGGACCTCTCTGCAGCATTTAGCGCAATTGACCATCAACTCCTCCTCACTATGCTCCGCTCAGTCAGCATCAAGAACACCACACGCTCCTGGTTCTCCTCTTATCTCTCAGACCGCACTTTCAGTGTATCATTTTCGGGCTCTGTTTCTTCTTTCCTTTGCCATTGGGGTTCCTCAGGGCTCGGTCCTAGGCCCCCTGCTCTTTTCTCTCTACACAGCCCCCATTGGACAAACCATGAATAGATTTGGCTTCAGGTACAATCTTTATGCTAACACCCAATTATACACATCTTGCCATAACGTCACCCCTGTACTAATACAGAACACCAGCGACTGTCTTTCTGCTGTCTCAGATATCATGTCTTCACTCTTTCTGAAACTAAATCTTTCTTATGCTTGGTTCACACATCAGTATGCCATCCGTTCGTTTGAATTCAGTTTGAGACTAAAAACGGACTGATGCACATACTGATTGTATACTGACACCTTTTTATGCTGATAGCAAACACTATCTGTCCCCTAGAAGACAGATAAGGGAATTAAAAGTAGAAAATTGTAAACAGAGTAGAGATGAGGACATTTATTATATGTCCTTAACTCTACTCTGTTTACAGTTGCTACTTTTAATCCCCTTATCTGTCCTCTAGGGGACAGATAGCGTTTGCTATCAGCATAAAAAGGTGTCAGGGCTAGTTCACATCTGCGCCCAGGTGTCCGTTCTGCGGGTTTCCGTTTCCAGCATAAAACAGAGCAGGAGACGGAAACCTGCTGGAGTCTCTCTCACCCATTCATTTGAATGGGTGAGAAAGCTGTCCGGCCGTGAGCGGCGGTGAACGTTTTTTTTTCTGGCATGCAGAAGATGGAAAGCACAGAACGGAAACCAGAACCTAGCGTCAGTAGTCAATCAGTATGTGCATCAGTCCGTTTTTAGTCTCAAACTGAATTCATACTGATTGAATACTGACACCTTTTTATGCTGATAGCAAACGCTGTCTGTCCCCTAGAGGACAGATAAGGGGATTAAAAGTAGCAATTGTAAACAGAGTAGAGAAGGGCTCGTTCACATCTGCGCCCGACTCTCAGTTATGCAGGTTTCAGTTTCCTGCATAAAACAGAGCAGGATACAGAAACCTGAAGGAGTCTCTCACCCATTCAGAAAGCTGTCCGGCCGTGAGCGGCGGTGAGTGTTTTATGCTCTCCGCCACGAAACTGGGTTTTTTAATCCGGACACAGAGTCGGACATGCAGTACTCTGTGTCTGGATTAAAAAATCTGGTTTCGCGGCAGAGAGCATAAAACGCTCACCGCCACTCATAGCCGGACCAGTCTTCTTGCATGCAGAAGACGGAAAGCACAGAACGCAGGTGTGAACCTAGCGTAAGACTTAACTACTACTGTTTCCACTATCTAATAGATCTGTCCCTGATATATCCATTGCAGTCTCAGGCCTTACTATAACTCCTAGGCAGCATGCCCGCTGCGTCGGCATTGTTTTTGACTCATACCTTTCTTTTACCTTCCATATCCAATCACTTGCATGCTCATGTCACCTCCACCTCAAGACTAATCGGTCTTCCGCTTACTAAACTTTCCCCTCTATAATCTATTCTGAATGCAGCTGTCAGGCTCATCTACCAGTCTAGACGCTACAGCGATGCCTCTGATCTGTGCCAGTCTCTACATTGGTTGCCTATACATTACAGAATACAATATAAACTTACTACCCTCATCCACAATAATGCTTCACCTCCCTAAATTTCCTTCCTCATTTCTGTCTACTGCTCAACCTGTGCTCTACATTCAATGACCTAAGACTTACATCCTTTATTATCAGAACCTCTCACGCTTGTATACCAAGACTTCTCCCGAGTTGCACCACTTCTCTGGAATGCTCTACCCCAGACAATCAGATTAACTCCCAATTTCTACAGCTTCAAGCGCAAACTATAGACACATCTTTTCAGATAGACCTATCCCAATTCCTAATGTAAACCCTTCTGTAATTAGAATCCCTAAAATTAACCCTCCTTTGTTCCAGGTCCCACATTACCCCACATGATATGATGCCATTTCAGGCTAACTTTATAGGTCCAGACACAATCCACACATTACAGGATATGACTAGTGGCAGTTCATAAAGTTTTATGATTGTGTAATGACAGTAACCTGTTATCAAATTGTCTGACCACTATATAAGCAATGCTGCCCCTGCAACCTCTAGTGTCATCCCTTCTACCTCATAGATTGTAAGCTTCTGTGAGCAGGGCCCTCAGTTCTATTGTGTGAAGTGACTATTTCTTTGTAATGTATGTTTTAGTCTGTATTTGAACCCTACAAATTGTACAGCGCTGCAGAATATGTTGGCGCTATATAAATAAAAAATATTAAAAATGCGATAATTTGCAAATTATTTTCAACTCATGTTCAGTTGAATACACTACAAAGACAAGATATTTAATGTTCAAATGGATAAACTGTTTTTTTTTTTTGGTTTTTTTTTTGCAAATATTCACTTGTTTTGAATTTGTTGCCTGCAACATGTTCCAAAAATGCTGGGACAGGGGCATGTTTACCACTGTGTTATATCACCTTTCCTTTTAACAACATTCAATAAGTGTTTGGGAACGGAGGACATGAATTGTTGAAGCTTTGTAGGTGGAATTCTTCCCCATTATTAATTGAGGTACAACTTTAGTTGCTTAACAGTCTGGGGTCTCCGTTGTCTTGTTTTACGCTTCATAATGCGCCACACATTTTTAGTAAGAGACGGGTCTGGTCTGCAGGCAGGACTTTCTAGTACCTGCACTCTTTTACTATGAAGCTACGCTTAATAGTAAGCAGTGACGTCCCTGAAAAAGACGTCGTTGAATGGCAGTATATGTTGCTCCAATACCTGTATGTACCTTTCACCCTTCAGTTGCCATGCGCACTAAAAATTGTTCTAGTTGTGTTTTTTTGTTTTTTTTTTTTAAAAAAAACTTCCAATAAACTGCAGTCCTAATGTATTGCAGTGTGAGGTAAAATCAATTGACTTCTATTAGGCTGTCATGGCAACTGATAACTGTCCTCAGACAACATTTCAGAGGGTAGTGATCATTTAAAATGGTGGTGCTTGTACAGTTTATATGCTGCGGTCATACTTTGCCTCAGCATCTAAAGCGTTAGCCAGTGCCAGCTGTAATATACAGTATGGAGCCCTCTACATGCAGACCTTCATGCCTATTTACATACATGTATGTGATTTTGCATGAAGGGGTTAAAATCGGTTCAGACGGTAGCCTGCTTTGACAACTGCATTATCAGATAAGTATACAATTCATAACCCCTAAACTTGGAACAGACTTAGACACATACAATTGTAGGTTACACAAAAACAAAAAAATATGCAAACAAGTTCAAAGAGAATTTTTTTTTTTATGGAACAGAAAAAAATAAAAATTACAAAACACTATCCATATACGTTATAAAACAAAAGGTGTTGGAACACCTCCTAGAGTTTCACTCACTCCTGTGGCCACAAGCATTCAGAACTTGGCCACAAAATCCCCCTTTATAAACATTTGTGAAGGAATGACTTTTATGGGGGTGTTCACACTAGTGTTGGATACTCATTCTTACAGGGTCTGATGAACACTAACTGATGTTAATGTGTCCGTTTTCTTACACTAGGTTCACACTAGCGTTTGGGTTTCCGTCTTTTGGGACCCAAAAGATGGAGAACTTGTCCAATTAAAAAGCGGTTACATTTAAAAAAAACAAAAAACATGCAGGCAATATATAATGGGATCCATCAGGTTTTTGCCCGGTTTTATACAAACCTGTAGAGATAAAAGTCCTTCTTGCAGGACTTTTCTCTCCACCCAATTTAGGCAGATACTGCAGCACTAGTGTGAATGCAGCCTTTACTGATCCAGAAAAAAAAAACAAAAAAAACACAGTAATAGTCATTGTAAGAGACAACTAGCAGTTAAAAAATTTAATAAAAAAGTCACTTGTCTGTCATACGTTCTTAATTTTAAAAGGCACAAAAGTTCTGCACTCTATGTCCTCTAAAATAACAGACGTGACAGAGTTGGTGAAAACACAACAAATCAATGGTGTATTCAACAGATTTATGATGGATCTGCTAACTGTAATTTATATTAGGCAAAATACATAAGACCATGCTTGGAACGAGCTCAGCTCTTTGAGCCAAAACGTCACAGCATGAGGCTATAAACCTCCTTCACTTTTTTACCTCATACTCTTTGGTGTGCCGCCTGCTTTTTGGAGTTGTAATTCGTATCACCTTTTTGTAAATGAGACTGGGACAAAGAAAATCATCATCAGTATAACAATATAGACAGAGCGTCACATATCAGATGGTAAACATCTCAAAGTCTAAGATAAAGCAGTAGGTCAAGTATATCTATAGCAGAGGTGCTCACACTTTTTCTGCATGTGAGCTCCTTTAGAAACTGACCTGACGAAAGATCTACCACCCACTTTTTGTGGGCGGGACTGTGGGTGGGGCGGACGTGTCTGTGGGCGTGGCCGAGCACAGCGTGAGTGCAGGGGACAGCCGTTCTGTGGCCGCCCAGGGATACCCAGTGTCTGCTTCTTCACAGCGCAGACAGAGTTATCTCTGGACACTGGCAGGCCGGGGCTGCGGCGGCCCCGCCTGCAAGTGTCTGGAGATGACTTTCAGCTTGTGCTGTGAACAAACAGCACCCCGGCTCCCTCCATTCCCTGGAGCTGCTGCTGCCTGGCCTGCAAGTGTCTGGCGTGCTCGTTCACAGCGCAGGCTGAGAGTTGACTCTCAGCCTGCGCTGTGAACAAGCAGACCCCGGGGATGCCTGGCTGCAGCCCGCGATCGACCCATATGTCCTTTGCGATCGACAGGTAGATTGCGATCGACGTATTGGGCACCCCTGATCTATAGTGTCTCAGTTAAAAGAGAAAAATCTAAAAAAAAAAAACAGCAAAAGAATGGATAAAGGAAAGATAAGGGAGGGCAGAAAGGTGTGACTGTAATCTCTTATCAAACATGAGTTTTTTTGGGTTTTTTGTAGATTGTGAACCCCACCTAGAGCTCACAATGTACATGCGAACCGGTCACGTGGTAACTAATCATCTTCTACTATGGAGTCCGTGTAGTTCGAGCCCGTCCAACTTATACTCACCCATATAGTGTGTGGATGTTTTTCCCGATCCGTCTGTTTGAATTGTCTTTCTGGTACTGTTGGACGTTATAGAGTAGGAGTAGCTCTTGCATGGATTAATGAAGGAAATAAAATTTGATTGGTCACTGAGGAGCACGTGACCAAAGAAATGAATTGAACGAGCCCAAAGAAACTCATTGGTGCATATAAATCACATCAGCGTTTTTTAGATGTATTTTTCACTTTTTATATTTCTTCACTACTTGGTGTGCTGTATTTTTAACCTTATGGATTAAAAGTTATTTTTTATGAAAGTTCCTCGGAGAGATGCCGTCCTTTACTGTTTGAGACATTGTTGATATTTCCTTGAGACCGGAAACTGGATCGTGCACCCCAAAGAACAAGCCAAAGAAAACCACGGTGAGCTCCCACTCTATTATTTTTGTCTAACGTCATAAATAGACTGTACCTATACTGGACTGCCATACTAGATGTCAGCATTTTTAGAAATTGAAACGTGTTTAAACTACTCATGCCTCCAAAAAACAAAAACTGCAGTTGAACACAAGACTCCTGGAGCAAAACGCATGGCTGCTGCTTGAGCTAATGAAAAACTCACAAGACCCAATCCCATCTCCAGTCTGACATGTTTTTTTCAACAAACACACAAACGACCTACAAAAATCGACCAGAGCAAAACTGGCCAATTTTATGGGGCCACTACACTAAGAAAAAATTAAATATACCCGTGCGAAGGCTGGTCCTCCTGCTAGTATACAGTACATACTCTATGGTCCCAGAGGGTTCAGAACACATGTTGGGTGCTATTAAAGGTAACAGGAGAACAGCTTCCAGGAACAGAGCATCAATTATGTCCCAACTTCCAATTCAAGATCTGGAGATAAGTGGGCATTCCCAAAATATGTGGTAGAGCTTACCTGACATGTTGCCACATCGCCCGAATCAGGTGATAATAAGGAGTTCATGGAGTAGAGCAGGTCAAGGGTGTGATGTGAAAATAAACCACATGGAGGATTTAGAGGCCCGTTTCAGTTTATTTGCTACTGTTCTAGGGTAATAGTGCAACTACCACTTCCTCCCAATTTTTATTATATTTTTACATTATATTTTAGATGTGATTCCAACTCCTCGAAATAGAGAGGAGTCAAATTGACAGCAGAAATCAAATCTTTCATTTGAAATGCCTGAGTGATATTTCTTGTGACCCTAGTCTCCCAAAGGAAATGGTGACCTAACGGCTATTTAATAAAGCCTTACAGTTGCTGGTAGATGGAGAGTTTTAGCTATTTAAATGGTCTGAGCTGTAATGTGGAGGGCTTTACAATACAAGCAGAAAAGGTCAGATGCCAACTAAGGTTGCACCATAATAGATATGCGGAATTCTCCAGGATGGCAGAGTTATGAAGAAAGGGAATCATGGTGGAATTTTGAGATGCCAGAGGGGAATTTTTGTTTAAAGTGATGATGATGATGGTCTGGTAAATTGCAGAGCTTAGAATTGGGATCAGAGATCTACAAAAGCAAATCTACAACAATGTATTTTGTGCATTGTAGCTAGTTAGGATTTCTCTCTCAACCCTTTTGGTGTGTGCTTCTGTGATCTCCCCAGTAGTAGTGATTGTGCTGCTAGCTCGTAGATCTCTTAAGGTCAAAGGAGACGCTCCACTTTTTGATTAGCTAAGGCTCTCAAGTTTGACAAGTCGATGAAGGATGGAAAATGGGGGTTGACCCAACAATTGCTAATACGCGAGTCGAGTGTTTGCCGGTCTATCCCTTCTTCAGCCTTGATGCCAAACTTATGCAATATTCAAGCATAACTGCCTTATGGACTACCAATAACACTGTTGTGTTTAAAGTAATTATATAGACCATTTCAAAGTGAGGCCTGCAAAATGGCATTTTTAATGAGCGAGTTATTAAAATGCCAGTGGCATCATCTAAGCAGAACTGCAGTGGGGATAAAGGTTAAGACCACTGGTGCATGTTCTGACGAGGAAGAGGGACAGATATTGGCGGCATGTTGGAGACAAAATGAGTATACCCCAAGGCAACAAAAATTTTAACAACCACCTTCCAATAGATCATCATTTGGGACATTCGAAAATTGTTATAGTTCTCATAGATCTAAAAGACGTGTATTATCACTTTCCTATACATCTGGTTTGCCAAAAGTAGTTCATAGTTCCAAGTCCAAGATATTCACCATTATCAATTCAAATACCTGCCATTCGGATATCATCTGCCCCAAGGATTTTCACAAAGAGAATGGTGGGGATTATGGCATTTCTCAGGCCCCAGAATATCACAATTGTTCCATATTTGGGCGATGTGTTACTGGTGGCAGGCTTACCAGAGAAATTGAAGAGTGAGCGAGACCAGACAATCTCCGGGCTGGATCCTGAATTCAGAAAAATCAAACCTCCTCTTGGAAAATTGGAAGGTCTTCCTGGGAATATTAATACGCTCCACCCCTCAAACAGCTTTTCTTCCAGCTGCGAAACTAAAGTATCCTGGGAAGAGTAATTTCTACAAATAAAACATCCTGCTCCACAAGGGAAGCAATGAAGATCTCATGACTTCCTGCATTCAGTCACCTGAAATCAGTTCCACTCAAGTGGCCTTAAAAGTCAGGTTCTTTCATTCTTGGATGCCAGGATTCACCCAACAAGATGATGATCTCTGAAATAAAACCAAGTCCTCTCTTTGGTGGATAAATTTGGAAAATCTGAAACTGGCAGCCCCTTGGAGGTAGTCTTCCCAGGTTTATCATCACTAATGACACCTGCAGCCTACAAAAAGAAACAGTATTGCAAGGGAGGAGAGTTCCAGGGATCTTGCCCTCAAATTTCTAAGAACTAAAGGCAGTTTGGAAGACACCAAAACTTGGAACTTTGAAAGGCAACGACCTAAAAACTTAGACAAAATGATGGTGGTCAACTTCTTACAGAATCAAGGGCAAAGAAGACACCCACTTCAGTATCTGTGAAAAGCTTCACTTGGGCAGGAAAAAAAAAAAAAAAAGTTCTCTTCCTCTAGGCCATTCACATAAAGGGTCAGAAAATCAGACCGCAGCTGATCCAAGCAGGAAGATTTTGGATCCAGGGAAGTGCGTGATGAACCAGGTAGCGTTCTAATCTCTTGTGCTCAAATAGATCTCTTTGCATCCCACAAGAAGAAAGTCGAAAACCTCTAGTCCTTAAGCCGTTGAGACCAAGCCATGGCACTGAATGCTCTCTCTCAAACCTGGGACAGACATGTCTTATGCATTTCCTCTACTTTCATTAATACCTTTATTTCTCAAAAAATAAAATAGAGAAGACCAGACTGGTGGCCCCAAAAAGAACCTGTTACCCAGTCCTGTCTCAGCACTGGAAGATCCAGTTGACCTAAGGCCAGATCTATTATCTAAGGGTCCAATATTTCATCCAGACCTAGACAAGTTGAAGCCCTTGACACAGCTCTTGAATTTATAGGCCTAGGTTTACTTTCCCTAAAAACAGCATTTTTGTTCGCTATTACTACCACTAGGCATTTAGGGAAAATAGAGACACTCATTAAGGGATCCTTATTTGAAGATTTTGAAGAAATGGATAATTTTAACAGTAGATCCTTTTGCTCAAATCCAAAATCTCCGCAAGAACAGACCTTCCATTGTCTTGATGTTAGAAGAGTAGTCCTTTGCTAGAGAAGAGGAAGGAAAATTATTCTCTTTGCAGGCAAAAGCAAGGGCAGAAAATCATCTAGATCTACTCCTGCTAGATGGATTAGATCAGCCATACAGAACACATTTCCAGTCAGGGTTTATCCCCTCCAGAAGAAGTGAAAGCACATTCTACTAGAGAAGTAGCTGCCTCCTGGTGAGAGGTGGCGTCCCTCTAGACCAAATATGCATGGCGGCCACCTGGTCAAGTTTTCATACCTTTACAAAACATTATAGACCGTGTATGTTTTGACTTAAGTTTTCAACAAAAAATCCTTAAAGCCATTGCCTCCCCTTCTTCCCCACTGAGCATTATTCATTTGGTACTGTTCCTGTGGTGCGGTCATAAGAGGCCATTCTGAAAAGGAATTAGAAATTAGGAATTAAACCTACCAGTTCTATTGACCGCACCCTTAATCTCTCTCCCCCCCCCCCCCCCCCACAAAAAAAGTTTCTTCATACATATATTTATGTGAAGTAACACAATTATGTGGAATATGCCTACCCATATATCGGAGCTCTGAAAAACACTGGGGAGGAGGGGAGAGCACTTAACCTCTAAAGAGAGTATAAGACCGGTTAAGGAGCATCCTTCTGTGGTGCAGTCATGAAGGACACCTAGAAAAAACCATTACCAGTAGGTCCAATTGTCTTTCAGGGGAATTAGCGTCGTAGATCACCCTGTTATAAAGCCATTCGTGCCCGCAATTAAACAAAAACACATTTATACTTTGAGATGAGTCTGGCGGGTCTCAGACTCCTCTCTGGTGCTGCTGATGCCTGCATACAGAGTTATGTGAAGCCAAGGACATACACCACAACTTCACTGCGCAAGTTCCAGAGGTATAGGGGCATGCACACTAAAGCTGAGGTGTACTTCGCATGCTGGTGTAGCTCTTCACTGAATCCAGAAGAGTACAGAAGCAGGTTAAGTAAAAAGTTTTGTTTTTGATTTTTTTTATTGCGGGCACAGATTGCTTTATTACAGGGTGACTTGGGACACTAAACCCTTGGTCCATAAGGTCCTGAGGGTGGTTTAGTGTCCCAAATGGCCCTAATAGTTATATCCTGGACAACCCCTTTAATGTGACAATTGGAATGTATCTAGATATGCATGTACAATCTTTTTGTTCCCTGCTTTTACATATAGAATGGAATTTTTACAAAACACTGATCTACGTACACTTGAATAGCACACACAAGTTTAAACCTTCTGACCTCTCACCACAAAGAAACCTGGAGGATCAAATTTAAGAATCTCTATTTTTCAGTAATGTAGCCATAAAGATGGATTGTCCAAAATTTTCCTCAACTGGGCACATCTCCACAGAATAGAGCCGACGATTGATGTTAAGCACAATACAGCTTTTTATTTAGATGCTTAAATGAATACAAAGGGAAAGAAAGATCACAAAATACTACATCAACAGTGTGCCAAATATTAGATGGAATAAATGAACATCACTAGGTGGGCAACTAAATATACTAATAACAAAAATACAGCATTGTGTTTTCTCTTGCTTGATACTTTGAACACAATACATATTATACAGACCTCTACCTTTAGAAAGGTATCAGAATATGTCAACTAGCAAACTTTTGAGTTTCTTTGCAATGGAGATCCCTATAGCGTGTCTGCCACTTCCAAACAGCAGAAACAGCCATTTTGTGGAATGTACCAGCATCAGCCACTGATCACTGGTAGCCTTTAACATCACCAAGACACTGCTTGCTAAGGAATGGAAAGGCTTCCTATAGGCACATTCCACTGAATGGTAGCCTCGGCAGTATGATAGCACCATAGACGCTTTACTATATAGTTACCTCTCTTTCAGGATACCAGGTTTTCCATCAGCTCAATGTTTAGGGTTTGGGGCAGCAAACAACATATCTACTACAATAGTCCAGATATATGACCAAGTCCATTTTCAGATTGTACAGATTATGTGCAAAAACCCAAGTTCAAAATTCATAAATTTGTGTTTTTTGTCTTATTTTTTTGTTTAACTATAGCAGTTTCAAGCCTTTCGCTAAGTAAACTAGATACAGCGTTAATTACACAGCAGGCCATCACTAAATTAAAAATAATAAAAAAAAAAAAAAGAAAACTATAGTGGGTACACAATAACAATTTCAGAAGTCTCACTTTGAAGAAGTCTAAAATACTGTACAAATATACATTTTGACTATTCAGAATGAATACATGACGGGGTGGGGTGGCAGGAGGAAAAAAAAAAAATGTTAGTATCCCAAAATTCTATACACAGAGAGCCAGAAAATTCTGAATAACCCGCAGAGATTAAGGGATGGAAACCTTGCGCTCAATGAGGTTTGCCAGGTTTCTCTGTATCAAGTTTGTGGGGGGTTTTAGTTTTTTTGTTTTTTTTTTAGTTTTAATTTTTTCTGTAAGAGAAAACAAAAATAGAAAAACAACAAATGATGAATATCTCGAGATAAACTCAAAAAGAAAAAAAAAAATGCAGATAAAACATCTGTGCATTTTGTATTATCCAATGTTGCTCGTCACATCGGTATGTGCCAAACGCAGGAAGAGTGAGTGAGCCATCGAGGGTGGATTATCCAGCGTCTGACATTGTCACTGTGCAGGAGACCTACCACAAGTAACAGTTCGATGGGATAGCTTATCAGTCCCATTGTAATGAAAATATCAGCTACAAGGCTGTACATAGAAGTGGTATCTAAAATGTTTAACCTATACTTGTTGGCTACTGAGTCCTACTCCTGGTAGACTGTTGTGCATTTTGTCTGTAACAGTCATGTTAAAGTGATCGTCATCCTCTCGGTCATTTGTGCTAGTCTGCCATTCAATCGGCTGCTGTGACAAACTTTCCTCTTTCACTGACATATTAGAGAGAGGCTTCTCTTTAGACCAGATTTCTTCACCTTTATCATGAGAGTTTATTTTGCATTTGACCTCCTTGTCACTCTCGACTAAATGATCTCTCTCAACCTCTTGACCATTTTCAGCATCTTTACTGTGGTTGGAATCACTGATGCGAGTTTCCTGCTTTACCTCTGGATCGCTGTCCTCCAAGTCAAACACTGGCTGTGATGGCACACACTCACTGTTGAAACGGGTGACCTCCTTCGGCACAGGGGGATCCGACGCCTCTCCGTCATTGTCAGAGCTGTCCAAAATTATTTCATGTGAATTATCATTTGCATTCTCTAGCAATTTCACAGACTGCTCAGAAAAACTAGTGTTCTGTTCTGAATTTTGGGATTTAACGTCCTTCTCGGGAGTTTGCTCAATGGCACTTTCACTTGAGTCCTCTGCAGCATTTTCAGAGGTATCTGAGGAGCTCGACTCATTCAACTTTTTCTTGTCTACTGTTTTACTTGCATTAGGAGTGGACTGACTCTCATCAATGTTCTCAAATTTCCATTCATCAGCAAAATCCATGTTGTGTTTGACTTTATTCAGCTCCTTCATGTTAAAGCCAAGCAAGACACTAAGCTTGTATCTCTCACAATCTCGAGTGCACTTTTTCCTTTTGTTGCTGAAATGAGATGCTATATCATTCTTCCATAACCACAAACTGGCTGCCAACTTTTCAATTTCTCTTCTGCTCGCGTAGGGCTGTAGATTGAAATATTTTGTAAGGAATGTTTTTCTGGCTTCATAGGAGTCATCTTCATGACCTCTTGGGTCCAGAGCCAAGACCACTGGCTCTTCAGGTTTATCATCTAAAATGATCGGAGCATCAGGGTCTTCATCTGGCCTTCTTTTCTTGGCAAGTGAAAAATCTATGAAGTCATTGGAACGTTTCATTGAAGGCATTGCTTGAGCTGGATTAATTTTAATGGTACCGCTCTTGTCTTGCCCGTTCTGGGTTTTGCCTACTCCTCTGCAATGTACAAGGTGCAGAGTAATAGTTGAAGCAGTCATGTTACTTGTATACACGCCTAGACAGTGGATGCATTTGTAGGTGAGTTTTTTCTCAACAGGATGGACGGTCTGGATGACTTGATGTCTTTCTCTCAAATGATGAGCGAGGGCATCAGATATGGGACCTTTTAAGATGGAAAAACAAAGAGGACAAAGGGTTTTTCCTACGTCTTTCTTGTACGGCACAGCAGTCTGCGGCAAGTTTTTAACGGCTGCCTCCACCTTCTCCACTGCCTTTGTTTGAGATTTTGGAGGAGGAACAGCAGGTTGGTTCTGTGCATGGTAAGCTACAGATTCAGCTGGAGCATCACGGAGGTTGTATGTTGTGACCAGTAAATGGATATTTGTGTGACTTCCTTGCTGTAATGTCAAGTCGAATGTTAAAGTGGAATCTGTTTTAGGTGCCATTTCTTCATCGGCATGAACCACTCTCATGTGAGCGGCCATTTTCTCTACATCATTGAAAGTCGATCGACAGTAAGGACAAGAGAGGCCATGGATAAGCATGTGATTAAGCAAAGTGTCAGTTGGCAAGTATCTGTTACAGTATAGACATTTGCTAGTGAAGTTATGTATTTTCATTATATAGTTAGCCACTGCTGGAACCTTTTCTGCTTTGTGCTCCTTTTCAAAATGAATGCTGTACACATTTTCTGGAAATAACTCGTTGCAAATTGTACATATTTTCCACTTTTGGGTAGAGGAAGAGGAGTTGGCTGCGGCCGCTGCTGCAGCGGCAGCTGCCGCGGTGGGTTTTGCACCAGGCTGAACCAGCCCTCGAGATGCAACATGGGCTGGAGTCATGGAAGCTGGTTTAAGATGGCCACCAGAAAGACTGGAGTTTCCAGACTGAAGGGAGTACCGTAATGGAGCTGGTGATCTTTGCTCATTACCAATAGAGTAAGATCTCATGTTTCCACCAGGCAGCATCTGCTTCATGGACTGGGATTGCTGAGGGATAGAAACAGGGGCATTACCACCCATTCCTAATCTCATTTGCTGCCCAACAGGGTACCCTGAAGACAAACCTTTCACCCCATAGTTATTCTGCTGAAGGTGGACATTGGACATCATATTAGAATTCATTGAAGGCTTTGGTATTGAAAGTCTGTTAACCATTTGCTGAGAAGGAAGAGTTCGGACATTTCCTGGGGACATTGGACCCATTCTTTGTGGAATGCCCATGGGTTTTTTATCCTGTGGCTTTGGAGCGATCAGCATCAATGGCTTGGATCTAGGAACAACCACATTTGTATGTCCTATCATTGCCGTCACTTGGTATCCAATCCGTTCGTGGTCTTCGATTACATGCTGAACTAAGGTTTCATATGTCTTCGGCATAAACAGGCATCGCTTGCAATGAATGCTGCTTTCATTGCTTGGGCTTGCACCTATAGGCACAGCACCATTCAGTGACTTGTCACCACCCTTTGCAACATATGGTGCTGCCACATGCTGGAAATGTTCCCTGTATATGTGTTTTCTCACCACTTCATAGAGGGGATCTCTGTAAGTGCACTTTTTACAATAATAAACTGCTTGCTCCACACTGTCAGCCTGCTTAGGTTTAAGGCTGTCAAGCTTATTTTTATCTTTAAAAGCGCTGAGGACTGGGCTTGGCTGAGGGTTGTTTGGTGCGTGGAACACCTTAATATGCATTTCCAACGTCTTTCTGTCCCCATTGTAAGTACAGTATGGACAGTTCAAAAGGATTCGGTTCTCAAAGTCTTCGTTGTGGACGTTTCGAAAGTGACTTTTGTAAGCAGAGAAGAACTTTGAAGAGAAAGGACACTGGCTGCAGCAAAACTGTTTTGTTCTGTAGTCCTGTGAGTAAAAAATAAAATATATATGAGCAACACTATACAAAATTACAGCTTTACCGATACAAATACACAGGCTGTTGAGAATACAGCATTAAATCATGGACTACCATTCCAAAATGAAAAATTCTTAAAAAAATAAAATATATTTTAAAAAAGTAGCTATGGCTCGTTCACCCAAAACTACTTAGTATACCACAATATGTATACATACATTCCTCACCAAGAGGCTTTAACCCCCTAGCATTTACCTTTTTTTTCTCTTCACTTTTATTTATCTATCTTCTTTACAAATAGACCCACTGACACTGCACCAATTTTGAATTTAGCACAGGGGAACCCGGGACATCTGGTCGAAGACAAGACTGTGCTGCAGACAACCTCTGTGCCCCAGACAACCTCTAAATCTTGATCATAGTATAGGGACATGAGCAACAAAGAGTTTCTCTCCCCTACAATAGATGTCAATTCTTAACCATCAGAATCATGCATGGTCCTGCTCCGGATGTGTTCACACATTGCGTTTTTGCCCCAAGTCAGAAAACTGCATTGATTTATTTTTTTATAGAAAAGACTTTTGATTTTTTTTTTTTTACCTCAAACTAACTGTTTGAACACAGCCACCTGAGAAGTGTTCTATCAAGGGGCCAAATTGTGTGACAAAGGCAGTGTTGAGGGTTAAAAAATAAATAAAAAAAAAAAAATATATACACACAAAAAAACAAACCACATTATATTTGTATTGCTTGGATCGTTACAGATGCGGAAATACCAATTTTGCATGCTGTGAGTTTATTTTATTAATGAGTTATGTTTTATTTTTTTTTCAATCTTTTGATCACATGATACATTTCATGATCTATATAGTGCAATGTATTATGCAGTCAATCGTGTTCAGACAGGTATTCTATTAAGCTATGCCATGTAAAACGCATCACACCCCTGCATCTATTTGCAGGGAATCCGATGCCTACAAGAGGGGGCCCTCTTCCCTCTGAAACCTTTTGGGCTAGTTCACACGGGAACATGGAGGAGGATTTTGACAGGGGAATCCACGTCATAATCCTCCTCCAGACAATGTTAGTCTATGTAGACTGCTAGCTTTTTTTTTTTCTGTAAGCAGATTTTTTCTGCTAGCAGAGAAAAAGAAGAGACATGACCTTTCTTCAGGCGTTTTCCGCCTGACGAAAGCAATAGAAGTGAATGGGAAACGTTTTTTACCGCGCTTTTTTTGTGGCTCATTCTCTTAAAGGATGGGAGAAGCGCCTGGAAGCGATTTTTACAAAAAAAAAAAAAAAAAAAAAAAAAAAAAAAGGAAAACGTGCCATGGTCAAAAAAACGCTTCCTAATTAGGAAGAGTTTTTTCCGGTGCCAAAATAAGCCACGCGTTATTTACGTGTGAACTAAGCCTTTAGATGCTATGGCCGCTATCGAGTTCAGCATCTTAAGGATTTGTCAATCCTAGGTGTTAGTGCAGGAGACTCCAGTTATATACTCTCAGCCAGGCACCTGCTCCTATTTCACCCCAATTGATGCAGAAAGTCAATTGTGGCAGAATAATACACATTAGTAACAGACATAGAAAATCTAGGATCTTTTATTATCCAGCTTCATAGAACATATTAAATGGTGCCATTAGGAAGTGCAGTTTGTCCCAATGAATGCTAAAAAATAGCCCTTAAGACAACTTTGAATATTATGAAAGAGAAGAAAAAAAAAAAAAAAAAGTTGGTCTGTATGACCTATGTATAGACAAAAAGCTACCGTGTTACTCCAAAAATAAGAGGGTCTTTCAGGTTTTTTTTTTTCTCTCAGAAAAGGCTAGGGTTTATTTCCGTAGTAGGTCTTATTTTTCAGGCACTGTAGCACATCAGAATCCTTTCTGACTCGCTGTGGAAGAGTCTTGTAAAATGGTTAGAGTTAGCATTAGTAACCCTAACTTACATTCAAAATTGATGGTTCAGAGTCAGTGGGTCTATGTAAAAATAAAATAAAGAAAAATATTTTTTTGATTTTATTGGCACACTCGCTAAACACTGGGGGGGAGTCGCACTGTGTTCTCTCCATTTCCTTTCTACTGTCCTTTACGCTAAGGGGGAGGTGCTATAGTGGAGTGGTTGCGTCTGTGGGAGCGAGCAGGAGTGGCACCCAACGTCTGATCACGTAGGTAGCCAAGCAAAGCCAAACAGCAGCAGTCGAGAAGTAGAACTCTGAAGGCAATTTCAGGAGGTGGGCCTTGGGAGAGAGCAGAACAGATTTTGCCCTGCCATTAGGGAGGAAACACGGTACTTGTTCAGGACTGTTGGGACTAACGGTATGTTTTATCAGTCTTTGTGACTTCATGTGATATAACCTAGTGCTGGTCTTATTTTTGGAGTGCTTATATTTCAAGCTTACTCCAAAAACTCTGCAAGTTCAAGCTAGGGCTTATTTTTTGGAGAAACAGGGAAATCTAAAAATAAAACTAAGCAAGTCCTAATTGAAACGGCTTTCATTATACTCTGGGGCCGCTCCAGGGTGAGGATTGTTGGTTGTTCTCAGCAGTCACATGGTTTTGCAACACACTGATTTATTCGTGAAAGTGTCACTTGACGCTGTGGCCCAATCACAGGCCTTGCAGTCCCCGACAGTTAGAAGAGACAAGGAGAGCAGGGAGTTGGCCAACATTTAGGCTAGTCTTACACTACAGTAATGATTTTACGGTCCACAAGTTGCTGATCAGCAACATAGACACCGCAGATGCCTGTAAACTGCCGCACTCGCCCATAGAGTTCTATGGGCGAGTCCATGCAGTGCCGTAATTCACAGCCATTACAGACATGTTCTATAAATTGCGGACCACGGTTGCGACCCGGCCACACCACGGATAAAATATCCGGTGGTGTAAGAGGCCGCATTGACTATAATGTGTCCGCAATTGAAAACCCTCAATTACGGACTTACATTACGGTAGTGTAAGACAAGCCTTAGTCACACTGTGTAAGGTGCGTCGCTTAAATTGCCATTCGTAATTGAGGGGGCTGGGGTGTTCTTACAGCCCAGCGATGACAGAAACTAATGACATGGAGGGGGCACATGGTGGCTCAGTGGTTAGTTAGCACTGCAGCCTTGCAGCGCTGGAGCCCTGGTGTTCAAATCCCATCAAGGGCAAAAAAAACATCTGCAAGGAGTTTGCATGTTCTCCCCGTGCTTGCATGGATTTCCATCCCATATTCAAAAAAGACATACTGACGCTGGGTTCACACCAGTGTTCGATCTCCGTTTTCAGGTTTCCATCTTCTGCATGCAGAAGACGGAAACCTGTCACGCAGAGTCCGGCCGTGAGCGCTTTGTGCGCTCTGCGGTGAAACCGGTTTTGATTTAAACCAGACACATAAAGCATAAAATGCTCACCGGCGCACACGGCCGGAGACTTTAAGCCCATTTATGAATGGGTTTGAAAGAGTCCTGCAGCTTTGTCTCCTGCGGTTTTGTGCAGGAAACGGAAACCTGCAAAACGGACTCCCAGGCGCAGATGTGAACGAGCCCTGATAGGGAAAAAAACGTAGATTGTGAGCCCTATGTGGAGTTCACAATCTACATAAAAAAAGAAAAAAAAAAAAAGAAACAAATGACACTGGGGCACATACCAGGAAAGCCAACAGTGCGCTGAATTCCGCATACTGTCTCCTTTCTAGCAGTGTATAAAACTGCACTTTCATGAAGATATGAAAGGTCCTCTTTAAAAGGTGAGAGACGATCACCTCAAACTGTTATATCACAGGTATTTTAAACACAGAGAAAAAAGTGTTGGAAAATGTAGCTTCTCCACGTCCATGTGACACTAAGGTTGCAGTTCTACCTGTATTATTTCCAGATAGATTATTAATTGCAAACAGTCAGATAAGGAGCAGCTGCATATAAATATGCCAATCTATAACGAAAACACTGAGGAAATCTATGGAAATAAGATAGTGTTGGCCAAAAGTATTGGCACCCCTGCAATTCTGTCAGATAATACTCATTTTATTCCAGAAAATGATTGTAAGCACAAACTCTTTGGTATTAATATATTCATTTATTTTGCTTGCAATGAAAAAACACAAAAGAGAATGAAAAAAAAAAAAAAAAGTCAAATCATTGATCATTTTACACAAAACTCCAAAAATGGGCTAGACAAAAGTATTGGCACCCTCAGCCTAATACTTGGTAACACAATCTTTAGACAAAATAACTGCAAACAACCGCTTCCGGTAACCATCAATGAGTTTCTTACAATGCTCTGCTGGAATTTTAGGCCATTCTTCTTTGGCAAACTGCTCCAGGTCCCTGAGATGTGAAGGGTGCCTTCTCCAAACTGCCATTATGAGATCTCTCCACAGGTGTTCTATGGGATTCAGGTCTGGACTCATTGCTGGCCACTTTAGAAGTCTCCAGTGCTTTCTCTCAAACCATTTTCTAGTGCTTTTTGAAGTGTGTTTTGGGTCATTGTCCTGCTGGAAGACCCATGACCTCTGAGGGAGACCCAGCTTTCTCACACTGGGCCCTACATTATGCTGCAAAATTTGTTGGTAGTCTTCAGACTTCATAATGCCATGCACACGGTCAAGCAGTCCAGTGCCAGAGGAAGCAAAGCAACCCCAAAACATCAGGGAACCTCCGCCATGTTTGACTGTAGGGACTGTGTTCTTCTCTTTGAAGGCCTCTTTATTTTCCCTGTAAACTCTATGTTGATGCCTTTTCTCAAAAACCTCTACTTTTGTCTCATCTGACCAGGGAACATTCTTCCAAAATGTTTTTGGCTTTCTTTTCTCAGGTAAGTTTTGGCAAACTCCAGCCTGGCTTTTTTTTTTATGTCTCTGGGTAAAAAGTGGGATCTTCCTGGGTATCCTACCATACAGTCCCTTTTCATTCAGACGCTGACAGATAGTACGGGTTGACACTGTTGTACCCTCGGACTGCAGGACAGCTTGAACTTGTTTGGATGTTAGTCGAGGTTCTTTATCCACCATTCGCACAATCTTGCATTGAAACCTCTTGTCAATTTTTCTTTTCCGTCCACATCTAGGGAGGTTAGCCACAGTGCCATGGGCTTTAAACTTCTTGATGACACTACGCACGGTAGACACAGGAAGATTCAGGTCTTTGGAGATGGACTTGTAGCCTTGAGATTGCTCATGCTTCCTCACAATTTTGCTTCTCAAGTCCTCAGACAGTTCTTTGGTCTTCTTTCTTTTCTCCATGCTCAATGTGGTACACACAAGGAGACAGGACAGAGGTTGAGTCAACTTTAATCCATTTCAACTGGCTGCAAGTGTGATTTAGTTATTGCCACCACCTGTTAGGTGCCTCAGGTAAGTAACAGGTGCTGTTAATTACTCAAATTAGAGAAGCATCACGTAATTTTTCAAACAGTGCCAATACTTTTGTCCACCCCCTTTTTTATGTTTGGTGTGGAATTATATCCAGTTGGCTTTTTGACAATTCTTTTTGTGGTTTTCCATTGAAGACAAATTAAATGAAGATAATACCAAAGAATTTGTGATTGCAATCATTTTCTGGAAGAAAATGAGTAATATCTGACAGAATTGCAGGGGTGCCAATACTTTTGGCCAACACTGTAGGTAGAACGGCAATAGTTATTTGAAAGAATCGATTTTCATATGACACCAGAATCACATTCATACATTATATATCGCCCAGAATATGACTGTTCCAAGTGACCCTTTTCTTTTTCTCTTCCTTATACACAAGGCCATACATACAGAGAGAAGCAGGGTACAGCTGTCAGAGAAGAAAAGGAAAATATAGAAATGCATCTGAGTATAACACCCCATCTTTACAGACAGCTCTACATTCATTTATGTCTGAGAGGTAGGGGACGCTTGAAGTGTCCACCATCCCTTTAATCTGATCTGTTGTCATGCATCATACTGTCTTAATATTCATGTGTCTTGCCTATTGATGTTCACAATATGCTGTATCGCTTACTGTGCATGTATCTGATTTTCGGGCTACGAGCTCGCTATGGACTGAGGGGGTGGTAGTCTGGCATCTTTTCTTTTTTCTCCTTTGGCTATGCTGGTTTTGTTTTTGTACCTGAACTCTTCTTGTACAATAGGTAACTTGTTTGCGTCTTATTACTGTGTTTGGTACGCATCTTTCAATAAAAAAAAGTTTTGGAAAAAAAAATATTTATTTATATAAAATATATATACCGTATATACTCAACTATAAGCCGACCCGAATATAAGCAGAGACCTCTAATTTTACCACAAAAAACTGTGAAAACTTATTGACTTGAGTATAAGCCGGGGGGGGGGGGGGGGGGGGGGGGGGGGGAGAATGCAGCAGCTACTGGAGAATTTCAAAAATTAAAATGGCCGGAGTTTTTGGATGCAGTAGATGCTGGAGGAAGGGGAGGGGGTGTTTTGGTCATCTATCTGCCCCTTGCCTGAGGACTAGGGCCCCCCCCCCCCCCCCCACTTGCAATTCAGCCTGGCTGAATATAGGGTATCTGCAATGCTCCTATTAACCCCTTCCCGACATAATAGGAGCACTGCAGAAACCCTATATTCAGCCTAGCTGTAATCAGGCTGAATCCCAAGTGGGGGGGGGGGGGGGGTAGATGAACTAGTCTCAGGGAAGGGGCAGTTAGACAACTTTTTTTCCCGCTACGGCGTTTACTGTAACGTAAAAATATTTTATAGGTATGTAGAGCGGGCGTTTTCGGACACAGGGATACCTAACATGTATGTGTTTCACAGTATTAACAGTATTCGTTTTATATGTGTTCGAGGGGAAAGGGGAAGGACTTGAATTTAAGACATTTTTTTTTTTTTTTTTTTACATATTTTGCATTTATTAGACCCCCTAGGGGTCTTTAACCCCAAGGGGTCTGATCACCAATGCAATGCATTGCAAAAATTGTCATTTCTTTTGCAGGCTGCATAGAACAGCCTGCAAAAGAAAAGCACTGCAGGCCAGGGAGCCTTTACAGAAGCGCTGAGGGGAATCCCCGGCAGGAGCGCTGAGGGGTGGACCTGAAGGAGAACCTCGGCTGGACGGACCCGAAGGGCAGGAGCGCTGAGGGGAATCCCCGGCAGAAGAGCTTCTGCCGGCGGCAGTTCCCCTTCAGGTCTCGCGGTCGAGGTTTTCCTTCAGGTCTGCCCCTCGGCGATCTTGCCTGCGGCAGGGGATCTTCCTCAGAGCCTATCTTCAGGATCGCCCTTGAGAGAGTGGTCGCACCCGCTCCCTCCAGCGGTTCCCCTCGGCGCCTGACGACGGAGGGGAGGATCACCAGACCAGGACATCATCGGAGAGCATCTCCACTGTAACACTTACAGCGGAGATGTCAGCGCTCATGCCTGCAATCTCTGTTTGCAGACATTAGCTCCGGTATTACCGCTGTAAAAGTTACAGCGGAGGTGCCGGTTGGTATGGCGACCGCTCTGGAGCATCATAGTTACAGACCCAGCATACAGACACTGGGGCGGGTGCCAGGGCCGCAGCATCACCATGCGATACTGTTTCATTTCAAACTGCAGAAGTACTTATGGTACTTCTTCTAGCAGGCCCAGAACACAGACACATGCCGGGTGCAGGCCTGAGATTACATGGCCACGTCACCTGGCGTGTGATGGAGTGGGGGGGAGGGGGGTCTACGTCCCAGGCCTGCTAGCAGAAGTACCGTAAATACTTCTGCAGTTTGAAATAAACAGTTTGAAATTTATATATTTCACAAAAAGAATCCAAAATGTGTGTTAATGCTAAATGGTGCCAGAAAATATTGTATGAAAGTTTAGTTACGTTTCAAAAGGGGTTGTTCCAGTATTATAAGATTATCACCTATGCACAGAGTAAGCAAGTATCTGAATCGTTGGGCATTCCTACATGACATTGAGGATTCCTGTGTAAACAAAGCAATGGTTATGAATGTACGCTGTCACTCCACTCAAAGCCTATGGGACTGAAGACAGTTGAAGTTTGTACTTGGTTGTCAGTCCCATAGAGAATAAATGAGGCCGCAGCCTGAATATGTGACAATTGCTCTGTTCAAACAGGGATTCCCTTGTACTCGTGACAGGTGAGGGACACATCAATGAGATGTCACTGTGATAGGGAATGATGACAGTGTTATAGTGTAGTCCAGTAAGCACAGTTTAGTGACTGACAGCTTTCCCTGTATGCACAGATACAACTGTAAATCACCAAGTAGGACCATTAAGCCCAGGAGAAGTTTGGAGAAAAAAGAAAAAAAAAAAATTCATTGTATTTTAAAAAGCAGTCTAATCTGCAATAACCATTCTATAAACATCACAGGTTTCCTTTAAATTACATTTCTCTTGTTTAAAGCATGAAGCACATGACTGTTCCTTGTGACTAGAGGCATGCACTAAACATCCCCATTTCTTGACAATTATAGGGTCAGACTTGGGCTATCAAAGGTTCTCTTCTAAAAGAAGAGACCCTAACATACATTAACCCCTTCCTGATAGCCGCCATACTATTATGCTGGATATTTCATCTTAAAATAAGACAGCCACTCAGAAGCATTACACAGAAGAAATCCATTGGTAATGTCCACAACCAAAGCCCACTATGATTGCAGCATTACCCCTTTAGATACCTTGGACAAACGTCATTGAGGCATTCCTTTACCAGAAGTGCTTGGGTGCCACAATTTTGGCAGAGATTAGCTCCCACCTCAGAATGGGTTCTGAGGGTGGCGATCCATTGCCTATTACAAGCTGTGCTAGGCAGTGTATAATAGAACTTTATGGATTTCCCAATATATTGCAATGGTTTAAAGTTAAAAAAACAAAAAACAAAAAAATATTGGTCAGATTAAAAAAAAAACAAACAAAAAAAAAAACATTTTTGCTATATGTTCAACTTAGCAGGGAAAAATAACGAAAACAATCTCAAATTGGGGTAGACTATATGTCTATTACAAATAAAAGTGCAAGACTAGGATCATCACTGTAATAGGTGATAACTATATCGCGCCAATATATTCTGTAGCACTTTACAAATCAGAGGATACATGAACAGACAATATGAGACATCACAATGTAACAAAGAAATAAACTTAGCAAACAATAGGAGTGAGAGTCCTGCTCACAAGAGGAAATAAGGTGACACGAGGTCAGAGGGCTTGTCGTCCAATGGTCCAGCCATCTTTTAATAGAAAGGGTTATGTAACAAACTGCATGAGCCCATCACCAGCCAGTATCTGTGAATAAACAGATACTAAGTACAAGGAGTGCAGTGTAACTTCTAGATGGCGAACACAGGATCTGAGGAACAGAGGAGGAAGGGTAACAAGAGTTATTGTTCTACACCTATGCACTGTGATCAGGTCATGTGATAATCCTGACCAGATGCGATTTTAGGGCAGTTTTGAAGCTGCTGTAGTTTGGGATTAATCGGATTGTCTGGAGTAAAGCGTTCCAGAGCACCGATGCTGCTCAAGCAAAGTCTTGGAGATGGAAGTGGGATGTTCAGATAACAGAGAATGCAAGTCTAAGGTCATTGGCAGAAAGTAGACTCTTAAGGCAGTAGACAGTGGCGAGAGAGGAGACATGGAAGGGGGGAGGTGCAGCACTATGGATGGATTTGTGGGTGTGATCATTTTATATTGTATTCTGTGATGGATGGGCAACAAGTACATCAATTGACACAAGGTACATGCATCTGTGTACTGACAAAAAGTAGAGTCTGACAGATACATTCAGGACAGATTGTAGTGCGGAGAGTTTAGTTAGAGGAAGCCCAATTAGAAGAGAATTGTAATAGTGAAGACAAGAGAGAATCAGAGCAACAATGAGGGTTTGTGATGTTTGCACTGTGAGAAAAGGGCGAATTCTAGAGATGTTCTAGAGAGGTACAGGTGGAAGTGTCTGAATATGTGGGGTAAAGGTGAGATCTGAATCAAATACAATCCCCAAATAGCGGGCCTACTGCCTTGGTGTAATAGTAAGGACACAGACAGAAATGGAGGCATGAGCGTTAAGTCGGTTAGCAGATGGAGGGAACACAAGAAGTTCAGTTTTTGAAAGATTCAATTTCAGATAGAGAGAAGAAATGATGTTAGAGACAGCAGAGAGACAGTCACTGGATGAGATCTAGTGGAGTATCATTTTGTAAAAAGATTGTATTGAAAGCCAAATCTGCTGATGGTTTGTTCAATTGGGGCAGTGTACAGAGAGAAGAGGAGGGGACCTAGGACCGAGCCCTGAGGAACCCCAACCACAAGGGGCAGAGGAGAAGAAATAGTATCAGCAAATGATACACTAAATGAGCAGTCAGAAAGATAGGAAGAAAACCAAGAGAGAGCGGTATCTCTGAGGCCAATCGAGTGGAGCATAGTGAGGAGTAGTTGGTGGTCTACAGTGTCAAATGCTGCTGAAAGATCTAGAAGAATAAGTAGTGAATAATTCCCTTTAGATTTAGCCATCAAGAGATTGTTGAAAACCTTTGTGAGGGCCGTTTCTGTAGAGTGTAGTGCACGAAAACCTGATTGTAAGGGGTCCATAAGAGTTAGCAGCGAGATAGATAATTAGGTGGGAATACACCAAGTGTTCCAAGAGTTTAAAGATGAAAAGGAGGTTAGAGACAGGTCGGTAGTTAGCAGCACAGAATAGGTCAAGGGAGAGTATTTTCAGTAGTGGGGTTATGACCGCAAGTTTAAAGGAACTCCAGTACTCAGAATCCAGAGAAGATACTGCCTTAATTTGCTCTATTGCACACATTGTTTACATGGGATGCATCATCCCCTTTTCTTTGACCCAACTTCATAGCAGGGTACAGCTGGTGATCACAAAACCAATGCTGTTGGCTGGAGGTATGGGACTGCTAGTGGAAATGACCATTCCATAAGATTTGATTTGCTATGGTAGCAAGCAGCAGCCAGGATTCTCCTGTCTATGGCAAAGTAAATGTGTGGTACAAGGGGAAAGGTGGAGGACAAACTGCACAGGTTTTATCAGATACCATCATTTCTACTGTAAGCCAGATGTAGTTATTTGGAAGTAACTGGCGAGTGTAATGTGGAAAAGCTATGTGACAAGGGTCTTCACTGTAAGGACTGTGAATCTGCGGAATAACCTACCCCAGTCACAGCAGGAAAAACTTAAAAAAAAAAAAAATAAATAAAAAATTATGGTTTTGGAAATGTATAGACTGTCATGAAGTTTCCCTTGCCCTGGTTGAACTTGATGGACATGTCTTTTTTCAACCATACCAACTATGTAATCTGTTTCAGTTCCTACAGAGTCTAAGTTTCAGCCTCCATGGTTGTGTTGTCACGCACGGGGACTTGGGGATGGGGAGTTTAGTCTCCTATCTAACAAAACTCTGGATTACAGGTCCTTTCGAGTAGTGCATATCAACTTAACTTGAAAAGCAGATATACATAAACCACACAGCTTGTTAGGCTATTGAAAATCACTGTGGAACAGAATTGCATTAGTAGTGAGGGATAGACAACTGACGCTGGGTTCACACCAGCGTCTGGACTCCGTTATCAGTTTTCCGTCTTCTGCATGCAGAAGACAGAAGCCTGTTATGTGAGTCCGGCCGTCAGTGTTTTATGCTCTCCACGGCAAAGCAGTTTTTTTTTTAAACCGGACACAGAGTACTGCATGTCCAACTCTGTGTCCGGTTTAAAAAAAAAAAAAAAAAAGGTTTCGCTGGAGAGCATAAAACGCTCACTGCCGCTCACGGCCGGACACTTTTCGAACCCATTCAAATAAATGGGTTTGAAAGATGCCTGCAGGTTTCCCTCTCCTGCCCTGTTTAAACAGGAAAAGGAAACCTGCAGAACGGAGTCCTGTGCACAGATGTGAACAAGCCCTGAGCTGCTAGGAATCTGTGTCCCAACTTAATGTTCAGGCTGGCAGACATACACAGGAGTTCATAAACATCATTACTGCACAGTACTAGGTCTTGACAATTCATAGGAAAATAACCAAAACCGAACATCAACCCAGATAACAGACTTGATTTTGTGCAAATCGGTCATTTCGGTTTGATTATTACAATTTTCGTGAGGTTCCACCAGCAGTTTCATTCAGACTATACACATCTGATATTATACTCTGGGGTCTCTGCAGACCAGAGACGATGACGACACTTGATCATAAGCCTGTGCCGGCGTCTATCCCTCGCCCGGCATCCGCCTCTCTAGTACAGCAGATGCCGGGTCAGTATCGGTGGCCCCTTCTCCCCCGGGGCCGGTCCCCACCGGCCCCGTACCTGTGAAGTTGCAGGCCGGCTCCTGCGCGGCGATATCGCAGGAGCCGACCTGTTCGGGTGACAGCCGGGAGCCTAATGAGGCTCCCGGGCCTGTCACTGCTATATTAGTATTGCGGCTGGGTCTATGACCAGCCGTAATACTAATAGACAGAATGGCCCATAGACGGCAATACAGTTGTATTGCCGTCTATGGGACTTGCAATCAAGTGACCGCAGGTTCAAGCCCCCGGGGGAAGGGGGGAATAAAATAGTAAAAAAAAAAAAAAAAAAAAAAAAAAACCAGCTTTAAAAATATATAATAAAAATATGAAATAAAAGTTCTAAATCACCTCCTGTCCCTAGAATATATATATAAAAGTAGAAAATCATATCATAAACCACCGGTTTTTTTTTCAATACAAGGTGATCTAAGCAATAGATATTCCCCAAAATGGTATAACTAAAAAGTACTTATGGCCCCGCAAAAAAAAAAAACGCTCTATGCATCCCCGTACAGCTGCAGGGTCACCTGTCAATGTGGCCTTGCAGCTGTTGCAAAACTACAACTCCCATATATTAAATATTTTACCATTTTTTGCTTCAAAATTTTTTTTCCCTATTTTCCTCCTCTAAAACCTGCGTGCGTCTTATAGTTCAGTGCGTCTTATAGTCCGAAAAATACGGTACATATCAGCAGAGTAAAAAATATGGTGTCCTGAGTAAGTCGGCACCTGAAAATCTATGAAGATTCTTGGCCTTTCTAAACAGCTGATCTAAAATAGATATAGGTATAAAGCCACAATTTTTAACAACATGGATCAACCCTTTAAATTCACTAATGAAAGACTGAATGAATGACAAAGTACCTGATTTTTAGTAAGTGAGGGGTCCCACAGTCCTACATCATCCCATGACGTGTTTTTCACATAAAAGTCGTTGGGTTCAAATTGCTTAAATTCCTGTACGGCATAAGAGAAAAAAAAAAAAAAAAAAAAAAAACCAGTGTCATACTTTTATTAAAGAGGAAAAACCTTAAACACATATATAGAACATTTGCAAAAATCATTTGGAACAAGACCAACGTGGTTAGTTTTTATTATTTATTTTTATAAAAAAAAAAAAAACAAAACACAAAAACACACCACTATGTAACATTACTTTTCTCAAGTGATTCAAAACATAAATTTGCCATATGAGCTTTGAATCTTCAGTTTACTCTCAAAAAAGTATTTGCTTTTCCTTCCTCAAATTAAGACACATCTCTACCTTTAGCACAAGGTGGGAACTTGTTTTTTTCTGACAAATCAAACTACATTTAAGTTCTTTATAAATCGTTAGTACTGCACTGACTATGCAGTGAAGGAAATTTACTATAGACATATATATCCCTCTCTAGCTTTCATTAAGGGCCCCACCATGGCCAAATGTAAACCTTATTCCCCACAAGAAAAGTCACATACTGCTATTCATGGGGCTATAATGCATGGCTGTTAATACATGGGTAGGTCAAAGTACTGACTCCTTCATAAATGTACGTAAAACAGTGTTATTCAGCTAACCCTTTATCCGTTGTCCATCATGAGCCCGGGATGCACGGAACCAGTGGACTTGAACCGGTAAGGCAAAGCTTGTAACAAGAAAAACTTCAATCTTTATTCGTCAATTCTTTATAAAACACTCTTCATGTTCACAGGGAAATATAGTGCAGACAGGGTGTGTACCACCTGCTACGCGTTTCGGAACGAAGTTCCTTCCTCAAGGCACCAAGGTTCCGAAATGCATATATTTTATAAAGAACTGACGAATAAAGATTGAAGTTTTTATTTATCCATCGCCTGGTAAATGCTGCATTTCAGTCTTTCTTTCATAAATGTCTGACACCCATGGTGACACAGAAGCAGTGAAGCACCTATGATTCCTATGAAAGCTAGTGATGCAAAAAAATAAAGAATGCAAACTACGCATCTAATTATACTATATTGATAATTGTATATTTTTTAAAATTATTTTGCCAAGAGTTGATTTTGCCTTTACTCCATTCAAACCAGGCCCCTCCCCCCCCCCCCCAAACTACAGCTCCACAGCCCCGCATTTTATTATACACTATGACACTCACATCTACATGGTCTTTGCAGTACTCCAAACCAATATCACCCAAGATCTTCTTTACAGTTTTCCTGGCTTTTCGTAAACTGCCTAGATTATTTACCGGAAGCTGGAACATTATTACTGCCTGCAAAAAAAGAAAGGTGTTATGTTTATTACAACAAACAAACAAAATACAGAAGTGATACAATATGGGTAATGTCACCAGTAATAACATTTCTAGGAGTCCATCTTTCACATCATCTACTCTAGGAAGTATTCACCCATAATAGAAATGCTAGAGATATTCATTCCATTTACCGTATATACTTGCGTATAAGCCGAGTTTTTCAGCACAGTTTCAGCCACAATAGTAATGTATAGAAAGAAAATAAAAATTTATGCCACAGACAGTAACGCCACGACATATGCCAAACCTACTACTATTCTATAGCCTGACTCCATAAATAGCTGACAGCTATTGTCAAAAACAGCTCCACTAATCCACCAATTTCAGAAAAAGCAACTGAATTCTTAAATATACAGTGAACTCTGCATACTAGATAGATATCAATAACTGTATAAGGCCCGGCTCACATCTCTGCATGGGTTGCCAGCCGGGAAGTTTGCTTGGGGACCTACAAAACAGAAACCTAATCTGCAAAAAAAAAAAAAAAAAAAAAGGCGGTTACCTAAGGAAACCCTCAGACCCCATAGACATATATAATGGCGTCTGTGTGGTTTCTGCATGAAAATCCGGAGAGAAATGTGGTGCTTGCAGGACTTTTCTCTGCATTTTTCATGTGAAGGGGGGAACAGAATGGACCAAATACAGATATGAACTAGGCCTAATTAGTAAAAATAATTTTTTTCCTGTATTTTTTTAAAAAAATTTCCTGACTCCACAGCCCTGCTTGTAATTATGATAAAGACTTGGGATATATTCACAAGACTGTCAATTCCTAGAAACATGGTCAGTGTATACACTGAGTGAGCAGAAAATAACATGATTGATAGCTTTACTATATAAGGCTGTTCACACAGCGGATTTTGGTCTGGAATTCGGCACGGATTCCGCGTCAAATTCCAGATTAAAATACCGCCTCCCACTGAATTCAATGGGAGCCGGGCATTTTGTTTTTCCGCGAATGGATTTGTTGCGTACTCACAAAAAAAAGAGAAGGGACGTGCTTCATCTTCCATGGCGCATCACCTCTGAATTAGGCACATTCATTTGGGCCTAATCTGGAGCGGAATTCCACGACTGGATGCCGATGCACTGCACCGGCATCCAGTCACGGATAGCTTCACTCTCTGTTCAAGATAACTGAACCCAACTGCAGATGTAGTGGGTCACCCAAGCCACAGGGAGCTTGAGAGCTAGGCTACAGTTAGGGACAGTTATATAGAGCAGAGAGTGAAGTCCTAGCAGGAGAAAAACGCTCCTAAGGATCCTTTTAAGCTAAATTTGAAGAATAAAACAATTTCACAAAAAAATGGAACTGCAATGCAGAAGTAGAAAGGAATATTTGGAAAGTGTAGGAACCGCCCCAACAAAGTACTGCCATCAATCTGATACAGCCAATCCTGCTGACAGGCTCCCTTTAAGAACAGCTTAATAGGGCAAACAATTGTTTTTTTATTATTTTTTTTGGTAGTGTACGGAATGAAGGTTTTCATGGCTCCATTCATGGTCATGAACATATGCTGTAAACATTTAATCGTTTCGTCTCTAGTCAGTACAAATATAGGAGCATTAAGATTTTAGAACCATCACTATTTCTGCATATGACAACAGTCCTATACAATACAATGGCACATCCAAAATGTAAAGATCACCAACTGAAGTTCCTAACTGGCGCTTACTGTAACCATGGGAACCACACTGCAGGCTAGATTCTGACAGCATCGACACAGCCCTACACCTAAATAAACGCAGATTCCTTCACCTGCACAGCTTGAGATATCTACTGTCTACCAACCAAATTCAGGCTGTGATCCTGTACAAATGGAAATGAAAAGAACTGACAATACAATATTTTATTACACTGACCTAGGCAGCTCACTATGGGGAGAGCTATTTACTAGCATTGGACTTAAACACCACTTCAGCCATTCACCAGGAAGTAAAGGATCGATGTGACTTCTACAAGCTTGTAGTCTGATCAGATAGATTTTCTTCACAGATTCCCAAGTCAACCCTTGCTGTAGGCTAAGGTCCCGCGTTGCAGAAACGCAGACTTTTTTGTTGCAGATTTTGGGCCAAAGCCAGGAGTGGGTTGAGGAAAAAGGAGAAGTATAAAAACTTCCTATATTGCCCATTCCTTTTGTAGCCACTCTTGGCTTTGGCTCAAAAAACTACAACATCTGCAACAACAACAAAAAAAGCTGCGTTTCGGCAATGTGGGGCCTCAGCCGTAGGGGCAATCCTGCTGCCCAGACAACACGCACTTGATCGTACGAACAAAGCCAGGCCGTGACTAAACTTCATGATCGGCACATGGATGACATCCGTGGAGTCACATTCACTGATGTCCATGAGCACAGGCCACATACTAGACAGGAATAGGATTTATTTACGGCTTAGACCAACACCTCAACCCAGCAAAGATCAGCTTAAGGGTGTGGGCAGTTACTGTACTATACAGTGTATGGAGACTGAAGCAGATGGTTCCATGAATAGTGCCTGGGCACTGCCACTGGAGCTGAGCTGTAATGTACTTGGGTCATGGCAGAGCCTGCTGAAGCACCTATCTGCATATGTGGTGACCATAGGTGAAAACAGATGTTCTGCCAGACAAGCCTCAGGTGAAACAAGCTGTTCACTTTCATACAATTGAGAAGTTCCTTCACTTTGCAGCAAGATTGCAGTTTGACACGAATGTTGTGTAGTGGCACAGTGAAAATAGGTCTACAACCACGTTATCTAGGAGATTTTGTTGGCGGTAGACTTCCTTTAACAAAAGGCATATGCTGTATCTTTATACAACCCATCTTAAAAGTGATTCTATTAAATAATGTTCCCTCTTACAAAAAACAAAACAAAAACCACACACACTTACACTTTCCTCCAGCATTTCCCTATTCTAATTATCCATAAGGGAGGCCCTTCAGACTCCCTAATGCATAAGAGTGAGGTTTGCCAGGTAGCAGCTCAAATATGTTGGGGTCTGCTTAGCAACTAATGCTACTAATGTCCATGGCCTACTGGAGTGTACTCTGTAGCAAATCCTATTGGCAGGAGCACATATAGTTTCCAGTAACTGCCTCTGTTGCTCCTGGTACCAGAGGAAGGAAGGCTGCCACCAATAAGGCCAACTTGTAAAACAGACAAGGGAATCTATCACCTCCCCCAATTATACTCAACTATCAACACTATATTACAGAGCAGATCACAGGGATAAATAATATACCTAGTATGTACGTCACTTTTGAAAATTTGGAGAAAAATAACTCAAATGTTATGCAAATGAAAGAGTTAGTGCACTGGGGTCGGTGTTCAGCTCCCTGAAACATTGCTCTTAACACTCAAACCTCTACCAACTTCTGCCAGTGCCACCCCCTCCTTGCAGTAGGAGTTGATTCTCCCGCTGCTATGACATCTATCATACCAAAGCAGCAAGAACAGTGCACCCAGGCTTAAGTCCCGCCTCCAGTGCACCAACCACCTCAACTGCTTAAGACTTCAAACTTGTTATTCCACAAATCTACAAAAGGAACATAACAGTTATATTATTTATCAGTGTAATGTGCTCTGTAATGCAGTGGTGACAGTTGAATAAGCTTGGGGGAGGTGATAGACTCCATTTAATAAGAAAATAGCAGACAATACATCTATGGTAACAACTTTATCCCCAGGTGATAGTGGTGTCTGGAAAGCACCTTGGTATTTCCAGATAAAAATAAATACAAAAAATGTAGATGAGTGAACAGCAAGTGCTCCACCATAGTACAGTAAATGACTATTCCCCAAAAAAGGAATCTGAAGAAAAACTCTGGTACTACCAATCAAATCTCGCCTGTTCATTTCAATGTAGTTTACATTCTTTATATTACATGCAGAAAGTCAACTGTTCTGAAGGCACAGAGAGATAGGAGGGTGTAGCAGACACGTCCCACAAGGCCATACTGTGCAGAAGTGTCTCAATAACAGACCTACTTGGATTTGACCTAATGATTCAGAAAGAATTGTCCAGGGCTGTGGTGTTGGTAAGTCAAATTACCAATTCAGACATAGGATGTACTCTTTAGTAGTGGCGTCATGCGCCACTTCCTCATGACGTGCTGTAGTGCACTAGTTTGGGCCACATTTTGGACCTATTCACACGTCTGCATTTCACTTGTGTGCAGTTTGCATATATGTATTTATTTTAATGCAGATTCAAATTTTCAGTATTTTTCACAGACCGTAGGACAGTAAAAACAATGGAAACGTCTTTTTTCACCGATGCATCACAACGATGAAAGTATGAAACCATGGAAGAGAACATTATGACAGACTACATCAGTTTTTCACAGAACCACAGATAGTGTAGTAGCCTATACACTGAGTTTTTGATCTGGCTTTTGTCAGATCTCTGGAAGCAATTTGAAAACTAAAAGTTTATTCACTCCTGGATTTACCTTCAGAACTGTATAAGTAAACCTGAAGAAAAAGGTCAAAAACTGATCAAAACAGCATATATTATGTAGATCTTTATGTTAGCAGCACAGGCAGGGCTTATCTTCTCTTAAAATCAATGCTGGGATGCATCAATACCTTCCCATTTGTAGCAATGACATGTGCAGCCTGCAGTTGTGCTCCGTTTGCATCCTTTGATCAGGGGCCTGCTTTGTCTGCTTTCATCACTGGCTGTAGTGTTTAATATTTAGGGTGTAACTAAACTTTGTTAACTTTATTTTCTGTGAGTATTTGTGTCATTAATAAATTTAATATAGCTACATTTTGGATAATTTCTGCGAAGTCCTTCATTTTGTTTTGTTTTTTTACTCTTTCCTTTGTTTCTATACTTAGAGCTGTTCTTACCTTTCACTGAATGTTACTATGTACAGTCCTTCAATATGTAGAGAAAATGAGGAGGGGGGGGGGGGGGGGTCACTTCAACCTGTTATATCTCAGACATTATAAAGTGTACAAACTATCATTTCCAGAGATATCACTGGTTGAAAAACAGTCAGGATTGGGATTTTTATATCATATTATACAGTTGCATATCCCAATCCAGACTGCGTTTTCAATCAGTGATATCTCTGGATTGTCACAGCCTGGCTGACTGGTCTAAAGATTAATGTATTTCAATAAAATATATAACTTTTATTATTTGCCACTTAGGCTAAAAACGTCTATGTGAAGAGAGTGATATCTCTGGAAATCATTTAGATTGCACATGAAAGAAGAAAATCTCTTTCATATGAAAAATCAAGTTTATATGGCTTATAACGTCCGAGATATAACTATGTGAAGCGACCAGGCCCCCTTATTTTCCCTGCATTATACACAGCAACATCAGTGCAAGTGAATATATAAAACTAATGTATCAAGGCAAAATGCCTCAAGCCATTTGCCTCTTTTCTCGCTTATCCCTGGCTAAAGTGACATTCACTCTGCTGATTCCATGTAGGGCAAGACAGTGGAAGCTCAAAGGTGACATTACAGAGCACATCAGAGGTCTGTCAGGAGGAGATCGGCAGAAGTGGCAGGAACTGAGCCAGAGGAGACAGACACTGCTGCAGACAACTGAGTTTTATCCCACTCCAAGTGCTTTAATTACATCAATACAAGTCAGGACTTCTCTGTGAGATCCTATAGGATTCTGTTGAGTACTACAAAATGCTTTAAAATAACTCATTTACAGAAGTGATTTTAGGAGGCATCACATACATTTAATGGGGTTTTTTTTATATAAAAAAAAGTTGTCCATAGACTAGTATAAAATGAGATATTAAACAAGTTCAGCTTAGTTCACACGCAATTTCACATGTGCATATTCCATTGTGGCCGCGACGGGATGCCGATGCAGTGCAAATGAATGGGCCTAGTCCGGAGCGTGCTGCCGCCACGGCTGAATCAGCCACAGATTCCGCCTGAAGAAAGGGCAGCTCGTTTCTTTTTTCCGCTAGCAGTCTCCATAGACTACCATTGTGAGGGGGCGGATTATGACGTGGATTCTGCACCAAAATCCGCCCCCTCTTGCCCCATGTGACTGGGGCCTTAAAAATCTTTCACCAATTCTATTGACTCCAGCACAGTTGGAATTTTCTCCCTAGCCCTCAAAGTTCATGAGCAACAAGCACAGTTAGTTTTGATGCACTGATAGATGTACTACTGAAGCACTGTAAAGTCAAAAGGGCAGTGTCAGATACAGTTTGGGGGCAGGGGTGGGGTTGGCGCACGCGATTCAGAGCTCCAAAGTGTCAAAGCTAAAAAGAACTGCCTGGCCTGCTCCTATCTGCCAGTACATCGTCTAAATAGCACATCAGGCACCAAAACTAACAACACTGATTGCTCACGAACAATGGGGGGGCTAGAGAAAAAAAAAAATACTACAACTGTGCTGGAATCAATGGAGCTGCACCTATTAACCCTTTAACTGCCAGGAATAATTTGCACTTCTGGGAGCCAGAGCAATTTTCACAGCTTTGACATGAAACCAAACAAAAAGCCATATGCACCAAATCGCCTAAAAATAAGTTCCACGTGTGCAGAGTTCATTCAAATCACTATGGCGTACACCTGCATACACACACGTTCATAAAAAAAAAAAAAAAAAAGTATCATCCTATAAAATGTAGGGATTACACACCGTGAAAAGCAAGTGAACCTCTAAACCTGTATACATTTCTTGACAGCAGACGACCTGAAAATTATGTGTCTCAATGGGTTATCAACAGCCACATCCACCTTCATGTAATTTTGTGATCTTTTTGGGGGAAAAAAATGCCCTAAAACATACATTTGCATTTAAAACTTCTATTAAAGCATACATTCACACAAATAATCCATATAAGGGCTCGTTCACATCTGCGCCCGGTCTCCGTTCTGCAGGTTTCCGTTTCCTGCACAAAACAGAGGCAGGAGACTGAAACCTGCAGGACTCTCTCACCCATTCATTTGAATGGGTTTGAAAGATGTCCGCCCGTGAGCAGCGGTGAGTGTTTTATGCTCTCCGCCGCGAAACCGTTTTTTTTTTTGTTTTTTTTTTAAATAGGACACAGAGTCGGACATGCAGTACTCTGTCCGATTTAAAAAAAAAAAAAAAAGTTTTGCAGCAGAGAACATAAAAGCTTTCAGTCTTCTAGTCTTCTGCATGCAGAAGACGGAGAGCTGAGAACGGAGTGCCGAACGCTAGTGTGAACCTAGCGTAAGGTAATAAATCAAAGTGTACACAACCAATTTGTGCCTGCATAAGAATATAATATTTTCTATCCCACTAGAAAAAGTGTAGAAAGGTATATGGTCATCTCTAGTGATAATCGTTATATTAGCATGTAATGGATATCGCTAGAGGTGTATTTTACCGTGTAATAATCAAGTATGAACAGGACAAGGATTGGGTCAAATGTAAACTTTATTGATTACTTTGTGTATGTGCTGTTTAAGAGATTGATGCAACTCTCTTGGAGACCTGGACAATGCTAAAAGTCTGAGGCACAGCAGCAATAAACTTCCTGGTTATGTTCAGAGGGGTATTACATAAGAATACCGCTGTGGTTAGGCTCAGAGGGACATTACATCTATGTGACAATCAAATAGCAAAAATTTAGCATTTTCTGATTGATAAGAGAGGGGATAACATTGACAGATGTCTATGCTACCTCTCTCCCTGAAGTCACATACAGGTTATGCACAGACTATTTATCAATATCTCTGCAGCCTGCTCCTCTCCCCTCATTCAGCAGCTCTTAAAATGCTGCCAACGGTGGTAAGAGGGAGACACACTTTAGAGGCCCATATCTCTAAATTTGTTAGGGCTACGAAGAGGAGCTTGGATTAATTTTAAAGAAAATAGCAACCTTTAAAATGATTCCAAGATTATCAGGATAGCCCTTACAGATTCGGAGCAATCTCCTGTTAAAAACACTGTTGGAAATTGACATCTGCAGTGGGATCTCAATATGAATGGCGTTTTCACTAGCGACTTGCTCAGACTCTGTAAAGACTATCATGATTATATCATTTTAAAGAGGAAATTCTCAACTTTAAAAAAACGAATCCAAACTCATCATATTCCTAATTAATCCTGAGATATCGGCATTGGTAGCAAGGGCGTATTAGATATGTCCTCTGCTACAAAAGTGCCACCCTGAGAGGACATATACATACATGGGTGGCAGGGAAAGGGTTCAAGAAAAACAAAACAAAAACGTATTTGTCATCTTCAATTGTAAAATCTTGGCCTGTCATCAGTAAATGGAAAGATTAACTGTTTAACTTCAGAAAATGAAATGCCTCACTCTCTGACTCAGTAAATTATGAAGTCCGATTGTATGAGCATCTTGAGCCTCAGGAACACATGGGAAGTGACTGCAAAAGATTAGTTGCTGTAAACATGCTGGTGCATAACTAGCTGAGATCTAGAACAGTACCAGAGTGAATGAATTTTAAAACAAACCAAAGTATTCAGTGCAAAGTGATATGCACTACGGCTTTTACATCAACAGCATGTCAATCTTTGCAACCTGCAAAAATGTGTCCTAGCGTGCTACAGCAGCTTCTAGCGATACAGTGTTGGATTGCACTTGAAATTGCTTCAGGATTTAGGCTAAGCCCTCACGTTGTGGAAACGCAGCCTTTTTTGTTGCAGATTTTGTTGTGTTTTAAGCTAAACTCAAGAATGGCTTCAAAAGGAATGGTAAATATTTAGGAAGTTCTTAGGGTATGTTCACACGGCGGAAAATGGTTTCCGCTGTGCAAGCTTCTGCGCATCTATCCCGCTCCTGATTAGGCCCGATGAATGGGCCTAAACAGGAGTGTGTCTTGAGCCACGACCCAATCAGCAGCAGAATACTCAGCGGGTTAGGGCATCTTGCTTCTTTTTTCCACTACTAGCTAGCAGGAAAAAAAAAAAAAAAAAAGAGAGTGGCTCCCGTTGAAGTCAATGGGAGCCATTTTTGCTGGTGGATTCCGCATCAAAATCCGCTGGCAAAAAACTCTGTGTTAACATAGCTTTATACTTCTCCCTTCTGCTCAATCCACTCCTGGCTTTGGCTCAAAAAAAAAAAAAATTAAAAAAATTAAACATACAAAAATCTACGTTTTCGTAACATGGGGCCTCAGGTTTAGATAAGTTTATCAAGACTAGAGTATCAGATTCTAGACTAAAGGGCCTGGACTGGCCTTTGATCAGTCAAGACATCCCTGTGGCAGAATGGAAATCTACACCAATTAGAAATGGGAATAGATTTCTATTAACTCGTAGCACGTTTGGTGCAAGAAAAGGCCTTGCTCCAAATAGGCGCCATATTATCAGATTTCTTGCGTAAAGGGAATGATTAATTTCCCCATCTTTAACAACTTTCAGAATTCAACATTTTCCATGCAACAATGGAAAGATTATTTTATAGCCCATCTGCATGAAGGAAAAGTTTCCATGGAGTAATAAATAGGCTGCACAATAGGCTTAAATTCCACAATATTTATTATTTGCATAGGTTCTGGATGAAAAAGCTACAGGTGAGGTTGGGTTCATACCAGTGTTGGCTCTTTTTAAGGGGATTCCGTTCCACACTCCGCATTTTTCGCCCTTTTAAGGCAGAAACCAAGCGGAATGGAAAACCCTTTTGAACTTTAAATAAGCTGGAGGCAGTTGAAAATAAAATTTAAAAAACCCAAAGGGCTTGAATGTCGCTACCTGTAATTTCACCAGTACAGATGAGCGAGTAGGTATTCGATCGAGTAGGTATTTGAAATATTTGTATTCGATCGAATACTACTGGCTATTCGTAGTAATATTCGATTCAGAACCAGCGTTGATTGGCCAAATGCTATACAGTGTATAGCATTCGGCAAATTAACGCTGGTTCTGCAGCAGGCTCGTCCTTGCTAGTCAGGAGAGCTGGCAGCTTGCGGTTACGAGCGAGCTTACTTTTTCTCACAGGAATGAATTGACCAGCATTGATTGGCCAGTGTACAGCATTCGGCCAATCAACGCTGGTTCTGCCAGAGGCTCATCTGTGATGAGGCGGAGTCTAAGATCAGACCACAGCAGTCTCCATTGTGGTCCGATTTTAGACTCCGCCTCCTCACAGACTAGCCTCCGGCAGGACCAGCGTTGATTGGCCGAATGCTGTACACTGGCCAATCAATGCTGGTCTATTCATTCCTATGAGAAAAAGTCAGCTCCCTCGTAACATCAAGCTGTCAGCTCTCCTGACTAGCAAGGACGAGCCTGCGGCAGAACCAGCGTTGATTTGCCACAGGCTTGTCCTTGCTAGTCAAGAGAGCTGGCAGCTTGATGTTATGAGGGAGCTGACTTTTTATCAGCGCAACTGCAAGCGCTGTGCAGTTAAAGCACACTGACCCCATAGACTATAATGGGGTCCGTGCGCTTTACCTGCACAGCGCGCCTCCTAAACACTCTCCTCCTGCTATTCGTGGACTTGGTGACCCTCCTTAGTCGAATAGTGGTTTCCCCTGAAACTAGCATTTTTTTCCCATAGACTATAATGGGATTCGATATTCAATCGAGTAGTCGAATATTGAAGCTGTACTCAAAACATATCGAATATTTCACTATTCACTCATCCTCTAGACACCAGTCATTTTCCTTAGGCCGCTGATTGGCCTCAGCAGTCACGTGACCACTGAAGCCAATCAACAGCTTCAGCACAACACCGGAAGAGACCCTTGAAAGCAAATGAATTTTCACTCTTTCACAAAAAACTAGGGTAACCCCTGCTCCTAGCCATTATAAACTGTAGAAACTTCCTTCTGCTGTCATAAGAGGAGACTCATCTTTCATGACACTGGTTGAAAATAGTTGAGATATTCGTATGCAGACACTCCTAAACCCAACTTGTAATTTCAACCAATGAAAGGTAGAACTGCAATCTCCTCTTTGAGATATAACTGTTTGAAATTATCACCCTTTTCCCTGCTTTACTCATGTAAACCCAAGCACTACACACCATGAGAGGCAGGGTACAGCCCCCCAACAGAGAAGTAAGGAAAAGAAAGAAATGCAGGAAGTCATAGAATGGTGCCCAAATGAATATAGTACATTATAAGATTTATTAATGGCACCAATAATGCCAGAAAATCAAAGTTGTTCAAAAGTTTAGAAACGCTTTAACCACCTCCGGACCGCCCATAGACTATGTACGTCCGGGAAGTGCTTGCCTTGTTCTGACAGGACGTGTCGGTACGTCCAATCAGAACACAGCTATTGCACGAGACCATGCAAATGCTGAAGCTGGGAGCCAGTTGTATACACAGCTATGGGCGCCGCCATGATGCAGCCACCCTCGGACCCGGCGGTCACGTGATCCACCGGGATCAGTGTCTTGCAAGAGCTGCTGGGTCCTACAGATTAGCTCTGTATACTGTGTATACAACATGCAGGAGGCTGTATTCCTCCTGCAACTGGGGCTAAATGTACCAGCCCTAGTGGAAATCAGCCTCCCTAACAAAGAAAAAAAAGTGATCATATGTCCCCAAAGGTCTCTTATGACCTTATGGGGACACCATCTGGGAAAAAAAATAAATAAAAATAAAAAAAAGTTATTTATATATATATATATATATATATATATATATATATATATATATATTATATATACACATACATATATTTTATTATAAATGCGCCAATAAAATGCCATTATTAAAGGTTATAGCCCCACCCCGACACCATATAAAATAAAAATTACCATAATGGAGAGGAAAAACTATTTTATAAAGTTTTTCAGAGGCACGGTGTGTTATTAAATTAAAAAAAGAAAAGTGAAAACCAGACACAATTTCCCTCATATAATTTTTTTTTTTTTTTTTTTTTTTTTTTTTTTTTTTTTTTTTTTTAAAACAAATTCAGAAATAAAAGCAACATAAAAATAAAGCCCTATGTGTCCCCGAAAAAAGACACGGAAATTAATTGAATGAGACGTATGAGAAAAATGTTAGAGCCCTCTATACCGCAGATACAAAAACCGAAAAGGTGTCTGATCATTGACCACAAATTGGCCTGGTACTGAAGTGGTTAATGTCCAAAAAATAAGCTTTATTTGTATTAAAGTGGGGAAACTCCTAGATCCCGCATCTCCATGCGTAACACCTCCCATACTAGGTTATCATATACTATGCACAAGAAGTCCAAAAATAAGTGTTATTGGTCAACAACAAACTACAGAGGTTTATCAATGCAATCTGTGGTACCTGGTTATTACTTTACTTGCAGAGTTCATGGACAAGGAGTTGTGAGCTTAGACATGGTTAAATAAGTTATATCAAAGAATTGCTTTAGTCTGAAAACCAGCACTACTGACCATGGATTTGTTCACACTGGTTTAAAGCAGGGTGTATAGACAGGACCCCCACCTATGTTATTTATATATCTACCATAACATTTGTTTTGTCACTGATCAATACTACTTAAAGGGCTTGTCCTTACTTCCTCCGGGGTTTTTTTTTGTTTTTTTATGTTGAGCCTGGAGGTAATGGCATGGTTCGTGATCAGAACCAGCAGTCAGCCCTGAGGGTTACTCAGTCTCCTCCCTCCTCTCCCAGCTACTTATTCTATGGGGACTGGCTTTACACCCACACAAAGCAAGTTGGATACATTTTAGGTCAAACTAGATGTGCCACATTTACATCTAGTCATAATACAAAAAAGCCAAAAAACATTTGTGATTGCAGGAGCCTTGATTTACTTTACGATTAACAGAAAGAAATCCCAGCAAAGTGAAGCAGAAAAACTTGACAAGATCCCGCATTTAACATAAAGCTATATAACAGATAGGGTCTGGGTCTTTAAAAGGGAATTCCAAGATTAGTTATGAAATCAAATTTATCATAACTTTGGAAGATCTAAAGAAGAGATGAAAATAACCTCCTGTCCACTACCAAAGATCATATATTCTAAACAAAGACTCCTGCCATATAAGTTACTTCCTGCCATGTAACTCAAGGTGGAAATACCCTATAAAGCCTCTATGTCACAGTAAGTACAGTAACCAGTATGTGCCAGAGCACCATCTATGTGATTTGATTTACGTACAGATAAAAGCTACTAACTTCAGTGTACAAAAAAAATGTATTAAAAGTTGCCTGTATAAATGAAAAGGGTTGTTCAGCGGTTTTGGAAATTAAAGTTAACACTGGTTATCCAGGCTTACAGACAGATGACATATCCTAAGGATAGATCATGTAGTATGGAGAGCTGTGGACTCTTCACATTATATAGCAGCTGGGTCTGTTTTTACTGGGCAGTCCCTTTCACTTGAATGTGGCCAAGCTGCTCACTGGCCATGTGACAAATGAATGACATCACAACAAGGCCTGAGAAGCAGAAGTAGCGCTGAAGGTGTGCCGCTGTCGCTTCAGATAGCTGATTAGATTAATATTGGAAGCCAAAAATAAATTTCAGATAAAACTTTTGTTGTGTTTGGTGGACTTCCTTTTCTTTTCAGTACAAACGCATTACATTAACTATTATGTTAAAAATAGATCAGTTGCTTTATTAAAATGTTAGATAAACCGTAATAGCATGATCTAAATGCATTCTACTACACTTTGGTCCTATTTCAGACCCACTCTTGCAGAGTGAGGAAGTGATGCTTCCTCAACTACATCAGTGACATGACGAATGTGGGCTAGCTACCTGGCTTAGTTCTGTAGTTGAGGGCAGGCCCTTCTCAGTTACGAATGAATGACTAAGAAGGGGGCAGGCGTACCTATCCAACAGAACCAGAAGGCCAGCACCCATTAAGGACACCACTAAGAGGAGAGGGAAGCACCTACCTATGTTGGAATGACAGGAACGAGCAGAAGTAATACTGTGAGAAGAGGTCTGAAATAAGGACCTAAGTGCAGACGTCAAAGCCAATTTCAATTTGTAAAAGCATTTTATATTGCCAGACAACCACTTTATCTAAACCTGTCCTTGCACTTTAGGCTAAGACCCCACGTCGCAGAAACTCAGCTTTTTTTTTAGCCAAAGCCAGGAGTGGATTGAGCAGAAAGTAGAAGTATAAGAACTTCCTTCATATTTTCCATTCCTTCTGTAACCTTTCTTGGCTTTGGCTCAAAATACCGCAGCAAAATCTGCCAAAAAAAAAAAAAAAAAAAAATTAAAAAAAAAATAAATCTGTGTTTCTGCAATGTGGAGCCTTCACCTTAGATAGTTTATAGTTTATATATCCGAATGATAGCCATTAACTCCATCTCCTCACCAAACTATCCACAACTAAGCATTCTCATGTCTATTCAATGGGAAGAGGGGAATGAGCCAAAGTGAAATCCTGATCCCAAATACCAGAACCTGTTGTGGGATGGCGGTACTGGTGACTTCTATACACATTGGATGGTCAGCAACCCTGCTGCAGCATATCTGGATGACAATAGTTCAATAAGCACGCATTCCATAAAAGTATGAATAAACTATAACATTCTGACACAAACATATAGATGCCAGTATAGAGACAAGCAATAATGCTGGAACACTGATCACTGCATTAGAAGTATTGGCAAGGCTTATTAAAACTGACAATATCACCAGGAATTATTTGATAAAGCGGTGCACTTGACATTTTATTCTGTGGGGAGGAGTTTACAGGTATTTATCAGTCCAGCACTGTAACATTCTCCAAGAATACCCCAATACTGATAGCACGCCAAAAATACAGAAATCCTAAAGTGTTACAGCAAGTACCAAAGAGTTTCAGATATTGGGCTGTGGAATTTTACAGTCCTGATTTAGACAAAACACAAGCATTTTGCATTATTACAATTTGGCCCTATTTACAACTGTTTTGTAGGCTCTGCCAAAAAAAAGAAAAAAAAGGGGGTCTCCTTTGCCAATCCAGATACATTTGATAGAACAGTAAAGTGCTGCATACAGTGCCATTTTTTCCTGGCAAAAACAAAAACACATTGACAGAACCTGACAGACTCCATTAAATGTCAGGTCCAGCAACGCACTGCTTTTTCAGTTATAAAAAGTTAGCCAAAAGTATAACAAGCAGATTCATTCTTCAGAAATTGGTTGGAACACACAGAGCAATAAATAAATAAAATGTTGCATTAGACCCCAAGGGTCACAACACCCAACATCCGAAATAGAGCGGCAGAGTGACCACAGCAAACCAAAGTCCATTAACATACACCTAGGAACCACAACAAAGGATTATACTAACTGTTACGTGTGTAAAGTGTTGTGACTTCAGTATGACAGACTCATAATGTAGTTTTCAGCTGCATGTGAGACATGTAAACTCCTCTAGGCTCCCTGATATCATGGGTACAGGTGTTGCAGCAAGTCTTTGCACAGCACTGCAGTATATGGTAGTGTTATCTCAGTAGCAGTAATCCTAAGAAAAACACAGGGAAGCTCAATATAATAACAAACCTTTTTCTTCCTAAAAAAAAAAAAATTAGATCAAGAAGGTAAAACGAGTGTGCCAATGACAAAAACGCAGGGTGTCTTCACACAATGTAAGGTGACGGAGGATAACATCCATGCATCTGGTGTCCAATGAGTCCTCCTGGAATAGCAAAGTACAGAGAGTGTCAATACTTGTGCACTGATCTGTGTTACACTTTGTTGTCAGCATACAGGAGCATCAGCTGCTAGGAAGACACTATAGTGGAGCACTATATACCAACCAGAGGCAGAGGACTGGGGGAAGCCGCTCTGACTCACTCCTCTCTGCAGTCTCAGATGCTGCTGCCTTGTAGGAGGCGCTGTGCTGCAGTTCCTGCTTCATCCTCCCCTCCCCCACACTCCAGAGCCTTACCCAGCGCACAGAATGCGCCCCCTACAGGACTGTGGGAGTCATGGCTCCGGGCTGCGGTGCATGTTGGGTGGAGGCACAGGCTGTGTGATATTTTTTCCAATCCACCCCCTCCCGGTTGCTGAAAGGCAGAGCACGACTGTCCGTGCAGAAGAGACAATGCCCAGGCGGCAGAGGTGACAGCCCCGTGTGCCCCGAGATGTCTTTGTTCCATACAGTACGGACAGTATAGGAAGTGAGGAGGAGAGCATGGCTACAGGCAGGGATCGCGCCTTTTTACAGCAGACAGACTGGAGGGGGGGCACTTATGTATCCGCCCCCAGCATTAACCCCTTCGTCGCACACAGCCGCATTGCTTATACACGTTAACCCCAGGTGTTAACCCATTCAGCGCCACCGCGATATATCACACGTGTGCGCGACAATTTACAAGACAACAACGTGACATGATTACAGCAATCAGATCCCACAGTACCTGGCAGGCCTGGAGCCCATACAGTATACACCCCCTCGTCATCCATAGCACTGTATGAGATATGCCCCCTATAGATGCTGGCAGGAGCAGAGTAATGTAACACAGTACCATAGTCTATACAGGGCGCTCTGAGGTAATTACAAAGTGCACTGTTCCTCATAGTTCAGAGGTAATATCCATGTACAAACGTGACCATGAAGTAAATGGGACAGTAGGTTCTAGCCCGCTTTATACATGGTATGAGGGTACCTACCCCTATAGAAATAAGCGGTGGGGACAGTGTATATACAGTGCCCCTCTATAGCGGCAAGCATATATGTGAGATGAGGTGGAGGCCCCTGATGTCCTGTCTGAGGTGAATGTGCACATACAGCCCCGTCCACCGCTTCCTAGATGTGCACAGCTCCCCGATAGCGGGTCGCCGCTCCCCTTCCTTCCCACGGGGGGCCCTCACGTACCTTTACTTCTTGGGGTGTCAGGGTCCGGGCTCCCCCTCACCGGCCGGCAGGGAGGGGGTTGTAGAGGTCCAGGGCCGGCGGCGGGAGATGATGGTGATGATGAGGAGGAGGATGAGGCGGGAGCCGGCGGCCGGGTTCCTCCTCCAGACAATACACGGCGGCTCCGATCCTGCCCTGGCCAAAATGGCGTCCGAGAAAGATCGGATGTGGCGTCAGCGGCTCATTAGCATGTGGGGGGACTCATTGTCCGGGTAGGGGGTGAACGGAGCCCGGGAAAACACAAACCTTTCCGGCCTGGCGGAGCGGGGGCTCTCGGGGTGACGGCTATGTCTGTCCAGGCGCAGGTAGGAAGACGTCTTTGTCCTGGTAACAGAGCGGGAGAACAGCGACAGCAACTGCACACTGTCTCCAATAGGGGGCGCCTCACTGACGGAGGGATACGAAGAGACGGGAATAAAAATCACGGCGGGGATGTTCAGAGTGTTGTGTTTTTTCCTCTGCTCTGTTGCATATCCTTCCGCGGCCGGCACTTCATGCTGGAGTTGGTCACATGGTGCCGGGTGCTCAGTGCTGCAGCCATGCGGCCAGGGTGGGGATGACAGGCGCAGGGCCCCCGTCTCAGTACTCTTTCCAGCATGCTGCTCACACAATGGTCGTCACAATTACTACTTGGGGCTCTGAGGCTGGCTCCCATGCTGCCCACTAGGCCTCTTTGTTTGACAGGGGCCACTGGAAGTATAAAGTCACCAATGACAGTACAACCTCAATAACATTGAGTAGAGTTTTCAGCCAGCTAGATTATGGCCAAGGCTTAGGCCTAGTCACCCATTTACTGTACTGAAACCTGGAGAACCATTGGTTATATTATGTTATTTGTGAAGATGCTGCAGCTCTTCATGGGTTCTATGGGTTATATCTGTCATCATCTTGGAAATGATTTAGAAGATATTGGGTGCCAGAAGACTTGCAATTTCAATTAAATAAAAAAAAATAAAAATGGTTCTTGAGTGTCCTTGTTTCTCATCATAGAGAAAGCCTGCATTCTGGAGGAACAGCTATAACCATAGCCTGCCATCTTAAGATAATGCCCCAAAGGCTTGATACATATACAAGGCTGCAATACCAAAAATGACCATGGACAAGCGTGGTATTCTCTATGGTCAGTGCTTTACTATGGGTGGGGGATACCAGCTGTGACCCAATTTCTTTGCTGTAAGTTGCATGGTGGACACTTCATCATCTAAAGTCATAAAAGGGACCTTACAGACTTTGGATATTGTCTCCATGTCGCCAGATGCCAGCACTGAGGATGATATCATTGAAGTCGTCATCTACTTTCTTTACTTGTGTCATCAGTTCAGGAAAGTTCTAATGGAGAGTGGGGAGAGATTCCTTGTAAGATTATTCCTAATGACACTGTATGGTGTAATATCTTGACGCTGTGGTGCCGTGTACGCACTGTATAGCAGCACTATTCATTGCACAGCACTATTTATAGAGACACTAGAGCAGGACATTAACAAGTAGTTTATGAGTTATGACAAATATTAAAAACCTATTGAGATGCAGAAAATATTTATTTAGGATCTGCATTATATAGGTTTGATTTCAAATAACTTAGTTGCATTGTTTTAATGTAACCTACTTATATTGCATATAAATATTTTACCATATTTGTCATCATGGTTTTTTTTACTGCTTACAAGCAAAGTTGCAGTCTGTTCTCCAAGAAAATGACTTCAGACCTCCTGTGATCTTCAGAAAGCTTTCAGCTTCCTACATAAGATCAGAAGGGAAATTCAAAAGTGGCAAATCTGACCCATTACATATTTAGCAACATTTTGCAGCACGCCAGGTTTCAGTGAATATGCTCCAAAATAAAACTCTGCATTCGCTTAATAAAATAAATAATAATAATTTTATTTATATAGCGCCAACATATTCCATAGCACTGTACACATCAAAGGACACATGAACGGATAGTATGAGACATTACAATGTGACAAAGAAATAAACTTAGCAAACAATAGGAGTGAGAGTCCTGCTCACAAGCGCTTACATTATATGAGGAGGTAGGGGGACACAAGAGGTCAGAGGGCTTGTTTGGTCCAATGGTCCAGCCATCTTTTAATAGAAATGGTTATGTAACTGAAGCTGTATGAGCCCGTCACCAGCTGGTATCTGTGAATAAACAGATACTAAGTGCAAGGAGTGCAGTGTAACTTCTAGATGGAGAGGACAGGATCTGAGGAACAGAGGAGGAACCATTAAAAATAGTTATCCATTTGCCTGTTTTCTGCATTTGACACATTTATAAATGTGCACTTTTCTTTTTATCCCAGCCCTTTGTGCTACCATAGGCTATAGAATTGTTTAATACATTTTTTTTGTATAAGTTTATGATTTTCAAACTCTCCGTTTGGTGTCTTTGAATGTGAACCTGCTTTATGCATAGAAGGAAGCTCTGTCCTGGTCACAAAGCTGCACGTCTTTAGGTACAGCACAATGCCACTGAAACAAAAAGATATGTAACTATAATATATTTATATGTGCCACAGGGACGGGAGTATTTACTAGACATAAAATGGAGGGAAAGAAGCAGTAACTGTACAGTAGTCATGTGGTATGACTGATATTTAACATCTGCCATGACTCAAATGTCAACTGTATGGAAAATTGTATAATAAAGTTATTTTAACCTATTATGGAAAGTGCTTGAGCCTCCAGATATAGGAAAAAATTAAACATAATATGTTGTCATTGCTCTTACAGTGCCTCCATGTACAATGAAACCTACCCAGAAGACTTTTAGAAAATCCCCTCTTTTGAAGGGACTGTCCACTTTCAACTAAATAGTATTACGGGCATAATGAAAAGCTAATTTTTATTCTCTTTTTTTCAATTCCTTATGGTTTTCTACATCTCTGCTCTTATTCATTGCTTACTTCCAGTGAATAAAAATCAGTCCATGGTCATGTGATACACTGTCCATGGTCATGTGATGACACACAGATTAAGAGCTCGTTAACAGACTGTTGTCTTATTACTGTGCTGTGACTATAACGATCTGTGTCCATCACATGACCATGGACTGATTTTTATCCAACGGAAGTAAACAAGCAGAGATCTAGAAAACTCTGAGGAACTGATACAGAGCGTATATTGGAAAATTGTAGAAATTTTTCATTATGCAAACAATAGATATTTTCTGAAACTGGACCACCCATGTAAAAATCAATTATTTTTTTCTCTGACCAATTTTCATCCCATTGTACACTTTGGAAGATACCTCTCTATCAGCAGACCACCCCCTTATCCAACAAAAATATACTCTTTTAGTACATTTTTCAGTGAGAACCCCTTTGAAAAAACTACATTTAAGGCGAGGTTCACACTTGCGTTGTGTGAACAATTGGGAATCCCATCCCCCGTTCTGCTTGAAAAATGCAGATAGAAACCCGGTGGACCCTATTATAACCACTCTTTAAGCAGATTAGGTTTCCGTTTTTCGGGTCATTCTTGGGGCATACCCAGGTGGGCTTTAAAGTTCATATTTTGGTCTATGAAATGCAAGAAGTATAGTTAAGTTTAGCAGTGATGTGGTAAAATGGAAATGAGAGCCATGTTGGGTCTAAGGAATGAGAGCGTAGTCATGCTGAGGATCAGGAAAGAGGAAAGCCATGCTGGTGATGAATATTTTGAGCGGTGCCATGCTGGGAAGCAAGAATGATGGGGCCTTTTAGTGGTAAGTCACCACAGGATTCAGAAAGGCTGCCCCCCATGGTTATGTGTGTGGGCTGGTGTGTCTTATGCATATTAGTTTTGCATAATATACTGATGTGATAGCAAGCATAAAATACATTATTTGGGTTTCTGTGCAAATTGGGTGAATTGGCTGATATTAGTTTTAATGTGATTTGAAATTTGTTCATAAATATTTTTGTTCTCTTAGTCAATCCCGTACTTCACTTCCTGCTATTGGCTAGGACAAGAATCAAAAGAAAATCGGGGAACACGGTGGATTAGTGGTTAGCACTTCAGACTTGCAACGCTGGAGTCCTGGGCTTGAACCCCACCAGGAACAACATCTGCAAGGAGTTTGTATGTTCTCCCTGTGTTTGCGTGTCTTTCCTCCCATTCTACAAAGACATACTGCTAGAAAAAAAAAGTACATTGTGAGCCCTATATGGGGCTCACAATCTACATAAAAAAAAAAGAATCAAAAGAAAATCCTAAGTAGCTGTTTGGGAGGTACAGTATGGAGCTGGGTCTTCTGGTCACCCACCTGCATGGAAGTATTTTCAGACATTTACCTGCTCTAGACTCCCTTATCTGTTTTATTTCTATCATTCTTACGTACTCGTAAGTTTCTCCCCTGTGGCCTAGTACTCAAGAGAAACACACAGAGTTAAGAATACCCAAGTCACAGCCATAATCATACAGAAAGTATCATCATGTGTCTATAATGTTATTGTTTGTTGGTTGTTGGCATTGAGACTACTGGACCCATGAAAAACAATAAAATTGTAACTCCTATATGAAATGTGATTGCTGGTGCACTACAGTTTTTCACCTATAAATTCAACAAATTACATTTCCAAATGTACAATCAGCCGTTGTTTTTATCATATTGTGATAAAATAATATGCACATATCTATAGAGAACTGACTCAGATTTATCTGTGTGTTTACATAGAGAGATAACAGACACCTTTATCAGCAAACTGCAATTTAGCTGAAGGCAGAGCTGTAGATAACAATGATAGTGAGTGATGTCACTTGTCCTGCTTATCACACAGGTCCAGTGCTATGGAAATGCTGTGTAAGCAATGGGAGGAATAATTTCACATAGTAGGAAAACAAAGCAGCATTGCTAAAGAAATATATGTAGGAAAACTCTTCATTTTACATAAGCTAACAGTACAGATAGGATCCATGAGATGGGAATACTCCTTTAACCCCTTCCCGACATGCGCTGTAATAGTACGGCGCATGTCGGGTCTGTAACTATGGCGACCGCCCGGGAGCCGGGCAGCCGCCATAGCCGCCAGGTGTCTACTGCTTTAAGCAGTAGACAACCGGCTCTAATGCCTCCGATCGGTCCCCGGCGCATGGGCACCGCCATTTTGGCCGGGATCGCCGGCTCCTGGAGCATGCTCCAGGTCTGACGTCCCGTTGCCATGACAGCCGGGAGCCTTGTACTGGTCTATGCAGCCTGCAAAAGAAAGGATGCTTTTTTGCAATGCATTGCAATGCATTAGCATTGTAATGCATTGCATTAGTGATCAGACCCCCTGGGGTTCAACACCCCTAGGGGGTCTAATAAATGCAAAAAAATAAATAAAAAAAAAGTTAAAAAAAATATAAAAAAATATCAACCCCCTTTCCCTAGAACACATATAAAAGTAGTTAAAAACTGTGAAACATATACATGTTAGGTATCCCCGCGTACGAAATCGCCTGCTGTACAAATCTATAAAAATATTTTTCCTGTTCGGTAAACGCCGTAGCGGGAAAAATAGTCAAAAGTGCCAAACCGCCGTTTTTTCACTGTTTTGATTCTGATAAAAATTTGAATAAAAAGTGATCAAAGCAATAACATTTCCCGAAAATGGTAGAACTAAAAAGTACACCCGGCCCCGCAAAAAAAGACGCCCTATGCATCCCCGTACACTTACGTATAAAAAAGTTATGGCCGTCGGAATATGGCGAGTTTTAGAAAAAAAAAATTTTAACACAGTTTTGGAATTTTTTTTAGGGGTCAAAATGTAAATAAAACCATATAAATTTGGTATCCCTGGAACCGTACCGAAACACAGAATATAGGGGACATGTCATTTTGGCTGCACAGTGAACGCCGTAAAACCAAAGCCCGTAAGAAAGTCGCAGAAATGCATTTTTTCTTCAAATCCACCCCATTCTGAATTTTTTTCCTGCTTCCCAGTACATTATATAGAATAATTAATGGTAGCATCATGAAGAAAAATTTGTCCCGCAAAAATTAAGACCTCATATGGCTCTGGGAGTGGAGAAATAAAAAAGTTATGGAGTTTAGAAGGAGGGGAGTCAAAAACGAAAATCAAAAAATGCCATCGGCGGGAAGGGGTTAAAGGGACTATAAAGGCACTATGGGTTCCAAGTCCAAGTTGAGTATCCTTCCCTGTCAGGGTGAATTTCTAGGAAACCGAATGTTACATTTCGTACTATTCTAAAATACAAAAGGTTCAGGATGACATCAATAGCATCTGTGGTGTACAACCTCGTTCCCAGTTGCGATTTATTTTATTTATTTATTTATTTATTTATGCATACTACTATATTGCCATCTGAGTCATCTGAGATACTTGAGGGTGGTGATATTTATGTGGGGCTCAGTTGTTAATTTTCAGTTTAGGGTAATCCCTTTTGGTCTCTTCCAAGCTCCTCAAGCCTTTACAGAAATTATGCAGGGGCAGATCCTGCTGGTTTGGGAAATGATTCAAAAATCTTTGGATCAGACATTCCTCTTTTTCCCATCAGGCTTGGCAGGCTGTTTCTTGGTGGACGGTTTGGTCAAACTTGGAGTGGGTGGTTCCCTGGGAAGGATGTGTTTTTATTGATCACAGATGCTAGTCCCTGGAGCTGGGTGTCTTTTGGGGCTTCATTGCTTATGCAGGAGTCCTGGGATCCATCTTTTTGCAGGGAATCACAGAACTTCAGAGAGCTGAAGGCAGAGGTGAAATTAGATCTTGCCAGGTCCCACGGAGTCTCCACCTGTGTCAGACTTCAAGAAAGCCACTTCAAGCTCCTCTCACAGTGGTACCGTGCCCCTTCGTGGTTACCGTATTTTACGGACTATAAGGCGCACTGGACTATAAGCCGCATTGCCCATGAGCGCCTTATAGTCCGTCTCGGTTCATATATAAGGCGCACCAGACTATAAGCCGCAGTCCGGTGCGCATTATATCTTATTGAAAGCGGCGGCAGGCAGACTTTGCCAGCGGCCGCTTAACCCCCCGCGTGCCAGCCGCTTCTATTGGAAGCGCTCGGCAGGCGAGGAGGGACTCTATCAGCAAAATCATGCTGATAGAGCCCAACCGTTTTAAAATAAAAGCCTGAAACAGAATGTGAAACTTACCGAGCGGTGCAGGGTGGGCGGGCATTCAGGCCTCCTCTGCCTCCGATGTTCCGTCCTCCTCCGGCGCTCGCAAGCTGATAATGGCCAGGGCACATGCGCAGTAGAAGCATTATGATATTGCGCATGCGCCCCAGCCATTATCAGCGAGCGCCGGAGGAGAAGGACGGAACATCGGAGGCAGAGGAGGCCTGAATGCCCGCCCGCCCGCCCTGCACCGCTGGGTAAGTTTCACATTCTGTTTCAGGCCGGCGTGACAGCAGGGCTGCCGGACACTTCCTATTCATTTCTATGGGAGCCGGCATGCGAGCGCTCCTCATAGAAATGAATGGACTGCTTTTTTCCATTCATTTCTATAGGGAGCGCTCGCATGCCTGCTCCCATAGAAATGAATAGGAAGTGTCCGGCAGCCCTGCTGTAACGCCGGCGTGTACGGCTGTGATACACGCCGGCGTTCCATAGTGTGGATGCACCCTTACGGTGCCTTTTATGTATGTATGGAAGCGGCACGCAGTCTTTGCCGCCGCTTCCATCCATATATAAGCCGCACCGGACTATAAGCCGCACTTACGATTTCTGAGGAAATCGTAGGTTTTTATGTGCGCCTTATAGTCCGGAAAATACGGTACACTTTCATGGCCTGTTGGATTCTGACCTATGTTGGAGGTGCAACTCAGCTAGAGGGACTCTTCTACACATCTGGTGGTCGTGCCCGGCCATCAAACAGTACTGGTCGGCTGTGGAATCGAAAATTCGATCGCTTGGTTTTGACACTTACAAATCCCTCGACTATGGAAATCAACCCAAGTACCTATATTTGCCCATTAGATTGCTAAATCAAATCAAATCAAATTGCAAGATTCAAAGACATGCTGAGCCGTGCCAGGAGATGTCACGCTGCTTTTCGAAAGATTTGGTCCCCTTGGATGGAGAACCGATGACCCATGCCTAGTGGTCTAACTGGTCATGATTGCCCCTCCACAGCAGCTTCAACTTAATTCCGCTATTTTCCCTCCCTCTACCCCTCTTCTCCTTTCCCATCTTTCTTTTCTTCTTCTTTTCTCTGTTCCCCTTTTCCTCCTCCCTCCAACCCCTGTTGGTCTTTTGTTTGTTGTTCTTGTTACATGTTTTTCATAAAAAAGAAAATTTTTGTAAATGCTTATTGATCGGATTGCTTTGTTTGTGATCTTATGACTCTGCTTTCTGGGTTCCAGGCGCAAACTGCGCCTCTGCCTGCTCCCCCCAGATTATATTTTGTATGATGTGTCTTATTTCTGCTTTTGTTCAATAAACTTTGAATTAAAAAAGATCTTCAGAGAGCTGAAGGTATTCCTATTGGCCCTAAACCAAGCTCTTTGGGTAGTAAAGAGCAGAAATGTAAAGACAATTTCATAGTTGTAGCATATATGAAAAGGCAAGTAGACATGAGGTTCCCCGGTCAGATGGTTTTGACTTCTTAGATTTTTTTTTTACACCTGAGAGGGTCAGAGAATCTTGTTACAGACTTTTTTAAGTTGTAACCAGCTGTTTCATGGTGAATGGGCCCCATGAGTCAGCAAGTCTCCAGACAGTTTACCACCTGGTAGGGCGTTTTCCTGATCTCTGCAAAACTTCAGAGTAGGAAGATAGACAGGTTTTAGTCTCTGTCACAAACAGGGGCCTTTGTGGTCACATGTTCAGTAACTGGGAGTGACTATGGCTGGCCAAATTCAAAGACTAAGTGCTACCCAGTGCCGCACCTCCCATGAGGCGACCTGAAGCGAGCGCTTCAGGCGGCACTATGCCAGGGCCTCAGGGAGGGCGGCATTTTTTCTTACCTAAGCCAGTCCAGTCCACACTCAGGCAGAGAGCAGGCCTGCTCTCATGCCTGTGAACGGCGCTAAGCCCCGCCCCTCCACTAAGCCCCGCCCCCTCTGCTAAGCCCCGCCCCTCCCCGGCGGGGGGGGGGCGGCTTTCTCTCGTTCGCTTCGGGCGGCGAGAGGGGCAGGTTCACCCCTGGTGCTACCAATGAAGATTCCACATCTCACAAGAAGAGTTGGTATAAGAGCTTCTCTCAGCCTCAGCAGTCAGTGCACAAAGAGACCTTTATTACACACGTGCAGGTTTTTATATCCAAATACAGGAAGTAAACAATCAGCAAGTTCTATCATGAGTCTGATTGGTTTGTTGAGGTACCCGCCTCCTGTGATGTGGCTTCCTGTGATGTCACTTTCTGTGGGTGTGTCAGGTCATCCTATGCTCTCATGGGAAACCCTGTATAATCCACATGTTCAGGCCTACACCTGAGCACAGTACAGAGGTCATCTTGTCATGATGTCTGATACATTGTCAAAAGCCCATAACACACAGGAATGTCTTTGCAGCCTCAATCTTCACAATCCCATGCATGCATTACAGTATATACATATGGCTTAGCCTAGTATACAGCTTTGATTTAGCTTTGAACTCCATCCACCCACAGCCACTAGGTGTGTCAGGGGCTGGGGGTTGATTGAATTTTATCTGTTCATGTTCCACGACAGCTCAACTGGTTTTTCCACCATTGCTTAGAGATGTCCTCTTGAATTATCTATACATTGAGTTGGTCTATTGTATTGGCTCTTTGAAACACATGTCAATTGTCTCCCGCCAAAAGGAGATGGCACAAATCAGCTGTAGTGGGATGACTGTCTCCCCAGACAACAAAGGATTACAAGATGCCAGCATGGACATATGATTTAGTTTCAACCTGGGACAAAAAGGTATATTATAGCTATATCCAGATATTGCTGGTGTCATCTTGTCACGTAATATCATATTCAGTATGAAACATAACTAGTTATACTGCATTTAGTTTTAATGATAACAATGTTTTTGAGATCATATATTTACAACCTTCACATCTCCTCATGATCTGCCGATGGTGTTAGATGCCTTCTGCCAGCCATGGAGCTCAGGACGGCTTTACGCTTTCCACCAATAAAATTGCTTCCAAGAGTTCCGAAAAAAAATCAGTAAGCACAGAGCCTTTGTAATCAGACCCTTATGGCGTAAAAGAGTGTTGTTCTCATGGCTGTGGAAGCTTTCATTTAGGAACCCTTGGCTGCTTCCAGAGAGAGAAGACCTTCTTACTCAGGACCCAGTGCTTTATCCAGTGGCAAAGAGCCTTCACTTGACAGATTGGTTATTGAAAGGTGGATTTTAAGGAGAAAGAGTTTATCTGCTCAGGTAAGTAAGTAAGTACGTTAGTTTCTGAATACATTTGAGTACATGGAAATACAAGTGCGTCTCAATAAATTAGAATATCATGAAAAAGTTGTTTTTTTTTTTTAGTATTTCAATTAAAAAGTGAACCCCATATATTATATTGAGTCATTACAAACAGAGTGAACTTTTTCAAGTGTTTCTTTCTGTTAATGTTGATGATTATGGCTTACAGCCAAGGAAAACCCAAAAGTCATTATCTCAGAATATTAGAATCTATTTAAAACTCAAATTCTCTAGTAGTCTGCTCTATACAAATCCACAGTTCTCCCCAGATTTGGGTGAAATTTGGCACGCCCCCTCTCCACCCACAGGAGCAGAATACTGCGCACGTTACATCTCGCTAGCGTCCCCCGGTCATGAGATTGAGGCCCCTAAATTTAGGGCATTTACATATAATGGGGAAAAGTGAAAGTGAAAGCGCTGAGGTGAAAACAACAGTTGTGACTGACAGGGACGGATTATAGCGACGGTGCCAAAGAGTCATTGCTAAAGGGATCACACCACCACACACAACACACAAACATTTCACAAACACCATATAAACATCACACAGACAGCACACATACACGAACCCACAACACTCCACACAAACACCAGACCACTCTAGACACACACAACACAAGCACCACCCCACAAATACCACATGTACACCACACGCACGCACGGACCATCCACACATGCAGACACACTCAGATGGATGCACACCACACACATGGATGAACAGAGCACATGCGTACTCACACACAACTACCGCACACATGGATACTTGCTCGGAGCACGCAGAAACACATGGATCACACACGCACATACACGCATACATATACACAGACCACACATGTGCATGTGTAACCCCCTCACAGGAGTTACTAATGGTTATTTGGCCATATAAGTGCCTTACATGTTATGATAGTTTGTATATGTTGCCATGTTTATTCTGTATTCATTTGTGTAATGTTGTTAAGCTGTTGTTCTCTGGTTTCACTTGTCCTAGTGAGCTGTGGTCTCCATAGCAACACACACTATGGTGAGTGGATCTGTAGCTGGAACAGGAAATAGTCATAGCAGAGACAGGAAGTAGTATTCTGTAAGAGCCAGGGAAGAAGAAGTGTGGCAGTGGCCATCTTGTGTTTCAGACACTGTGCTGTGAGGATTTCCACAGCAACAGCAGGACAGAGAAGCTGTGTGACAGCGCCCCCATCACTATCAGTAAGAGGACAGGAATTACATCAGGCTGAGCAGAGCTATAACCCTGGCAGCCTGCACCTACCTCTACAAGGTAACTGAGCCCCTGCAGTAGACCAGAAGCTGGATCTGCAGACATCTTAGACTCTCTGCTAATACATGGGAAGGGGTCAGCCAGCTACAAGCCACTGTGCCACAGCTCACTGCTACAGGACAAGTGAACCAGCAGATGCCTGTTACAATAAAGCAGTGAGCACTTCTACTGATCCTGGCCTGGACATTGCCTTCCCTGTAGCTAAGCCCTGGGCAAATGCTCTTTGTTGGAGTAGAGCACTGGCACCCACATCACCATCTCAGCCCAGGGACCAGCGGGTGTCTCAATACTCCAACTGGCGTCACATCTAACTGACTCTGCCTATTACCCTGTGCACCTCTCCTGGGAGTTCTGGTGCCTATAAGGTCACCGTGACAGTCCAGCCTCCTGCACGGTTCTCCCAGGGTGGTCGCAGTTGGCGTCACGAACAGGATTGCTGTGCCATTGAAAAAAAGAAGGGAGGCACTTGAGCTGCTGGCAGGAAAAAGGATCTGTGACTGCGACACTGTGCAATATCGCCATCTTGGCCCTGCATCGCACGCTATACCTGAATCTACAGCACAGGCAACAGCAGGTGAGCCACGTACTGCCAGTATGTTTAGGAACAAAGAAAAAAGGGATTTTGTCAGTTTTAAACACCAAGGGTCCAGTAGTGAGGATGAGGAAGAGGGGTGTAGTGTTTCAGCCCCCACAGCTGCAGTAATGCCAATCACAATGCCTTATTACCCAGGCGTGCCATGGCTGCCACTCTATGTAGGCGAGCCAAATACCCTAAAGGACTTTAAAGAAAAGATGCAAGCGACTTTCAAAGTTTATCCCCTCACTGCTGAGCAGAAGGTTGCTATGTTAATGGGTCAGATGGGAGGAGCAGCCCTCCGTGAAGTTAAGTCCTGGGATGTTAAGGAGAAACAAACTGTTAAGCAAATATTTGATAAACTGCGTGCCATATTTGAAACTAAGACTCTGTCAGAACTAAAAGCTCGGTTCTTTAGCCGCAAGCAGAACACAGGTGAAAGTCTTAGAGACTATGCTCTGAGCTTGGATGAAGCTCTCCGCCAGGTTGCTCAACTAGATCCTCACGAGCGTCACAATTATGATTGCACGCTGAAGGAGCAATTCATCGAGGGTGCTACACCTGATGCAGTTAAAATGCAACTACGTATGCTTAACTCTCAAGACCCTGACCGACCCTTCAACCTATTTAAAGAGACAGCCATCCAAATCCTTAAAGTGGACACAATGCCAGAGGAGCAGCATAATGTGCCCTCAGCTTCTACAGCACCTCCGCCCTGTGTAATCCAACAACCCATTGCTCAGTGCGCACAGATCCAACCTTCTGACTCCAACCTTGAACTCCAAGGACAAATCGCTGAACTTTCAAAGAATCTAATTAAGCTTTGCAAAAAAGTGGATGACCTTCAGCTGACACCACCGAGGTCTCCCTCATCCCGGCACTGGCAGCGACCTTCGCCACGTCAGTATTCACGCAGACCGTTATTCCGACCCGGTCGCAGGGTCACGGACCAGTTTGATTCATCCGGAAGGCCCATCTGTCGAAGTTGTCATTTACCAGGACATGTTGAACGAGAATGCCAGTCTTTAAACTAGGCCGTCCTGGGGCAGAGGACCTACCCCCAGGAGACAACCACCACCATGGTCCACTATCACCTGAATGGGGCCGACATTTCATTGGAGACCGTCCTATCCTTTCCATCAATATGAACAACATCCCACTGACTGCTCTCTTGGATACGGGATCACAGATGACTACCATGCCCCTTGCCCAGTTTGAAAAATATTGGTCTCAAGATCAGCTACAACCATGCAATCCTCATGAGCATGTGACTCTAATTGCCAGCAATGGACAAGAACTTAAACAGGTAGGATACTTCCTAGCCACCCTTAAGATTGGCAAAACCGAACTGAAGGATCAAGGGATTGTCATTGTGGACGTTGCCAAAGACAGAGACACTCCCTCCATCATCATTGGGACCAATGTCTTAGTTAATTGTTTTGATGAAGCCATTGCTGCCTTGTCTGACACTCTTCAAATAGTCGCTCCAAAAGAGAGACACATCTACCATAAGGCCATTAAGGTTTTGGTCCAACAACAACAGGTCCAACTTTCCCAAGGTGAGATTGGAAAAGCTAGGGTGACTGACGCTAGACCCATCATCTTACCACCTGGTCATGTGATGATGGTCTGGTGCCGGGCCAGGTTTGGTGTCAAAGGCAGGGATTACTCCGTGCTCATCGAGTCAATGCCTACGGATCGTACAGTTATTGCTGCCCGTAGTTTGGCTAAGGTGACCCATGGACGAGTCCCTATACAATTGTTGAATTTTGGGGATTCTGAAGTTACACTACCTCGGTATACAGTGGTTGCCAAATTATCCAGAGTTCAGGATGCTGATTGCCTCCAGAGAGTCCATTGTGAAGCTCAGACCACCAAATCACAACCCACAGATACCCCCACTGGGGAGCAAAAAGAATGGTGGCAAGAGATTCACCTTGGAACCCCTGAGACGCCTTCATCTCAGCTGGAAGGGGTATTGCGGGTAGTTCACGAATTCGAACACATTTTCAGCAAGTCCCCTATGGACTTTGGGCATGTCACTGCAGTAGAACACACAATTCAAACTGGTGATCATCCTCCCATCAAGGAAAGACATAGGCCCATTCCCCCAGCACAATACCAACAAGTAAAAGGCTTACTCCAAAACATGAAGGATTCTGGTGTCATAAGGGACAGCCAAAGCCCTTGGGCTGCTCCCTTAGTACTTGTCAAAAAGAAGGACGGTACCATTCGCCTTTGCGTGGATTACCGCAAATTGAATGATATCACCCACAAGGATGCATATCCACTGCCCCGGATAGAGGAGTCCCTTGCAGCCCTTCAGTCTGCAGCCTACTTCTCTGTCCTGGACCTTACCAGTGGATACTGGCAGGTCCCTATGTCCCCAGCTGATGCTGAAAAAACTGCCTTCACAACACCAATGGGTCTGTTTGAATTTGACCGGATGCCATTTGGGTTGTGCAATGCGCCTGCCACATTCCAACGGCTCATGGAGTTCTGTTTAGGTCATCTAAACTTTGAGTCTGTCCTGTTATATCTGGATGATATAATTGTTTACTCCAGGACATATGCAGAGCATTTGGATCACCTTGCGAGAGTGTTTGAGTCTTTGGATCGCTATGGTCTGAAACTCAAGCCTTCCAAATGCCATCTCCTAAAATCTGAAATCCAATACCTGGGACACATTGTGAGCGCTGATGGGGTGTCACCAGATCCTCAGTACACTGAACAGATACGCGACTGGCCAACTCCTGAAACGGTAAAAGACATCCGTAGATTCCTTGGGTTCGCTGGTTATTACCGACGATTTGTAAAAAACTTTGCCCGGATTGCTGCACCCTTACAGGCTGTACTGGTAGGTCAGTCTACCACCCGATCTGGTAAGAGTACAACTATCCAATGGACCCCTGAAATGCAAAAAGCATTTGAGGAGTTAAAAGCGGCCTTAGTCGGTCCAAATGTCCTTGCTTACCCTGATTACAGTAAACCGTTCATTCTGCAAACAGACGCAAGTAAAACTGGACTTGGTGCTGTCCTTTCCCAGAAACAAGAAGGTTTGATTAGACCCATTGCATTTGCCAGTCGTTCGCTTCGGGCAACTGAACGTAATGACTCTAACTATAGCTCCTTTAAGTTGGAGTTTCTGGCCTTGGTTTGGGCGGTTACCGAAAAATTCCATCATTATCTCACCGCCACTCCTTTTGTTGCATACACAGATAATAATCCTCTGACCCATCTTAGCACTGCCAAATTGGGAGCAATTGAGCAGCGTTGGGCTTCACGTCTTGCCAATTATCAGTTTACCTTAAAATTCCGTGCAGGGAGGGAGAATGTTAATGCTGACATTTTATCTCGGTTACCCCAAGAGTCAACTAATGACCTAGATGACCCTGACATATGGGAAGAAGTTGAACTCCCTGACTTCTATGACAAAGTCACTCAACGTGTTAATCAAAATGTCCGGACCAAATATTGTACCCTTCAGACCGTGCAAGTTGAGTCCCTCCATCATATGGATTGGGAACAAGTCCAAAAACAAGATCCAACATTGCAAAGATTAAAAGACCTTTTAAAAGATTCTAATTCAATAGGTCCAGATAACAATGCAAGCCCTGAACTTCAAAATCTTTGGCGAGAGCGCGGTCGTTTAACCTATCTGCAGGGAAAACTGGTCCGCCGTTATGTAAATCCTCGTACCCATGAGCGAGTGTTTCAGATTGTGATACCAAGACAAGACGCTCCTTTGATCTTGGATGCGTATCATAATCAGTCAGGACATTTCAATGCCCAAAAGACAGAACGAACCATTAAGGATCGTTTCTACTGGGTGGGAATGCGCCCTCAAATTGAACAGTGGTGCCGGGATTGTGCACAATGTGCTTTGCGGAGAGGATCTAACCAACGGGCCCCTCTACAGGGCATTGTCACAGTCAGACCACTAGAGTTAGTAGCACTTGACCACGTCAAGTTGACTCCAAGTCGGTCAGGTTACACTTATGCACTAACAATGATTGATCATTTTTCAAAATTCATGGTTGTAGTCCCAGTAAAAGATCTCACTGGTAAAACAGCAGCTCGGGAATTCCAAAGACATTTTGGGCGACCCTACGGTTATCCTGAAAAGATCCTTACTGATCAAGGTCCTGCATTTGAGTCAGAACTTTTTCAAGAGTTCTGCAACCTCTATGGGTGTCAAAAGATCCGCACTACAGCCTACCATCCCCAGGGTAATGGGCTTTGTGAAAAAGCCAATCAAATCATTATCAACATGCTGAGAACAGTTGCCCGTGAAAAACGATCTGAGTGGCCAGAGCTATTGCCAGAGATCACTGAGATCTATAATAACACCAGACAGGATTCCACAGGGTACACTCCTGCATACCTCCTTAGAGGACAGTTAGGACAGCTCCCCGCTGATCACCAAATGGGAGTGATTACAGAGGTTAGGTCCCCACCTTTACCAAATGACACTTGGGTAGCAGAAAGACTAAGGGTTAATAGAGAACTTCAGGAACTTGTGTGTAAATCTCTGGACCAGGCTAGACACAAACAGGCTCTCCAGTATGACAAAGGAGCAAATGCTCAACCATTGCAACCTGGAGATAAGGTCCTAAAAAGGCGACATGTTAGGCATCATAAGTTAGAGGATCGTTGGGAAGACAACGCCTATGTTGTCCAAGAGGCACCACATGATAACTCTAAAGTGTGTAAAATTGTTCCAGAGGATGGAGAAGGTCCATCCCAGCTAGTGTCTCGAGATGATCTCAAAGTCTGTCCCTCCTCTTATACAAGTCCTAGAGTGACCCGTCGGTTACCGGCTACTCCACACGCTCTGTCACAACCAAGACGGACATTACCCTGTATACCCATTCCTGGCCAACATGGTACAGAATTAGGACTTGCTCTGGCTTCCCCTAATTTATACTTCTTTGTGAGACCTACGGTTACACCGTTGCAAAGAGAGATTCCTTCTGTGTCAAGGGAAACAAGTGACTCCATTTCCTTAGAGGACTTTGTATCAGAGACTCCGGATACTCAAGTACTCCCTGACAGAGAGGAGGCCTCAGAGCCTGAAACAATTTCTCAAAGGAGATCCCAAAGGGTAAATAAGGGTAAACCCTCAGTTCGCTACAGCCCTTAAAGGAGCATGCCCAGATCAGCCATAGTAGACTGTGCATTTCAGCTGATCATCTGCCTTGGAAACTTATCTTCATTTCAACAAATAAGCCATATACCTGGTGCCATAGTGGCGACACCATGCTTGGACTGCCCAAAGTTCTACCTCTATTTCTCTTATTTGGTTCTAACCCATTTAACGTTTAATCCATTTACTTTGGACTATGGGATATTTAAGCCATTGACTGTTTTCTGTGTTATTGGTAGCCCGAGGACGTGCTACATTCAAGAAGGGAGGGATGTAACCCCCTCACAGGAGTTACTAATGGTTATTTGGCCATATAAGTGCCTTACATGTTATGATAGTTTGTATATGTTGCCATGTTTATTCTGTATTCATTTGTGTAATGTTGTTAAGCTGTTGTTCTCTGGTTTCACTTGTCCTAGTGAGCTGTGGTCTCCATAGCAACACACACTATGGTGAGTGGATCTGTAGCTGGAACAGGAAATAGTCATAGCAGGGACAGGAAGTAGTATTCTGTAAGAGCCAGGGAAGAAGAAGTGTGGCAGTGGCCATCTTGTGTTTCAGACACTGTGCTGTGAGGATTTCCACAGCAACAGCAGGACAGAGAAGCTGTGTGACAGCGCCCCCATCACTATCAGTAAGAGGACAGGAATTACATCAGGCTGAGCAGAGCTATAACCCTGGCAGCCTGCACCTACCTCTACAAGGTAACTGAGCCCCTGCAGTAGACCAGAAGCTGGATCTGCAGACATCTTAGACTCTCTGCTAATACATGGGAAGGGGTCAGCCAGCTACAAGCCACTGTGCCACAGCTCACTGCTACAGGACAAGTGAACCAGCAGATGCCTGTTACAATAAAGCAGTGAGCACTTCTACTGATCCTGGCCTGGACATTGCCTTCCCTGTAGCTAAGCCCTGGGCAAATGCTCTTTGTTGGAGTAGAGCACTGGCACCCACATCACCATCTCAGCCCAGGGACCAGCGGGTGTCTCAATACTCCAACTGGCGTCACATCTAACTGACTCTGCCTATTACCCTGTGCACCTCTCCTGGGAGTTCTGGTGCCTATAAGGTCACCGTGACAGTCCAGCCTCCTGCACGGTTCTCCCAGGGTGGTCGCACATGCACACACGCATACATACACATGGATCACACGTGTGCACACACACGCACGTGCACACACACGCATACATATACACGGACCACACACGTGCATGCACACACGCATACATACACATGGATCACATGCATGCACACATACATATACATGGACCATACACACGTGCATGCACACACACATACATACACATGGATCACACACGTACACGCACTCTTGCACTGACAAAATGTTTCTGGTATCCTTAGTGGCTGCTTGCACATCACAGTGTTTTTCATGGGCCTCCAGGCCATGGATTTGGCAGTTCCATAGACTTCTTTGTGCACAAAGCTGTGAATTTTGCAGGCTCCATAGAAGTCTATGGAGATGTAGAATCCATGGCCCGGAGACTGTAGTGTTACTGTAGTGTGCAAGCAGCCTTACTGAGCAGCCTATTGGTCAGGCAAAATCTGCCTCATAGTAAGATTGTCATTATTGCTTATTATACAGAGAGCTTTCATCACGGAAGCACCACAATAGATGTGTAACTGTAAACCAGTTTTACTCTTCTGTCCATGATCTACTTATAAATTACACTGGAGGCAGGGGGGAAGGGCTGCAACTATGTTGCTAATTGGGTGTAAATCAGTGGCATAACTAGGAATGATGGGGCCCTGTGGCGAACTTTTGATATGCCCCCCCCCTCCATGCTGAAGACCCTGACCAACCTGCCCCCCTGCATTCCTGCGCACACTATTATACCCCATAGTGGCCCCTGCACACAGTATTATACCCCATAGTGGCCCCTGCACACAGTATTATACCCCATAGTGGCCCCTGCACACAGTATTATACCCCATAGTGGCCCCTGCACAAAGTATTATACCCCATAATGACCCCTGCACACAGTATTATACCCCATAGTGGCCCCTGCACAAAGTATTATACCCCATAGTGGCCCCTGCACACAGTGTCATACCTCATAGTGGCCCCTTCACCCAGTGTTATGCCCAATTGTGGCCCCTTCAACCAGTATTATGCCCCATTGTGGCCCCTTCACCCAGTATTATGCCCCATTGTGGACACCCATGAACAATTATTATACTCTGGGGGCTTTTCAGAACCCAGAGCATAATAATCGGAGACCCAGGAGGGACAGGACCGCTGATTGTTGGAGCGGTGGTCCTGCCGCTGGTCAGTCCACCAACCGCAGAACTTGCAAACAGCAGTCATTACTGCTCTTAGAGGCTGAGAAGCTAAAAATAGACCCTTAATGAATCTTTTGTTACTAAGATGAAATGCGTAGGGTCAGGAATAAGTTTATGGTGAAGCTAATCTGCCCATGTCTTTGGTCTGAGCAAGCACCTGGCCATCAGTACCGTCCCCTCTCTGTGTGGTGTGGCGATAGGCCAGAGAACTTCGGAGAGGTGTTTGATATGCTGTTGAGCCTATATACATAGGTCTTGAAATACAGACTATGATGGGAAGTGATGACCACCAGTCTATGTAAAGGGAGGTAGCGATAGATGTGACCTAGAGTTAGCACACTCACAATCCAGCGCTCTCACTTTGGGAAATTGGTTGATGGTGGGAAACATGTTTTTACTTTTTGCATGTTTTTAAATGGAACAAATAAAAATGATGTTTTAATATTCCTATGGGTGGGCAAGTCAATCCCCCGTCAGTGAAACCCTACTCCAGTAGTTACACCCCTGGTGTAAATGTTTTATATGTTTGTGTAAGGGGCATAAATTTTAATTTTTGATAAAAAAAAAAATAGTTCAAAAAATAGTTGTAATAGTTAATACTACATAATATGTATTGAATATATAAAATCAATAAAAATGTTGAAACGAAAAAAAAAAGTTGTTCACATCAATGTTACGACAAATTAGTAAAATGCCAAAATAATAAAAATTTAAAGTGGAAAAAAAGATTACTGTAGCGCTCTCAAAATGTCAATTTCAGTGTGACACAGAAAATTTTACTTTAGCATAACCAATAACTTAACATATTTTCTGCGAGCGAAGCCGCGGGTATTCTACTAGTATTATATAAGACCAACTGTAAAAAAAATATTTAACATAGAAATGTTGGCCAAATGAAAAGTATGTACAGTAAATGCCTTCAATACTTGGTGGCGGCTCCTTTTGCATGAATGAAGGCATCAATGTGGCAATGTGGCATGGAAGGATCAGCCTGTGGCACAGCAGAGATGTTATGGAAGCCCAGGTTGTATGATAGTAGCCTTCAGACCATCTGCATTGTTGGGTCTGGTGTCTCTCATCTTCCTCTTGACAATACCCCATAGATTCTCTATAAGGTTAAGGGCAGGCGAGTTTACTTCCAGTCAAGCAGGGGCGCTTAGCGGGGCCCCGCGGCCCGGCCGTAACAAAATGGTCCCGGTCAGCCTCGGGCAAGTGCCGGGGCCCACAGAGCCTCTGGGGGCCCCCCGGCACTTGCCTGTCACGATTTCAGCTCATCGGCGTCCGTCCGCCGATGAGCTGGAATACATACGCCATGCAGGAGCTGTGAGATCAGCTCCTGCTTTAAAGCTCCGGCCCGGCTTACGTGTGTAGGCGCGATGACGTCATCACATCACGCTTACACACACAAGCCGGGCCGGAGCTAAGCAGGAGCTGATCTCACAGCTCCTGCATCGCGTATGTGACTGGAGAGAGGAGCGTCGGGGGAACGACGGAAGGTGAGTGATGGAAGGTGAGTGTAAGTGTTTGTTTTGTATTAAATATTAAGCTGGAACATAATGAAGGGGGCCCATGAAACTGGGGGGCAAATGAAGGGGAGGGGGGGAACGGCATGACACTGGGGAAGATGAAGGGGGTGGGGAGAGAACGGCATGAAACTGGGGACAAAGATGGAGGGGGCCCAAAGAAACTGGGGGGCAAATGAAGGGGAGGGGGGAACAGCATGACACTGGGGGGAGAACAGCATGACACTGGGGCAGATGGAGGGGGGGAGAACAGCATGACACTGGGGCAGATGGAGGGGGGAGAATGGCATGACACTGGGGCAGATGGAGGGGGGGAGAACAGCATGACACTGGGGCAGATCAAGGGGGGAGAACGGCATGACACTGGGGCAGATGGAGGGGGAGAACAGCATGACACTGGGGCAGATGAAGGGGGGGAGAACGGCATGACACTGTGGCAAATGAAGGGAGGGAGAACGGCATGACACTGGGGCAGATGGAGGGGGGAGAATGGCATGACACTGGGGCAGATGGAGGGGGGAGAATAGCATGACACTGGGGCAGATGAAGGGGGGAGAACGGCATGACACTGGGGCAGATGGAGGGGGGGAGAACGGCATGACACTGGGGCAGATGAAGGGGGAAAGAACAGCATGACACTGTGGCAAATGAAGGGGGGAACGGCATGACACTGGGGCAGATGGAGGGGAGAACAGCATGACACTGGGGCAGATGAAGGGGGAGAGAACAGCATGACACTGTGGCAAATGAAGGGGGGAACGGCATGACACTGAGGCAGATGAAGGGGGGAGAATAGCATGACACTGGGGCAGATGAAGGGGGGAGAATAGCATGACACTGGGGCAGATGAAGGGGAGAGAACAGCATGACACTTGGGTGGATGGAGGGGGGGAGAACGGCATGACACTGGGGCAGATGAAGGGGCGAGAACGGCATGACACTGGGGCAAATGAAGGGGGAGAGAACGGCATGACACTGGGGCAAATGAAGGGGGGGAGAACGGCATGACACTGGGGCAGATGAAGGGGGGAGAATGGCATGATACTGGGGCAGATGAAGGGGGGATGGCATGACACTGGGGCAGATGAAGGGGGGAGAACAGCATGACACTGGGGCAGATGAAGGGGGGAGAACGGCATGACACTGGGGCAGAGATGGGGGGGGGGACATGAAACTGTGGGCAGATAAAGGGGGAGAATGGCATGAAACTGGGGACAGAGATGGGGGGGACATGAAACTAGGGGTAGATGAAGGGTGTATATGAAAATGGGGAGAGATGGAAGGGGGACATATAATTTACGTGTGACTGTAGGAGGATTATACTGTGTGGAATCACATGAAAAATGAATGAGAATGGGCGGAGTCAACATAAAAGTGGGCAGGGCCTAATTTGCTGCGGCGCGCTGCGCGTAGGGCCCCGCCAAAGTCAATTGCCCAGGGCCCCGCAAACCCTGGATCCGCCACTGCAGTCAAGCACAGTGATACCATGGTTATTAAACCAGGTATTGGTACTTTTGGCAGTGTGGTGCAAAGTCCTGTTGGAAAATGAAAATTCAATCTCCAAAAAGCTTGTGGGCAGAGGGAAGCATGAAGTGCTCTAGAATTTCCTGGTAGACGGCTACACTGACTTTGGTCTTGATAGAACACAGTGGTCCTACACCAGCAAATGACATGGCTCCCCAAACCATCACTGATTGTAGAAACTTCACACTAGACCGCCAGCAGCTTGGATTGTGTACAGCCTCTCCACTCTTCCTCCAGACTCTGGGACCTTGATTTCCAAATGAAATGCAACATTTACTTTCATCTGAAAACACCTTTCACCACTGAGCAACAGTCCAGTTCTTTCTCTCCTTGGCCCAGGTAAGACGCTTCTGGTGTTATCTATTGGCCATGGTTATCTTGATACATGGAATGCAACACTTGTAGCCCATGTCCTGGATACGTCTGTGGTGGCTCTGGAAGCACTGACTCCATCAGCAGTTCATTCCTTGTTAATCTCCCCCCAATTTTTTAATGGCCTTTTCTTTAAAAATCCTATCAAGGCTGCGGTTATCCTGGTTGTTTGTGCACCTTTGTCTACCACTCTTTTTCCTTCCACTCAACTTTCCATTAATATGCTTTGATACAGCACTCTGTGAACAGCCAGCTTCTTTAGCAATGACCTTTTGTAGCTTACCATCCTTGTGGAGTGTATCAATAACTGTCTTCTGCACATCTGTCAAGTCAGCAGTCTTCCCCATGATTGTGTTGCCTACTGAACAAAACTGAGGGACCGTTTAGATGCTTATTATTAATTTTCTGAGTAATGACTTTTGGGTTTTCCTTGGCTGTAAGTCATATTTATCATCATTAATATAAATAAACACTTTAAAAAGTTCTCTCTGTTTATAATGACTCAATACAATATACATTTTTCACTTGAATCACAAAAAAAATAACTTTTTGATATTCTAATTTATTGAGATGCACTTGTAATTGTTTCGCAAATAGATCTATTGAGTTTGTGCTTGCCACCCATGACTTATCCTTGATTTTAGATATTTTGCAGGCTGGACAAGGAAACTTAGACTCAGGGTCCAGGTATCAGCCCTCAGTGCCTTTTTGATTTCGGCCTGGCTGATCACGGCTGGATGAACAGATTTAATAAAAGTGGCTGATAGGCTTCTATTTGACTTAGAGTCCCTCCTTGGGATCTTGATCTTAATTTTGTTTTAAATGCTCTGATATCTTCTCCTTTCAAGTCTCTAGAGATTTCTTCTATCAATGAAATTGGATTTTCTGTTGGCTATTCAATCTGCTAGTAGGGTGGCAAAAACTGCTACCTTCCTTACTTGCCAGCTACATACTACTATTGTAGATCACAATAACTCTATTCTAGAATCATCATTGCCCCAATTCCTGCTAAAGGTCGTCACTAGATTTCATTGATCCCAAAAGATAGTTTTGTCATCTATTCAATTTCTAGTTCTCAGGGTAAGAAAGTCTTGATGTAAAAGGTGTTTTTTTTTTTTTTTTGCGTTAGGGTGCATTCACACTACGTTTCCTGAAGCTTATAACGCGTAAAACACGTTCAGAATAAGCGGCGTATAATGCAGCTCCATTCATTTCTATGGGAGCCGGCATACGAGCGCTCCCCATAGAAATGAATGGGCTGCTTCTTTCACTGTGAGCAGTCCCATTGAAGTGAATAGGAAGTGCCGGCGTATACGGCAAGCTCTGCTCATGCCGTGCCGTACACGCCGGCAAATCTGTATGGCAGCATCCTGGTCTTCCTCTTATACTTTTTTACAAGCACTGCAGGCTTCAGTTGCCATCTAATGATCGTTTATCAGTAAAGATCTGCTGGTTGTACGGTAGTATTACCCTAACTTTGTTTCTAGTCTACTCTCTCCAGGAGTGCTGTCATTGAGGGGGAAAGGCGGTAATTACTTACCGCTAATCTCTTCTCCTTGAGTCATTGACAGAACCCATAGTATTCCTGCCCTATTCTATGTAGACTTTGTACAGATTGTAGATAGTGTGTCAAGCAGTAAAAAAAAATAAATAAAAAAAATAAAAAAAAATAAAGGAGATTATGTTTGTGTTTATGTATTACATTTCCTTGAATCTTGATGAAGTGTAGGTGAAGGATGGCCACCCAGTATTTAAGCAACTCCCAGTTCCTGTTTCCTGTCTAATTAAGGAGGCCGTCTCTCCAGGGGTGCTGCCGTTCACTCAAGGAAAAGAGACTACAGCGATCTTAAAATTTACTAGATTTATCGTAGGGGCCAGTGGTGTATGATAAATTTAGTGCATCTTTAGAATGTCTAGTCTGTGTATATAAGGGCTCGTTCACATCTGCGCCCGGGGCTCCGTTATGCAGGTTTCCGTTTCCTGCTCGAAACAGGGCAGGAGACGGAAACCTGCAGGCATCTTTCAAACCCATTCATTTGAATGGGTTTGAAAAGTGTACGGATGTGAGTGCCGGTGAGCGTTTTATGCTCTCCGTGGCAAATCCGTTTTTTTTTTTTTTTTAACCGGACACAGAGTCGGACATGCAGTACTCTGTGTCCGGTTGTGTTCTGCATGCAGAAGACGGAAACTGAAAGTGGAGACCCGAACGCTGGTGTGAACCCAGCGTCATGCGTTTCAGCTGTCTTACTTTGCACCAAAAAATTTTGCTACAATTTTGGAACACATAATCACATCTTAGGTTCTGCACTTTTTATGCATGCTCCTCCTGGAAGAGAAAAAAAGAAAATTATTATTAATACTATTAATAATAAATGATTCACAACCTTAGGCCTGTTTGTTACATATTAACCCAGAATTCAGGAACATTTAACTTAAAGAGAGTCTTTCAGCAATAAATTGATTATAATCCTAATTACAGTAGCTTGTACATGTGATTTACCAATTCTACCTGTTAGTCAGCTTTGTAACTCCATTTTCATATAAATCACTGTTTCATTCATATTGTTTATCGTTTATTATTTTCCTTTTTTCTGTACTATGTCATTTTTTGTCATTTTATGACATTACCATTAAAAGTTATATTTTATCGGAGAGTTGCCGGACATCTTTTTCTTCATGCATATTTGAACACTCGACACTCTCGGAATAGAGTGTCTGTGCCGTGCACCCCGGACTATATGTGATACAGCTGATGGAATCAAGCATTATGTGGGTGAGCTGAACTTTTTCTTTTTTGATGTTTTTATGCCTTTGGTTACCTGGGCTTTGGTCTCAGCTCTAGGTTCCTGGGCATGACACTTTTACAGTAGTTTCAATATAAATGAATAGTGATATACATGAAATAAGGCTCCAAAACTAAATAACAGTGGTATATATGAAAACTGAAGAATCACTTTAACATGATACTGTGATTAGATTTATAACCAATTTACTGGTGACAAACTCAATGTCTGCCCCTATGTTTTGTAAGATTTCATTCAACCATTTTAAGGGATAAAAAAACCAGCTGGACAACTAATGGCTCCCATTACTGTTCTACCTGTGGGCAGTAGTCACCTAGTTGGAATGTAAATTCTGAATGCATATATAGTTATAAAGATGGATGAAAAGCGGCAACATAATTGTGACAGACAGTTCATGCCCTGGAAAATGTGCAACTGGGAATAGTATGAGTGATACAATGTAACAATGGACTGCTACTGACAATTACCGTAAAGCACAAAACAAAATGTGAATGATTCCATAAAGATTCTTAGGGTACACTACTACAGTTAGCTGTTGTACTTGTAGGCAAGAACTCTACTAAACCTTAGAAACTCACCACTGGAGTAGAAGTTTCCAAACAGCTGGTAAACCACTAGTGGTGGAGCACTGGACTACAGCAAGCTTGTCTTAGACAAATAATGTCTCTATAAAAGGGCTAGTGGTTGAGGTGTTCTGCCACTGTATCAATATTATAGTCAACTAGAAGCAAGAGCAGCCACTATCTATATTGGGGGTCTCAGTGAATTGTGCATGTTAAAGCAGTTTTCTGGGCTTAACAATTGATAACCTATCCCTGGGATATGTCATCAATTGAAGATTAGCAGGGGTCCAGCGTGCAGGACACCCATGGATTAGCTTCACAGACCATGTGATGTTCTGTTCATTAGTCACATGGTGTGTTGGCAGATTAATCTGATTAGACTGAGGCTGAGCTGCAATAGGAAGCACAACCATTGTACTGTATATGGTGACGTACTGCGATTTCTGTGAAAAGGCTACAGCCCAACACTCAGGAACTCTGTCTAAGGCCTGGTCAACAACTGCTGAGTCCAAAACCCCCCATTAATAGCCAAACGTGCAATCAGATGATACAGTTCTAATATGTGTTAGGGAATGTGAATGTGATATACACACATTGCCAAAAAACCCCACATACAGATAAAAACAGCACATTGCTTCAAAACTCAGGAAGAAATGAGATGAGCGAACACTGTTCGGATCAGCCGATCCGAACAGCACGCACCCATAGAAATGAATGGAAAGACCTGTAAAGCCGGCCGGTCGCCGGCAAAGTCAGCGTCACAGGTGCTGCCATTCATTTCTATGGGTGCGTGCTGTTAGGAACGGCTGATCCGAACAGTGTTCGCTCATCTCTAAGGAAGATATGAAAATTATTACACGTCACAAAAGGGCATACAGGCGCTTCCCTGCTATACAATAAAAAGGCTCTCAGAGGCCATTTTTGGATAATAGTGGGGGGATGGTCATTTTGATGAATTGCCTGCTATCAAGGCTGTTATGTTCATGAGGTCACACGCACACACACTGAGTAAACAGGTTCCCAATGGCCCACACAGATCACATTAGAGAGCATCATTTAATCTGCCAAAAGGCACGAGCAGCTCCCACTATTTCCTTGTCCACCATCCAGACACAGGTCGCACCTTCATTACACATCCATGTCTCTGCCTGGTCCATTTCCAAGCAATCACTAGAAGGAAATTTGGTGTAAGGTTTAGAGATGAGCGAGTACTGTTCGGATCAGCCGATCCGAACAGCACGCTCCATAGAAATGAATGGATGCACCTGGTACTTCCGCTTTGACGGCGGCCGGCTGCTTAACCCCCCGCGTGCTGGCTACGTCCATTCATTTCTATGCGAGCGTGCTGTTCGGATCGGCTGATCTGAACAGTACTCGCTCATCTTGTCTATTATGTGTCCTGTTGCCTTTTCAGTAGTGTTGTGAGCTAGAAACCTGGACTGCATGGACTGGAACTGTATAATCTTTAGCAACAAATCCAGATTCAGTTGGGGATCAGATGACTGACAGTTTTGAGAATGGTGAATACATCAATCCTGTCTTTACTATGGAGTGATACGCTGCTCCAACTGCTGGCATGATGGTGTGGGGAGCCATCACATACGACAGTCAGTCACCACTAGCGAGTGATATGTGCAGGACATCCCAAAGCCACCATTTGTTGTCTTTCATAGCAGGGCTTCCATCTAGTATTTTTAAGCAGAATAATGCTAGCCTTACTCATAGAAAGGAGGTTTTTACACATAGGAATTTTACGCTGAATTTGAGGTGGAATCCACCTCCCATCCATTTCAATGGGAGGCAGTAGATCTTTTTTTCAGCTAGCAGAAAAAAACAAGTGTCCTGCTCTTTCTTCAGGTGGATTCTGTCTGAGAACTCTCATTGAAAAGAATGGGAGGCAGACAATACACCCTTTCTGTCAGCAATTGGGGTGAGCGATCGGGAAAGATCGGATCCAGATCGGTGATCGAGCAAATTTCACGATCGCGATCGGCTGGAAAACGATCGAAAATCGGATTTTAAAAACGATCCTGAAATCTCAAGATCGGCTCAACCCCAGTCGGTTTTTTATTCTCTCTTCTCAACCTTGAAGGATTTTCCCAAAATGTTGCAAAAAAATAAAGGGGTTGGAATGGCATTGCTAAAAGTGAATTACAACTCTAAGGGTGCATGCACACTACGTAACGCCGGGCGTGTATGAGAGCCGTACACGCCGGCGTTACAGCAGGGCTGCCGAACACTTCCCATTCACTTCAATGGGAGCGCTCGTAAACGCCGCTGTTACGAGCGCTCCCATTGAAGTGAATGGGAAGTGTTCGGCAGTCTGCTGTAATGCCGGCGTGTACGGCTCTCATACACGCCCGGCGTTACGTAGTGTGCATGCACCCTAACTTGATTTACAGTCATTGCAACATAGTTTCTAAGGCTCCAAAAGAGACACATTGCATGCCCATCCAGTTCAACCTAATACAGTATATTAGCCTGCAATCCCTCCCCCCTCCCGAGAATAATAAATCCTCATAAGGTACAGTGCAAGTCAATTTTCCATTCTTTTCTGCTCCATACTGACAGTCAGAATAAAGGCCTGGAACAACTTCCCAACACCAAGTATCTATTAAGAACTGGAAGGTGTAGCATTGCTGTTCTCAACAGAAGCCTCCCGGGGAGGGGGTTTCTCTTCTCACCAATAACAGCATAGATATTTCTACACACTCATTCTGTGACTTTTTATTTAGTCAAGACAATATGGCAGTGCAAAAACAAATGATTTCTATCCATAAAGTTCTCCAATAAAGGAAATATCCTTACACAGTTTAATTCTGCTTACAACTAAGGCCCCCCTTGCGAAAACTCAGCTTTTGTGGCTGCTGCGGAAATGCACCAGAGAAAAAAAAAAAACAGGCCTTTTTCCAGTACCGGCAAATGAATGAGATCCTGGTTAATCTCAAACACACATTAAAGAAAAAAAAAATCGCTCACCCCAATTGCTGACAGAAAGGGTGTATTGTCTGCCTCCCATTCTTTTCAATGGGTTTCATAAGGGAAGGAAAAAAGCAGAGAAAAACAAACACCCACCAAATACTCAATGGAGAACGTTACGGAAAACGACCAAGAAACGCAACGTGTCTGCGCTGCTTATTTTTTTTTTCTTTATTCCAAAAGGCCTTTTTTAAGCAGTGTTTGTCTACGTGGGACCTTACTCTAAGACTGAACGGACCACTTCACCCATCCTGGTTTTTTTTTTCATGCAACTTTGGATGACCGTATATACACACAACCTCATCTTTTGCTGTCATGCAAGACTGTAACACTTGAAGGAGCCATTACACTGTCATGGCAGCCATCAGAGATAGGCCTGTTGCAGGAGGCTTGCCTAGCCCTCAGGTTTAGAGGTGAAATCCAAGGTGGCAGCCCCCAGAGAAAGGTAAGGTTGATTTGCATAGATTAGAACATTGAGCAGCATCACAGTAAAGTTGCCTAGCAACCAGAGGTCTGGCAGCAGAAATCTAAGATGGCAGCTCCCAGAGATAAAGTCAGTCTTATTGTGACACGCTCAGAGTTCTATTTATGCAACTTAGCCTCACTTTTCTCTGGGGGCTGCCATTTTAGATTTCCCTTGCACTGAACTTTCCCTTAGCAACTTGCTTGTATGTGCAGACCACGAAAGGGAGACAACACCATACAAAAGTGACAATACGCATGTACACATGGTGATGACATCACCTACAATATTGAGATTCTTTTGTCTCAGTATCGGGAAAGATCGGATCCTGATCGGCGATCGAGCATATTTCACCATCGCAATTGGCTGGAAAATAATCGAAAATCGAATTTTAAAAACGATCCTGAAATCTCAAGATCAGCTCAACCCTAGTCAGCAACAAAGTGGACAGAGAATTTGACCCTGCCCAATAAAGGCAAAATTACAGTGGCACTCTTTTCCAAATTCAGAATCAAATCTAGCATCAGTTTTTGTTAAAGAGGACCTTTCATGGGTTTGAGCACAGGCAGTTCTAGATACTGCTGGAAAGCCGACAGTGCACTGAATTCAGCACACTGTCAGCCTTCACGATCTGTGCCCCGGGTGAAGAGCTATCAGTCCTGGTACCGTAGCTCTTCACAGTCAGAGGGGCGTTCCTGAGAGTCTGTCAGGACCATCCCTCCGCACAGCAGCACGTAAAGCGCTGTACAGTGTGAGCGGGGAGGAACCCTTCTTCCCTCTTCCCACAGTACTCGTCCATAGACGAGTATTATCAGGAGGGGAGGGAGGTGGGAGCACATATCGTGAAAGCCGACAGTGTGCTGAATTCAGAGCACTGTCGGCTTTTCAGCAGTATATAGTACTGCCTGTGCCCAAACCCATGAAAGGTCCTCTTTAAGTAGAAAAAAAAAAAAGGAATTTTCTGCTTCACAACTTCAGCACCTCATTCCTAGTTGTAAACACTTCCCAAAGGTTTCTCAGAAATGTCTCTGTCAAGTTGTAAGACTTCCTTGGCCTACCCAGTCACCAGATTTATTGCCTACTGGGTATTTATGAGAGCAGTTGGAGCACTAACTTAGCTAGCCTACAAAAGTGCAGGATCCAGGTCCAGCTGCAACATCTATGTATGTGTTTGACCAAATGCAGTTCCTGCTCTGGAGAACTCTGTACAACCATGTACCGGGTACAATGGAAAAACTACACCAGGCCCATTCATCAACACATCTGCCTTTAGCAAAGTGATTTTATTTTTGTTAGGGTTAGGGCTCTATGGAAGATTCTATCATTAGCAACATGATTGTATGGAATTTATTAAAAAAAAAAAAAAAAAAAAAAACCACAAAAAAGGTGCATTGCAAGTCAGCCAAACTAAAGTGAATACAGTTGAGTTCTAGAGCTGGAAAAAAGCAGCGGTTTCTATAATCCTGAGAGGCAAAAGAACTGCTCTCACTGAATTCCTACTGCATGTATTATTACTTCTGCTGTGAGACAACTTGCTGGAGACTAGCTTGTACTTGGTATATCTGAGCCAAGCATGCATGTGTACAAAGAAGTTGGGATGAACCACAAGTCTGAGAAGCTGCAAAGAAAATTTACTGATACATTGGTCTGCAGCAAAGTGACCAACTTCACTGTGCACTGTATAAGAGATGACAAGTTTCCTCATACACAGACATCACAGGGCTCTACCATTAGCCGCATGTGCTAATCTATCTGATTCACTTTTGTCTGCAAATCCCTGGATGTTGTGAAGACAGCAGAACTTACCCAGGGACTGAGAAAAGTAGAACATGTCCCACTTTCAGCCTCACTGCTTGTCAACCATTATGTTAAATGCCCTAGTGTGCTGTGACAACGCTTCTAGCTATAACTAGATATGTCTGCTTTATTATACATGGGGGATGGAAGTTATTGTAGGCTTGCAGTGTCTTATCACCAACATGGTCTGCTTCCTGTTTGATTTTTAACATCCACCCCGAATAAAGAACTTTCAACTCTAAAATAATCCACCTATAATGAGTTGGATCATATATGGGAGTATACATGTATATATTAGGGCACCTATGTGACGTCTGCTAAACAATAGGCCGATTGTAACTAGAGCCAATTGACAATACAGTAAATTGATATATTTTGTTATTCTTATTCACTGTGGTTGTATATCCCTCTTCTCCAATACAGTTGGCAGCTCATACCATGTTCACATGAGGTGATGTATTGCACACAAAATTATATAAAAATTACTGTTTTACTGTTTGCCAATGGATTGCTGGCAGTAATTAGGAATTAACGATTATTCAGTAGATGTCCTAATTTTGGTAACAGAACCCACTGAGGCTAAGGCCACATTTTGCAGAAATACAGCATTTTTGGTTGTTGCGACAACAGTACCAGTAAACTTAATGATATTTTTATGTAATCTCATCCATATATTGCAGGAAAAAATGCTGCAGGAACGCTGCATTTGTTTTTAAAATCTCATTCACTTTACTGGTGCTATTTCCACAACAGCCAAAAATGCTGCATTACCACAATGTGTGGCCTTACCCTCAAATGGGTTCTATTGCCAAAATGAAGGCATCTACTGGATAATCATTCCTTCCTGATCACTGCACAGCAATCCATTGTTAAATAGTAATACACTCATTAGCCATTGATCTAATCTTTTGCACTATTTTACCTGCAGTAAATCACCTCGTGTAAACACACTATCTGTGTCTAACTCTTAATGTTAATTTTACCGGTGTTATGCTGCATTATTCCCATAGACTTATATGGGGTGGGGAAGGCAAAAATAAAAAACGCAGTAAAAAATACAAGCGTTGTTGTGCTTTGCTACGTGTAGCCTAAATGTAATGTTTTATGTAATGTGAGAAGGTGACAGGCAGAGTGCTAGAATCCCAGTATATCTCCACCAGGTTTCTGACATATGTGTGGCTCACTGCGGGTCTCAGTAGGCCTCAGCCCCAGGTGTGGGTACTGGGCTTGTTACGGAGCCCACACTTTAGGGCAGATCCTGAAAGCAAGAGAAGGCGCCTGGGTCTGTCCTGAAATACTGAGACCATACTGTGCTATTTTATTTCTTCGTGTGGTTGATAGTAAGCCACACATATAGTTAGCTTTTTTAAATTTACTGTTTAGTGACTGCTCCGACGAGCAGGGCTTTGTTTGTCATTTTTGCTTTGAGTTAAGGCTGTATTTTATTTTGCCTAGTTTGTACCTGAAGTGAATTTATTTATTTTGCAGTTTTTCCCAAATAAACCTGTTGGCACCAGACATTGTGTCCTTGTCTCTGACTGGTTGGGTCCGTATCATTGCTGTTACCGAGCTACCTTCCCCACATTTAATATATGCATTTGTGAAAGCCTTATTAAATTATTGTATAATGAAACATCTTAAACCATTAAGTTTAGAATTTTTAAATTCTGTAAATTTGTTTGCAGTCAGCGATTTTCAGCATCTTTGTTTACATAGAGGCAGAAAGTCCATACACATTTATTCTTGTTGCAATGCATCATGAGTATCAGGCTCAACCAAACTGCACTGGATGAGGTTCATGCTGCAGCTAGGTTTCTTTTCTTAAAAATTCATTAGCTGTGAGAACAAGACCAATTCAGGAGGAGTCTTTTAGTCTTGGGATGTAAACAAGAATGTTCTTTCACAGCAGGCATCGATATTGAAGATACAGAGGAAGAATCTAATTGTATAGGATGTTAAAGGCCATTTCATTATACAGTCATCAGACCTTTTTTTTTTAATTTCTGATTTACATAAATACACATTTATTTAAAAAATATGACATTTATTCCCTCCTCTTCCTGTCAGTCTGTTATACAGGATTGAAAATTGTTGACTTCAGTTGCTGATGAAGGGGAAATGCGTGCTGGAGGTACCCAATTTGGGAATAACTTTCCAAACTGGGAAAACTGCTTTCAACTTTCCCTCTGGCTAGATTAAAGTTTTTCTGCTAAGAGTAAGTTTTGGTCAGTCTTATCTGGTTAAACTCATGTGGTCGCAAACAAGGTTAACAGCCCTTTTAGGAAAGACACAATTTCATTGCCCCCAAGTTTGGACTCTCCATAGACACGATCCACAAAGGAGATTGGCACCTGGAAAAAAAAAAATGAAAAGGGAAAATCAGGGATATGATATGTATATATCAGTGAGAGCATTAATGCCAAACTTCACTAATTCTTCAACAGACTGCTAGGAAAAGATACAGATCTACTAATCTGTGACAATACAGGTAGGTTAAGGTTCTCAAACAAACCCTGAATGACCTAAACCTAAATAGTTAGGCTTAGGTCTTAACAGGCAGAGATCATATTGGGTTGGCCACAATGCATTAACCACATAGTTTATACTTTTCATCACCTTTAAGCTTTTATAATGCCTTTCTTCACTGCAATTTTGGCATTCAATTGATGAACTAAGAACAAAAGCTATAGGTCTGTCCTAGATAAAGAGAGCTGCTGTATACTGAATTAACCTGCATTATAATCTGGAATAATTGACATGGTTTGCTGCGCAGTGGTTAGCACTGTTGCCTTACAAAACATCCTTTTCCATCCAGCCAAAGACAATATCTGCAAGGAGTATGTACACTGCTCAAAAAATATACTATATACTAGATCTGAATGAAAGAAATATTCTCAATGAATACTTTGTTCTGTACAAAGTTGAATGTGATGACAAAATCACACAAAAATCATCAATGGAAAACAAATTTATTAACCGATGGAGGCCTGGATTTGGAGTCCCCCCAACAAAAAATATAAATAATTAAATTGGAAAAACACACTACAGGCTGATCCAACTTTGATGTAAAGTCCTTAAAACATGTCAAAATGACGTTCAGTAGTGTGTGTGGCCTCCATGTGCCTGTATGACCTCCCTGAGGGATCTCCTTCCAGACCTGGACTAAAGCATCTGCCAACTCCTGGACAGTCTGTGGTGAAACGTGATATTGGTGGATGGAGCGAGACATGATATCCCAGATATGCTCAATCAGATTAAGGTCTGGGGAATGGGCGGGCCAGTCCATAGCTTCAATACCTTCATCTTGCAGGAACTCCTGACACACTCCAGCCACATGAGGTCTGGCATTGTCCTGCATTAGGAGAAACCCAGGGCCAACCACACCCGCATATGGTCTCACAAGGGGTCTGAGAATTTTGGTACCTAATGGCAGTCAGGCTACCTCTAGCGAGCACATGGAGGGCTGTGCGGCTCTCCAAAGAAGTGCCACCCCACACCATTACTGACCCACTGCCAAACCGGTCAAGCTGAAGGATGTTGCAGGCAGCAGATCGCTCTCCATAGCGTCTCCAGACTCTGTCATATGTGTTCAGTATGAACCTGCTTTCATCTGTGAAGAGCACAGGGCTCCAGTGGGGAAGTTGCCAATCCTGGTGTTCTGTGGCAAATGCCAAGCGTCCTGCACGGTGTTGGGCTGTGAGCACAACCCCCATCTTTGGATGGCAGGCCCTCATACCATCCTCATGGAGTCGATTTCTAACAGTTTGTGCAGGCACATGCACATCTGTGGCCTGCTGGAGGTAATTTTGCAGGGCTCTTGCAGTGCTCCTCCTGTTCCTCCTTGCACAAAGGCAGACGTATTGGTCCTCCTATGGCCCCCTCCACGTCTCCTGGTGTACTGGCCTGTCTCCTGATAATGCCTCCAGCCTTTGGGCACTATGCTGACAGACACAGCAAACCTTCTTGCCACAGCTCACATTGATGTGCCATCCTGGATGAGCTGCATTACCTGAGTCACTTGTGTGGGTTGTAGAGTCTGTCTCATGCTACCACGAGTGTGAAAGCACAATCAAGATTCAAAAGTGTCCAAAACATCAGCCAGAAAGCAATGGTACCGAGATGTGGACTGTGGTCGACACCTGCACAACCACTCCTTTATTGAGTGTGTCTCGATAATTGCCAATAATTTCCATTTGTTGTCTATTCCATTTGCACAACAGCATGTGAAACGGATTGTCAATCAGTGTTGCTTAAGTATTCCCTTTATTTTTTGTAAGCACTGTATGTTCTCCTTATATTTGCAAGTGGTCCAGTTTCCTCCAACACTCCAATGACTTACTGATAGGGAGTTTAGATTGTGAGCCCTGCTTGGGACAGTGTTAACAACCTGTTGCCTAGACTTTGTCCTTATGGACCAATGATTTAGTGTACCATATAACAATGTACTGCTGCGTTCCATGGCTGGGATTTATATAAACCAGCAGAAAAAAAAACTCCAAAAAACAAAAACACATACTTTTACACTTGCCTAGAGAAGGAATCCGATGAGTTTCATTAGACTCATCTCTGGTGTTGCCAGCACAGGTACATGAGAAGAAGTATAACCTGCGTTCCCTACTACAGCAAATTTCAGGACTTTAAAAACATCAAAGTTGTTCTATTACATGCTGTGCCAAGCACCTTGCAACAGGACTTTAAGCATTTTACAATACATTGTTATGTATTGCATTGTATTAGTGATCAGACCCTCTAGGATTCAAGATCCTGGAGGGTGTAAAAAGTTAAAAAAAAAAAAATAAAAAAAATTAAAAGTTCAAGTCACCCACCCTAGATCAGATCCAAAAATAATTAAACAGTGTAAACACAAACACATTGGATATCCCTGCATCTGAAACGTAGAAATTTTTTTTTTCCCACATGGTCAATGACATAATGGGAAACCCCCCAAAAAAATAACGGAATGGTCATTTTGCCTCTCATAAATTCCTGGCACAGACAGACAGCATCACTAGGGTGGACACAAAACTAATGTTCCACAAGGATTTGCTCTGGTGGTCTAGTGCCCCAAATAAAAGAATTCTTTTAGAACTCAGGGAGTGTATACCATTTGGATCTAGTAGTCTATTTTAATCTTTTCTACCTGGATTATACAAGAATAGAAAAGGCAACACAACTCTCCTGTGCCATATTTATTATACATATAATTATATTAGTCTGTATACACATGCTGCACCCTTAGAGAACATTGTATCTCCAGCTTTTTGCAGATGTCTGTTCCAATTACCATCCTACACATGACATTTTAGTAGAAGTACAACTTTACCTCTCCAATCGTGTATTTCAACTGCCGAGCTCGCACAATCATCTCCATCTGAAACACGTAACCTTTGGAGACACAGTGTTCCACCAACTTCTGCAGAACCTCTTTTTTATAAAGTCTGTATAATACAGAGGACACAGAATATTAACAATGCCAAGAGAAGATCCCCACACTGAAAAATCGTATAAGAGAATAGAATAATCCTAAAGTTTAACAAAATCCTCATCACGTTACTGATCTCTGCTTAAAGAGGACCTTTCATGGATTTGGGCACATGCGGTGTTATATACCGCTGGCTTTTCCGATCTGTGCCCCGGGTGAAGATCTATCGGTCCCGATACTGTAGCTACTCATCGTCAGAAGGGCATTTCTGACAGTCTGTCAGGAACGTCCTTCTCCACAGCAGCGCCTATAGTGCTGTGCGAGCGGGGAGGAACGCCCCCTCCCTCTGCTCACAGTACTCGTCCATAGACTAGTATTATCAGGAGGGGAGGAGGCGTTCCTCCCCGCTCACACTGTACAGCGCTATAGGTGTTGCTGTGGAGAAGGACGTTCCTGACAGAGTGTCAGAAACGCCCTTCTGACTGTAAAGAGCTACAGTACCAGGACCGATAGCTCTGTAATGGAAATGGAACGTCACACTTGTAGATGTGCCAGTAATAGTAATTTATTGAGTAGATTTCATCGCACTGTCGGCTTTCCAGGCGTATATAACACCGCATGTGCCCAAATCCATGAAAGGTCCTCTTTAATGTTAGCTAATAGGGACAGGCTAATGACAGTTCAAAAGCCTAGATTTCAGGCTGATACATCTATTTCTTCACAAAAACACACTGTTGGAAACTTTCAGAACAGGAAAAAACTGTGCTGCTGATGTCAGTTTAAGGTGGTTTGACTAAACTAGATACGCTGCAACACACCATCAGCCATGAGAAGTTTTAGGCTTAACCAAACAGGTTTCCATTCAATGACAACAAGCACAGATTTTGAAGTTGAAAAACAATTATAATTCTAAACAATTTTTCAATGGCTGACAATAACCATTATGTCTGGAAAAAAGGCTTTGGATTCAGCCATATGGCTCCCCTTTGTCAATCGCCCGGGAAAAAAACCAAAAAAACCCCCCCCCCAAAAAAAACAACACACCACTACAGACCTGAATTACTTAGGAACTTAAAGGGAACCTGTCAGCAGGATTTCACACCTCAAACCAGCCCCAAAAGTTCACCACAGGGCCCCACCATTCCTAGTTACACCACTGAGGGGAATATAAGAAACTAATTTACTTGTTTTTGGATTAGTAATAATACAAGTTGCAATTTGCTTACCTAAAACTTCCAGTCAAGTCAGAGGCTCCGGGACGCAGCAAAACCTGAGATAGGAAGTTTGCACCACGGCTGTCAAAAGAGAAAAATACCATCATAATGGTTTTATTATTATTTAAATAGTGTTCCTAAAGGGAGCCAAAACATTAAAGGGGCTCTATCAGCAAAATTATGCTGTATGAGCCCCACAAATGTTATTTTAAACCTCCCCCTGTTTTAAAATAAAACCATATTTGTAAATCATTCCTTATCGTGCCCGGTCCTCCAAGGTCCGACATCATCTTGCTGTCACGCCTTCCTCTTCTTTCTTCTTCCAGCGACGCATTCCTGTCCTCGCTCTTCCCCGCCTTCATCTTCTTTTCTTCCGGAATGAAGAAGTTCACGGGCGTACTGCGCATGTTCTAAGGGGTACTTAGAACTACAACAAAAACGGTGCCGCCGCATGCACAGTAGCGCGGAGGGAGCAATACTGTGCACACGTGGGATTTGAACACAACCCGCCGGAAGAACAGAAGATGAAGGCGGGGAAGAGCCAGGACAGGAGGACGTCGCTGGAGGAAGAAAGAAGAGGAAGGCATGACAGCAATATGACGTCGGACCTTGGAGGACCGCCCATCGTGCACAATAAGGTATGATTTACAAATATGTTTTTTTTAATGGTTTTATTTGAAAACAAGGGGTGGGGTAAGGTTTAAAATAACTTTAGCGGTGTCTGAATAGCCTTTTTAAAGGTATTCACGCATATGGGGCGCTTACAGCATAATTTTGCTGATAGAGCCCCTTTAAAGGGGCGGTGTTAATGCGGAAAAGGGAACAGAATCCCCAGGTGGAGACCAAGCGCAGATGTGAACCTAGCCTTAATGCTAGGGAGAATTTTAGAAACTATTTTCTATTCAAAGGATGTTACATAGCTTAATTAAGTAATTTACAAAAATATTCACAACATAATAAATAAAGAAATAAAAGCACAGTCACACTTTAAATTAAAATAAAAAAAATCCCCCGATAAGGGGCATCTTTCCCTAGTTCATCACCAAACACAATTTTCAGCTTGTTAAAGTGCTAATAGAAAATAAAATTTTAAAAAATATTTTATTTCCATTGTGGTGGTTTTTATTTAGGCGACACACACGAAAGCTGTAATGGTGGTGTTCTTTTCTTAATTCATTTTTTTCAATTCAGTTTTTTGTATTTTTTTCTTTCTTATTATGTTTGGGGGAAGAGGGGCTTTTTAACAAATTTTTATTGCCGATCTCGCCTGTAAAGGGGGCTGATATTGGCCCTAGTTACAAGGGGAATACAGCCTTCTAACATTAACTACAGAGCTGATCTGGGCCCGCTAGGACCCAGCAGCCACCTGGCAATCATGTGACTGCTGCAACTGAGGCAGGAAGTAACATGGTGGCTTCCTGATCTTTGTACACAGGAAGGCATGGACAGTAATAAACTGCATTTTCCTTCTCTATGGGGAGTCTATTTGTTACCAACAGCCACCACCTGGATATCTATGGGCAGTCGGCAAATAGTTAATCATTCATTAACCCCACACACATACTACAGTGTCTTCTGCTGACCTGATGAGCTTCCTCTTTAAGTCCCATCCATAGACGCCTCCATTTCCAATGTATCGAGTCCCAGACACAATATCAAAGTTGCCTTCTTTTTGTTTGCTGCAAAAATACAATGAAGTTAATTGTCTGCAGGTAATATTCATATGTATTAAAGTTTTTTTTTTTTTTGTTTTTTTTTTATAACATTAAATAATAGACAGGTGACTACCCCCACGAGATAAGCAGACATTTCCTGAAATAATCTGTGCTGCTAGAAATGCTTTTTACTAGTTAAAGGGGAAGTCCCATGATCATGACCATATCTATATTTGTAGATATTTAAAAGTTTAAACATTTTTGAAAATATAAGTAATTAAAAATTCTGCAGCATTTCAAAGATTTTCTCTAACTTTCTTAGGGGTGACAGTCTGTTGTTTTTATCGGTTGCCAATGGACACGACCACAAATGCAGAAACTTTCTATGGTCTGGGACTTGTCAGGAACCCAGCTATGATTGTCTTATTGTAGCTGGGTTATCATGCAGGGACACAACATGTATCAGAAGATATTCCGGCCACAATAAAGAAATCATGGTGGATTTTATGACCTTAGAGAGGTTCTGCATTCATGGTCGTATCCACTGGCAACCGATCAAGATAACAAGACTGTGATCACAAGATATTTAGAGAAAATCTTTAAAACCCTGCAAAATCTTTAATTACTTATATTTGCAAAAAGGTTTAACTTTTAATTATCTACAAATTTGAAAATTTCTTTAAAATACTTTCCTAAAATACTGTGTGCTACACAACAAAGAGTACAGTACTCACTTGATGAACTCTGGGATGAATTTAGGCTGAATGAGGGGGAAAAAAAAAAAAAGAAACATAACATTAAATAAAATCCTTTTCATTACATTCATATGGAAATTAAAAGGTGCCTTAGGTGATATCAATAAGTCAGAAGTATTCCTTGGCTTAGATCTCCAATGCAAGGCTTCAATATATGCGACTCGATAGCCATGCAGTGATATGCAGTGTAAAAAAACATACTTTTTGCTGATAGTGACTGATCACATATAACAATAATAAGCCAGAAATGTACATTGTGTGTAAAAGTCTGGTCTCTGCAAGATGTGAATACTACATACATGGTGGGAGAGGTCAGCATCCATAATTATGATGAAATTTCCTGAAGCATGCTGCATGCCATGAATGTACGCCGTTCCTAGATTATAAAAAACAAAAACAAAAAACACAGTTTAGCGCAAGGGTGCAGAAATTTAAATTTTTGCGTTACATGGACAGATTGTTTAACAAAAGTAACTTGTCAGTAGGATTGAGGTTCCCAAACTGTCCACCAAATTGTTATTCAGGATTGTAATAGGTAGACAATGATGCCCCTGTATATTCAGCCGAATGTAGGAAAAGAACTTTGGAATCGCAGCAAGCTATATTGAAATAACCTTTAAAAAGTGACAGGGATGGTGGCATCAAATAGGCATGATGGTCAACCCTCTACCCCCTTGGCTTGACTGCTGTCTCTCAGTTTGGGGTAAGTCATTACAAGTCAGCTGCAATAGCATCTGGCATATGCAGACATGGAGCCAAAGTCAAAGTCAGTGCTATAATGGCACAGCGCTTGGTTTTTCTGTAGTTAAAAACTGTATTCAGTTCTTCATTTAACAAGTGCTGTGTTAACCCATCCATCCATTGTTGATTTCAAAGCCAAAAGGTAGACCTTCATTACCCATGTCGGGTTATGTTTCCTTATGCTAAGATCCCATGGACACAGGGAAATTCAGGCTAGCAAATCCAGACCGTACATTGGCTGGAGCTCCTTGCCTGGACCCAGTCAGGAGAACAGGACTCTTATCATCATAGAGTACTAGGATGCGAGCAGTTCCTGCTTCCTTGCTGCTCTCATATATATACACCGTATGGAACTGTAAGGCTCCGTTCCCATGGACTAACGCGCTGCTCATTTAGACACGTAAACTTGTGTCAGAGCGAGGTGCTTCAAAACAGATCCCAATGATTTCAATGGGTGCCAGCTTATGCACGCTACACATTGAAATCAATGGGAGGCTTTATAACCCATTGATTTCAGCCGTAAGCCGGCACCCATTGAAATCAATGGGATCTGTTTTGAAGCACCTCGCTCTGACATGTGTATACGTGTCTAAATGAGCGGCGCGTTACTCCGTGGGAACGGAGCCTAAAGCTTGCAGGCAGGCAGGGACATCCAGCATCAGAGATCACTATAATGCCAGGAGTCCTGATTCCTTACTACATGCCAGTCAGGAAATTTAGCCAAGGTATTAGAGATGAGTGAGTATATTTGATCGAATACCTCCGCTGCATAGTTCTGGTGTAAAAAGTGACAGGGAAAGTGGGAGGGGCATCAAATTTTTACTGCCCCTCCCACCTTCCCTGGCGCTTTTTTACACCAAGAACTATGCAGCGGAGGTATTCAATCGGATATATTCGCTCATCTCTACAAGGTATGGACCGGATTTTACATCTGGGATTCCCCAGGTTGGGGGAGTAACCACACCACATAGAAAGCATCTGCACACATTGACAAAAGTAGCATTAGACATTTGCAAATGTGTACAGCAGCTGCTTAGTTTGATGGCTCTAAACTATTATCTACCTTATTCACATGACAGTGATTGTTGGCTATATTGACAGGTTTTTTTTTTTCTGTTATGTTTCTTAAACAGGCATCAAATAGCTACATTAATTTCACTGGCCGGTGAAATGGAGCTATTCACATGAAAGATATTTTGACAATCCATGGTCACAGACAAAATAAGACAAAATATTGGTCGTATCACTTAGTGTTCAGGTCACGCCTCAGTCAGTGCTGAGGCTGCCAATGCTTAAAGAAGTTGGCCACTTTCAGACCAATATTGAGAGACAAATGTTATGGTTTGTATAATAAAAAGTTGTACAATTTTCCAATATACTTTCTGTATCAATTCCTCACAGTTTTCTAGATCTCTGCTTGCTGTCATTCATTCTGTTACTTCTAGTGGATAAAACTCTGACCATGGTCATGTGATTTACAGTCCATGGTCATGTGATTTACAGTCCATGGTCATGTGATTTACAGTCCATGGTCATGTGATGAGGACACAGGTGCCACTCAGCACAATAATCAGACATCTGCCTGGTAATGAGCTGTGCACCTGTGTGTCCATCACATGACCAGGGACTGTAAATCACATGACCATGGTCAGAGTTTTATCCTCTAGAAGTAACAGAATGAATGATAATAAGCAGAGATCTAGAAAACTGAGGAACTGATACAGAAAGTATATTGGAAAATTGTATATGTTTTTATTGTACAAACAACAACATTTGTTTCTCAATATTGGTCTGAAAGTGGCCAACCCCTTTAAAGACTGCCATCAGAACCCAGCACATCAACCCAGATAGGTGTCAGCTGAATCACTTGTAAATCGGTGCCTGTGATGCCATAACATTGCTGCTTTTCTCAATAAACAAAGTATCTGTCTGGAGCAATGAGGAGTTTTCGGCTTACCTCTTTAGAGCAATGAGGGTGTTGCCATTGCTCCAAAGAGCTCACAGGCATATTGACAACAACATTATCACAGCAACAGAGGTAGCAATTCACATGGGGAAAACGGTTTTATTCAGGTGACCCAAGTAAAAGCACTAAATGACTAGTACATTCCATTTGACCCTGCAGCCAGTAACAACAGAAAGACCATAATAAATTAATGCATTTACATAAAGGAGTTTTCTGGCACTTTTTTTTAAATTGATGGCCTATTCTATCCAAGCACTGGTATTTTTGACTGACAGCCTAATGACTGCTGTTGGCCAGGAGTGAATGACATATACATGTTCGATCACAGGCCATTCTTCAGCCAAATCACCCACTTCAGCTGAAGAAAACAGAGTGCGTATGGCCTGCTTTAGACTGATTAATTCTCAGGAATGAGTAGTCCTAGAAATTTGTTCTCAAAAACTGTGCCGAATTTTAGGCCATCTTCACCTGTTATAACAAGACCTCTCTATTACCTATATTGGTGGTGGCTTTTGGGCTGTTTATATGTTACACTTCTTGTCATTGGCAGAAAACATTTTTACACACAACAGATCAGTTGGCCATTTATACACAACAATTTAGACCAATATTGATCATGGCTTTTGGGAAAAGCTTCACATTTTTGTAAAACTAAAAGGGGAAAATCTTAAACAACTTCTTATATAAATACAACCCAATATATAGAAACAATCATCATTTTATCATCAGTTTTGGAAGCATCAGTGAACAGGCAACAGGTTACAATATATTATATCATCATTACCTAGCCCCAGCTTCTTTTCTCTTGGCCTGAGCAGCTGAAAGAAGAAAAACAATACACATGGCTATCATCAACTCCAAACATAAATCAAAAACAGTAATTATATATTTAAATTCCTATAACCCCAGTTTTCCATTTTTGTTTTCGACTCCCCGCCTCCCAAACTCCATAGCTTTCTTATTTTTCAGGTATATGAGGGCTTAATGTTTGCAGGACAAATTGTTCTTCCTAATGGTACCATTAATTATTCTGACAATGTACTGGGAAAAAAAAAAAAAAGAAAAAAAAAGCAGAATGGTGGTTGAAAGGAGAAAAAGTGCATTTGTGGGACTCTCATCACCTTAGTTTTTACAGCCCTCACTCTACAGACAACATAACATGTTATCTGTATTCTATGTTTCGGTAGGATTCCAGGGATACCAAATTTATATCGTTTTATCTACATTTTAACTTTGCAGGAAAAAAAACCCAAATATTTTTCTAAAAGTCACCATATTCTGACACCCGTAACTTTTTTAAAATAATTCTGTGTACAGGTATGCATAGGGCAGTTTTTTGGTTTTTTTTGCAAGGTCAGGTGTACTTTTTAGTTATACCATTTTGGGAAATGTCTATTGCTTTGATCAATTTTTTTCATTTTTTTTAATCAGAGGCAAAACAACGGGGAAAAAAAACCCCCAAAAACACCACACCAGTTGTTTTCAGACACTGGGATACCTAATTTGTAAGTAGTTCACTGTAATTTTCTACTGTTTTGTCTAATCACTAATGCAATGCATTACAATGCTAATGCATTGTAATGTACCATCAAATGAAGGCCAGACAAGACTGGAAGTCTTCATTAGGCTCCCGGCTGCTATAGCAACAGATCGCAGCCCCAGATCTTGGTCCAGGCACTGGCAACACTACTCAAAATGGTGGTACCGATGCACCACCTGGAAAATGGCACTTTGGTCAGCTCCTGGCCTCTGCTGTATAATACCCAACATATACATCTAATATATTTAAATTCCCAACATCCGATGTACTATTACGGTGGATAGCGGAAAGTGTTTTTTTTTTTTTTTAAAACCAAACACCCAAGAGGGAACAAGTTAGGAATAGAGTAGAAAGGATAGCTTAGGGTAAGATATGTTAGTCAAGTGTGCGGAGGTGTAGAACAATGTGATCAGGCCATTTGATAAAGACTGCCTGAACACATGTGACTTTAGGACATTTTTGAAGCTGCTGTAGTTGGTGGATTAACCCGATTCTCTGGTGTAAAGCAATCCAGAGTACTGGTGCAGCTCTAAAAAAAAAGAAATCTTGGAGACAGGATTGGAAAGTTCGGATAACAGAGGACACAAGTCTTAAGGTCATTGTCAGAACAGAGAGGACAGTTAGGGTGGGAGACAATGATGAGAGAGGAGCAGCAGTATAGATGGATTTAAGCGCAAGTATGATTTTATATTGTATTCTGTGGTGAATGGGCAATCAGTGCAGTGACTGACACAAGGTAGATGCATTCGTGTACTGGTGTTATAGAAAGAGGAGTAGCATTCAGGACAGATTGTAGAGGAGAGAGTTTAGTAAGAGGAAGCCCAACTAGGATTGCAATAGTCAAGACGAAAGAAAACCAAAGCAACAATGAGGGTTTTTGAGGTTTCCATAGTGAGAAAAATGGTTGATTCTCGAGAAGTTTGCCGATGTCTATATTGGGCTTTAAAACGGTCAAAGGTACTAATTTATTCAGGATATTTTTGAGAGACTCATGGTAGTGCCAAGTTGCCAGTTAAAGGGGTTGTCCAGGATAAATATAAATTTCTACACTAAACATCCTACCCCTGCCTAGTTTCTAAATTACATAATTCAACTAAAATGTATAGTTACCCATGTCCCAGGGACAGTCACGTGATCGCCCCAGGGACATTTTACGATTATCCGGCGACAATCCATTTCTGGAAATGAAACCCCACTACTACTCCCCCTTCATTAAACTTACTGCTCTTCGTTCCAGATTTCCTCCTGCAGGAACTGCCTCTTCCTGTGAGACATTGCTTTACACTATAACAGACATTCCATCTCTATTGCGCAACCGAAGGAGCCGCCCAATAGTGTAGTAGAGATGGAGTGAAGGCTACAGCACAGTGCCCGACTGCTGCACAAGCGCTAGCAGAATCAAAGAAGGGGAGCCGCCGTTCTCCGCAGAAGGAAGTCTGGACAGGAAGAAGGCAGGCAAGTATAATGGGGGAGGGTGGATGTGGGTTGAGTTAGTTGGGAAGGGCTAGTAGTGGGTGGAATAGCTATGGAGACAAGAAGGGGGGGGGGGTTAGAGAGGGAGGAGTGAGAGCCTACAGCTCCCATAATGCATTGCATTAGCTAAGGCAGCAGGAAGTTACACCAAGTAAACAAATGCAGAAGATGCTAGGAGCTCTCAGAGAAACCCAGTATAAATAACACTGATGTAGACCATCTAACTGCCCGTTGCCATGGTCTTGGCTGCCTGCAGCATGTGGTGTCCTAACCATATAAATCTACTTACAATCTTGTCGGAGCCATAGATTTTCTGCAGCTGCTGAGCAACTTCCAATGTCCCATCTGGGCTTCCATCATCAATTATTATGATTTCATAATTATATCCACTGAAAGAGAAAATAAATTAGTGGCAACTCTTCATTCTACAAACACTAATAAAATAACAAACCAAACAGGAACTCAGGAATTCAAGCTACCGTATATGCTTGAGTATAAGCCGACGCCCCTAATTTTACCACAAAAAAACTGGGAAAACCACCAGTTCTCAAGCTCAGGGAAGGGGCAGACAGACAACAAAACATGTAGGATTTAGCTGTCCGCTTGAAAAATCGGACATCTTTATAAACGGACACTTAATGACACACACGGACAGTAAAGGACACTACATGATATCCCATTTAAAATAATGCAAATTGTAAACGGACACAGTTAGTTTCCGATGCTAAAATCTTGCGCAGACATTAGCATCTGACACCGACGCTAGTGTGAATCCAGCTTAACACAGTATGCAAAAAATTACCGTATTTTTTGGACTATAAGACGCACTGGACTATAAGACGCACCTAGGTTTTAGAGGAGGAAAATAGGGGAAAAAAAATTTCAAGCAAAAAATGGTAAAATATTTAATATATGGGAGTTGTAGTTTTGCAACAGCTGCAAGGCCACATTGACAGGTGACCCTGCAGCTGTACGGGGATGCATAGAGTGGGTTTTTTTGCGGGTCCAGAAGTACTTTTTAGTTTACCATTTTGGGGAATATCTATTGCTTAGATTACCTTGTATTGAAAAAAAAACCCGGTGGTTTATGACATATGATTTTCTACTTTTATATATATATTCTAGGGACAGGAGGTGATTTAGAACTTTTATTTTTCATATTTTTATTATATATTTTTAAAGGTTTTTTTTTTTTTTTTTTACTATTTTATTCCCCCCCCGGGGGCATGAACCTGCGGTCACTTGATTGCAAGTTCCATAGACGGCAATACAAGTGTATTGCCGTCTATGGGACATTCTGTATATTAGTATTAGGGCTGGTCATAGAGACCAGCCGCAATACTAATATAGCCGTGACAGGCCGGGGAGCCTCATTAGGCTCCCGGCTGTCACCCGAACAGGTCGGCTCCTGCGATATCGCCGCGCAGGAGCCGGCCTGCAACTCTACAGGTACGGGGCCGGTGGGGACCGGCCCCGGGGGAGAAGAGGCCGCTGACAGACTGCAGACCCGGCATCCGCTGTACTAGAGAGGCGGATGCCGGGGAGGGATAGACGCCGTGGCCTGAGACATCGCTACAATCCTCTGCCCTGCCTGAAGCCAGCGGCAGGGGGACGGAGGAGCGGAATAGCATCACTCCTCCCGCTGCTGGCTTCATGCAGGGCAGAGGATCGCAGCGATGTCTCAGGCCCCGGCGTCTATCACTTGCCGGCATTCGCCTCTCTATTACGGCGGGTGCCAGGCCAGGCACATTCAGACTATAAGACGCACCCTTCTTTTCCCCCAAAATTTTGGGGAAAAAAAGTGCGTCTTATAGTCCGAAAAATACGTTAGCCCTCATAAGGCTATGTCAACACAACAGAAAAAATAAAGTCATGAATTTTGGATGGCAAGTGAAATATAAAAAAGGCCACTGAAGATTAATACCTAAACTGTCCTACATCCCTAAGGAGTTAAACAACTTGAAAAACAGAAATAATAATATTAATAATACTAATGATGATATAGCTTATAAAACCAAAGATATAGTTTGGACATTTACTGATGCAGAAATACCAACTATGTTAAAGGGGCTCTATCAGCAAAATTATGCTGTATGAGCCGGACATATGCCTAAATAGCCTAAAAACGAATTTTCTAATTATACTTAACGTGCACGGTGGGCAGTCGTGCACTGTCAGACATCATCTTGCTTCTTCTTTCTTCTTCCAGCAACGCCCTCCTGTCCTCGCTGTTCCACGCCTTGATCTTCTGTCCTTCCGGCGGATTGTGTTCAAATCCCGCGTGTGCGCAGTATCACTCCCTCCGGAGCTCGCGAACGTCTTCATTCCGGAAGAAAAGAAGATCAAGGTGTGGAAGAGCGAAGACAGGAAGGTGTCACTGGAAGAAGAGGAAGGCTTTTAAAATAAGATTAGCAGTGCTTGAATAGCCTTTTTAAAGGCTATTCAGGCATATGTGGGGCTCATACAGCATAAAACTTTAATTTTTCTTTATTATTTACATTTTTACCAAAGAAATCGGAAAAGGTTTTTTTTCTGTAAATATTTCTTTTATGCCTTTTTAATTTCTTTTAAAGGGGTTGTCCAGTTCACCCAAAATGCAGCTGTAATGTAACCCCTTCATTCCTGTGCCAGCTGTCAGGCAAGGTCTGCTGAGAAGTAGCAGAGATTACCTAGCAGCTGTTGCAGGCATAAAGGAGTATATAACTTTTTTTTTGGTCCATTACTTTGCCACATTAAAGCTAGGGACTCATATTGTGGAAATGCAGTGTTTTTGAATGAAGACAACCACTGCATTTTACAGTACCAGCAAAGTGAATGAGATTGATTTATCTTATCCACACATTGCATAATTTTTTTTTTTATTTTTAAAAGCAAGACAAAGTATACATTTTATTGCAGAATTAAAAGCATTTTTCCTAGTCACTTAATAGGTGAAAGAAAAACAGCATTAACTCAAAGCAACATGCAACAAGCTTTTGCTGCAAGGGGCCTTAGGTGAATTTTAAGTCACATTATGGGTACTGTGGGGAAGTTAGCTCAGTAGAAGTAGTGGTGCGGGCCCAAGCAGTCAAGACAGGGACACAAAATATGCAGCAAACAGGTCTATTAAGAAAGAAAAAAACTAGAAAATAAAGAAACCTTGACTTCAGGCACAAAATGAATAAGACAATACAGACTTAACTTCAGGCAAAAAAAAAACACCAAAAAAACTAAATACTGCTCATCTGGGCGACTAAGTAGACAGTAGGTTAACGAACCATACACTTCCTTTCCTTCAGGGTCCATTCACACGGAGGAATGAATAGTAATGAGTAGAGATGAGCGAGTACTATTCGAAACGGCTGTTTCGAATAGCATGCACCCATAGCAATGAATGGAGCCGGCCGGCACGCAGACGGGGCCCGCGTCCTGCCACTTAACCCCCTGTGTGCCAGCTGAGTCCATTCATTGATTTGGGTGCGTGCTATTCGAAACTGCCGTTTTGAATAGTACTCGCTCATCTCTAGTAATGAGTAATAAGCCAAGGATCTACACCGGGGCTGAGGCCTACTCCAGATCCGCCCTGGACCACACATACTGTATGTCAGAAACCTGGGGCTGATATATCTGGACTTCAGTGAGGGAGGAACCTGAGTGAACTGCAATGCATCATGGTAGTCGTAGGTTAAGACAGCAGGAAGTTACCCATGTAAACAAATGCAGAGAACACCATGAGCTCCCAGAGGAAGCCAGAAATCACTGCTAAAGGTATTTGGGTACATTTTGTAACCCATTGATAGCACTAACAGACCTTTTTTAAAAAGATTTTTTTTGCCCAGAAAATCCCTTTAAATATATTTATGTAGCGTTTGGGGTATATATTTGATAGGTGCACAAATATAACTGTAGGCCATTTACATTGCAGCTTAGTATAAAGTTGCCTGTATGAATAGTTGGGCTACTCACATGACAAGGGAACTTTATTATGTCATTGCTTGTATAATGCATCGTAATGCGTCACAATGGATTCAGTGTTTTTATATTACAAAGTGCACCATCTGTCCTAACATAGTAGACTTGTGAGCTTGGTCCCCATAGAGCTCCCAAAACAACCCAGGCACCTGTGAATGGGGTGACACAGACAGATCATTGGCACTGCTGTCATGTAACCACATGTAAGTCGCTGTTCAGAGCACCCGGTTGCACCCTAGAAACCCCCAGAAATAATAATAAAACTGTAACCCTCACTCAACTGCAGCCTTACAGAGGGAAGATAAGTTCTATATTGTGTGAGGACATCATCCTGCAGTATTGTGACTAGTAAAGTACACCACCACAGGCTATGATCACATGTGTATACAGCCCTGGACCCTGCTCACTGATTTATCCCTCCACCACGAGTGCACACAGTCTTTTGCAATCCCAAACTATGACTACAGCTCCCAGCATGCTTTGCTAACCTAACATTCAATGCATTTCTATGGGTGCTCATATGGGTCAAAATAGTTTAATTTCAATAAACGAACAAACAAACCATCCAGTGTTAGAGGAGAAGTGAGGGGGCGGGGTAAGGTATATAAACAGCGGTTAGGACGGTACCTCTCTCCAAAGTATTTGACCAGCAGCCATACTATCAGCGGCAGATTCTCTCTCTCATTATAGGTGGGCAGCAGCACCGAATACTTATCCCTTCTTCCCTCATCTTTCCGGATTTTATCCCGTTGACTGACAACAGGCATGGCGACCAGCAACAACCAGGATGTGACAAGGCAGCTGATCACTGGTTCAATCACGTAGCCAATCAGATCGAACGCTTGGTAGGAGGCGGGTGTTACAGTATCCAATCAGAGGTTGCGGATCAAGGTCCCGATGTATTCCACAATTGATTCCGGTTTCGATGGGCGTGGCTAGTGGTGATTGCTTGGCTTTGCTGGTGGGCTAGTCAGAGAGCGTCACTGGCTGCTGAGAAGACAGCATAGGGCTGAGCAGCGGGTCTAGAAGCCTGACTTCTGGTATATGGAGCAGCGTCTTGAGATACAGGCAGTGTGAAGATTTGGACAAGTAACATAGTGCGAAAAAAATGCAAAGTAAAGAAAGGATATTGAGCTTCACTGAAGGAAGTTGACTTTGCATAATAAGTGGAATGTGTGAGACATAACATATGGGGCAGAGAAACTAACATGCGCCCAGACTCATAACTTAAAGGGATTCTACCATTAAAGGGATTCTACCATTAAAACCTTTTTTTTTTTGTGTGGATAAGACGTCGGAATAGCCTTTAGAAAGGCTATTCGTCTCTTACCCTTAGACGTGGTCTCCGCTGCGCCGTTCCTCAGAAATACTGGTTTTTACTGGTATGCAAATGAGTTCTCTTGCAGCGATGGGGGCGTGCCCCAGTGCTCAAACAGGGATGAGGGCGTCCCCAGTGCTCAAACAGCAATGAGGGCGTCCCCACCACTGCCAGAGAAGTGTCACCAACCGTTGCCCCCTTCTTCGTCCGCCGCGTCATGTTCAATGTCTTCTTCCGGTGCAGGCTTGTAGCAGAGCAGAATTTGCATGCGCACAGGCCATGGGAAAATGGCCACTAACAATACTGTACAAGCAGCCATTTTCCCGTGACCTGTGCGCCTGCGCAGTCTGCTCTGCTAGAAGTTACGAGCCTGCGCCGGAAGACATTAAACATGACGCAGCGTACGAAGAAGGAGGCGGCGCTTGGAGACACTTCCCCTTTAAAGGGGCTCTATCATTGGGAAAAGTCATTTTTAGCTAAGCACAACGTTGCATAGCCTTTAGAAATGCTACTTCACACCTACCTTTTGTATGTAAATTGCCTCAGTGGTTTTTGAATAAGTCAGTTTTTATTCATATGCTAATGAGCTTCCAGCCAGCACAGGAAGTTCCCAGCAGCACTCGTCTCTGCTATTATCTCCTATGTGTGTGTACAAACAGGAAGCTGAGTCATCACCAGCAGAAGCAGCAGCAGCCTGTGCTGTATACAGCCATAGGAAACCATAGCAAAGAGGGTGCACGATGTATCGTGCACCAGTCTAATTAGCATATGAATAAAAACGGACTTATTCAGAAACCACTGAGACAATCTGCGTACTAAAGGTAGGTGTGGAATAGCCTTTCTAAAGGCTATGCAAGGATGTAATTAGTTAAAAATGACTTTTCCCAATAAGAGAGCCCCTTTAAAACTATTTTTTTTTCTCGTTCACACGTTAGAATAGCCTTAAGAAAGGCTATTCATCCCTTACCTTTAGAAGTCGTCTCCGGCCTGCCGTTCGGTAAAAAACCCGTTTTTTTGTCGGTATGTAAATGAGTTCTCTCGCAGCACTGGGGGCGGGCCTCAGCGCTCAAACAGCACTGACGGCGTCCCCAATGCTGCGAGAGAACCCTCTCCAGCGACGCCTCCATCTTCTTCAGCAACCGCCTCTTCACTTGTCTTCTTCCGGCTTGGGGTCACACTTCGACACCTACGCAGTTGGCTCTGCCATCCAGCCGCAGGCAGAGCCGACTGCACGTGCTGACGGCCATTTTTTGGAGGCCGCTTACGTGCACATGCGCAGTACGCTCCTGTAGTTCTATGGAGTTCAGAGCGTATTGCGCATGTACGCGTAAGCGGCCTCCAAAAAAATGACCGCCGGCCTGTGCGCTCGGCTCTGCCTGCGGTTCGATGGCAAAGTCGACTACGTACATGGAAATACAAAAAAAGTTACGGGTGTCAGAATGTGGTGACTTTAAGAAATGGAATGTAAATGAAATCATATAAATGTGGTATCCCCAGAATCGCACTGAGACACAGAATAAAGATGACATGTCATTTTGGCTGCACAGTGAGAACTGTAAAAACGAAGCCCATAAGAAGGTCTCACAAATGCACTTTTTCTTCAAATCCACCCCATTCTGAATTTTTTCCAACTTCCCAATACATTTTACAGAATAATGAATAATGAATAGTATCTTCATGAAGAACAATTTGTCCTGCAAACATTAAGCCCCCATTTGGCTCTGTGAAAGGAAAAATAAAAAAAAAAGTCAAAGGGTTTGGAAGTTGGTGAACCAAAAATAAAAATTGAAAAATGTCACCAGTGGGAAGGGGTTAAAGTTCTTTTCAAAATACCAATGTCACATATTGTAAGCAAATTTTTTGCCACTACATAAAGCTCAATGAAATCCCCCTATCCCTACCACTGTTTGAATACTGTTGCAAATAAATACATCCTGTAGTCCATCTTTATTCAGGACAAACATGCTAGGTTTGTCTTTGACTTCCCTAGTTGCTTATTAGATTGGGGTTACATCATCGAGCACGTTGCATCGTAACAGATGAAACAAGAGCAGTGCATCAATGGTTTCTGATAGGAAGAATGGACAGTTATAGTGCACACAGAGCAAGGTCCACCTGGGAAATGTACTATTCATAGTGAAGCAGTCACGTTCTGCAGAGTATCTGGCTAATGAAAGCTGGAAATGTAATGGTGCTCATTAGGGTGCAGATCTTGAGACGGCATGTAGGAGGTGGGTAAAGTCAAAGCCCAGCAGGACTGCATCTACCATGGGGTGAGATGAGCCTTTTGCTTTAGGCTAGGTGCACACCTGCGCCTGCTGTCCACCTGGGGATTCCGTTCCCCATTCCGCTTGAAAAATGCAGAGAGAAAAGCGCTGCAAGCAGTGTTTTTCTCTCTGCATTTTTTGCCTTTTTCATGCGGAAACCAGGCAGGCCCCATTATAATCTATGAGGTTCACAGGTAAGTGCTTTTTAAGCGGATTAGGTTTCTGTTTAGGGGCTCCCTAAGCAGAATCCCACACGGAAATCCAAACACATGTGTGAACCTAGTGTCAGGTGGCATACTGTAGTTCAATGATGGGGTGGCACCTCCATGGAATCTGATTGCTGCTAGGTTTACAGCAGCAGCCTCAGCAGTTGCCAGTTTACTGTCTCTGTAGTAAAAGGAGAGGACTGTGTTCTCTGACTCCTACTGCGAGATTCTGCTCCATTTCATGTCTGAGTGCAAGTGATAAGAGATGCAGTGCAGGTGCAACCACCTTCTGTCACACAATTAGTTTGTGACAAAACAGGAGCAGACTCACTCCACTCTATGCTCTTGCTCTGCCTATATCCTGTTCATCACTTCTGAAAGCAGAGGCAGATATTGGTGCCTTTCAGCACTTAAACCTGATCCCCCTAGAACTGCTCCAGGTCTCAGGGAGGATGGAAGGGACACAGTACTGGCCTCAGAAAGCTGTAATAATTATCTCTCATCTATGATAGTGGAGAAATAATTATTGTTACCAGTAGGTGGCAGCATTAGTCTTCAATATTACAGTGGTGCTTATATAAGGAAAATGTTTGTTCTCGTACAGTGTTAGCCAGTGGGTAGGAAATATAAAAAAAACAAAAAACTGTATAGTCTTCAGTAGTTGATACCTTTTTAATGGCTAACTAATAATAATAACAGATTACAACGTTTCGGAACTCTAGGCTCCTTTCTCAAGTGAATTTAATAACCATTTCTGAAGGATGCATATTTATGTACAAAAAGACACATAGGAATAGAATTCTAAGAGGAAGGGGGGGGGGGGGGGTAGAGGGTTATTAGTTATTGGTGGAAACAATGTAAGCAATTCCAGGTTCTTATCAGTTCTCAGGGTCTCAGATCAGTGATTTCTGTAAGATGCCATAAAACCATGTGACAGATTTAACCCCTTCTCCAGTGTTTGAAGCAGGGTCATAAGTTTATACTCATAAATCCGTCGCTCTTTCTTTGATTTAAAATTCCCTCTTAAATTTAAAACCAAAATTTTCATGTGATCGGTGATATTATGATCCTCATTGCAGAAATGTTTTGATATGGGAAGGTCCATTCTTCGTTCTCTAATTGTATGGTGATGTGAATTCATATTCATTCTAAGCTGCTGTCCGGTCTCTCCAACATACAGATTTTCAGTGGGACATTTGGTGCACATTATTAAATACACTACATTAGGTGTGTTACAGGTGAACGTACCTCGGATTTTATATTCCCTGTTAGAGTTTGGTATCTCTATCCTGTCAGTGCTCAGTATGAGAGGGCAGATTTTGCATTTCTTCTGTCTGCATGGAAATGTTCCTGTGTTAGTTGGAGGTGACAGTGAGCTGCTAATCACCATATTTCTGAGGTTTGGTGGCTGTCTGTAGCACAGGAGAGGGGGGTCTGGAAATATGGATTTTAGACGGTTGTCTTTTTGCAGTAGTGGATGTAGTTTGCGTGTGATTCCTCTCAGCGTCTCCAGGTGTGGGTTATATGTGACGACCAAGGGCACCCGATTTTCCTGTTTGGTATTGTATTTTAATAAATCCAATCTTGGTATTCTGGTGGCTCTGGTGATTTGGTTATCAATTGTTCTTGGATGGTAACCCTGCCTCAAAAATGTGTTTTTGAGGCCTCCAAGATTCTGTTCCTATTGGAATAGAAATACTAGTTTGGCAATAAACCCCGCATCATGTCAGTAGGCTTATTAACTGAGTCATGCATGATGTTAAGGGGGCTGCCCCTAGAGGGCAGCATACAGAGGCACTGTTCTCCTAATTACATCCTGGAGAATAGATTTGCATATTTTCTGCTAGGAGATGAAGGATAGAAGAGGTAAAAGCTTCAGCTCTGCTCAGTCCATCCTCCTTTGTACCAAGAGAAATACCTGTTGCAATTAGTTTTTTTTTTCTGTGGTGTAGGTCAATGGCAGGTTATAGGTTTTGTTACATTGTCCTACTTGCAATTAGTGTAATTTTGTCATTTATTTATACCATTTTGGTGTATGCCTGATGTTTGATGGTTTTTTTATTGACATTTTTATGGGAGGCAAAACAACTAAAAGACGGTTCAGCCCTTTTGATTTTTGTTTTTTTTCCTACTACAGCATATGGGAAAAATATTTTTGCAAGTTTGTGGATCGGGCATTTTTGGATGCAGGGATACTTTCCTTTCAATTTAGGGAAAGGGTATCCTACCCAAAGTTGTGGTGACCATGCACACCAGTAAACTGTTTACATTGATGGAGCCATCTTACTGTGGTGTATAGCCATAGCAGTGGAGTCAATACTTCAAACCATGGGGCTCACAATCTACATAAAAAAAAGCAGATGCTGCACTTGTATTGGGCCATATGGTTGCGGAGGCCCCAGATCCAGGCACAAGACTTTCTGCCCTGGAGAGCTCCACTCACAACTGTATTGGCTTGCTATGCACGCTGATACAGTTGAAGCCTATGACAGCAGGGAGCTGTAAATTCCTTGCCTTGTCATAGAAGCCTTACAATTATGTGCAGGATGTCGCGGCACAGGTGATGACGTCACTGCATCGTGTCACCTGTGCCGGGCCTGGACCTGCACAAGACTGCAACTACAGAAGAAGATGTCCACTGCTCCAGTCATCAGGAGATCGGGGCAAGATGAGTACAAGATTTATTGTTTTTTTTTTTGTTGTTATTTTTAAAGACAAAGGGGCACTTACTTCTGAATATGGATACATTATTTATAAGGGGTATTATCTATAGTTATATCAGCAGCGCCGCACCTCCCATGAGGCGACCTGAAGCGACCGCTTCAGGCGGCGCTATGCCAGGGCCCCAGGGAGGGCGGCAATTTTGCTTACCTAAGCCAGTCCAGGACAAGCTGTCCTGGACTGGCTTAGCGCCGAGCGGTGGATTGGGGAGGCCCTGGAACAGTGCTGCTCCAGCAGCCTCCCCTCCCGCTCAGGCAGAGAGCAGGTCCTCTCCGTGCCTGCTCTCTGCTTGCGAACGCCGCTAAGCCCCGCCCTTTCACTTAGCTCCGCCCCCTCCTCCGGGGGGGGGGGGGGCGGCTTTCTGTTGGTCGCCTCGGGCAGTGAAAGGGGCAGGTTCACCCCTGTATAACAGGGAGGAGGGCTATTAGTTATAAATGGAAACTATTATTTAAAAGGGAGAACTATAAGTTAGTACTATTATTTATAAAGGGGGGCTATTATTGATAATGGGGATTATTATTTATAAGACGGAACTATTTAGTAGACAGAACTATTGATAACAGACTATAATGGCCCCATCACTGGTTCCCATGCAAACAGTATGTGGCACCAGTGGATAGGCCACTGTATGGGAAAGATTAGTGAAGGGGCCACTGTATGGACCATACAGTGGCCCCTTCACTGGTCCCCCTATAGCAGTATTAGGTCACTGTCTCCCTCATCATGTACACCCAGAAAAGAAAGAAGAGGGAGGTGAGTACTGGTACTTGACTTGTAGGCCACAGGCTCAATGCGGCTTATAAGCCCTACCAACAGCAGAACTGAGTCGTTGTCGCTGTTTCTTTCTGGTTCTTCTGATCCGATTTTAACAGGAGAGTATCAGAGTGCATTCACTTACTGCTCCTTACTTCAGTTTGTGGCCTCCTCTTCAGCCTTCAATGGCACTTGTGCTGCGCACACCAGGTCGCAGTGACGTAATGTGAGGGTTATGGTCCCTGATGACTGAAGAGGGAATAGAAGGCCATAAGCAAGAGCAGGGGTAGGTAAATTAATAGGGGCTGTTACCAGACCTCCACTGCATATTAAAAATCAGCAGGAATTCGGTAGGGCCCCCTAAAAGCAAAAGTGCTGGTAGGCTAGGTGACATTCAAACATTGGCCGCATTTAGCTTGCGGGCCATACTTTTGACATGCCTGTATTAACCCCAGTTTGGAACCTTTCCAGCCCAAAAATAACTAAGCAGATAGGCTTGGTCATCAGGCACATAAAAACACAACTGCAATGATTTGCCTTGCACGTCTTCCTCCTGCTTCTTTGTTCAGGAGACCTCTGTTCTTCATCCGCTGTTTTTGCAACTATAATTGCCAGATAATGACCAAGCTGTTCGATTTGGTTATTAGCAGGCACCCATAGTTAAATCACTCAGGGGAGAAGACCAAGGAATGCCTGCTACTGAACAAGGAAACCGGTCGAGGAGATTGTGAAGGAGCTCTCCTGATCTTCTCTGGTGAGTTGCTTCCAATCATTTTCAGAGATGTGGAGTCAGACAATGGCATAACGACTGCTATGGACCTTATCGTCCTTATAGGGTTAAGGGGCCCCTGCTGATTTTTCTTTTTTTAATAAACCTTTTTTACTCACCAATTCCTGTTCCTGCTCATGGCTGTCTCCACTTCCCCTTCTGCCCTGCAAGGGGCTCCGATTAACCCTTATCAAGTTGCTGACGCTAAACAGTGTCCGGACTTCACTGACAGCGACGTGATATGGGTTGCAAGAAGGGGAACAGAGATGGCTAAATAAGGCCGTGATCCCGAGGCAAAAGTATTCGGTAGTTTTGCCTGACAGTTCCATTCAGACAAAATATGTCTGAAGTGAAACTGCTATTATTATACTGTCTTCAGACCCCAGAGTATAATGATTTGAGGACCAGGGGAGGTGACCAAGTCTCCTAGGCTCTGGTGTGACTCCCTGCTGTTTTTGGGCTTCCTCAATGACATCACAAATGTCATGTGGGTCAGGCCAGCATCACGACGCATAATGACATTGGTATAACCCACATCTGTGATGTCATTGAAGAGGGCTGAAGACAAAACAGGTCATCCTGGAGCCTAGAAGAGATAAATTCCAGTGTTTTTTGTTTGTCACCTCCCATCAGTCATCTAGTCATTATACTCTTGGGCCAGAAAAGAAAATAGTATGTCAGACGGCACCTCGGAATTACAAGTGCTGGCTTTTGCGAATGACATATTATTCGTTATCTCAAACCCGGAAGAAGGGCTACCTTGCTATTGTTGATCACCTTTCTGACTTTGGTTTACTATCCAGATATAAGGTGAATTTGTCCAAGTCAGAAGTATTAAATATCACCTTGACCAGCTCTAGGGAAAACCTCCTGGAGACCAAAACTCCGTTCATATGGGCCCCATCTGTCATATAGTACTTGGGGATTCGTTTGACATCCACTCTAGATGCTCTATATGAAGCCAATTTCCCTCCTCTGTTAGATGATATCAAACGCTCTCTAATCTCGTACTCACAGCTACCTATATCTTGGTTCGATCGAAAGAATATCATCCAAACTTATTTTCTACCCAAAATCACTTATAAACTTTCGATGTTACCTATCGCCATTCCTAGGAGCTTTTTTCAGGAGCATAATTTCCAACTTCATCTGGCGCAACAAGACACCAAGGTTGGCCTGGTCGCTCATGACTAAAGACAAATGCTCGGGTGGAGTTGGCCTACCTGACCCCTATAATTATTACAAAGCCGTAACCCTGAGCTGGTGGACAGAACTTGCTGCTCCCTTACAGTCCCAGTTGCCATCCAATGTGTTGAAGTCTGTCTTCTTTACTTTACTTTACTTTTACTTTACTTTTTGGTAGAGTTGGAAGGGACCTCAAGGGCCATCGGGTCCAACCCCCTGCGAGTGCAGGTATTCCTAAATCATCCCAGCTATATGTTTATCCAGATTCCGCTTGAAGATTTCCATTAATGGAGCGCCCACCACCTCTTGTGGAAGCCTATTCCACTCTCTCACTACCCTCACTGTCAGAAAGTTTTTCCTAATGTCTAATCTGTATCTCTTTCCCTTTAGTTTCACCCCATTGCTTCTTGTACTTCCTTGTGCTAATGAGAATAGAGTAGATCCCTCTGCACTGTGACTACCTTTCAGATATTTGTAGACTGCTATTAAATCTCCCCTCAGCCTTCTCGTCTGCAAACTAAACAATCCCAGTTCTTTTAGCCGCTCCTCATAGGACATGGTTTGCAGACCTTCCACTATTTTGGTTGCTCTTCTCTGGACTTGCTCCAATATATCGATGTCTTTCTTGAATTGAGGCGCCCAGAACTGTACACAGTATTCCAGGTGTGGTCTGACCAGGGAAGAGTACAGCGGAATAATGACCTCTCTTGATCTAGATTCAATGCTTGTCTTAATACATCCCAGAATTTTATTAGCCTTTTTTGCAGCAGTACCACACTGTTGGCTCATGTTGAATTTGTGATCTACTATTATGCCCAAGTCCTTTTCCCCTATGCTATCACTTAGTTCTATTCCTCCCATACTATATATGTTTTTTACAAAACAAAACATTTTTCAACCTGTTTTGAAAAATCTATGGTCACCGGCCCGTGCAGCCGGGAGGCGGGAGATATCTTGTCCTATTCTTAAGGAAGCTTTTTCACTGTGGTTGTCCATGTGTTCAAATCTTGCTCATCAACCCTCTCCTCTTCTGTTCCTGATGTCCTCAAGCTGAATGTTGATGCCTATTGCTCACTATTAGAGATGAGCGAACACTAAAATGTTCGAGGTTCGAAATTCGATTCGAACAGCCGCTCAATGTTCGTGTGTTCGAACGGGTTTCGAACCCCATTATAGTCTATGGGGAACAGATACTCGTTAAGGGGGAAACCCAAATCCGTGTCTGGAGGGTCACCAAGTCCACTATGACACCCCAGGAAATGATGCCAACACCTCTGGAATGACACTGGGACAGCAGGGGAAGCATGTCTGGGGGCATCTAACACACCAAAGACCCTCTATTACCCCAACATCACAGCCTAACAACTACACACTTTACACACTCAATACCACCTCTCTGACAGTAGGAAAACACCTTGAAACATGTGTATTTGGCACTTGCAGTGAGGAGAGCTTGTCACCAGCAGTGAATTTGGCCCTTGTAGTAAGTTGAGGTTGGCACCAACATTTGTTTTGAAAATCAGGGTGGATTGAGCCTCTAACCAGCAGAGTTTGGGCAAATTCATGGTGGAGGGAGCCTCTAAAAACCCCAGTTTGGACCAATTCATGGTGGAGGGAGCCTCTAACCAGCCCAGTTTGGGCAAATTCATGGTGGAGGGAGCCTCTAAAAAACCCAGTTTGGACCAATTCATGGTGGAGGGAGCCTCTAACCAGCCCAGTTTGGGCAAATTCATGGTGGAGGGAGCCTCTAACCAGCCCAGTTTGGACCAATTAATGGTGGAGGGAGCCTCTAACCAGCCCAGTTTGGACCAATTAATGGTGGAGGGAGCCTCTAACCACCCCAGTTTGGACCAATTCATGGTGGAGGGAGCCTCTAAACAGCCCAGTTTGGGCAAATTCATGGTGGAGGGAGCCTCTAAAAAACCCAGTTTGGACCAATTCATGGTGGAGGGAGCCTCTAACCAGCCCAGTTTGGACCAATTAATGGTGGAGGGAGCCTCTAAACAGCCAAGTTTGGACCAATTCATGGTGGAGGGAGCCTCTAAAAACCCCAGTTTGGACCAATTCATGGTGGAGGGAGCCTCTAACCAGCCCAGTTTGGGCAAATTCATGGTGGAGGGAGCCTCTAAACAGCCCAGTTTGGGCAAATTCATGGTGGAGGGAGCCTCTAACCAGCCCAGTATGGACCAATTAATGGTGGAGGGAGCCTCTAACCAGCCCAGTTTGGACCAATTAATGGTGGAGGGAGCCTCTAACCAGCCCAGTTTGGACCAATTAATGGTGGAGGGAGCCTCTAACCACCCCAGTTTGGACCAATTCATGGTGGAGGGAGCCTCTAACCAGCCCAGTTTGGACCAATTCATGGTGGAGGGAGCCTCTAAAAAACCCAGTTTGGACCAATTCATGGTGGAGGGAGCCTCTAAACAGCCCAGTTTGGGCAAATTCATGGTGGAGGGAGCCTCTAAAAAACCCAGTTTGGACCAATTCATGGTGGAGGGAGCCTCTAACCAGCCCAGTTTGGACCAATTAATGGTGGAGGGAGCCTCTAAACAGCCAAGTTTGGACCAATTCATGGTGGAGGGAGCCTCTAAAACCCCCAGTTTGGACCAATTCATGGTGGAGGGAGCCTCTAACCAGCCCAGTTTGGACCAATTAATGGTGGAGGGAGCCTCTAACCAGCCCAGTTTGGACCAATTAATGGTGGAGGGAGCCTCTAACCACCCCAGTTTGGACCAATTCATGGTGGAGGGAGCCTCTAAACAGCCAAGTTTGGACCAATTCATGGTGAAGGGAGCCTCTAAAAACCCGTTTGGACCAATTCATGGTGGAGGAAGCCTCTAACCAGCCCAGTTTGGGCAAATTCATGGTGGAGGGAGCCTCTAAACAGCCCAGTTTGGGCAAATTCATGGTGGAGGGAGCCTCTAACCAGCCCAGTTTGGACCAATTAATGGTGGAGGGAGCCTCTAACCAGCCTAGTTTGGACCAATTAATGGTGGAGGGAGCCTCTAACCACCCCAGTTTGGACCAATTCATGGTGGAGGGAGCCTCTAAACAGCCAAGTTTGGACCAATTCATGGTGGAGGGAGCCTCTAAAAACCCCAGTTTGGACCAATTCATGGTGGAGGGAGCCTCTAACCAGCCCAGTTTGGACCAATTAATGGTGGAGGGAGCCTCTAAACAGCCAAGTTTTGGGAAATTCATGGTGGAGGGAGCCTCTAACCAGCCCAGTTTGGACCAATTCATGGTGGAGGGAGCCTCTAACCAGCCCAGTTTGGACCAATTAATGGTGGAGGGAGCCTCTAACCACCCCAGTTTGGACCAATTAATGGTGGAGGGAGCCTCTAAACAGCCAAGTTTGGACCAATTCATGGTGGAGGGAGCCTCTAAAAACCCCAGTTTGGACCAATTCATGGTGGAGGGAGCCTCTAACCAGCCCAGTTTGGGCAAATTCATGGTGGAGGGAGCCTCTAAACAGCCCAGTTTGGGCAAATTCATGGTGGAGGGAGCCTCTAAAAAACCCAGTTTGGACCAATTCATGGTGGAGGGAGCCTCTAAACAGCCAAGTTTGGACCAATTCATGGTGAAGGGAGCCTCTAAAAACCCGTTTGGACCAATTCATGGTGGAGGGAGCCTCTAACCAGCCCAGTTTGGGCAAATTCATGGTGGAGGGAGCCTCTAAACAGCCCAGTTTGGGCAAATTCATGGTGGAGGGAGCCTCTAACCAGCCCAGTTTGGACCAATTAATGGTGGAGGGAGCCTCTAACCAGCCCAGTTTGGACCAATTAATGGTGGAGGGAGCCTCTAACCAGCCCAGTTTGGACCAATTCATGGTGGAGGGAGCCTCTAACCAGCCCAGTTTGGACCAATTAATGGTGGAGGGAGCCTCTAACCAGCCCAGTTTGGACCAATTAATGGTGGAGGGAGCCTCTAACCACCCCAGTTTGGACCAATTAATGGTGGAGGGAGCCTCTAAACAGCCAAGTTTGGACCAATTCATGGTGGAGGGAGCCTCTAAAAACCCCAGTTTGGACCAATTCATGGTGGAGGGAGCCTCTAACCAGCCCAGTTTGGACCAATTAATGGTGGAGGGAGCCTCTAACCAGCCCAGTTTGGACCAATTAATGGTGGAGGGAGCCTCTAACCACCCCAGTTTGGACCAATTCATGGTGGAGGGAGCCTCTAAACAGCCAAGTTTGGACCAATTCATGGTGGAGGGAGCCTCTAAAAACCCGTTTGGACCAATTCATGGTGGAGGGAGCCTCTAACCAGCCCAGTTTGGGCAAATTCATGGTGGAGGGAGCCTCTAAACAGCCCAGTTTGGGCAAATTCATGGTGGAGGGAGCCTCTAACCAGCCCAGTTTGGACCAATTAATGGTGGAGGGAGCCTCTAACCAGCCCAGTTTGGACCAATTAATGGTGGAGGGAGCCTCTAACCACCCCAGTTTGGACCAATTCATGGTGGAGGGAGCCTCTAAACAGCCAAGTTTGGACCAATTCATGGTGGAGGGAGCCTCTAAAAACCCCAGTTTGGACCAATTCATGGTGGAGGGAGCCTCTAACCAGCCCAGTTTGGGCAAATTCATGGTGGAGGGAGCCTCTAAACAGCCCAGTTTGGGCAAATTCATGGTGGAGGGAGCCTCTAACCAGCCCAGTTTGGACCAATTAATGGTGGAGGGAGCCTCTAACCAGCCCAGTTTGGACCAATTAATGGTGGAGGGAGCCTCTAACCAGCCCAGTTTGGACCAATTAATGGTGGAGGGAGCCTCTAACCACCCCAGTTTGGACCAATTCATGGTGGAGGGAGCCTCTAACCAGCCCAGTTTGGACCAATTCATGGTGGAGGGAGCCTCTAAAAAACCCAGTTTGGACCAATTCATGGTGGAGGGAGCCTCTAAACAGCCCAGTTTGGGCAAATTCATGGTGGAGGGAGCCTCTAAACAGCCCAGTTTGGGCAAATTCATGGTGGAGGGAGCCTCTAACCAGCCCAGTTTGGACCAATTAATGGTGGAGGGAGCCTCTAACCAGCCCAGTTTGGACCAATTCATGGTGGAGGGAGCCTCTAAACAGCCCAGTTTGGGCAAATTCATGGTGGAAGGAGCCTCTAACCAGCAGAGTTGTGGGAAAGCAGGGTGGAGGGAGCCTCTAACCAGCAGAGTTGGTGGAAATCAGGGTGGAGGGAGCCTCTAACCAGCAGAGTTGGGGGAAATCATGTTGGAGGGAGCCTAGTATTAGCAGAATTGTGCAACGCTTATGGTGGATGAGTATGAGGATGCGGAGGAATTGGAGAGGTTGAGTACAGACATGGAGTTTCATGTTGGGGTGCTTTACACAGGTGGGCACAAAAATGAAGGCTCTATCCAGTGGTGGTTCATTTTTATCAAAGTGAGCCGGTCGGCACTCTCAGCTGACAGACGGGTGCGCTTGTCAGTGATGATGCCACCGGCTGCACTGAACACCCTCTCAGATAGGACGCTGGCGGCAGGACAGGACAGCACCTCCAAGGCATATAGGGCAAGTTCAAGCCACAGGTCCAACTTCGACACCCAATACGTGTAGGGCGCAGAGGGGTCGGAGAGGACAGGGCTGTGGTCGGAAAGGTATTCCCGCAACATGCGCCTATACTTCTCACGCCTGGTGACACTAGGACCCTCCGTGGCGGCACTTTGGCGAGGGGGTGCCATCAAGGTGTCCCAGACCTTAGACAGTGTGCCCCTCGTTTGTGTGGACCGGTGAGAACTTGGTTGCCTACTGGAGGAACTGCCCTCCCTGCCGCCAACGTCACATGCTGGAAACATCTCCATCATATTCTGCACCAATTGCCTGTGGCAAGCATTGATGCGATTGGCCCTCCCCTCTACCGGAATAAAAGACGAGATGTTGTTTTTATACCGGGGGTCAAGGATAGCAAAGATCCAGTACTGATTGTCCTCCATGATTTTGACAATACGCTTGTCGGTTGTAAAGCACCCCAACATGAACTCAGCCATGTCTGCCACAGTGTTAGTTGGCATGACTCCTCTGGCCCCACCGGAAAGTTCAATCTCCATTTCCTCCTCATCCTCCATGTCTACCCATCCGCGCTGCAACAATGGGACGATTCGAAGTTGCCCGGAAGCCTCCTGTATCACCATCACATCATCGGACAACTCTTCTTCCTCCTCCTCCTCCTCCTCCTCCTCCATTAAACGCAGTGAAGCGGACAGATGTGTGGACCTACTCTCCAGCTGTGACGGATCGGATGCTATCCCTAACTCCTCTGTGTGATCTGAGTTATCCCTGATGTCAATCAGGGATTCTCTCAGAACACACAAGAGCGGGATTGTAAGGCTCACCATCGCATCCTCAGAGCTCACCCTCCTTGTGGACTCCTCAAAGACCCGTAGGATGTCACAAAGGTCTCTCATCCATGGCCACTCATGGATGTGAAACTGAGGCAGCTGACTTTGTGGCACCCTAGGGTTTTGTAGCTGGTATTCCATCAAAGGTCTCTGCTGCTCAACCACTCTATTCAACATCTGAAACGTTGAGTTCCAGCGTGTGGGGACGTCGCACAAAAGCCGGTGTTGTGGCACATGCAGGCGTTGCTGGAGAGATTTTAAGCTAGCAGCGGCTACTGTCGACTTGCGAAAGTGGGCGCACATGCGCCGCACTTTCACCAGTAGCTCTGGAACATTGGGGTAGCTCTTTAGGAAACGTTGCACCACTAGGTTGAAGACGTGGGCCAGGCATGGAACATGTTGGAGTCCGGCAAGCTCCAGAGCTGCTACCAGGTTCCGGCCGTTATCACAAACGACCATGCCTGGGCCCAGGTGCAGCGGCTCAAACCATATTGCCGTCTCATCGAGGAGGGCATCCCTCACCTCGGAGGCAGTGTGCTGTCTGTCCCCCAAGCTGATCAGCTTCAGCACAGCCTGCTGACGTCTACCAACGCCAGTGCTGCAACGTTTCCAACTCGTAGCTGGGGTCAATCTAACAGCGGAGGAGGAGGCGGTGGCGGAGGAGGAGGCGGTGGCGGAGGAGGAGGCGGTAGAGGAGGAGGAGGAGGGGGGTGTTCTTCTCGTGTCCCTGCCAGGAATGTTAGGCGGGGAGACGAGGTACACCGGGCCAGTTTGGGAAGCAGTCCCAGCCTCAACTATATTCACCCAGTGTGCCGTCAGTGAAATGTAGCGTCCCTGTCCGCATGCACTTGTCCACGCGTCGGTGGTCAAGTGGACCTTTGTGCAAAGCGCGGAACTAAGGGCCCGCCTGATGTTGAGTGACACGTGCTGGTGCAAGGCGGGGACGGCACACCGGGAGAAGTAGTGACGGCTAGGGACGGCATAGCGAGGTGCCGCAGTTGCCATCAGGTCCAGGAAGGCGGGAGTTTCAACAAGCCGGAACGCCAACATCTCCTGGGCCAGCAGTTTAGCGATGTTGGCGTTCAAGGCTTGCGCGTGTGGGTGGTTAGCAGTGTATTTCTGCCGCCGCTCCAATGTCTGAGAGATGGTGGGTTGTTGTAAAGAAACGCCTGATGGTGCCTTTGATGGTGCAGGAGAAGGAGATAAGACAGGACCAGGGGAGGATGAGGTAGAAGTCAACAAAGTGGCGGAGGCAGATGAAGTGGTGTCCTGGCTCGTCCTCTGGAGTGCATCGCCAGCACAGTCAGCAGTGGCAGTGGCAGAGGCAGAGGCAGTGGCAGAGGCAGTGGCAGTGGCGTGAACGGCAGGCGGCCTTTGTCCTGCCGTTGCTGCCTGCCACTGATTCCAGTGCTTGGATTCCAAATGACGGCGCATTGAAGTGGTGGACAGGTTGCTCTTCTCAGAGCCCCTAATCAATTTCGAGAGGCAAATTGTGCAGACAACACTATATCTGTCCTCGGCGCATTCCTTGAAAAAACTCCACACCTTCGAGAAACATGCCCTCGAGGTGGGAGTTTTTCGGGGCTGGGTACGAACTGGAACATCTTGGGAGATTCCGGGTGTGGCCTGGCTTCGCCTAAGCTGCTGACCTCTGCCTCTGCCTCTAGCTACCCTTTTTGGTGCTGCACCTGCCTCAACATCCACACTACTTTCCCCGCTTGACATCCCCCCTGTCCAGGTCGGGTCAGTGTCCTCATCATCCACCACTTCCTCTTCCAACTCCTGTCTCATCTCCTCCTCCCGCACAATGCGCCGGTCAACTGGATGCCCTGACGGCAACTGCGTCACATCATCGTCGATGAGGGTGGGTTGCTGGTCATCCACCACCAAATCGAACGGAGATGGAGGAGACTCTAGTGTTTGAGCATCTGGACACAGATGCTCCTCTGTTAGGTTCGTGGAATCGTGACGTGGAGAGGCAGGTTGAGGGACAATGAAAGGAGCGGAGAACAGCTCTGGGGAGCAGGGACAGTTTGGGTTATTGTTCTGTAAAGCTTCGGAATTTTGGGAGGAAGGAAGACAAGACTGTTGGGTAATAGGAGGAGAGGAGGCAGAGTCTGACTGGCTGCTGGACAATGTGCTGTAAGCGTTCTCTGACAGCCATTGCAAGACCTGTTCCTGGTTCTCGGGCCTACTAAGGTTTGTACCCTGCAGTTTAGTTAATGTGGCAAGCAACCCTGGCACTGTGGAGTGGCGCAATGCTTGCTGCCCCACAGGAGTAGGCACAGGACGCCCTGTGGCTTCACTGCTACCTTGCTCCCCAGAACCATTCCCCCGACCTCGCCCACGGCCTCGTCCACGTCCCTTTCCGGGAGCCTTGCGCATTTTGAATTCCTAGTTAGAAATTGGCACTGTATACCAGTAGTAAAAATTGTGGGTGCACGTAACCCCAATATATTCTTTGAATTACCAGTCAGAAACTGGCACTATATGGCAGTAGCAAGAAATGAGGGTATTTGTATTCCCAATATACTCTTTGAATTCCCAGTCAGACAATGGCACTGTATACCAGTAGTAAAAATTGTGGGTGCACGTAACCCCAATATATTCTTTGAATTACCAGTCAGAAACTGGCACTATATGGCAGTAGCAAGAAATGAGGGTATTTATAACCCCAATATATTCTTTGAATTCCCAGTCAGACAATGGCACTGTATACCAGTAGTAAAAATTGTGGGTGCACGTAACCCCAATATATTCTTTGAATTCCCAGTCAGAAACTGGCACTATATGGCAGTAGCAAGAAATGAGGGTATTTGTATTCCCAATATACTCTTTGAATTCCCAGTCAGACAATGGCACTGTATACCAGTAGTAAAAATTGTGGGTGCACGTAACCCCAATATATTCTTTGAATTACCAGTCAGAAACTGGCACTATATGGCAGTAGCAAGAAATGAGGGTATTTATAACCCCAATATATTCTTTGAATTCCCAGTCAGACAATGGCACTGTATACCAGTAGTAAAAATTGTGGGTGCACGTAACCCCAATATATTCTTTGAATTCCCAGTCAGAAACTGGCACTATATGGCAGTAGCAAGAAATGAGGGTATTTGTATTCCCAATATACTCTTTGAATTCCCAGTCAGACAATGGCACTGTATACCAGTAGTAAAAATTGTGGGTGCACGTAACCCCAATATATTCTTTGAATTACCAGTCAGAAACTGGCACTATATGGCAGTAGCAAGAAATGAGGGTATTTATAACCCCAATATATTCTTTGAATTCCCAGTCAGACAATGGCACTGTATACCAGTAGTAAAAATTGTGGGTGCACGTAACCCCAATATATTCTTTGAATTCCCAGTCAGAAACTGGCACTATATGGCAGTAGCAAGAAATGAGGGTATTTGTATTCCCAATATACTCTTTGAATTCCCAGTCAGACAATGGCACTGTATACCAGTAGTAAAAATTGTGGGTGCACGTAACCCCAATATATTCTTTGAATTACCAGTCAGAAACTGGCACTATATGGCAGTAGCAAGAAATGAGGGTATTTATAACCCCAATATATTCTTTGAATTCCCAGTCAGACAATGGCACTGTATACCAGTAGTAAAAATTGTGGGTGCACGTAACCCCAATATATTCTTTGAATTACCAGTCAGAAACTGGCACTATATGGCAGTAGCAAGAAATGAGGGTATTTGTATTCCCAATATACTCTTTGAATTCCCAGTCAGACAATGGCACTGTATACCAGTAGTAAAAATTGTGGGTGCACGTAACCCCAATATATTCTTTGAATTACCAGTCAGAAACTGGCACTATATGGCAGTAGCAAGAAATGAGGGTATTTATAACCCCAATATATTCTTTGAATTCCCAGTCAGACAATGGCACTGTATACCAGTAGTAAAAATTGTGGGTGCACGTAACCCCAATATATTCTTTGAATTCCCAGTCAGAAACTGGCACTATATGGCAGTAGCAAGAAATGAGGGTATTTGTATTCCCAATATACTCTTTGAATTCCCAGTCAAACAATGGCACTGTATACCAGTAGTAAAAATTGTGGGTGCACGTAACCCCAATATATTCTTTGAATTACCAGTCAGAAACTGGCACTATATGGCAGTAGCAAGAAATGAGGGTATTTATAACCCCAATATATTCTTTGAATTCCCAGTCAGACAATGGCACTGTATACCAGTAGTAAAAATTGTGGGTGCACGTAACCCCAATATATTCTTTGAATTACCAGTCAGAAACTGGCACTATATGGCAGTAGCAAGAAATGAGGGTATTTGTATTCCCAATATACTCTTTGAATTCCCAGTCAGACAATGGCACTGTATACCAGTAGTAAAAATTGTGGGTGCACGTAACCCCAATATATTCTTTGAATTACCAGTCAGAAACTGGCACTATATGGCAGTAGCAAGAAATGAGGGTATTTATAACCCCAATATATTCTTTGAATTCCCAGTCAGACAATGGCACTGTATACCAGTAGTAAAAATTGTGGGTGCACGTAACCCTAATATATTCTTTGAATTCCCAGTCAGACACTGGCACTATATGGCAGTAGCAAGAAATGAGGGTATTTGTATTCCCAATATATTCTTTGAATTCCCAGTCAGACAATGGCACTGTATACCAGTAGTAAAAATTGTGGGTGCACGTAACCCCAATATATTCTTTGAATTACCAGTCAGACACTGGCACTATATGGCAGTAGCAAGAAATGAGGGTATTTGTATTCCCAATATATTCTTTGAATTCCCAGTCAGACAATGGCACTGTATACCAGTAGTAAAAATTGTGGGTGCACGTAACCCCAATATATTCTTTGAATTCCCAGTCAGACACTGGCACTATATGGCAGTAGCAAGAAATGAGGGTATTTGTATTCCCAATATATTCTTTGAATTCCCAGTCAGACAATGGCACTGTATACCAGTAGTAAAAATTGTGGGTGCACGTAACCCCAATATATTCTTTGAATTCCCAGTCAGACACTGGCACTATATGGCAGTAGCAAGAAATGAGGGTATTTGTATTCCCAATATATTCTTTGAATTCCCAGTCAGACAATGGCACTGTATACCAGTAGTAAAAATTGTGGGTGCACGTAACCCCAATATATTCTTTGAATTCCCAGTCAGACACTGGCACTATATGGCAGTAGCAAGAAATGAGGGTATTTGTATTCCCAATATATTCTTTGAATTCCCAGTCAGACAATGGCACTGTATACCAGTAGTAAAAATTGTGGGTGTATATAGCCCCAATTCTATTGCTAGGGGACTTGCAGGGTATTTCTGGGGTGAAGGTGGGGGGGCACACCGTTGGAACGGGTATCGGGGTATATATCGGGTATACGGGAATACACTGACAGTGTATTCCATTCAGGATCCTGGGAAAGCTGGGTTGCGGCGATTGAGCCCGTCAGTGCCACGTTACACTGACAAGCTTCTCCCTGGAATTTAGCTCTTACAAGAGCTGTTGGTTGTCTTCTCCTTCCTATCCTAGCCTGTCCCTGCCTACCCAGAATCTAAGCCCTAGCTAGCTGGACGGAAACCTCCGTCCTCGGTGAATTGCAAGCTCAGAATGACGCGAACCTGGGCGGCGCTGTTCTTTTAAATTAGAGGTCACATGTTTTCGGCAGCCAATGGGTTTTGCCTACTTTTTTCAACGTCACCGGTGTCGTAGTTCCTGTCCCACCTACCCTGCGCTGTTATTGGAGCAAAAAAGGCGCCAGGGAAGGTGGGAGGGGAATCGAGTAATGGCGCACTTTACCACGCGGTGTTCGATTCGATTCGAACATGCCGAACAGCCTAATATCCGATCGAACATGAGTTCGATAGAACACTGTTCGCTCATCTCTAGTCATAAGTCTTCCAGGATGATAATGACCCAAAACACACTTCAAAAAGCACTAGAAAATGGTTTGAGAGAAAGCACTGGAGACTTCTAAATGAGCCCAGACCTGAATCCCATAGAGCACCTGTGGAGAGATCTCAAAATGGCAGTTTGGAGAAGGCACCCTTCACATCTCAGGGACCTGGAGCAGTTTACCAAAGAAGAATGGTCTGAAATTCCAGCAGAGCATTGTAAGAAACTCATTGATGGTTACCAGAAGCGGTTGTTCGCAATTATTTCGTCTAAAGGTTGTGCTACCATATTAGGCTGAGGGTGCCAATACTTTTGTCCTGCCCATTTTTGCAGTTTTGTGTAAAATGATCAATGATTTGACTTTTTTTTCCCATTCTCTTTTGTGTTTTTTCATTGCAAGCAAAATAAATGAAGATATTAATATCAAAGAGTTTGTGCTTGAAATCATTTTCTGGAAGAAACTGAGTATTATCTGACAGAATTGCAGGGGTGCACATACTTTTGGCCAACACTGTATAATGCAGTCCACTGCAGTCTGTGGTAAAATTTCTGCGTTGCTTTGGGCACATCACAGGCAAAACACAATAGAAGTGTTACCTCACAGATGCCAATTCAAACACTTCTTTGATCTTGCTATGCTTAAACCATTTTAATTCATGACTGTTAAATAGCTCTTTCAATAAAGGTTAAGTGTCTCTGACCAGAGTCACATGTTATCATAGGCACTAGAGATGAGCGAACACTGTTCGGATCAGCCGATCCGAACAGCACGCTCCCATAGAAATGAATGGAAGCACCTGGCACGTACGCTTTGCCGGCGGCCGGTCGCTTAACCCCCCGCGTGCCGGCCACTTCCATTCATTTCTATGGGAGAGTGCTGTGAGCGTGCTGTTCGGAACGGCTGTTCCGAACAGTGTTTCCATTTTCCACCAGGTGCTTCCATTCATTTCAATGCATGCGTGCTGTTCGGATCGGCTGATCCGAACAGTACTCGCTCAACTCTAATTATAACATTCTAAAGGGGCCTACAGACAGTATAATATTCCATAGTGGCCCTTCCACACAATATAATGTCCTATAGTGGCACCTCTAGACAGTATAATGTCCCATAGTGGCCCCTGCAAACAGTAAAATGTGCCATAGCGGCCCCTCCACACAGTATAATGTCCCATAGTGGCTACTACACACAGTATGATGTCCCATAGCACCCAAAACACAGTATAATGTGACATAGTGGCCCCAACATTGTTTGTTGCAAATATTGCTAACATTTCGGGTTTGGCAGAGCACTGAATCTTTACACTAACCGTGAACTATTTTCTTTTCTTAATTTAAATTTTTATTGAAAAGTGTTTTTTTTTTTAAGCAATACATAAGTCAAGAAACAACAATGGGTATAATCCATTCAGCAAAACATAACAAAGGAATACGTTAACCACATGCATTGCAAAAATCAAGATCTAAAAGGTATCTAGGGTTAACAACCCCTAAAACAAAATGATAAATACATAGTAGACAATTAACATTCGGTAAATATGCAAATAAGAAACAGTGAAGGATAGGGAAAGAAACAAATAAGAAAGGAGAAGATAGGGGGGGAGGGCAAGTGTGGACAGGAAGAACAGGACCTCAGTAAGGCAGGTTGTTGCAAGTCCATTAAATGTAACTAGATATGAGCCTTCCTTAAAAGCCAAGGGTACCAAGTTTTCATGTAGCTTTCATGGTTCCAATTTGTCCAGCTAAGTAGTTCCTCAGTAGTTCCTTGATCAGGGGACAGTCCCACCAAATATGCAGGTACTGTATGTTCCATGCAGAGCAGAACATCTCTATCATCTGTCATTATCAGCAAGTTTTTTGTGAAAAAGCCAGTCTGGCGTTCTATACCATCGGAAAAGTAGTTTAAATTGGTTTTCCTGCAGCCGAATACAAGTTGAGGTGCCGTGGGAGTTGTGTAAAATGTCATCTACATCATCAGGCGTGAGGTTGATCTGCAGTTCCTGTTCCCAGGATGCCAAGTACGCCGGCTTGTAGGACTTCTTCGACACTATGTGGAAGTGTAACAGGTGAGATACGCTTCTCAGCATCCTTGTTGGAGAAAGCAGCAATATTTCAAAGGCGGTCAGCTCAGTCCGTAGTTGAAAATGATCTGTAAATTGGTGCAGCACCATGGCAAGGTGGTGTTTGTGGAGAAAAGACGCATGGAAATCAGAGACCAATTCCAGAATGTCTGCTACAGACATGAGAGTTCCGTCTTTCACAATATCTTGTACAGTTAAGTGAAAAAATCTGTCCCATAGTGAGTAGAGATGAGCGAACAGTGTTCTATCGAACTCATGTTCGATCGGATATTAGGCTGTTCGGCATGTTCGAATCGAATCGAACACCGCGTGGTAAAGTGCGCCATTACTCGATTCCCCTCCCACCTTCCCTGGCGCCTTTTTTGCTCCAATAACAGCGCAGGGTAGGTGGGACAGGAACTACGACACCGGTGACGTTGAAAAAAGTAGGCAAAACCCATTGGCTGCCGAAAACATGTGACCTCTAATTTAAAAGAACAGCGCCGCCCAGGTTCGCGTCATTCTGAGCTTGCAATTCACCGAGGACGGAGGTTTCCGTCCAGCTAGCTAGGGCTTAGATTCTGGGTAGGCAGGGACAGGCTAGGATAGGAAGGAGAAGACAACCAACAGCTCTTGTAAGAGCTAAATTCCAGGGAGAAGCTTGTCAGTGTAACGTGGCACTGACGGGCTCAATCGCCGCAACCCAGCTTTCCCAGGATCCTGAATGGAATACACTGTCAGTGTATTCCCGTATACCCGATATATACCCCGATACCCGTTCCAACGGTGTGCCCCCCCACCTTCACCCCAGAAATACCCTGCAAGTCCCCTAGCAATAGAATTGGGGCTATATACACCCACAATTTTTACTACTGGTATACAGTGCCATTGTCTGACTGGGAATTCAAAGAATATATTGGGAATACAAATACCCTCATTTCTTGCTACTGCCATATAGTGCCAGTGTCTGACTGGGAATTCAAAGAATATATTGGGGTTACGTGCACCCACAATTTTTACTACTGGTATACAGTGCCATTGTCTGACTGGGAATTCAAAGAATATATTGGGAATACAAATACCCTCATTTCTTGCTACTGCCATATAGTGCCAGTTTCTGACTGGTAATTCAAAGAATATATTGGGGTTACGTGCACCCACAATTTTTACTACTGGTATACAGTGCCATTGTCTGACTGGGAATTCAAAGAATATATTGGGAATACAAATACCCTCATTTCTTGCTACTGCCATATAGTGCCAGTGTCTGACTGGGAATTCAAAGAATATATTGGGGTTACGTGCACCCACAATTTTTACTACTGGTATACAGTGCCATTGTCTGACTGGGAATTCAAAGAATATATTGGGAATACAAATACCCTCATTTCTTGCTACTGCCATATAGTGCCAGTGTCTGACTGGGAATTCAAAGAATATATTGGGGTTACGTGCACCCACAATTTTTACTACTGGTATACAGTGCCATTGTCTGACTGGGAATTCAAAGAATATATTGGGGTTATAAATACCCTCATTTCTTGCTACTGCCATATAGTGCCAGTTTCTGACTGGTAATTCAAAGAATATATTGGGGTTACGTGCACCCACAATTTTTACTACTGGTATACAGTGCCATTGTCTGACTGGGAATTCAAAGAGTATATTGGGAATACAAATACCCTCATTTCTTGCTACTGCCATATAGTGCCAGTTTCTGACTGGGAATTCAAAGAATATATTGGGGTTACGTGCACCCACAATTTTTACTACTGGTATACAGTGCCATTGTCTGACTGGGAATTCAAAGAATATATTGGGGTTATAAATACCCTCATTTCTTGCTACTGCCATATAGTGCCAGTTTCTGACTGGTAATTCAAAGAATATATTGGGGTTACGTGCACCCACAATTTTTACTACTGGTATACAGTGCCATTGTCTGACTGGGAATTCAAAGAGTATATTGGGAATACAAATACCCTCATTTCTTGCTACTGCCATATAGTGCCAGTTTCTGACTGGGAATTCAAAGAATATATTGGGGTTACATGCACCCACAATTTTTACTACTGGTATACAGTGCCATTGTCTGACTGGGAATTCAAAGAATATATTGGGGTTATAAATACCCTCATTTCTTGCTACTGCCATATAGTGCCAGTTTCTGACTGGTAATTCAAAGAATATATTGGGGTTACGTGCACCCACAATTTTTACTACTGGTATACAGTGCCATTGTCTGACTGGGAATTCAAAGAGTATATTGGGAATACAAATACCCTCATTTCTTGCTACTGCCATATAGTGCCAGTTTCTGACTGGTAATTCAAAGAATATATTGGGGTTACGTGCACCCACAATTTTTACTACTGGTATACAGTGCCATTGTCTGACTGGGAATTCAAAGAATATATTGGGGTTATAAATACCCTCATTTCTTGCTACTGCCATATAGTGCCAGTGTCTGACTGGGAATTCAAAGAATATATTGGGGTTACGTGCACCCACAATTTTTACTACTGGTATACAGTGCCAATTTCTAACTAGGAATTCAAAATGCGCAAGGCTCCCGGAAAGGGACGTGGACGAGGCCGTGGGCGAGGTCGGGGGAATGGTTCTGGGGAGCAAGGTAGCAGTGAAGCCACAGGGCGTCCCGTGCCTACTCCTGTGGGGCAGCAAGCATTGCGCCACTCCACAGTGCCAGGGTTGCTTGCCACATTAACTAAACTGCAGGGTACAAACCTTAGTAGGCCCGAGAACCAGGAACAGGTCTTGCAATGGCTGTCAGAGAACGCTTACAGCACATTGTCCAGCAGCCAGTCAGACTCTGCCTCCTCTCCTCCTATTACCCAACAGTCTTGTCTTCCTTCCTCCCAAAATTCCGAAGCTTTACAGAACAATAACCCAAACTGTCCCTGCTCCCCAGAGCTGTTCTCCGCTCCTTTCATTGTCCCTCAACCTGCCTCTCCACGTCACGATTCCACGAACCTAACAGAGGAGCATCTGTGTCCAGATGCTCAAACACTAGAGTCTCCTCCATCTCCGTTCGATTTGGTGGTGGATGACCAGCAACCCACCCTCATCGACGATGATGTGACGCAGTTGCCGTCAGGGCATCCAGTTGACCGGCGCATTGTGCGGGAGGAGGAGATGAGACAGGAGTTGGAAGAGGAAGTGGTGGATGATGAGGACACTGACCCGACCTGGACAGGGGGGATGTCAAGCGGGGAAAGTAGTGTGGATGTTGAGGCAGGTGCAGCACCAAAAAGGGTAGCTAGAGGCAGAGGCAGAGGTCAGCAGCTTAGGCGAAGCCAGGCCACACCCGGAATCTCCCAAGATGTTCCAGTTCGTACCCAGCCCCGAAAAACTCCCACCTCGAGGGCACGTTTCTCGAAGGTGTGGAGTTTTTTCAAGGAATGCGCCGAGGACAGATATAGTGTTGTCTGCACAATTTGCCTCTCGAAATTGATTAGGGGCTCTGAGAAGAGCAACCTGTCCACAACTTCAATGCGCCGTCATTTGGAATCCAAGCACTGGAATCAGTGGCAGGCAGCAACGGCAGGACAAAGGCCGCCTGCCGTTCACGCCACTGCCACTGCCTCTGCCACTGCCTCTGCCTCTGCCTCTGCCACTGCCACTGCTGACTGTGCTGGCGATGCACTCCAGAGGACGAGCCAGGACACCACTTCATCTGCCTCCGCCACTTTGTTGACTTCTACCTCATCCTCCCCTGGTCCTGTCTTATCTCCTTCTCCTGCACCATCAAAGGCACCATCAGGCGTTTCTTTACAACAACCCACCATCTCTCAGACATTGGAGCGGCGGCAGAAATACACTGCTAACCACCCACACGCGCAAGCCTTGAACGCCAACATCGCTAAACTGCTGGCCCAGGAGATGTTGGCGTTCCGGCTTGTTGAAACTCCCGCCTTCCTGGACCTGATGGCAACTGCGGCACCTCGCTATGCCGTCCCTAGCCGTCACTACTTCTCCCGGTGTGCCGTCCCCGCCTTGCACCAGCACGTGTCACTCAACATCAGGCGGGCCCTTAGTTCCGCGCTTTGCACAAAGGTCCACTTGACCACCGACGCGTGGACAAGTGCATGCGGACAGGGACGCTACATTTCACTGACGGCACACTGGGTGAATGTAGTTGAGGCTGGGACTGCTTCCCAAACTGGCCCGGTGTACCTCGTCTCCCCGCCTAACATTCCTGGCAGGGACACGAGAAGAACACCCCCCTCCTCCTCCTCCTCTACCGCCTCCTCCTCCGCCACCGCCTCCTCCTCCGCCACCGCCTCCTCCTCCGCTGTTAGATTGACCCCAGCTACGAGTTGGAAACGTTGCAGCACTGGCGTTGGTAGACGTCAGCAGGCTGTGCTGAAGCTGATCAGCTTGGGGGACAGACAGCACACTGCCTCCGAGGTGAGGGATGCCCTCCTCGATGAGACGGCAATATGGTTTGAGCCGCTGCACCTGGGCCCAGGCATGGTCGTTTGTGATAACGGCCGGAACCTGGTAGCAGCTCTGGAGCTTGCCGGACTCCAACATGTTCCATGCCTGGCCCACGTCTTCAACCTAGTGGTGCAACGTTTCCTAAAGAGCTACCCCAATGTTCCAGAGCTACTGGTGAAAGTGCGGCGCATGTGCGCCCACTTTCGCAAGTCGACAGTAGCCGCTGCTAGCTTAAAATCTCTCCAGCAACGCCTGCATGTGCCACAACACCGGCTTTTGTGCGACGTCCCCACACGCTGGAACTCAACGTTTCAGATGTTGAATAGAGTGGTTGAGCAGCAGAGACCTTTGATGGAATACCAGCTACAAAACCCTAGGGTGCCACAAAGTCAGCTGCCTCAGTTTCACATCCATGAGTGGCCATGGATGAGAGACCTTTGTGACATCCTACGGGTCTTTGAGGAGTCCACAAGGAGGGTGAGCTCTGAGGATGCGATGGTGAGCCTTACAATCCCGCTCTTGTGTGTTCTGAGAGAATCCCTGATTGACATCAGGGATAACTCAGATCACACAGAGGAGTTAGGGATAGCATCCGATCCGTCACAGCTGGAGAGTAGGTCCACACATCTGTCCGCTTCACTGCGTTTAATGGAGGAGGAGGAGGAGGAGGAGGAGGAAGAAGAGTTGTCCGATGATGTGATGGTGATACAGGAGGCTTCCGGGCAACTTCGAATCGTCCCATTGTTGCAGCGCGGATGGGTAGACATGGAGGATGAGGAGGAAATGGAGATTGAACTTTCCGGTGGGGCCAGAGGAGTCATGCCAACTAACACTGTGGCAGACATGGCTGAGTTCATGTTGGGGTGCTTTACAACCGACAAGCGTATTGTCAAAATCATGGAGGACAACCAGTACTGGATCTTTGCTATCCTTGACCCCCGGTATAAAAACAACATCTCGTCTTTTATTCCGGTAGAGGGGAGGGCCAATCGCATCAATGCTTGCCACAGGCAATTGGTGCAGAATATGATGGAGATGTTTCCAGCATGTGACGTTGGCGGCAGGGAGGGCAGTTCCTCCAGTAGGCAACCAAGTTCTCACCGGTCCACACAAACGAGGGGCACACTGTCTAAGGTCTGGGACACCTTGATGGCACCCCCTCGCCAAAGTGCCGCCACGGAGGGTCCTAGTGTCACCAGGCGTGAGAAGTATAGGCGCATGTTGCGGGAATACCTTTCCGACCACAGCCCTGTCCTCTCCGACCCCTCTGCGCCCTACACGTATTGGGTGTCGAAGTTGGACCTGTGGCTTGAACTTGCCCTATATGCCTTGGAGGTGCTGTCCTGTCCTGCCGCCAGCGTCCTATCTGAGAGGGTGTTCAGTGCAGCCGGTGGCATCATCACTGACAAGCGCACCCGTCTGTCAGCTGAGAGTGCCGACCGGCTCACTTTGATAAAAATGAACCACCACTGGATAGAGCCTTCATTTTTGTGCCCACCTGTGTAAAGCACCCCAACATGAAACTCCATGTCTGTACTCAACCTCTCCAATTCCTCCGCATCCTCATACTCATCCACCATAAGCGTTGCACAATTCTGCTAATACTAGGCTCCCTCCAACATGATTTCCCCCAACTCTGCTGGTTAGAGGCTCCCTCCACCCTGATTTCCACCAACTCTGCTGGTTAGAGGCTCCCTCCACCCTGCTTTCCCACAACTCTGCTGGTTAGAGGCTCCTTCCACCATGAATTTGCCCAAACTGGGCTGTTTAGAGGCTCCCTCCACCATGAATTGGTCCAAACTGGGCTGGTTAGAGGCTCCCTCCACCATTAATTGGTCCAAACTGGGCTGGTTAGAGGCTCCCTCCACCATGAATTTGCCCAAACTGGGCTGTTTAGAGGCTCCCTCCACCATGAATTTGCCCAAACTGGGCTGTTTAGAGGCTCCCTCCACCATGAATTGGTCCAAACTGGGTTTTTTAGAGGCTCCCTCCACCATGAATTGGTCCAAACTGGGCTGGTTAGAGGCTCCCTCCACCATGAATTGGTCCAAACTGGGGTGGTTAGAGGCTCCCTCCACCATTAATTGGTCCAAACTGGGCTGGTTAGAGGCTCCCTCCACCATTAATTGGTCCAAACTGGGCTGGTTAGAGGCTCCCTCCACCATTAATTGGTCCAAACTGGGCTGGTTAGAGGCTCCCTCCACCATGAATTTGCCCAAACTGGGCTGTTTAGAGGCTCCCTCCACCATGAATTTGCCCAAACTGGGCTGGTTAGAGGCTCCCTCCACCATGAATTGGTCCAAACTGGGGTTTTTAGAGGCTCCCTCCACCATGAATTGGTCCAAACTTGGCTGTTTAGAGGCTCCCTCCACCATGAATTGGTCCAAACTGGGGTGGTTAGAGGCTCCCTCCACCATTAATTGGTCCAAACTGGGCTGGTTAGAGGCTCCCTCCACCATTAATTGGTCCAAACTGGGCTGGTTAGAGGCTCCCTCCACCATGAATTTGCCCAAACTGGGCTGTTTAGAGGCTCCCTCCACCATGAATTTGCCCAAACTGGGCTGGTTAGAGGCTCCCTCCACCATGAATTGGTCCAAACGGGTTTTTAGAGGCTCCCTTCACCATGAATTGGTCCAAACTTGGCTGTTTAGAGGCTCCCTCCACCATGAATTGGTCCAAACTGGGGTGGTTAGAGGCTCCCTCCACCATTAATTGGTCCAAACTGGGCTGGTTAGAGGCTCCCTCCACCATTAATTGGTCCAAACTGGGCTGGTTAGAGGCTCCCTCCACCATTAATTGGTCCAAACTGGGCTGGTTAGAGGCTCCCTCCACCATGAATTGGTCCAAACTGGGGTTTTTAGAGGCTCCCTCCACCATGAATTGGTCCAAACTTGGCTGTTTAGAGGCTCCCTCCACCATTAATTGGTCCAAACTGGGCTGGTTAGAGGCTCCCTCCACCATGAATTGGTCCAAACTGGGTTTTTTAGAGGCTCCCTCCACCATGAATTTGCCCAAACTGGGCTGTTTAGAGGCTCCCTCCACCATGAATTGGTCCAAACTGGGTTTTTTAGAGGCTCCCTCCACCATGAATTGGTCCAAACTGGGCTGGTTAGAGGCTCCCTCCACCATGAATTGGTCCAAACTGGGGTGGTTAGAGGCTCCCTCCACCATTAATTGGTCCAAACTGGGCTGGTTAGAGGCTCCCTCCACCATGAATTGGTCCAAACTGGGCTGGTTAGAGGCTCCCTCCACCATTAATTGGTCCAAACTGGGCTGGTTAGAGGCTCCCTCCACCATTAATTGGTCCAAACTGGGCTGGTTAGAGGCTCCCTCCACCATGAATTTGCCCAAACTGGGCTGTTTAGAGGCTCCCTCCACCATGAATTTGCCCAAACTGGGCTGGTTAGAGGCTCCCTCCACCATGAATTGGTCCAAACGGGTTTTTAGAGGCTCCCTTCACCATGAATTGGTCCAAACTTGGCTGTTTAGAGGCTCCCTCCACCATGAATTGGTCCAAACTGGGTTTTTTAGAGGCTCCCTCCACCATGAATTTGCCCAAACTGGGCTGTTTAGAGGCTCCCTCCACCATGAATTTGCCCAAACTGGGCTGGTTAGAGGCTCCCTCCACCATGAATTGGTCCAAACTGGGGTTTTTAGAGGCTCCCTCCACCATGAATTGGTCCAAACTTGGCTGTTTAGAGGCTCCCTCCACCATGAATTGGTCCAAACTGGGGTGGTTAGAGGCTCCCTCCACCATTAATTGGTCCAAACTGGGCTGGTTAGAGGCTCCCTCCACCATTAATTGGTCCAAACTGGGCTGGTTAGAGGCTCCCTCCACCATGAATTTGCCCAAACTGGGCTGGTTAGAGGCTCCCTCCACCATGAATTGGTCCAAACTGGGTTTTTTAGAGGCTCCCTCCACCATGAATTTGCCCAAACTGGGCTGGTTAGAGGCTCCCTCCACCATGAATTGGTCCAAACTGGGGTTTTTAGAGGCTCCCTCCACCATGAATTTGCCCAAACTCTGCTGGTTAGAGGCTCAATCCACCCTGATTTTCAAAACAAATGTTGGTGCCAACCTCAACTTACTACAAGGGCCAAATTCACTGCTGGTGACAAGCTCTCCTCACTGCAAGTGCCAAATACACATGTTTCAAGGTGTTTTCCTACTGTCAGAGAGGTGGTATTGAGTGTGTAAAGTGTGTAGTTGTTAGGCTGTGATGTTGGGGTAATAGAGGGTCTTTGGTGTGTTAGATGCCCCCAGACATGCTTCCCCTGCTGTCCCAGTGTCATTCCAGAGGTGTTGGCATCATTTCCTGGGGTGTCATAGTGGACTTGGTGACCCTCCAGACACGGATTTGGGTTTCCCCCTTAACGAGTATCTGTTCCCCATAGACTATAATGGGGTTCGAAACCCGTTCGAACACACGAACATTGAGCGGCTGTTCGAATCGAATTTCGAACCTCGAACATTTTAGTGTTCGCTCATCTCTACTTATGACCTCTGAGGGAGACCCAGCTTTCTCACACTGGGCCCTACATTATGCTGCAAAATTTGTTGGTAGTCTTCAGACTTCATAATGTCATGCACACGGTCAAGCATTCCAGTGCCAGAGGCAAAGCAACCCCAAAACATCAGGGAACCTCCGCCATGTTTGACTGTAGGGATTGTGTTCTTTTCTTTGAAGGCCTCTTTTTTTTCCTGTAAACTCTTTGTTGATGCCTTTTCCCAAAAAGCTCTACTGTTGTCTTATCTGACCAGAGAACATTCTTCCAAAATGTTTTTGGTTTTCTTAGGTAAGTTTTGGCAAACTCCAGCCTGGCTTTTTTTTATGTCTCTGGGTAAGAAGTGGGGTCTTCCTGGGTATCCTACCATACAGTCCTTTTTAATTGAGATACCAATGGATAGTACGGGTTGACACTGTTGTACACACAAGGACACAGGACAGAGGTTGAGTCAACTTTAATCCATTTCAACTGGCTGCAAGTGTGATTTAGTTATTGCCACCACCTGTTAGGTGCCTCAGGTAAGTAACAGGTGCTGTTAATTACACAAATTAGAGAAGCATCACATGATTTTTCAAACAGTGCCAATACTTTTGTCCACCCCCTTTTTATGTTTGCTGTGGAATTATATCCAATTTGACTTTTTGACAATTCTTTTTGTGGTTTTCCATTGAAGACAAATTAAATGAAGATAATAATACCAAAGAATTTGTGATTGCAATCATTTTCTGGAAGAAAATGAGTATTATCTGACAGAATTTCAGGGGTGCCAATACTTTTGGCTAACACTGTATAGTATAGGCAATCTAATGATTGCAGGTTCAAGGTGCCTGTGGTATGAGAATGTGGGACTAAGAAAAAAAATAACATTAGATGCCCCTGCATCACAAAATGCCCAATTAAAAAAAAAAAATAGCAGGGAGAAATAAATAGAATTTTAGGGTCTTTTACCACGCCAAAAAAACTAAAAACTTAATGTATTCCCAAAACTGGTTTAATGAAAACTACATTAATAAAAAGTGCTAAAAGCATCAGACATGCCCACAATATTTTAACTAAAAATATATCTGGCCCTGCAAAAAAAGATGCCCTAAGCATCACCATACATGTAAAAAATATTATTAAAAAACATTGTGGATCTCAGAACATTACAATTCCAAATAAAGGGTTTGTATTTGCAGAGTTTGGGATTTTTTTAAAGGGTTAAAACATATATAAAACTATATAAATTCGGTATCACCAGAATTGTACAACCCACAGAATTTAGGTGACATGTCATTTTCACTGTACAGTGAATGCCTTAAAAACTAAATGTGCAGAGTAAGTCATAAAAAAGCAGTATTTTTCCAATTCCACCCCATTCTGATTTTTTTTTTTAATTTTCCAGTACAGCACATGAAATATTAAATGGTATCATTACAAAGTACAATTTGTTCTGCAAACATGAAGCCCTATGTCTCTGAGAAGACAAAAAATTATGGGATTTAAAAAATTTAAATTGAAAAATGTTGGAAGCAGGAAGGGGTTAATATCTGATGTGAGGCTAGTGCATAGGACACAGGGGCTGAGGGACTGCACTTCCTGATAATCTGACAAGCAAATTATCTACATAGGAAGAGACTGTACTCTTCTGGTAATTTTCATTAGTAAAAGTGTTTAAAAAAATAAATAAATCTGGTTCTTATAGGGGACACTTCTGATAATGTCAGGAAAAATGCATACGTCTGTATTATTCGTGTAAACGCCCAGGTTAAATTGTGAAACAATCCTTCTACTTACTTAATAAGTGAAGACTTAATCAATATTCAGATCATTTACTTCAGTTTCCCATAACTAAGAGCTCCATAAAGGATCATACCTCAGTGCCAGACTGTCTCACTGTCTGGCATTGACCATATATTGTCTGTTCACTAGTTACTAGGAACACTTCGCTATGTATGAAAAAGCAGTATCTGTATTCAACCCTGACCTGGGGAGTGAGCAATTTCCTAAACTTTTCAGTTGTGCAGAAAAAATGGTCAAAGCCCAAAGTAGCAAAATGCTGTGGAAAAAAACACACAGTGAAACCACAGTTTTTCTAGCATTTTAATTTATGGACGAGCACTATTAGGAGAGGAGGCGTTCCTCACCGCTCTCAGTACAGTGCTATAGGCTCTGCTGTGAGGAAGGCCGTTCCTGACTGACTGTGAAGAGCTACGGTACCGGCACCGATAGCTCTTCACCTGGGGCACAGATTGTGAAAGCCGATAGTGTGCTGAATTCGGTGCACTGTCGGCTTTCTAGCGGTATATAAAACCGCATGTGCCCCAAGTGATGAAACGTCCTCTTTAACTTTGCTATTACTGTACTGGTACTATATATTTTGCAAATATATGGGACGTTTTTGAGTTAGGAACACGTGATATTGGAAACAGCCCTTTTACCCGATCTGAGACCAGCAAACTATGCCATGCCACCTCTATCTGACCATACAAGTACTCACAGTTTACTTGAACTAGTGGTCAATGACATTGAGAAATTACTGTTTCATAATTATACTTTGGGTTCAACTCTATCTTCGCCAATAAGCCTTCTGATAAGGTAGGGGGTTTGGTTGTTTTTGATTATTTACAATATTGTAGGATGTGTTTAAATCTTTTACAAGACAAATCTGATCATAAGGTTGTGGAGAATGACTCTATTCTGATTTTCACTAATGAGCTATCCATCATTCTGAGAAAGGCCCATGCTAGAGATTTGATAGATAAAAATTTGTTTTTGTTTCTTAACCCTAGAACACCTCAAATTGCTACTTTCTATTCATAAGGGCACTTCGTCTCTCAAGGGACAATCAATCGTCTCAGGGGTGAATTCCCTTACAAAATATATTAGCCTATTTATGTTGACTACATTTTTAGGGACTCTTTTCCCTCATATGTGAAGGATAGCATGGATCTCCGAAGACTGGATAGCATAATAGTTGAGTCACATTGTTATTTGGCCAGTATTGATGTTGAATCATTATATTCACCTCATAACATCGGTCTTAGGGCAACTGAGTTGTTTTTGAGAAGCTGAGGTACTTATTTTTTGGATCATAGCTAGTGATGAGCAAGTAGTTGTCAGGATACGGAGTCGCCGCGGTCTCCTTGCTGCGCGGCGTCTCCCTGGGAGACGTGTTCGGAGTTCTATTGGGTGTGCTTAGGTCATTAAGAGTTAATCTTTTCCTTGCTCTCAGTCTCCATGTCATTAGCCATCAGGTGTGTTTTTCTGCTGCTATTTAAACTCCACCCAGGGATGGATCCTTGCCAGCCATTCACTTTGGGTTTCCTGGTCCCCCTGCTCAGTCTGATTCCCTGTCTGTTTGTATTCCATATGTTTCTTGGTTTTTAGACCCGGCTTGTATTTTTGACTATCCCTTGTCTTTTGATTTGGTACCTTTTATTATATCTCCTGGCTTGACCTCTTGCTCGTCTGACCTCGCCTTCTCTTCTGTGTCTTGCTGGGACTTGTGGTCCTCCCTGGTTACATGCTGTTTAGTCTTTTGCTTCGCATTGCATTTACACTGTGATTTCTGTTTAGGTGTGACCCCGTGACTCCAGTCCCTAGGACTTTCAGGGCCTCCTCTCCCCTTATCCTAGCCGCCGGATAGAAGTGTAGGAGCCGTGGTAGGCGCACTTCAATTAGGAAGTGCATTGGTCTGCCTCATCTCAGATATTACAGCATAGTTATAGCTGCAGGGCCTGCGCCCCCTTTTGTCATTAGTTGCACAGTGTTGCTTTCCCAGCTGTGTCACTTTAAACTGCCTGACCCTGACTCCAATCCTTACAGTAGTATTTGATCGAATACCTCGCTGGCATAGGGATGTGTGTAATCAGCCGAAAACCAAAGGGTTAAATGCTTTGAATATTCGATGTGTTTAACCCCTTGGTGTTCAGCCGATTACACACATTCCTATGCCGGCGAGGTATTCGATCGAATACTACTCGCTCATCACTAATCATAACCATTTTGTCTTGTCATTATTGGAGTTTATTATTAAGCCATAATTATTTTTTGTTTGACGGTAAGGTCTTCTACCATCTCCGGGGGATTGCTAAGGGGAGCCCTTGCGTCCCAGTTTTTGCAAATCTCCTCCTAGGCTGCTGGAAGGACCAGTTTCCCTCTAAAGAGACATTATGGAACCAGTATATCATTTCCTGGTGTTTTTATATTGACAATATTGTGATTTTGTGGTCAGGCTCTAAAAATCAATTCACTGACTTTGTGACTGCTTTAAATCAGAACCATCTTGGGCTAGGTTTTATGTATGAGATTAATGTACAGACCATTGCTTTCCTTGATTTAAAATGGTTAAAAAATGTTCATTGAGGAATATCCTCAACCTGCTTCTGAAAACCCACTTCCTCAAATAGCTTGTGGCACTGGAGAAGCCAACATCCACCAGAGTTAAAATGTGTGATATCAAAAGGTCAACTCCTCAGATTTCGGAGAGATTTTTCCACCTCTGAAGAATTTATGACCCAATCAAAATCTCTTTTTTCATGGTTTATGAGCAAAGGTTATCCAAAAAAGATAATTAAATTGGCTCTCCCTCATAAATATGAAAGAGATAGGAGTGAACTTCTTATCCCTAGAGGATATAGTTATGACCCTTATACTTGTAGAATTATTGGTACTTCTGATGATCATACATAAAAAAATCTTTACCATATCTTGACCATGGATGGTGACTTTTCAGGTGTAAAAATTACCTAGAAACCCTCTGTAACTTTCAGGAGAGGTAGTAATTTGAGGGAGCGATTAGTACATAGCCACTACATAAGACCACGATCTCCTGGATTCTCTGGAGGGATTATATGACTTAACAAAGTGATGGCTGTATGCAGGGCCGGCTCCAGGTTTTTATAGGCCCTTGGGCGACAGAGCCTCTGTGGGCCCCCTTGTAAAGGAGGGGGGGGGGGAGTCGAGACACTGTGCGTTGCAGATGAAGCAAGTGACGTCACGCAGGAGTGTGGCGTCACCAACGCCATACCTCCCAACTTTTAAAGAATAGAAAGAGGGGAAAAATGTGCCGCGGCAAATTTGGCTCCACCCACTGTTATGTTGACTCCACCCACTCATTCATTTATCATGTGCTCCCACACAGTATAATCCTCCTACAGTCACCCGTAAATTATATGCCCCCCCTCCATCTCTCCCCCAGTTTCATATACACCCTTCCTCTGCCCCCAGTTTCATGTCCCCCCCTCCACCTCTGTCCCCAGTTTCATCACGTTCTCCCTCTTCATCTGCCCACAGTTTCATGTCCCCCGTCTCTGCCCCAGTGTCATGCTGTTCCACCCCCCATCTTCCCCAGTGTCATGCCGTTCCCCCCCTCCCCTTCATTTGCCCCCCCAGTTTCATTGGGCCCCCTCCATCTCTGTCCCCAGTGTCATGCCATTCCCCCCTCCCCTTCATTTGCCCCCCCCAGTTTCATTGGGCTCCCTCCATCTCTGTCCCCAGTTTCATGCCATTCCCCCCCTCCCCTTCATTTGCCCCCCCAGTTTCATTAGGCCCCCTCCATCTCTGTCCCCAGTTTCATGCCGTTCTCTCCCCACCCCCTTCATCTTCCCCAGTGTCATGCCGTTCCCCCCCCTCCCCTTCATTTGCCCCCCAGTTTCATTGGGCCCCCTCGTTCTCTGTCCCCAGTTTCATGCCGTTCTCTCCCCACCCCCTTCATCTTCCTCACTGTCATGCCGTTCCCCCCATCCCCTTCATTTGCCCCCCAGTTTCATTGGGCCCCCTCCTTCTCTGTCCCCAGTTTCATGCCGTTCTCTCCCCACCCCCTTCATCTTCCCCAGTGTCATGCCGTTCTCCCCCTCCCCTTCATTTGCCCCCCAGTTTCATGGGCCCCCTTCATTATGTTCCACCTTAATATAATACAAAACAAACACTTACACTCACCTTCCATCGTTCCCCCGACGCTCCTCTCTCCGCTCTCACACCATTCACATAGACGATTAAAGCAGGAGCTGTGACAGCTCAGCTTCTGCTTTAAAGCCGCGGCCCGGCTTGCGTGTGTAGGCGCGATGTGATGACGTCATCACGCCTACACACGCAAGCCGGGCCACGGCTTTAAAGCAGGAGCTGAGCTGTCACAGCTCCTGCTTTAATTGTCTATGTATTCAGCTCATCGGCGTCCGTTGGACGCTGATGAGCTGAAATCGGGACAGGCAAGTGCTGGGGCGGGCAAGTGCCGGGGGGCCCCCAGAGGCTCTGTGGGCCCCGGCACTTGCCCGACTATGCCGTGCGCTGACGCCGGCCCTGGCTGTATGGCATGTATATGTCTCATACCAAAATAGTTAAAAAGCCTTGTTTTCCAATTGCATGATTTTTATAACTGCCATAGTTGTGGTGTTATATATTTTGCCCAGTAAACTTGTCCTAGAGATTATATTGGCAAGACGAAAAGGAAGTTTCAGAGGAGGGTTAGGAAGCATATAAATGATGTTCTGCATAATCGTGATAACACTTTATTAAGACGTGCATGAATTCCATAAGTGTGACCCCAAGACTTTGTATTTTATGGTTATTGAACAATTTGCCCCTCCTCCTAGGGGTGGGTGGTGACATTGATTGCTGCTTGTTACAAAAGGAATGCAATTGATATATTCCTTTAAATTGTTTACCTTTTGGCCTTAACGAAGCATTGTCTTTTGCATGTTTTCTCTGAATATGACGATATTTGTTAGTCTATCTGACTTTGAGTGACCTGCAGTGGCGTAACTACTGGGGTAGCAGCTGCCACAGGGCCCAGGACATTAGGGGCCTGGCGACAGCCGCTACCGCTGCGTCTTTTTTTCGTGGCAACGGCTGGGATCGGTAAGTGACCAGGCGCGGGCCACACAAACACTATTATACTCGGGGGGGGGGGGGGGGTGTCTCATGAGAGGTGAGAACAAATAAAGCAGTGTTACTTACCTGTCGGGATCCAGGCAGGCTTCAGACCTACTTCTGTGTTTTACTAAGCTGTGAGGCTATGACTAAGGGGTAAGCTTATCCAGAAACGCGTAGCCAGTTCTAAACAATGGGTTTTTAAAGCACTTTAGTGTGTCTTCACTGTCATGTTTGCAATGTATTTTGTATACTGGTTTTATATGGAGAATTAAAAGCTGAATTTTAAAGGATATTCCAGGAGTGCGGACCAGAATTTTTCTTTTCAAACCTGCATTGGATTTTCAGCTCTGTTACCTGGCCGTGCACCCTGAAGATCCTGGTTCATTACGGTGTATATGGTGAACCACAGCCTTATTTTTTTGGATTAAAGGTGTTTGCCCATGTTTGTCAGCACTGGAACAGATCAGATAATATGCAAAGGTGTCTACACACTGAGAGTTAAATGTGTCTACACAGAGAGATAACAGCCCTGGCTCAGATAAGGTTCTGCTAAAAGCTGTTTGATATAGTATTGAATATAAATTCATAAGAGTCATGAAACCATGTCATATATTTTAATCGAGGTTACAATCTATCTGTGAGCCAAATTTCATTCAAATCCGTTCAGCAGTTTTTGCGTGATTAAAGGGGTTGTCCCATCACAAGGATCCTATCTATACTGCTTGTTAATATGAATGTAAGACTTTTCCTAAATACACTGCTTCAGCAAAACTGCTTTGTTTGTCCACTATATCACTTTATTCATTTTTTTTTTTTTTACACATCCCTTGACTTATCTGGTCATAATTCAAGTGATGTATCTGCTGTTCTGAGGGGGGAGGGAGGAGGGGCTAAGTGCACGGGAGCGAGCCTGGAGGGGTAGTTTACCCTTTGGGGGGAAGGGGCCGCCTATACAGACCCGGCATCCGCTGTAATAGAGAGGCGGATGCCGGGGAGTGTTAGACGCCGCCACAGATAAGATAAGATATTCCTTTAATAGTCCCACAATGGGGAAATTTCAGTGATACAGTTTCATAGATGGTACAGTAGAATATAACAAGAGAGAAACACATACAAGCTCATGGCAGATAGAGAAATCCTATGAATCATAGCAACTAAAACGAAAGAAACACAGACACACTGCAGGATCATTTAGTTCTCTGTGCGGAGTGATGTTAATAATACGGCCGAATGTGGTTGGAGGACACGAGGAGGGGTCGCAGCATGTAGATATAACAGGCAGAAAAACATTTTTGCAGAGGTGGGGGACATATGCAGCTATCATGATAACATGTGGCAGTCCCTTTGGTAGGTGGTGAGATCTCCTGCTCACAGCTGATAGTTCGGTATCTTGCATCAGCACTATTGTCCATTAACCACAAAAAAAAAAAAAAAATGCCCCAAATGTCCTTCATCACAAGCCCTCCTCCTCCTCCTCCTTCCCACTGTGTTCTACTTCCCCAAAGAAGTCTGAAGCCATCCAGGTATACATGGTGCTGCTCTCTTGCCATGCTTCCATAACTCCTGGGGTAGGTGGGTGATGGTAGGTTTCCAGGCTGTAACAGAGTCCCACGTGTCCCCAGTAGAAGAAAGAAATACCAGTCAGCTGTAGCATCTTCACACATCAGCAATAGACGCCAAAAATCATCTCATTGAACGAAGAAGTCCACACTTCCATGTAGGTTTTCCTCCATGCCGCATGGTGTCCTGGGGGGATGGTAATAGGCACATGTGTAGACACAGGAAACCAGTTGAACCAGGTCTTGAGTCCATGCTTTACAATAGAAACAAAAAACTCCACAGGGTCTTCCATTCGATTTATAGCTGCTAATTCATAGTGCTAGATTCTTAGTTACAGGATTTTTGAAGACACAGAGAAAAGAGTGAGAAAGGAAAGATAAGGTTGCTCCCAGCTTGGAGCTCTGTATCGAGGCAGCCACTAAGGGCGCCAGGAAGAGGAGGAGAGTCACTATGGTCTGATGCCAGCAACATCGCTATGCTCCTGCCTTGCATGACGCCAGCAGCGGCAGGAGCGATGCTGCTATTCCGGGGGGGGGGGGGGAGTGGAATAACAGCATCGCTTCTGCCGCTGCTGGCGTCATGCAGGGCAGGAGCATAGCGATGTTGCAGGCATCTGTGCCGGCGCCTAACACTCCCTGGCATCCGCCTCTCTATTACAGCGGATGCCGGGTCTGTATTCGCATTGTGAAGGCTAGACTGGTCTCACTATCTATGAGCGTGCACGCAGGGCCAGCGGCATCTCGCCGCTGGCTTTGCATATGTAACCCCGCCCACCAATGACGCAACAAAGCAGGAAGACAGAAGATTTTACAGCAACGAAGACTGGTGAGTATGCGACGTGGGAATACCCCTTTAAGGAACAAACATACAAACTTTCACATTTATAATATAATTTATTTATTTATTATTATTATTATTTATAGGTCTGACAGGTTTCCGTCTTCTGCCAGCAGAAGACGGAAACCTAAGTACGGAGACTGAACGCTGGTATGAACCCAGTGTAAGTAGTTCCACAGCATGGGGGATGCACAAGAGAAATCTTGAAGACGTTTTTTTGAGGAGGGGATGAGAGCAGAGCGGAGTTGGAGGTCATTGGAGGATCTGAGGTTACATGTGGGCAGGTAGCAGGAGAATAGCGGGAAAGCGGGAGAATACTAAAATATTTAACCTCTCTCTTTCTTCTGGAATCTTCCCATCCTCCTTCAAGCATGCTGTTATAACTCCGCTATTGAAAAACCTTCCCTGGACCCGTCCTGTGCTGCTAACTATCGACCTGTCTCTAACCTCCCCTTCATCTCTAAACTCTTGGAACTGGTCTATTCTCGTTTAATCCGCTATCTCTCTGCTAACTCTCTGCTTGACCCCTTACAATCTGGTTTCTGCGCTCTGCACTCTACTGAAACAGCTCTCACAAAAGTCTCCAATGATCTCCTACTGGCTAAATCCAATGGTGACTTCTCTCTTCTTATTCTTCTGGACCTCTCTGCAGCTTTTGACACTGTTGACCATCAACTTCTCCTCACTATGCTCCGCTCAGTCGGCCTCAACGACACTGCGCTCTCCTGGTTCTCCTCTTATCTCTCAGACCGCACTTTCAGTGTATCATTTGCGGGCTCTGTTTCTTCCCCTCTTTCCCTTGCTGTTGGGGTTCCTCAGGGCTCGGTCCTAGGCCCCCTGCTCTTTTTCCTCTACACAGCTCCCATTGGACAAACCATCGCCAGATTCGGCTTCAGGTACCATCTTTATGCTGATGACACCAGTGACTGTCTTTCTGCTGTCTCTAATATCATGTCCTCGCTCTGTCTGAAACTAAATCTCTCTAAGACTGAACTACTACTGTTTCCACCATCTAATAGATCTGTCCCTGATATATCCATTGCAGTCTCAGGCCTTACTATAACTCCTAGGCAGCAGGCCCACTACCTCGGGGTCATGTTTGAAGCAGACCTTTCCTTCACCCCTCATGTTGAATCACTCGCATGTTCATGTCACCTCCACCTCAAAAACATCTCCAGAATACGCCCTTTCCTTACCAGAGAGACACTAAAGACACTTATTGTCTCTCTGATTCATTCTCGCCTTGACTACTGTAACTCCTTACTAATCGGTCTTCCCCTCACTAAACTCTCCCCTTTACAATCTATTCTGAATGCAGCGGCCAGGCTCATCTATTAGTCTAGATGCTACAGCGAGGCCTCTGGTCTGTGCCAGTCGTTACATTGGCTGCCTATTCATTATAGAATAAAATATAAAGTTATCACCCTCATCCACAAGGCTCTCCATAATGCCGCACCTCCCTACATTTCCTCCCTCATCTCTGTCTACCGCCCAACCCGTGCTCTCCGCTCACTCAATGACCTAACACTTACATCCTCTATTATCAGAACCTCCTATGCTCATATACAAGACTTCTCCCGAGCTGCACCACTTCTCTGGAATGCTCTACCCCGGACAATCAGATTAACTCCCAATTTTTACAGTTTCAAACGCAAACTAAAGACACATCTTTTCAGACAGACCTATCACAATTTCTAACGTAAACCCTTCCGTACTATATATAGAATCCCTAAAATTTAACCTTCCTCTGTCCCCGCTCCCACATTACCCCACATGATATGATGTCTTTTCAGGCTAACTTTATTTTTTCAAGCTCCATCCACATGTTACAGGACACCACTAGTGACGGCTCATAAAGTTTTGTTTGTGTAATGACAGTAACCTCTATTACAAATTTGTCTGATTACTGTATAAGCAATGCCACCCCTGCTACCTCTTGTGTCACCTCCTCTACCTCATAGATTGTAAGCTCTTGCGAGCAGGGCCCTCAGTCCCAATGTGTGAAATGACGTTCTTTGTTATGTATCTGATTGTATTTGAACCCTACAAATTGTACAGTGCTGCGGAATATGTTGGCGCTATATAAATAAAATTTATTATTATTATTATTATTATTAATAGGTCAGAGATATATGGAGGGGACAGGTTGTGAATGGCTTTGTATGTTAACGTTAGTAACATGAACTCAATTCGCTGGGCAACGGATAGCCAGTGGAGGGATTGGCAGAAGGGAGCAGGCGAAGAAGAATGGGAAGGGGGGGCGAGGTGAATTAAGCGAGCAGCACAGTTTAAGGTGGACAAGGGGGACAAGAGTGTTCGCTGGGAGTCCATGGAGAAGGGTGTTGCAGTAATCGTGGGAGATTATGAGGGCATGGACTAACAGTATCTAGGGTGAGGAAGGAGTGGATTCGATGGATGCTCTTGAGTTGGACGTGGCAGGAAGTGTTGAGGGTTTGAACGTGTGACTTGAAGGATAGGTCGGAGTCCAAGGTTATGGTTATCCCAAAGCATCGGAAGCATCGCAGACTTCATTAGTTCAATCATGTGATGTGATACTTTTGACATTTTACTCCTGTGGGCGCTGACAAAGTGTATTACTTTATAGAAAATGACAATAAAATTATCCTGACAAGTTTGTGGAAAAGTGAGGAAAAAATTGTTAAAAAAAATTATTAATTAAAAAAATGTTAATCTATAAATAATTTGTTGATTGCCATCCAAGAGTTGTCCATCCTTAGATATTATCCTCAAGAACTGTCTGTACTATAATGCGGATATCAAACACTGAGTGTCAGCACACAATAAAGCCTTGATTGTACTAAAAAAGAAAGATGGATGGCAGTAAAGGATGCAATTTTAACAAAACTAGCAATATTACTGTCTGAAATGCTAACATTGTACACTGGATGGCAGCACAGTATAGGACAGTAATGAAATTGGGACTAATATACCACTGTAATATTGAAAATAAACACTAAGAGACAAGCACAAAATGTAATATGTGGACATAGAAGATAGCTGTGTATATAACATTCTTAAATTGGGTGGTGAGGGACATGGCAGGTGTCAGGTCGGTCATTACTTAGATAATTTTTTATGCCTCTGTCCTGCTCACTCCATTTGAATCGTTTTTTCTTGGCTTTGTTCATCAGAGTGGGTTGCTGCATGGTTTGGGGTTCCCTTGGCACTAGGTAAGACTGAGGGCCTGTCTTTGTGTTTCAGTTTTTTAGGTATTACTATTGATAACATGAGGATGGAATGTCAGTTGCCCAATGACAATCTGTGTGTTTTAGAACTGTTCCCTATTGTAGTGGCGATAGAGGTATGGGGTGATCGGTTTAGGGAAAGGAAGGTGTGTTTTCACTGCGATAACCAGTTGGTTGTTATGGCCATTAATTCATTAACTGCTCCTCCTCCAGTGGTGTGTCTTGTCAATGGTTTGTGTGTGGCATCATGAGTTGGAGGACCTTCAAGGAAATTTCTGGTTAGCTGATGGTGTCCACCTTAATCTGGTGTGGATCGCGTTGTGATCCTTGGGGCTTCAAGGCAGAATTGAACATGCCTAATATATGATTGGGGGTGCGCATATTTGAGGTGTCAAGGTGGGGGGTCCTTGGAGTTGGTTGAAATTCCGGGGGTGCGGAAACATTGTGGTTAGTTTTCCCTATGATTAACTGTAGTATTGGTCTTGCTGATTTTCCGGTGCCTGCTGGGTGGTGTTCCGAGGAGTTTATATGTGGGTTATATGTGCCATCTGTGTGTTATGGTGCTCCTGAACCTGTGGTTAGTGGCTTGGGTAATCAGTTTGGTGGACAGATTGGCGGCCAGATTTATATACCTCCCAGGATGCATTTTTATCTCAGGAAGGTTGGGTAATACTTGGGGGTTATTTGCTTATTCATTGGTATATGTTTGAAGTTCTTTATTTGTTATGGTTGTTTTTTATAAATATGGTTAATGACATATTTGTATTGTGTTTTACTTAATAAAATGGCTGCTGTGGCCAATTAATCCAACCCCCTGTTTTTTTGTCTTTATTCACGGGATGTGTACATTGGTAACCAACATCCTCAGTACCAATGTCATGTAATACTGAAAATGAACATTAGGTGGCAGCATAGGATAGGATAATGTTGGAAGTGAGATTGCTGTGCTGTAATAAGTGGAATTAATGATGGTGAGGGGAAACAATGTGATATTGTTGGAATTAAACTTTAATACATTGTAATACTCTAATGGCCACAACAAAAGAACTTGATAAAGCACTGATTTAGTGTGATTAGCATGAGTTATGGACTAAAATTGAATAGGACTTATTTTACAGAACCTTGGTGAATGCTACACAGTGTATGGATTAGTAGGCCCTGTACACTGTGGCTCTGGCAAAGAGCTAATCAGCCATAGTTCTGGAGTTCTTGTGAGTTTACTATGACCCATCATAAGTGTATTATATTAGTGTATATGGGACTAATGAGGCGAGGTGAGGCGGTTGCCTCAGGCGGCACTTTTAGTGGGGCTGCAATTTGACTTTTTTTCTTTTTTTTTTTCTTTCTAAACCAGCCCAAGACAGGTCGCTCTGAAAACATAACTGAGCTGCCCTGTCAAGGGCGTAACTACCAAGGTAGCAGCTGCCACAGGGCCCAGGACATTTGAGGCCCGGCAACAGCCATTACCGCTGCGTTTTATTTTTTCTTTTTAATAGGCAGTTACCGGGCCCTAGTTACTTACCGAACCTGGCAGGGGGCAGGATCGGTAGGTGATGCCACGGGCCCCACAAACATTGTTATTATACTCGGGGTCTTTTCAGACCCCCGTGTATAATAATCAGAGGCTCAGGAGAGTTAAGGGAACATAAAAAAAACACTGTTACTTACCTCTCCGGGCTCCAGACAGACTTCGGGCCTATTTGTGTAACGTCCCTGACGTCACATGATTGGGGCCTGCGTCCTGGGTCATGTGACATCCTGAATATCATTGAAGATGGCCAACACCATCGAGTAGTGCAGTGGAGCCAGGGAGAAGCAAGTAACAGTGTTTTTTATGTTGGTATCCCCCTCGGTCTCCTATTATTATACTCTGAGGTATGAAAAGACATTGGGGCATAATACTGTGTGCAAGGGCCATTATAGGGCATAATAGTGTGTGTAGGGGCCACTATGGGGTATAATACTGTGCACAGGAGCCACGATGAGGCATAATACACTGTGTAGTGGTCTCTACGGGGCATAATAGTGCGTGCAGGGGCCACTATGGGGCATAATAGTGCGTGCAGGAATGCGGGCGGAGGGGGGTCGGTTGGGGTCTTCGGCGTAGATCAGGGGGGCCCCCATGTCAGAAGTTCACCACGGGGCCCGCAATTCCTAGTTACGCCACTGGGCCCTGTCCTGGGCTGGCTTAGTCCTGCGTCTCCTCTGCGCAGGCGGTAATGATAATACGTCATGACGCCTCCTGTGCTGAGACGCAGACATCTTATTGACGGGTGAAGAGGCAGCAGCGGCTCCATCAAGGGATCGCAAGGTAGGTGAGTAAGGATACTTTTTTGTTGTTTTTTTAATAGGCCACTACCTGCTGGAGTATCCCCAGCAGGTAGCGGCCTATTTCCCTACTTTCCCGTTCCTACTCATGGCTACCTCCCACTTCCCCTTCTGCTATAGGATGCAGAAGAGGGGACCAGAAGTGGTTGTGAGCAGGCCCGGGCCCGCAAACCCCAACAACTTCCACTATTATTATACTCCGCACTCTTTTCAGACCCCTGAGTATAATCATTGGAGCCCCAGGGGAGGTGAAGAAACATAAAAAACAGTGTTACTCACTTCTCCTGGATCCGATGTTACTCTTAGCAGGCTTTGGGCCTTTATGGTAATGTCCCAGACGTCACATGGAATGTCCACGTGACGTCTGGGACATTACCATAAAGGCCCGAAGCCTGTGCTAGGAGTAACAGCAGATCCAGAAGAGGTGAGTTAGCGACTCCTCCTTCTTCAGCTGCCTCCTCCCCTTCTCTGTCGTCTTCCTTCTGTGTCAGCTCCGACGCCTGCGCAGCCGGCTCTGTCAGTGAGACACTAGTAGAGCCGACTGCGCATGCCGGTCAGCGGACAAAATTTTTGAGGCCACAATTGCGCGCACGTGCAGTAAGCTCCTTGAAGTCTTCGCCAAACAGAGAGTACTGCGCATGCTCAGTAAGGTCTGTACAGACTCTCCGAAGCCTGGATGACTTCACTCGCGGGTCGAAGGTCTGTACTGACCTTACTGAGCATGCGCACAATTGCGGCCTCGAAAATATGGCCGCCGGCCGGCACGTGCAGTCGGCTCTGCTAGTGTCTTGCTGGCAGAGCCGACTGCGCAGGTGTCGGAGCTGATGCAGAAGGAAGACGACACAGAAGGGGAGGCTGCAGCTGAAGAAGGAGGCGTCGCTGGAGAGAGTTCTCTGGCAGCATTGGAGACGCCCCCATCGCTGTTTGAGCGCTGGGGCCCGCCCCCATTGCTGTGAGAGAACTCATTAGAATACCGGTAAAAACCGGGATTTCTAAGGAACAGCTGAGACCATGTCTAAAGGTAAGAGACGAATAGCCTTTCTAAAGGCTATTCCGACGTCTAAAGCAGAAAAAATAGCTATTTAGTGGTAGAATCCCTTTAATTAATTTTTTTTCATACAATTTTTTTTTCTACTTTTTTTTAACTTTTTCATGTGTCCATTTAGGACACTTGAATCAGTTGTGGGTGTAAACTGTTGCTTGGGCACACAGTAGGGCTCAGAAGGGAAGGAGCACTGCGTTTTTTAGCTTTTTGGGGTACAGATTTAGAGGGACTTTCTGGGGGCCATGTTGCTTGAGGTGACTGTAAACTTCATCTTCTCACCGGCAGGATCAACCAGGTATGTGGGGGCTCCGGCAGCCTGGGGTCACTGGCCAGACCCCAGGATGCCTTTTACTGATATCGGCACCCCCCGATCTCGCCACAGGGGGTGCCGATCTCCACCTATAGTTGGCGGATCCCTTTCGATCGCGCCGTGATGTTTCTCGGCACGATCAAAAGGGTTAAAACGTCCAGTTGGAGTGGAGTCCGACTGGACATTATTGAGGGGGGGGGGGTTAGGTGTTAGTAGCACCTAACCCCTGCCCCCCCCCCCCCCCCACCAAGGAGGTACCTAAAGACCGGACATATTTCGGCAATGGTCCAATCTTTATGGCCGGCGGTCCTTATGTGGTTAATGTCCCCCTCCAGCTGCCCCCAGTTTAATACCCTCCTCCAGGATTGAATGTCCTCCTCCAGTTGTGCTCAGGTTAATGTTCCCTTCCAGTTGCCCCAGTTTAATGTCCCATCCAGCAACCCTCACAGTTTGTTGTTCCCATCCAGCTGAATCCAGTTAAATGTCACCCTCCATCTGCCCCTCCCCAGTTTAATGTCCCCCTCTGAATCCACCCCAGTTTAATGTCCCTCTTCATGTACCCCCATCGATCTGCCCCCAAAGTGTAGCAGAAAAAAAATATACAGTGATACTCACCTCGCCCCAGTCCCCTGCTGTGTCATCAATCTCTGCTCTCCTGGAAGCTTCATGTGCGATGTGGGTAACATCATTAGATAGCACTAAAGCTCCCAGGGCTGGATCTCCCAGGGGCACAGTGGTGAAGCAGGGAGCGGACACCACTATATTCAACTCATCTCTGTCCTCAGGTGATTAGTTGAAGCCGGGACATACTTCCCGTCGATCAGGACAGGACCCGGAATCCAGGATGGTTGGGAGGTATGTGAGCATGGCTCAGTGGTTAATAATGTTGCCTTGTAGCGCTGGAGTTCTACCGTGTTTCCCCGAAAGTAAGACAGTGTCCTACATTCTTTTTACCCCCAAAACTATGTCTTACTTTCGGGGTATGTCTTATATTAGAAAAAAAATGACAGGGGTTGATGGATTGAAGCGGCGGCACGCGAGGAGTTAAGCGGTGGCCACCGACCGCTTCCATACATTGCAATGGGAGCGCGCTATTCAAATAGTATTCGTTCATCTCTAACTTCAATTGTAACTTCTTACAATTGAAGTTAGAGATGCGCGAATACTATTTGAATAGCGCGCTCCCATTGCAATGTATGGAAGCGGCAGGCAGACTTTGCCGCCGGCCGCCGCTTAAAGGGATTCTACCATTAAAAGAAGTTCTTTCCTCTGACCACGTCGGAATAGCCTTAAAAAAGGCTATTCGTCTCCTACCTTTTGCCATAGCCAGCGCCGCCTTCTTCCTGAGCTGCGTCCGCCCCTTCTGTGTTGTCTTCTTTGGGCGTCATGGATGCGAGAGCCTGTTAGAGCCGACTGTGCATGCGTCATCCATGAGGCGGCCGGCGGCAAATGTCTTACTTTTACTTTTAGACATTAACTATGTCTTACTTTCGGGGTACGTCTTACATTAGCCCACCCCGCAAAAGTCCCACTACGTCTTACTATCGGGGGTGTCTTACTATCGGGGAAACACGGTAGGTTCAAATGTAACAAGGGCAATGCCTGCAAGGAGTTTGTATGTTCTCCCAATATTTGTGTGAGTTTCCTCCAAGACTCTAAAGACCTACTGATAGGGAATTGTCAGTACTATGTTTGTAAAGCCCTGTGCTATATGGTGGCACTATATAAGGCTTGGTTCACACATCAGTATGCCATCCATCCGTTTGAATTCAGTTTGACACTTTAAAACGGACTGATACACATACTGATTGCATACTGACACCTTTTTATGCTGATGGCAAACGTTCTCCTCCCCTAGAGGACAGATAAGGGGATTAAAAGTAGAAAATTGTCAACAGAGTAGAGATAAGGACATTTTTATGCTGACAGCGTTTGCTATCAGCATAGAAAGGTGTCAGTATACAATCAGTATGTGCATCAGTCCGTTTTAAAGTGTCAAACTGAGTTCAAACGGATGGATAGCATACTGATGTGTGAACCAAGCCTTAGTAACAAAAATAGTAAAAGGGTAAACCTTTCATCAATGTCTATAATGCAGTTTCTACAAAAATGCACTACAGGCCTGCTGTGGCTCTACAGTGTTGATTTTTTTGTTTTTGTGCACGCCTTTTATTGACCACAAGGTGGCAGTCATCTTTTATACAACTTCAAAAATATGACAGAAGCTTGAAGCTTGCTGTAGAAGTGTCTACAAACATTGTGTTGTGCTTAGGTAAAATGCAACATAAGGTCTGAGTAACCGGGGTAAACAAAGCAATAATGGTCATTGTGAATAGAGAAAGCTGTGGTTTATTTCATTACTTAAAGGAGTTTTCCGGACAAAAAGTGTTTGTTTTTTTTAAATATCTGTTAGTGCTAATGGGTTAATAAATGCACCAAATACCTTTAGCTGTGTTTTGAGTGATTTCTGGAAACTCCTTGTATCTCTTGCATTTGTTTACATCAGTGGTGCCCAATACGTCGATCGCGATCTACCGGTCGATGGCAAAGGAAGTATGGTTCGATCGCGTGACATTTTTTATTTTTACTTTTTTTTGTTTGAACCAGCGCAGGAGAGCTGCCGCACTCCTTGCGCTGGTTCAGTCGTTTATGTTTCAGTGTAGGCGGCGTCATCACTCCGCCTATGCTGATATGCAGATGTCTGCCAGGAGAAAAGGATGCGGCGGCAGCAGCAGGAGCATCATCATCGAGGTCGGTAAGTATGAGAACTTTATGTTTGTTTGTTTTATAATAGGCCGCTACCTGCTGGAGTATTCCCAGCAGGTAGTGGCCTATTTGCCAACCTCCCCGGACCTGCTCACTGCCGCCCCCACTTCCCCTTGTACTATAGGCCGCCAGTGAATAGGCCCGGGCTAGGCCGGGATCCCACTACCGCTATTATTATACTCAGGGGTATTTTCAGATCCCTGAATAATAATTGGAGCCCTACGGGAGACATAATAAACAATGTTACTTACCTCTTCGGGATCTGATGTCAATCTGACAATGCTGTGGCCCAAGCCCCGCCCACTTTCCCCACCCACAAGAAGTGGGTAGTAGATCTTTTGACTTGGTCATTTTATAAGTAGCTCGCATGCTGAAAAAGTGTGAGCACCCCTGGTTTACATGCATCAGCTTCCTGCTATGTAACTTCCACACTAACCCCTCTCACCCTACTCCTCCCCTCCTTCCTCACTCCCTCCTATCCATCATACATCCCCTCCCTGTCTCTCTAGCTATTCAACCCTTCTCTACCTACCCAGCCTAAACCCTGACCCATATTATATACTTACCCTCCACACTTCTTCCTGTAAAACGCCTCCTTCTTTTGTACCGATTCTGTCTGTGTTCTTAGCACTACACAAGTGCTTGGAGAAGGAGAAGAGCATGCACACTGCAGTATCAATACAGAGTGAGGGGCCGTCTCACCGGAAGAAGTCTGGAGGGTACATCCTCTGCTCTCCCCCAATGTTTTCTATTGTAAATTCCTCTTAGAATCTTTTAGCAATATCCCACTATGTGATATTTCATCCATATGAACAGTGCAAGCAGCGAGCTGTGCTACAGCAGATTAATTCAGTGATCACAGCAAGGATGGCAAACCTGCTTGTCATTATAATACAAAGCTTTTCTCAGTCTGGCAAACAAACCTTCATACTTATTGTTACAACTGTCATATAAACCTCTCCCTGTGATAACCAGTTATAGAACATCTGTGTTTTCCAATGACTCATTCTACCCCTAATCCTCCATATGGAAGCTTCTGCACAACAGAATATTCTGCTGCAGTTTAGGATGTTCAAAGGGAATTCACTATAAAAAGTAGCGGACTGTACAGACACGCAAGGAGAGGCAAATACACAGAGGATGCTTAGGTTATATCACCACTTTATTCATCACAATCCAGGTGACTACGTCTTTATGGACAGATATCTACAGATAACATTATATAAATAATATAATTTATGGCAAAAATATGATTTCAAACACAATTTTTTATGCTTTGAAACAAAATATGCTATATTAAAGCTATTGACTGGTAAGTCTTGTTTCTGAGTGTTGTTGCTTTTTAACATGCTTATAGTGTACCGCCATCTCTTGTGACATTTCACCGTTTAAATGCACATGTAAAGCGTAAATAAAAATTTAATAAAATAGATTTATTTTTCTCCATTCACATACTGGGCTTTTTTGACAATACTACTAGTTTGCCATACAAATAGATGGTGAATCCATGCTGTCAGATGTGCCCGAGTAACCACTGACTGTTCTGTATTTGTATTAAGGTATATTTAAAAGATAACTTCAATTGTATTTTTTTTTTCTTGCTATTGAACCGAGGGGCGTTTGGTGAAAATTTATGTAACATACTTTATTAACATTAACTTCCTAGTCATAGAAAACAGAGGGTTAACTACTAATCTACTTAACAATCCTCTGCTTTCCATAAACATTTGTATTGCTACTGTAGACGTAGCATTTGACAAAGACGGTGGCGGTCACGTCAAATGACTGTACATCTGTTGTTATACCACCTATAAAAATGCTTAGATTCCCAGCTTTCATGTGTTTCAAATAATGCAGTACTAGCTTATAAATCAACCAGAGATCTAAATACACAGTTGGATATCGTAGCTTTATACGTGGCTGCATATATATGTATATATATATAAATCACATTCCCAACTGTGTCTTTAACTAGGCGATACATCCAGTCTTCTTATAGTCAGTGTTGTATTCTTTGACGCATATGAAAGCTGATAATCGAGGCTTTCATAGGACACCAGGAGCATATACGTGGTATAAAAACATACAACCAGTTGAAATGACTATCCCCCTTTGGCTCTACAAACTGGATTGAGTACCATTGTGCAGACAGACTCTCCTAGTGGGAACTTTACAGCCTGTTTTCTATTATAAGGAAGATACATAGGTTCATAAAGTATATTACAAACATGTTCCCAACACAATAGAAAAAAATAAAATGGGAGTTGCACTTTAACTTTGGATGTGACTGGAATTTAAGACATGATATAATTCAATACCATTACAAAATAAGCAAAAGATTTAGAAGTCTCTTAAATTGCAGCTCAAAAGGCAGTCAAGGTTTTGTTTATGGCTTAAATAATTTCTTTTCCAGATACAGTATTAAAGGGAGTCTTCCACCACCAAAATCTCTCATAAGCCGCTGTTGTAGAGGCTGTTAGTTTCCTAGTGGAAAATACCTTATTTGTGTCAGTGTTATCTTGCTGTTGTGCATATGAATTAGAGTTGAGTTCACATGAGATATTTGGTGTTTTTCTTGATTCTTCCATTTTTATGCCTGTAGTTGTTGCACATCAAGACCTGTCAATCATGTTAGGTGGCAGTACTAGATGGTGACCACAGGTGAATATATATGCTCTGACAAACATGGCCACTTCATGGATACACCGCACTGGCCATTTCCATACAAATTAAAAGCTCATTCTCTTGGCAGCAAGACTGCATTTGGCACATAAGGGCATGCTCACATGTCACTTACCACCAGCTCCTACATCATCACATCATCAAGTGATTTAGAATTTCCTTTAATATCACTTTGGGATGATTTAGGCTAAAGCTCCATGTAGCGAGTTGTGGAAAAAAATGCTGTGGAAAAGACCGCAGTGAAAATGCACCGCTGTTTTATCCGCAGTGTTTTTCAAAAAAAGTCCACAGAGTTTTCATCTGAAGACTTTCTATTGTATTATACCTATACAGAAAACGCCAGCATTTCTGTAGTATAATTGATATGCTGCGATTTCAGCTGCAGATTTCTTTCTGCAATGGGTGGATTGAATCAGCCAGAATCTCATTAACTTTGCTGGTACGGTAAAACATAGCATTTCTACATCGCAGGGCCTTAGCCTAAAAGGAGACTGTCACCAGTGCCCAGCATATCAATTCAGCTCCAACTGCAGCAGGTTGATTCAGGTGACCCTAACCTAAGATATTACTGTTTTTGTATATGGAATAGCTGCTTACCTTTGTGAAGCAACAGCAATGCCTTCATTGTTCCAAATCTGCAACATCTTGGCAACAGAGGCAATGATTCACAAGCGGAAATCAATGGGTATCTATTTGCAGGCTGAGTTCTGGTGACAGACTCCCTTTTAGTGACACGATAGAATAAGCGTCTATATTCTAGTAACAGATTTCCTTCAAATGTGCACAAGTCTGCAGAAGACATTGCCACCCAGATTATATATATAAGCTATTATGTTGTAAATAGCTTGTGTGCAGATCTCCTGAATGATGATTGTTATGTCAAATGATAAAGTGCTTGGCGATTTACATAGTAGAAGAGGTTGGATAAAGACACAGGTCCATCAAGTCCAAACTATATCCCTACAGCATTGACTACTGTGTACATCAAAGCATAGTAACTACTGTATGTTCTTAGATTTTCTAAACTTCACAGATTGAATATGATGAGAATTGTTTCCATTATCATTAGAGTTCTCAGATTTGTGCACCATAACTCAGTTCACACTTCAAATGCAATGCTGGTTTCAATCAAATGTGCACCTTTTCAATTTTACAGTATTCTGTATATGTAAATGTATTCTAAACAGTGGAGTCACAGTGTAAATGCATTCATTGTCTTCGTTGCTCCTATTTTGCGTATATTTTATACATTAGAGTTGCAGTCCGTGGAGTCACAGTAGACATAAATTTCTTATCCATGTGACTGCTGGAGTAGCATATCAGCGCCACCGGAGGTACAGAAAAAATGTGTATTTCACCCTGGGAGAGCAGGGTGGAAGAGAAAAGTCTCTGGAAAGTTGGGTGGTTTGCAGAGAAGTGGGTTGTTAATAAGGTTAATGGTTATTTAGAAGCCAGGTTTAGTTGGAAGTTTAGAATCCAGCAAATAAGTTGGTAAACCTTCACATAATGCTCACTGTCTGGGGAAGACAGGCTGTATGAGGGGCTGTAGGACTCAGTGTGTTTGTGGAGATACTAGGTAGTAGGCTCACGGTCTTGTGGTGAGGGACACTGAATGTGTCAACCAAGAGTTTCTGTTGTACTGTGATGTACATGCTGTGTTACAGTGAAAACATAAGAATAAATCTGGTTAAGGTCATTTTGGAACCAAATTCACTGTGTTGGAGTGAGAATTTATTGCGAGTTTTCTGATGTGCTATCCATCTTGATGAAGAGATGGCGATCCCTTGAACTAAAATAACCCCCCAATTGTCACAACCTGTAGTGATCTTAGGTTACAGCTTGTTTTATATGACAGAACACTACTCACTGTTTTGCTGGTTATTAATTGATACAACCAGCAAGCTTATAGACAAACATCCCTTCCAAGACAGTTTAGTTGAGCTCCAGTAGATTTATACATCAGATGACTGAAAAGTATCCAGTGTAAAGTTGACACCTCTGAGTAGCCACTAAACCAAGAGAAAATGGCAGGAGAATTTAAGCTACAGAATTATGAATACATATTACAGTGAGTCTACCAACTCCCCCAAGCATACATAACTGTCATCAACCGTGTTTAGACTCAACAGTTATGTACAGATGTAGCAAAGTCGCTGCAGCATAATGTCTTATCACAGAAAACAAAAAAACAATGAAAAGTCATTGGAAAAACATTTTTTTCTGAATTGTGTTTCAAATTTTTATTTCCCTGCAGTTTAACCAATTTGCAAAAGTTTGGGTTAACTCAGCTATATCTGGACTCCGCTTCTGTAGATATGGAGAAAAACAACATAAATTTATTACGTATATTAAGCAGCTGGAAGTCCTTCAGCCCTGGGAGCACTGCTCAAGTGATATGGGCGATGTCATAAGCTTTCTATGCACAGAGTGGTCCAGGCTGGAGATGGTAGGGGTCTGAGGTGCACCCTCTGTCTCATTTGCATAATATAAGGAAAATGTTTGTCTTTGTACCGTGTTAGCCAGTGGGTAGGAAATATAAAAAAAATAAAAACTTGAGAGTCTTCAGTAGTTGATACCTTTTTTAATGGCTAACTAATAATGATGGTAGATTACAACGTTTCGAAGCTCTCGGCTTCTTCTTCAGGTATATCTAAAAACAATTTCTGAAGGATGCATATTTATGTACAGAGGGACACATAGGACTAGAATTCTAGGAGGGAGGGTAGAATAAGGTTATTGGTTATACAACTAAACAATTCATCAGTTTGTGATGTTCTTATCAGTTCACAGAGTGTCTTTATGGCTGGCTGTCTCAGTTCAGTGATTTCTGTAGGATGCCATGAACCCATGTGACAGATTCATCCCTTTCTCGAGAGTGTCAAACAAGGTCATAAACTTGTACTCAGAAATCCGTCTCTGTTTCCTGGATTTAAAATTCCCTCTTAAAACCAAAATTTTCATGTCATTGGTGATATTATGATCTTCACTGCTGAAATGTTTTGACACGGGAAGGTCCATTCTTTGTTCTCTAATTGTATGGTGATGTGAATTAATCCTCATTCTAAGCTTCTGGCCCGTCTCTCCAACATACAGATTTTCAGTGGAACATTTGGTGCATATTATTAAATACACCACATTAGGTGTGTTACAGGTGAACGTACCTGGGATTTTATATTCTCTGTTAGAATTTGGTATCTCTATCTTGTCGATGGTCATTATGTGAGGTCAGGTTTTGCACCTTTTCTGTCCGCATGGAAATGTTCCTGTGTTAGTTGAAGATGATAGTGAGCTGCTAAAAACCATATTCCTGAGGTTTGGTGGCTGTCTATAGCAGTAGTGGATGTAATTTGCGTGTGATTCCTCTAAGAATCTCCAGGTGTGGGTTATATGTGATGACAAGGGGCACCTGATTGTTTTCCTGTTTGGTATTGTAGTTTAATAACTCCGATCTTGGTATTCTTGGTATTCTGGTGGCCCTGGTGATTTGGTTTGGTGATCCTTCAGAAATTGTTTTTAGATATACCTGAAGAAGAAACCGAGAGCTTTGAAACGTTGTAATCTACCATTATTAGTTAGCCATTAAAAAAAGGTATCAACTACTGAAGACTATCAAGTTTTTTGATTTTTTCATTTGCATAAGACTTCAAAGTCATTTTTCTCCAGATTACCCAAAGTTACATACATAACAAAGGTGTGTTTATCACTGCAGTGCATTCTGTAACACGGTAGTGGCAACTCAATATGCTTGGGGGATGAGGTAGACTCTTTAAGATGCATTCATAATTCCTTTAAAGGAAGTCTGTCACCAGAAGCCAGCATATCAACCCATCCCCAAAGACATATATAGGTTAGAGTCACTGGAATCAAATTGTGTTCTCCCCTTGTGAATCAATGCCTACATTGTGTCTCTGCAGCAATGGCAACACCCTCATTGCTCCAAAGAGCTAATTTGCATATTGACAATAAAATCTAGGTCTCAACAACAGAGGCATGGAGTCACACCTTTTGATTTAGGTGACTCTAAACTATCTGGGTTTTGGGGACTGACGCCCTTTAAGACAATAAAATGGGTGGTAATTTAGGATCAATTGAAGAGACAGAAAAAAATAGAATGGATTTGAATTTACAAAGTGACTCAACTTTTTATGCATTTTCACATATACACAAACACACACACACATATAGTGTGTGTGTGTGTGTGTGTGTGTGTGTGTGTGTGTGAAGACTTTAATCTTTGTGTTTGGATTACATTGAATATTGGTAAATTATGACAGTTCATCTCAAAAAAGAGGAAACAACTTCCATAAGCAGGAAATGCGTTGGACAGTTGTTTTTATTGACCATGTGAGCGGAGTACCTGGCAATAATCAGTATCACCATTGGAAGCAGCAGATGTGACTCTTAGTTTCCAAAGCAAGTGGACAATCTCCTAACTGTTTAGATCGTTCATAAACCATTACTCCAGCTCTAGCTATGTATTCTGTGTTGTACCATATCAGTCCTTTGCCTCAGATGATGCACTATCAGAAACAATGTCACTTCCACGTGACAGGTTGCCAAGCTGAGTCTTGTTCAGCAGCTGAGCCCTCCGGCAAATCATTCTCTCCTGTTCCTGTTTCAGCTCCACGTATGATCGTGAGAAGGTATGGAAGATAGATGTCACTGGAAAGGCCATCAGTAAAATTCCACTCAGAATGCTACTGAGTGCTACCACCTGACCTGGTATGCTCCTGGGCACCATATCACCATAGCCAACGGTAGTCATAGTGATTACTGCCCACCAATAGCAAGCAGGGATACTAGTGAACTCCTGAGAGTCTGCCATCTCGTTCTCAATCAAGTACAACAAGGGAGCAAAAAGGGCAATGGCTACACAGAGGAAAAGCAGCAATAGACCAAATTCACGGGTGCACCGTCTGGCAGTAAGGCCCAATGTCTGCAGACCCAGTGAATGCCTGGCAAGGCGCATAACATACAGAATCCTCAAGGCACGAAGTATGCGCAGTACAAGGCCTACTTTATCCAGATAAATGTTCCCTGATCCTGGTTTCTTCTGGCCCACAGATGTGTTGTCCACGACCAGTGTGATGTAGTAAGGCAGAATGGCCACAATGTCTATGAGGTTCAGAGGCTGCCTCAGAAATGTAAACTTGCTGGGAGCTTGAATGAATCTCAAGATAAACTCAAGAGAGAACCAACCCACACAAACCGACTCCACTATGAAGATGTTATAGCACATGCTGGAACATTCACCCTGCAAAGAACAAAGAAACAGTCAGAAAACAGAGAAAGATACCGTGTAAGAATTACCAAACATAAGTAATGAAGCATACTGCCATTACAGGGGCTCTAGGTGCTTACTAATAGTTACTGTGCGGTAACACTGACATAGCGGCAGATTCTTATCTTTTATGGACCAGTCTTGGTTGCATTCAACTATGTGACATTATTTTGACAAATCTGAGAGAATTCTGAATAAAACCAGATACTCGGACAACCTCTGGGTCAGTAGATAGTCAACATCAAAAATAACAGCCACATGTAGACATATATACGTAAGTGAAAGCACTAATGGATTACAGGTTTTTCCTTTCTTACTGACTGTGGGGTAGCCTGCAAAGAGCAATGCCGGTAATGAGGAAAAGCCGCTAATCAATCGTAAGTGAAAGAATCAGCAACCTCATCCTAGACTTACAGCGCTACATCGTACATTACAAGGTAACACCTTTCTTGTCGCATTTTCACACTTTTAAGTAGCAGGACCACAGCAGCCATTAACTATAAAAAAAAATAAGAAATGTGTAATTGTTGTGAATTAGATGTTGTCCTTGATTGGATTCAAACTCAGAACCCAATACTGCAAGGTAACAATGCTAACCACTGGGCCACCATACTGCCTGATAGGCCAGATGAGTGATAAGTCACTTTGTCTGTATCCCTAAATCTTTTTCACAAGTGCGACACTTCGGGCCTTAGATTCCGAGCAATTGATCGAGTTCCATCGGGCCCACGGGCTGGTCAATGGAAGAAGAGGGTAGCTCAGCTGGAGAGCCAGTGGAATTTCAGACTCTGCACTGTTTCTCCCAAAGTTCTCAACGACAGCGTAAGTTTTGCGCCTTTTCTTTAAAATATTAAGAGAATTGTCTATTTGTCTTTGGAATGCTTTTTAGGTTTGATGACCTTATTGGTCTGGTGTATTGGATGCACTAAGTATGGATTTCTTGTCTGGAATATTTTTAATAGTTTTTATTACTTTACTAATTGTTTTGTCTTATTTGTTCCATTTACAGTTTTTTTTCGGGATTGCTTTCGTCTCTCCAAATTTGTACCCCCAAAAGAAAAAAAATGTATAAAACTTAACCTTAAATATATCTGATTAAAATGTTAATATCCACTTTTGGCCCCCTGCTATAAATGTTTTCTCTGGGTTCTAATAACATAAACCCTATTCAAGGTCACCATTCACTCTGTGATATGATTGCATGAGCAGTATATCATATGGAGACTAGCAGGTGGTTAGGGTCGTCTCAACGACAAATATCAGACTAGCTGGCACAGATATAGTTTTATAGGTAGGAGATATCAATATCCTGCTGTGATTTAGAATTAGGCACTATAATTTACTCTGGTTTGGGGTGGAACAAGGGAATCGGCAGGTGAGCTAAAACTGGTCTGAACTAGTACATGGGAATTAGCACATAATTAACTTGGGCTATCAGTGTGACACTCACCTAGGAGTTCTTGTTAGGGGTTAATCTGCTGGAAGAATAGGCTGAAGATGACGCTGCTGACGAAGATGAAGGCGGCGCTGGAGAGAGTTCTCTTGCAGCATTGGGGATTCCCCCAGTGCTGTCTGAGCGCTGGGGCCTGCCCTGAGTGCTGCGAGAGAGCTAATTTGCATACTGACAAGAACCAGGATTGTAGGCGAACGGCGGCACGGAGAAGACAACGAAAGGTAAGAGAAGAATAGCCTTTCTTAAAGCTATTCCGACGTGGTACCTAGAAAAAATTGTGTGTGAATGATAGGATCCCTTTAAAATCACAAACACAATTATTACATGCAGATTTCATCAGCTACATGTATGTGTATGTAGACAAGAGAAAGTGATATGTTCCTTTCAATGTCATCTAGTTATCATTGTTAAGCAATGGGGGTAGTGCTCTCAAAGTATATAAAGTGTGGGTTCAAGTGTATGATAGAGTCAAACATACAGCCCCCCAACATAGATAATGATCAAAGAGTCCCAAATTTTGTATTTTATACTAGTACTAATACAACTGCGGTGGCACTGTACACGTCACATCAGCCAACATACATAAGCATAAGTTGCTCACACTCTTCCTAGGTCCATGATGGTCTGTATTTTCTATTTCAAGATGTCCCAACCATTCTTGGTCCCCAGCATGACATCCCGCCAGCATGGCATCCTCTTGGTCTTCACTCCTAGTCACTAGCAAGGCTCCCTCTTAAATCCCTGGTCTCCGAAATGACTTGCCCTCTAAGTCCAGAGTCCTAGCATGGCTCCCCTCCAATTCCTAGATCCTAGTATTGCTACCCTCTCTACTTTTTTCTTTCACTACTAACCTTGATAATAGTTATTGACTTTTCACTGACCAAAATCCAGATCTCTAAGTCTCATCTGAGCGAATACTATTCAAAATTCCCTTTTTTCGAATAGCACGCACCCATAGGAATGAATGGACGCAGCCAGCATGCAGGGGGTTAAGCCGCCGGCTGCGTCTGCATGCTGGCCACTTCCATTCATTCCTATAGGTGCGTGCTATTCAAAATGGGAGTTTCGAATAGCACTCGCTCATCTCTAAGAGCCTCAATAATATCCATTCTGTGGTGAGGCTTTATGAAACTCATCTGTTTTACATTTCCCTGGGTTATCCTGGCAAAATAAGGGCTGAAGGCTCATTTGTTTAGCTATTTTGCAGGCTTCTTAGTAGCATGTTACATTTGTGTGGTTTTTTTTTTAAAAGGGGTTCCTGAAAATTTACAGAGAGAAGTGGGAGGAATGCAAAATCATTCACAAAAAGGGGTAGATATTGTCCCAGCTACCATATTTTTGGACTACAAGACACACCACAGATATAGACAACAAAAATAGGAAAATATTACTTTCATTTTGATGCTGATTAAAACTTTTTGGGTGGTCAAAGGAAGTGGAGAGGTCAGTGTCACTCATTTTACTGGTCTAGTCTAGTGGCGCCTTTGTTGATATTCCAGGGTAGGTGACTTAGTGTGTTCTCATTGTTTGACCTCTATAGCAATCTTCTGTGGTACATGTAAGTAAATGTCTCTCCTGTTATGTTTCCCAATATTGCTCAGTAGTATCTGATTGTCCTACTTTAGCCATTTTGCTTTACTGTATGTGATTTTTATGATTTAAAGTTTTTTTTTGACATATGACATTATGCACATAGAGCTCTGCAGTAAACATACAAACACAATTCTGTAGTACGCACTATATTCAAGTAAAGCCCTGTAGCACGCACGCACGCACACTCTGCTGCTACGGCAGTATATAGTTGTATGAGGGGGAGGGCTGTGTTCTCACACAGTCTTGTTCATGCTGAAATAAATGTTCAGATTCCTTTTCTTTCTTTCTTTCTTTCTTTCTTTCTTTCTTTCTTTCTTTCTTTCTTTCTTTCTTTCTTTCTTTCTTTCTTTCTTTCTTTCTTTCTGATCTGACATCAGGACTTTCTCTGATCAGGTAAAGATCTTTATCAGTGCTGTTTATTATCATTAGCAAAGAGGTGGTTATGAGTGAGACACTTTCTAGCAAGGTTCTTTTTTGCCAAGTAGTGTGTCTTATATTCTGAAAAATAAAAGGAAGAAGAAGGTTTCTGAACTTGATGGATGACACCCAGGAGTTTTTATATAGACCCCCGACAGGTCTATTTGGGACACGAAGTAACCCATAAATCCTTATGAACTTGTAGTTTTGTCTCAGAACATTTTAGGCAAATATTGTCTTAAATAGGCAACTTTGTGCATACTCCCCAGTAAAAACAAAACAAAAAACAAGTTTGCTAGAATTCTTAATGAAAAATCAGGAGAGTCTTGGCAAATTTGGAACTGCTGCCAACTATGTGTGTTTGCATGAAGAGCAGTGGCGGATCCAGGGTTTGCTTTTATGTTGACTCCGCCCATTCTCATTCATTTTTCATGTGATTCCACACAGTATAATCCTCCTACAGTCACCCGTAAATTATATGTCCCCCCCTCCATCTATCCCCATTTTCATATACACCCTTCATCTACCCCTAGTTTCATGTCCCCCCCCTCTATCTGTCCCCAGTTTCATGCCATTCTCCACCTTTATCTGCCCACAGTTTCATGTCCCCCCCCCGTCTCTGCCCCAGTGTCATGCTGTTCTCCCCCCCTCTATCTGCCCCAGTGTCATGCCGTTCTCCCTCCGTTCATCTGCCCCAGTGTCATACTGTTCTCACACACACTCACCTTCCCTCGTTCCCCCACAGCTCTCTCCCTCATACACATATTGTAGGCGCGATGTGACATCATCACATCGCAACTACAAATGCCGGAGCTCAGCGTTAAAACAGGAGCTGAGCTGTGACAGCTCCTGCTTTAAACGCCCATGTATTCAGCTCATCGGCGTCCGTAGGACGCTGATGAGTTTGAAATCGGGACATGCTGACCCAGGGCCGGCTCCAGGTTTTTATGGGCCCTTGGGCGACAGAGCCTCAGAGGGCCCCCTTGTAAAGGAGGCGGGGGAGTCGAGACACTGTGTGTCGCAGATGAAGCGAGTGATGTCATGCAGGAGTGTGGCGTCACCAACGCCATACCTCCTAATTTTTAATGAGTAGAAAGAGGGGTAAAATGTGCGGCGTGCTCTGCGTGCCGCGGCAAATTTGGCTCCACTCACTTTTATGTTGATTCCACCCATTCTCATTCATTTATCATGTGCTCCCACACAGTATAATCCTCCTACAGTCACCCGTAAATTATATGCCCCCCCTCCATCTCTCCCCCAGCTTCATATACACCCTTCCTCTGTCCCCAGTTTCATGTCCCCCCTCCATCTCTGTCCCCAGTTTCATCACGTTCTCCCCCTTCATCTGCTCACAGTTTAATGTCCCCCGTCTCTGCCCCAGTGTCATGCTGTTCCCCCCTCCCCTTCATTTTCCCCCCAGTTTCATTGGGCCCCCTTCATCTCTGTCCCCAGTTTCATGCCGTTCTCTCTCCACCCCTTCATCTTCCCCAGTGTCATGCCGTTCCCCCCTCCCCTTCATTTGCCCCCCAGTTTCATTGGGCCCCCTCCACCTCTGTCCCCAGTTTCATGCCGTTCTCTCCCCACCTCCTTCATCTTCCCCAGTGTCATGCCGTTCCCCCCTCCCCTTCATTTGCCCCCCAGTTTCATTGGGCCCCCTCCTTCTCTGTCTCCAGTTTCATGCCGTTCTCTCCCCACCCCCTTCATCTTCCCCAGTGTCATGCCGTTCCCCCCCTCCCCTTCATTTGCCCCCCAGTTTCATGGGCCCCCTTCATTATGTTCCACCTTAATATTTAATACAAAACAAACACTTACACTCACCTTCTATCACTCACCTTCCATCGCTCCCCCGACGCTCCTCTCTTTCACTCCAGTCACATACGCGATGCAGGAGCTGTGACCTCAGCTTCTGCTTAGCTACGGCCCGGCTTGCGTGTGTAGGCGCGATGTGATGACGTCATCGCGCCTACACACGCAAGCCGGGCTGGAGCTTTAAAGCAGGAGCTGAGGTCACAGCTCCTGCTTTAATCGCGTATGTATTCCAGCTCATCGGCGGACGGACGCCGATGAGCTGAAATCGTGACAGGCAAGTGCCGGGGGGCCCCCAGAGGCTCTGTGGGCCCCGGCACTTGCCCGACTGCCGAGCTGACTGGGACCATTTTGTTAGGGCGGGGCCCCGGGCGGTTGCCCGGCTCGCCCGGCCCTGGATCCGCCCCTGATGAAGAGTAACATTATTTCTGCCTATTTTATTAAGATAAGATAAGATAATCCTTTAATAGTCCCACAGTGGGGAAATTTCAGTGTGTTTCAGCTGCATAGTAATACAGATACATGGTAATACACAGTAAATATTACAGAAGTAGTAGACACACATATGCTGAGAAAGATATACTAGGAGTCCATAGCAGCTTAGGAACAGAGAAGAAAGGAGGAGGACAATCATAATCATTAGTTCTCTGTGCGGAGTGATCTTCGCTTGGTCTGATGTAGATTATACAGCCTGGTCGCGGTTGGAAGGAAGGACTTGCGATAGCGCTCCTTCTCACACTTGGGGTGAAGCAGACGGTCACTTACAGTGCTGCCAAGTCCCATCAGGGTCCCATACATGGGGTGGGATTTGTTCTCCCGCATGGAGGTCACCACAGACAGTATCCTTACCCACCACCTGTACTGGGTCCAAGGGGCTCCCCAGGACAGAGCTGGCCCTCCTGATCAGCCTGTCAAGTCTATTTCTGTCCCTGGTTGATATACTGCTCCCCCAGCAGGCTACACCGAAAAAGATGGCTGAGGCAACCACAGAGTTGAAGAAGGCCCTAAGAAGTGTCCCCTGGACTTCAAAGGCCCTCAGCCTCCTGAGCAGGTAGAGTCTGCTGTGGCCCTTTCTGTGCAGTGCCTCCAGGTGATCAGCCCAGTCTAGTTTATTATTGAGGAGCACACCCAGGTACTTATAGGTCCTGACTAACTCAATGCATGTCCCCTGGATCTCCACTGGGGTCGGAGCACCTCTCCGTTTACTAAAGTCCACCACCATCTCCTTGGTCTTCCCAGCATTAATCCTGAGCTGGTTCCGCTGGCACCATTCAACAAAATCCCGGTTTAAGTCCCTGAATTCCCTATCGTCGCCATCAGTGATAAGGCCGACTATAGCAGAGTCATCGGAGTACTTCTGTAAGTAACAGCTGGAGGAGTTGTGCCTAAAGTCAGCAGTGTACAGTGTGAAGAGAAATGGGGCAAGAACTGTACCTTGTGGTGCCCCCGTACTACAGATCACAGTGTCAGACACACAGTCCCGGGCTCTCACATACTGAGGGCGGTTTGTCAGGTAGTCTAGGATCCAGTTGGACAGGTGATGGTCCACACCACCAAGGTTCAGCTTCTCCCTCAGTAGCCCTGGCTGAATGGTGTTGAACGCACTGGAGAAATCAAAGAACATTATTCTCACAGTGTTCCCTGGTTTCTCCAGGTGAGAGAGAGCTCTATGAAGAAGGTGGATGATGGCATCATCTACCCCAATGCCTGGCCGGTAGGCAAACTGGAGGGGGTCCAGAGCGGAGCTCACTAGGGGGCGTAGGTGTATCAGGACCAGTCTCTCTAGGACCTTCATCAGGTGGGATGTCAGTGCTACGGGTCGGTAGTCATTGTAGCCCATCGGGTTGGGTTTCTTTGGGACTGATACCACACAAGATGTTTTCCACAGTTGAGGTACCACTCCCAGCTTTAGACTCATATTGTACATGTGCGTAATAATACCACACAGCTGGTCACTGCACATTTTAAGAACTCTTGCGCTTATCCCATCGGGTCCGCCGGCCTTGTCTGCCTTAATTCTCTTAATTTCCCGACATACCAGAGACTCCTTGAGGATCAGACATTTGGATTGCGATTTACTGCCAGTCGGTGGGGGTTGGGTCTTGGTGTGTGAGGGGAAGGGGGTTGCTTGTGAGGGGGGAGTTGGTTTGGAGTCGAATCTATTGAAGAACAGATTAAGCTCATTAAGCCACTTCCTGTCTCCTTCAATCTGATGAGCTGCCATTTGTTGTTGTTTATGTCCGGATATCACCTTCAGGCTGTCCCAGACCTTTGAGACTCTACCCTCCCCCATCTGTAGTTCCATCTTCCGCCTGTAGTTGGCTTTTCCTTCTCTGATCAGTTGTCTTAGTTGTTTCTGCACCGCCCCCAGGCCATTTTTGTCCCCAGACCTAAAAATTCGCTTTTTCTCCTTAAGAAGAGTTTTAATCTCAGAGTTGATCCATGGTTTGTTATTGGAGAAACACCTCACCTTCCTAGTTGGTACCGTGCTGTCCACACAGAAATTAATGTAGTCCGTTATGCAGTGTGTGAGTCCCTCAATGTCCTCTGGAAATGAGTCTTGAAATACTTCCCATAGAGTTATATTAAAACAGTCCTTTAGAGACTCGACACTTCCCTCTGACCAAATCTTCACTGTACGGGTAACCGCCGGTTCTCTGCGCACCAGTGGAGTGTATGTGGGTCGCAGATGTACCAGGTTGTGATCTGATCTGCCTAGGGGTGGTAGGGCAGATGAGTTATATGCATCCCTTACATTGGCAAAGAGCAAGTCCAGTGTTTTGCTGTCTCTTGTATGGCAGGTTACATACTGGGTGAAGCCTGGTAGAGTGGATGCTGGGGAGACGTGGTTGAAGTCTCCAGACACTAGGAGCAGGGCATGGGGGTGAGATGATTGCAGATCGCTCACAACCGCATGGAGGACCTCACAGGCAGAGTCAGCTTTAGCAGAGGGGGGGACATAGGCAGCTAGTACGATAACATGTGATAGTTCCCTTGGCAGGTAGTAAGGTCTCATGCTCACGGCTAGCAGTTCAATATCCTTTCCACACATTTGTTTCTTAACTACAACATGTCCTGGATTACACCATCTCTCATTCACAAATATTGCGACCCCTCCTCCCTTGAGCTTACCGCTCTCCAGTGTTCTGTCCGCACGAAGAAGTTTGAAGCCCACCAAGGAGGCGAGTGTGTCCGGAGTGATTTCAGTAAGCCAAGTCTCTGTAAAAACCATCATACTGCACTCACGAAACTCCTGTTGATGTCTGGTCAGTGCTGTCAGTTCATCCATTACTTGTATTCTGTATTTTTTTAAACACTTTTCTGCTCTCTGGACTCTATTTCTAGTTCTCAGTTGTTCAAGCTAGTGGGTGGAGCAGGGCCAATTCTAAGTATTCTGCTACCGGATGCTCCTATAGCCAGCTACTGACCTGCACCACATAGAAAAGCTCATTACAGCAGGTATTTCTCTTGGTAGAAGGAAGGATGGACAGAGCACAGCTGAAGCCTTTACCTCTTCTCTCTTCCACCTCCTAGCAGAAGGGAACAGACATTTATTCAAAATATGCAAATAGATAGTCTGGAAAACTGAGGACGGCTCTGTCGCTCCAAACTACTGTACCCCACACTGCTTTAACACCAGTGCAAATGGGAGTACAAAAGTCCAGGTGAGATTTCAGCAGGGCTCTCTGGCTTTGTCACTCAAACAACGGAGGAAGGTTTATTAGTGCAGGGCGGTGCATAGTAGTTTGGAGCAATGATCCTCAGTGCTCCAGATTGCTAATTTGCATATTCTGAAATAAATTAATATATCAGCAATGAAGGAGCTGATTTTCATGAGGAAAAAGGCGTTCTATTCAGGTGAGACTGACCTATGTGTGTTCCTGGTTTATTATGATATAAGCTGGTGACAGACTTCATTTAATGGAGTTATGCAGTTTCTGTTATTAGTGGCCTATTCTTAGGATAGGACATCAGTATTATTGGGCATTCACATGTGTTACGCACGTTAAACCCATTGAAGTCAATGGGATTCTGTTTTGCAGCGCTGATTCTTACACAAGTTATCGTGCAAGAACCAGTGCCGCGTTACACCGTGTGAATGCCCCCTTAGATCTGCAGGCGTCTGAGACCCAGGCCCCCCCGGATCAGCTGCACTGCGGCAGTGTGTTTCTCAGTATTGTTTACATGCTGACCTGAGCAAAACTTGAATGGGACAATACTGCAGGATCAAAACCTGCCGCTACAGTTTGTACAGAAAGTGAGTAGAATAGCTCCCAGCATGTAAACATGGGGCTTTAGCCTTAAGTGGACAAGGACTCATAGTATAGACTGCTTCCCTGTATTAGTAGCTTTCACTATATTTAAGTTTACATAAAGCAAAAATGAGACAGTATTATTGTTAGTAATATTTGGACACAATGGTAAAAGAAATATCTATTAGTATGAGGAGAGACTGAGATTTTGCACATCTCACCCCAGTGATCATGCACATGGCAGGGACATATATAGGATTATTTTATCCTTGTCAATATTTGACATGTAATTCATTTCTTTACAGTCAGATAAGACCTGTGGCTATAGAGGTCAGTGAGTGTGTACATGTGATTAAATATGATTAATGTTCATATCAAATTTCCTATGCCTTGTTCGATGTGTTAGTGATATAACCTTTGTAGGCTGCTCATTGATTGCAACCTCCATACTAAAGGCTGAAGGACATCAGGTCACATCACTGCACATATCATCTTAGGCAGGATGGTTTACAGAAAGTTCAGTGTAATGTCATATCATTTATCAATATCTCAGGGTTCAGGCAAAATTATTTCTTATTAAAATACTGGTATATTTACATCACATCACAGCTAAAGTGCAACCCAACCCTCCCCCCAATTCTAAAGAGACACGTTTTTGGCTTACAGCTGCCTGATAAAAATACAGCTATGTTTTATTGCACCACTGTAGACCTTTCTTTTTCTTTTTCTTTACAGACATCTAAATACTTCTGTGTTAATAAAATTATTATTATTAAATTCAGATTTATGGCCCCTAAAATCCAATAGGTAATTATGTAAATACTGATACTTGGTGACTAAGGCAATGGCCATCACACACAATCTGACATCTCTGGTGTTTAATATGCTGTTCTAGCCACATACTGTAAGGGTAAAATTAGGGGTCACCTTAGGTTATGTGAAATATACATATATTGCACTTATACAGACATGTTGTAAATTCCTTGTGCTTTATAGAAGTGGAATAAACAAATTATATGTGTAGTTTACAGCGGATTCAACACATATTCCACATATACAGTGTAAACAGGCAGATGGTAAAGTGGTAGAGGGCAGGTACATTCCACTGAGATGGTTAGTATCTACAAGGTGACTGGCTGGAGTATGGGACCAGGAGTTAGGTGTTGTTGTAAACTCAGGCCGATACTCCAGTCCTGGGTTTTGCTGGCTGACTCAAGTGGTCAGCTATAAAAGCACTGAGGTTGCCCATGGGAAGGGGGTGTGGTCGTCTCTTGGAGGAGAAACCTGTTGTACACACTGCCCTGTGTGTGTGTCTGGAGGATAAAACCTTAAAACTCACCTTGTGTGTGGGTGAGGAAAGCCTGAGGACTTACCTTCTTTACATCCTGAAGTAAGGACTGTTTTGTTGTTTCATTTTTGTACCCTGCTGAAGAAAGCTCCTTTATGTTATCCTTATGCTGAAGAAAGCTGTTTTTGATTTACATTCTGTGGACTGTGTGAATTGCCTCCAATAAAACTGACTACAACTGAGAGCTGATATCCTTGCCTCCGTGTGATTGACCTAGCAACTTACCTTCTCTGAAGGTCCCGCATTTACATATGGTGGAGGATGCGGGCAGAGACTGTTGCTAGGGGCAACCACGTGTGGGAGTTAAAGTTTCCAAGCTGTGAATGTCCTGGGTGAAGGCGGCGACTGCAATAAAGCCAAACACTGAGACCATGGACGAGTTGGTCAAACAGTTGGTGCTGGCCAATGCGCATCAGCAGCGTTCCATGGAGGCAGCTGAGAGACGGCAGCAGGAGACCAATTACTTGCTAGTGGAGCAATTGGCAGCTCTCACAAAAATGGTGACTGCACAGCAAGTGGTGTCTGCAAAGGCTACAAGTTCGGTGAGTGATGTCCGGAAAAAAATACAGACTACACTACAGAAAATGACTGCTGAGGATGATGTGGAGGCGTATCTAACTGTCTTTGAACGGGTTGCAGACAGAGAGCAATTGCCTGTGGAAGAGTGGGCTGAAATACTGGCTCCATACCTGACAGGTGAGCCACAAAAAGCCTATTATGATCTCTCTGTGCAGGACTCCAAAGACTACAGCAAACTAAAGGCTGAAATACTCGCTCACTTGGGGGTCAGTCTAGCAGTCCAGGCCCAGCGAGTACATCAATGGACTTTTTGCCAAGAAAAGCCCCCACGCTCACAGATGTATGATCTCTTCCACCTGATTCGTAAATGGTTAAAACCAGAGACTCTTACACCTGAGGAGATGGTGGAAAGGGTGGCAATGGATCGCTATATACGTGCCCTTCCTGTGCCAGTGCAGCGCTGGGTTGTGCAGGGAAACCCACAAGGTGCAGACAGTCTGGTGGACCTGGTGGAGAGATATTCCACTGCTGAGAACTTTGTCTTGTGGCCAAGTAAGGAGAAATCTCCTCTGGTTAACCCCAAAGTTCACGCTGAACCCAGTAAAAGGGGGTATAAACCAGGGGGAGAGCGGAGACAGATACCTTTGGAAAAAAAAATGGAAGAGCTGAAAGTCCCTTCTAAAATGCAGCCACACCAAATAGTCTGCTGGAGGTGTCATACACCAGGGCACATAGCAGCACATTGCTCTGTGAATACAGAGCCCATGGACTGTAGTGTGGCTCACCGCTATTCCCTGTTTGCACACCCTGTCTGCAGTGCCACACCATCTCATCCTGACAGAACACAGATGTGCCAGGTGTCTGTCAATGGGGACATTGTAACTGCGCTTCTGGACTCAGGAAGTCTGGTAACCCTTGTTAGAGAAGGACTTTCCCATGTATTGTGTGTCCCTGGAAAAGGGATGGGAGTGAAATGTGTACATGGGGACATCAAAGACTATCCTGTGGCTCAAGTGTTTATAGAGACTGTGTGTGGTAATGTCTCCCACAAAGTGGGCCTGGTAAAAAATTTGTTGTATGAAATGATAATAGGACAGGACTTTCCTCTGTTTTGGGAACTCTGGGAGAGAGTGACATCTTCCCCTGTTACTGAGCCTACCAAGGTTGAAAGTGTGTCTCCAAGGGCTGAACAGGTGCAAGACGGTTTACACTCTAACTTGTTGGAGAAAAACAGTCCTGCACCTGACAATTTTCCTCTAGCAGTTATGGTAGGAGATGAGGCTGAGTCTGCAGACTCTGAATCAGCCTTGCCAGACCTTGAGGTGTCAAGGGTTAATTTTGGGACTGCACAGTTGCAAGACCCTACCTTAAAAACTGCATTAGAAAATGTGACTGTTCTAGAGGGTGTTCCCCAGGAGCCAGGGGCCGATCAGAGGTATCCTTTCTTTGAGGTACATAACAATCTGTTGTATCGTGTTACTAAAGCTAATAATGAGATTGTGGAACAGTTACTGGTGCCAAAGCCCTACAGAAAAATGGTGTTAGACCTGGCTCATTCTCATGTATTAGGGGGACACCTAGCTTCAGATAAGACCAGGGAACGGGTCTTTCAGAGGTTCTATTGGCCAGGATGTTATAAAGACATTGAAAATTACTGTCGGTCTTGTCCCACTTGCCAACTGAATGCTCCTGTGTCTCATTTCAGGAGCCCTTTAGTACCTTTACCCATCATTGAAGTCCCATTTGAGCGGATTGCCATGGATATAGTCGGGCCATTGGTAAAGTCCGCCAGAGGACACCAATACATCTTGGTAGTTCTAGACTATGCTACCAGATATCCAGAGGCCATCCCTTTGAGAAACCCCACAGCCAAGTGCATTGCAAAAGAGTTGTTCCACATATGCACTAGGGTGGGAATTCCCAAAGAAATCTTAACTGATCAAGGTACACCATTTATGTCTAAGGTCATGGGAGAGTTGTGTAAGATATTGAAAATCAAGCAGATGAGAACGTCCGTATATCATCCACAAACGGATGGCCTTGTAGAAAGGTTCAATAAAACCTTGAAGGCCATGTTAAAAAAGGCTGTGGAGAAGGATGGAAAAGATTGGGATTGTTTGCTGCCATATTTGCTCTTCTCAATTAGGGAAGTACCACAGGCCTCTACAGGGTTCTCCCCATTTGAGCGGCTATATTGTAGACATCCCCGGGGTCTCCTGGACGTAGCTAAAGAGACATGGGAGTCTGAGGCCACCCCATATAAAAGTGTAATTGAGCATATAGCCCAAATGCAGGAGAGAATCTCCCAAGTAATGCCCATAGTGAGGGAACATTTGCAAAGGGCACAGGAAGCTCAAAGAAATGTGTATAATCGTTCTGCAAGAATTAGAGAATTCAGTCCGGGTGATCGGGTTTTGATATTAGTGCCCACTGTGGAGAGTAAATTTTTGGCTAAGTGGCAGGGACCCTTTGAGATCCTGGAAAAAGTTGGGGAAGTAAATTATAAAGTGCACCAACCAGGCAAAAGAAAGCCGGTGCAAATTTATCATATAAATTTGATTAAGCCCTGGAGAGAAAGGGAGTCACTGGCCGCACTAGTCTGCCCTCCTGTAGCTACTGAGCCAGAATGCCATAAGGTGACAGTGGCTGACACGTTATCTGGTTCACAAAAACAGGAGACCAAAGAGTTCTTGCAACATAACAAAGATATGTTCTCTAGCTTGCCAGGTTGTACTACTGTGATTGAACACGATATTGTTACAGAGCCACAGGTAAAAGTCAAGCTGAAACCTTACAGGATTCCTGAGGCCCGTAGACAGGTCATCTCAGAAGAGGTTCAGAGAATGTTGTCATTGGGAGTGATTGAAAAATCAAAGAGTGAATGGTCTAGCCCAATCGTATTAGTTCCCAAGCCAAATGGTACCTCGCGCTTCTGTAATGATTTCCGTAAACTTAATGAAGTTTCAAAAATGGATGCTTACCCTATGCCCCGGGTGGATGAACTTATTGAGAGGTTGGGTCCAGCCAGATATATCACCACTCTGGACCTCACTAAAGGGTACTGGCAAATCTCTTTGACAAAAGATGCCCGAGAGAAAACTGCCTTTTCTACTCCCGATGGCTGTTTTCAATATGTTAGAATGCCATTTGGTTTGAAAGGAGCCCCGGCCACATTCCAAAGAGCAATGGATGAAATCCTTGTTCCGCACAAGAGTTATGCAGCGGCCTATTTAGATGACATTGTCATCTTCAGCCTAGACTGGAGCAGCCATTTAAGTAAAGTTCAGGCTGTCTTGGATTCCCTTAGAGAAGCAGGGTTTACTGCCAACCCAGAAAAGTGTGCCATAGGCATGGAACAGGCCAAGTATCTGGGCTATGTTGTGGGGAGAGGTATGATTAGACCCCAAAATAATAAGGTGGAAGCCATACAGAACTGGCCCCGTCCACTCACAAAAAAACAAGTGAGGGCTTTCCTAGGGATTGTGGGGTATTACAGGCGATTTGTGCCTAATTTTGCTAGTATGGCAGCACCTTTGTCAGATCTCACAAAAGGGAAAAAGTCGGTGATGATTCAGTGGTCACCAGAGGCCGAAAATGCATTTAGCAATCTAAAAATGGCGCTCTGTAGACAACCAGTACTAGTGGCTCCAGATTTTTCAAAGGAATTTTTAGTACAAACAGATGCGTCAGAGGTCGGGTTAGGGGCTGTCCTGTCTCAGGAAGTTAATGGGGAAGAACATCCAATCATGTACTTGAGTCGGAAATTGAACACTGCAGAGAGAAACTACTCTATTGTAGAAAGAGAGTGTCTGGCAATAAAGTGGGCTCTAGACTCTCTCCGATATTACTTGCTGGGTAGAAAGTTCAGGCTCATCTCAGACCATGCCCCGCTTAAATGGATGAGCAAACACAAGGGCAATAATGCCAGGGTAACAAGGTGGTTCCTGGCGTTACAGGATTTTGATTTTGTGGTGGAACATAGACCAGGGAAGGCTCATTGCAATGCGGATGCCCTGTCTAGGATCCACTGCCTCTCCGCTATAGGTGCCCAGCCCGTCGGCTTTGGGCAGAGGGGGGGGATATGTAAACAGGCAGATGGTAAAGTGGTAGAGGGCAGGTACATTCCACTGAGATGGTTAGTATCTACAAGGTGACTGGCTGGAGTATGGGACCAGGAGTTAGGTGTTGTTGTAAACTCAGGCCGATACTCCAGTCCTGGGTTTTGCTGGCTGACTCAAGTGGTCAGCTATAAAAGCACTGAGGTTGCCCATGGGAAGGGGGTGTGGTCGTCTCTTGGAGGAGAAACCTGTTGTACACACTGCCCTGTGTGTGTGTCTGGAGGATAAAACCTTAAAACTCACCTTGTGTGTGGGTGAGGAAAGCCTGAGGACTTACCTTCTTTACATCCTGAAGTAAGGACTGTTTTGTTGTTTCATTTTTGTACCCTGCTGAAGAAAGCTCCTTTATGTTATCCTTATGCTGAAGAAAGCTGTTTTTGATTTACATTCTGTGGACTGTGTGAACTGCCTCCAATAAAACTGACTACAACTGAGAGCTGATATCCTTGCCTCCGTGTGATTGACCTAGCAACTTACCTTCTCTGAAGGTCCCGCATTTACAACAGGCATGCAGTAATTCCACATATACAGGGATGCAGTAACTTCCCTGTGCTTCATAGATGTGAAATGAACAGGTTGTATGTGCTGTGTACAGTGGAATCAACACATTTTCCACACATGCAGATATGTAGAAAAATAGTGTATGATGAAATCCACAGATGTTACACATATTCAGGCATGTAGTGCCTTGTGCTTCATAGGCATGAAATGAAGAGGTTATATGTGTATTTTACCGTATAATCAACATATTCCACATACAGGCATGTAATAAATTCCCTGAACTTGGTAGATGTGGATATACAGTATGTGTAGTTGATGCAAGGTTCACACTAGCGTTCAGTTTTCTGTTCTTCAGGTTCGCTGGTGGACCCAAAAACCTATGTGCTTAAAAACCCAGCTGTTACCCGACGAAACCTGCAGGCCTAATAGACTATGGTGGGGTCTGCCCAGTGTCTGCCTGAAACCATCAGAGAAAAGTCCTTGCAGGACTTTACTTTCCACATATTTTAAGCAGAATGGGGGATGGAGTTTCTAAACAGTCACACAACGCTAGTGTAACTGCAGCCTTACAGTGGGATCAATACATATTCCACACTTATAAGCATGTGGCAAATTCCCTGTGCTTCCTAGATATGGAATTAATGGGTTATATGTATAGTATATGATAAAAATACAAATATATTCCACATATACAGGCGTAGTTAATGCCTTGTCCTTTGTAGACGTGGAATGAACAGGTTATATGGCTAGTAAAATCAATACATATTCCACATATACAGGCATGTAGTAAATTTTCTGAGCTTTCTAGATATGGAATGAACAGGTTATATGTATAGTTTATAGTGAAATACACACATATTGCACATATACAGGCATGTACTGTATTTACTATGCTTCGTAATTTTTATAGGAATAAATAGCATTGTTCAATCTTTTTGTCATGCTCTTTAGTATATCCCATTTATCAAGCACTATGGAATAAATAACATACTAATTTTATTTTAGGCTTTGTACAGATGTGACAATATCAATTTTGTGTTTGCTTTATTTTCATTAACGTGAGAAGAGAGTCTATTTTTATTCTTTTTATGTAAAACTATTTTAGTCAGCATTGACCACAGCTTATTAAGGGGTTAACTGACAAGTATTCTTTCTGATTGATAATGGGTGGGGGTCATGAACAAAAGTCCATAGTACCCCCTTACTTAGGTTTAACAAAAGTTACAGGGGCTGAAGAATAATAAATGGATTTTTGTACTCACTGTAAAATCCTTTTCTTATTGTCTTCATTGGGGCGGAGAAAGCACCATGGGTATAGCCCTGACCAATAGGAGGCTGACACTAGGAATAGCAAAAGATGTCAGCTCTGTCTCTGAGCTATAACCTCTCCATAGACACAATGCTAATCAGTTTGTACCACAGAGGTAGGAGAGAGAAATAAATAATACAAGAAAACAAAGGCGGGGTTTGTTTCAATGAATACAACAAGATAAGTATTTTACCATGAGTACAAAAATTCATCATTCTTGCTTTTTTCATTGGGCTGGATGCACTTGGAGGAGAGAGGTCTAATGAGACCTCTGTTTCAGTAGGATTATCTGGAGAGAAGCCTTAAACTTTGGACCATAGGCCCTGAACAGTCAAGGCACTGAAGACTGCACCCCAGCCGGAAAACCTGATGTTAGTGGAGATCATCTGCTAATAGAGGGGAAGAAAGGTCTCCCCCCCCCCCCATGAGATTCCTGAGGAGGAGAGCCACCAAAGGGGCACATTGGATCAGAGAGCCAGAATCTTGGATTCCACTAGAACAATCTTGCCCTGGTGTGAGTCAAGGACCATGCCCAGGAATTCTGTTGTGGTGTGCTGAGAAGGCACAAGGCAGGACTTTGTCTCACTGATGAGCTATCAGAACAGGAGAAGGAAGTCCAAGGTGATTGCCCATCTTGGAGGGAGCTTTCACCATATTTGGAATCACGGTAACTCCTCTGGAATGGAGGATGGCCACAAGGGACGTCATTACCTTGGTAAATACTTTGGAGGTGGGGACGGAGAACAACAAACTGAAAATGATGAAAGCCCACCTCAAAATGTAGAAACTGCTGATGGCACAACATGATGGGAATATGGAGTTAAGCATTGCAGATGTTGATGGATGGCAGGAATTTGCTGATCTCCAAGGATGACACCACTGACATTAGGGACTCCATGAGGAACCTGCGGACATGGACGAAGCTATTGAGCCCCTTCAGGTCCAGGATGGGGCATGACCAGGTTGGAATAAAAACCCCAGAAATGCTCTAAAGCTGGGTCGGAATAATGATTTCCTGCCACTGAAGTGTGGAGAGAGCCTGAAGAAAGGTGGCCTCTTGAGCAGTGAAATAAGGCAAAGTGGAAGGAAAAAGGGAGGAGAACTGAATGGAGTAGCTGGTCGACACCACCTCTTGGATCCAGAGGTGCCCAAGGAGAGTGGAGGAAGGTCTTCATCTAGAGGAGGGCTTAGAAGAGGGTTGCCCGGAGGACTTGGTGCAGGACTGCCAGGCAGATCTGTGCTTAAAAGAGGGATTCTTGGAGTGGGAGTGCCAAGAAGACTGTTCTCATAATCAGATATGGCCAAATGCCCATGATTGGGGAAGACCAGAGGTGGGCAACAACTGTGGCGGAAGGAGATGTCCTCTTGAGAAGTAGGATTCGGGCCCTCTGAGATATATAACATATCTCTGACCATATGGATGAGCTCCACAGATGTCACAGGCGCCCTCAGGAGAAACCGATCATGCAGGGGGAGTCAAGGTTCAACTTGTCAGAGTGGAGCCGTGAGCTATGGCCCTATCCCGGAACACCCAGAGGAAAGGGAGGAGGACAGTGACCTGTAGGATGATTTCCTGGTCCTTTGGCGAGGACGACTCCTGGAGCGAGGAGGGCACCGGGGAGGGGCCTAGAAGTTGCCAACTGAGTGGCGATGTTGGAAGAGCAGCTGTTCCAAAGTTTCTACTACAAACTAAATCTGGTTAAGTCTAGCAAGGTCGCCTATGGCCCAAGCAAGGGATGCTGGCTTAGGTGGAAGGCAGAGAGAGCAAATGGGCTCAGCCTGAACAAATGGGAATTTTTTTTATTACAACAGGAGCACGCATAATCCAGGATGGAACAAGGGGAGGATTGGGTCATTGCTGGAGGACAGGGTAGAAGGATAGACTGCCAGACCTCCGGAGAGGTGCGATCCCCATACCACTGCAGGAGGCTGCACAGAGAGGTTTCCAGGTGTTGTGTCACACAATGAAGGCTGGAAAAGTGAATGAAAACTGCAGGGGACTGAAGAGGCTGTAAATGGAGCAAAAGAAAACAAACTGGTGCAGCTCAGGAAATGAACAAACAGGAAGGAAAAGTATAAGGACCTCCCATAAGATTTCACGTGTCCACGGGATTGGAAGAGAGACAAAGGACCTCCTCTGGGCCAATGAGGAGGCTAGGAGGAGTCCTTCAAGGGGACAGGTAGGCCTACATGTGGCCTAGTCCCCCGCGAGACCAGGAATAAAAGTGGTAGTTGGCTACACCAAGTCCTGTTGGAAAATGAAAATTCCATCTCCAAAAGGCTTGTCAGCAGAGGGAAGCATGAAGTGCTCTAGAATTTCCTGGTAGGTGTGCTGACTTTGGTCTTGATATGACACAGCGGACCTACAGCAGCAGATCAAAAGAAAAGAAAGAGGACACTGAGCAGCCACAATAGTGTAGTATTTTGGAAATTGCAAAGATGTGAAGTAAATAAGTAAGCTGTAGGACCAGTTGGCCCCTCACCTGATTGGGTTGTGAAATTGTCACAACCTCAAATCTAGGTAGGATAGAAATACAGGTGGAGGGGGCAGCAAACACCACTGACAGCACTGGACACCAAAACCATGGACAACCGGCAAAGGATGAGAACAACAAACGGTCAGGGTGGTGCACTCCAGTCACAAAGGTTGAACACGTGGAGAACAGAATGTACCGCTTTATTAGGAGGCGCAACGCAGAAGCGTTTCAGACAACAAACCGCCCTTTCTCAAGAGCATAGAACTAATAAAATAAAAAAAAAACATACAGAAAAAACACTTGCACTGTCTATGGAAACTTCAGAAGCAGCTTGGATTGTGTGCAACCTCTCTACTTTTCCTCTAGTAATCTGAAAACACATTTGACCACTAAGAAACAATCCATAACTTTTTGATGATATCCTGATTTATTGAGATGCACTAGTAGAACACTGAGGGCCCAACCATATATACTTTCCTAAATGTCTGTGTTGGAACCACATGCCCATTTTTAATGTGTGTTTTTTTCTAAAATTTTCAGCCGTTATTCACTGATCCCAAACACTTTAATTAAATTCTTTAGTTTAAAACATGCACATGGGTGTAAAAAAATCCCTCCAAAAGACTTGAATTGGTCAGAACAATAAAAACAAAGTAATACTGAAGATAAAAACAGATGTGAGTATCAGCACTTAAACTGTAACTCCCTTTTTTTTTTCTGCTGTTGTCGGGGGGTGTTTGGTGACAATTTTTATAATATATTTTATCAATTCAACTTCCTTTTTTCTTATAAAACAGATTGTAACATTCTCCTTAGCAACCCACTAACTGAGTTATGCTAGAGAAAGTCCATACACATTTGTACTGTGAATATGCAGAGCCACAGCATTTATCAGAGGGGGAGAGTAGTCACTTCAAAGTAATGCCAGACAATTAATCAGAAAATAACCAAAACTGAATGTCAACCAGGATAACTGGCATGATTTTGCTCATATTGGTTATTTCAATTCAGTTATTACAATATTTGCACGGTTCTACATGCAGTTTTCATTTGGACTGGAACTGCACTTGAGGTCTCTTCAGTCTCAGGAGTATAATGATCAGAGGTCCAGGGAGGTGATCAAACAAAAAAAAAAAAAAACACTCATCACCCATCCCTACTTCATATCTCCCAACCATCCCGGATTGGGAGGTATATCCTGTATTCAACTCCTCTGCATCCGGAGAGGATGCAGAGTAGTTGTATACAATGGTGAAGCAAAAGTGGACAGGTCTTGCTTTACCACTGCTTCCCTCTGCATGCTCTGGCCCCAGGAGCTGTAGGAGCGATGTGATGAAATCACTCACATAGCGCCTGCAGCTCCCTGAACACTCCTGGAGAGTGTATCTCCCCAAGGTTTCTGACATATTTGTGGTCCAGTGCGGGTCTTGAGTAGGCCTCAGTCCCAGCTGTGGGTCATGGGCTTGTTACTAGACCATAAAAGGCTGCAGAGCCTGCACTTCAGGGCAGATCCTGGGTCTGTCCTGAAATACTGAGAGTCTGGTGAAACCGTACTGTACTACTTTGTATGGTTGGTAGTAAGCCACACGTATAGTTAGAATCATACTGTTTAGTTAGTGCTCAGACGAGCAGGGTTTTGTTTAATGTTTTTGCCTAAAATTAAGGCTGTATTTTATTTTGCTTATTTTGTACCTGAAGTGAAGGTTTATTTATTTTGCTGTTTTTCTAAATAAACCTGTTGCACCAGATATTGTGTCCCTCTCTCTGACTGGTTGGGTCTGCACCATTGTTGCTACCAAACTACCCTCCCCACAATATGTGTGGATGAGAGAAAATGAAATCTCATTCACTTTCCTGTAACTGTAAAATGCTGCATTTCTATTCCACCAAGTTTTCGCAATAGCCAAAAGTGCTGCATTTCTGTAATGTGTGGCTTCAGGCTTAGTCTACAAATAATGGTATTGCTATGGGCTATTTGCCTCTAAGTATAAGACTCCTATAGAAACCAGATTATATTGTCAGTGGAATTGATTCTGTTGGAGAGGCTTAATGCTATAGATTAAACCCTACAAAAAATAGAAGCTGTAGAAATAATAATTTTCTTTTAACTTGTGGGTTGTAATTATTTACCAGGATGAAAGTGATGTTACTAATGGCAGACAGCAATTAAGCCTAGATGGAGTGAGATCCACTCATTACAGCCATGCTCAAACCAGTCTCTAGTGCCAATATCTGCAATCACGTTCTGGCACCAGAGACAGTTGTGTCTTTCTAGTCCTACATTATTACAGTAATAGAACAAAATATTGGACATTGGCCGCTGTGTTTAGAAAATACATGAGCTTCTAACAGAAGTAAAGCTGCGTTTACACAGAAGAATATCAGATACTGAAAACTATTTTTCAAGCAATCATTGTTAATCAGTAGTTGGAAAAATTGCTCCATGAAAGAGAACTGTCATCCTTTTGTGAGAGCAGACACTGTAAAGAACATCTCTATCTATGGGGCAATTATTTTTGTTCCAATTGTCATGAATATCAACACTCATTTGCCCCACCAGTGTACGTGTGACCCTGGATGTGATCTTTAAAGGTGGACTCTACGTCCACACTCACCTATCGCAATAGGCTACAAAGGAGTTAAGTCACCCCAACAACTGCACATCCACACAACTAGCTGCCACCACGTGCTACTTACAATAGATGAGACACAGTTATATCCAGACCACTCACACAGTGAAGCTGTAACACACTGGTAAAGAAATAGGTAACAAAGGAAAGTGGTAATGACTCTCTTCAGGATTGTGCGGATGTTTGGAGCTAATGACCACCTTAAATTTTAGACTTATAGACAAAAAAGTACAGTGCTTACAGAAAAAAACTGAATAAAAAGACAAAAATACAAGTGAACATTAAAAAACAAAAAGGGAATCAATTAGAGGCCAGTCCTACTACAAGCCTGGCCATGGAGATCGGCAGGAAGTTAAGCAGACCATATGTCCAAGTATCTGACCAAGGGGTTCTATCCATCATCCCTTTTTGAAGAACCCATAATTTAGCCCCCTTTTTGGAGCCTCCCACCTCCATCTGTGGCTGTCTAATTACATTGTCCAAGTCAAGAGAGACATACCTATTTTAGGAATATGCTATAACTCTGTATGGGTTCCTTACATAAGTATGATATGCCTGAGGGGGCCTTCCCCCTGGTTCTTTCCCTATTTCTGGCCCTGCGTGGCTGCCAAGCGGGACCTTGGGCGCTTGGCCCTTTTTCTTTGTGTGATATTCTTGTTTTGTTTTTGACAAAAAATTTAATAAAAGTTGATTACACCTAAGTATGATATGCCTGGCAAGTGATGCAAAATGTTTTTACAAGTACAGGCATACCAAACAAAGATTAAATCGGACTTTCTGTCCGCTTGTGAAGTCGGACATCTTCACTTGCGGACAGGGAAGGACGGGCACGGAGTGCAAAAGAACGCACCTGATCGCCATTTAAATAAATGACAGGTGTCACGGACACAGCTAGTGTCCGCTCCTAATGTCCGTGACAGATTTTGAGCGGACACTAGGAGCAGACACAAACGGTAGTGTGAATGCCCCCTTAGAAGGACTGAGAGAGTAATCATCAAGCTGAGTTCATAACAGGAGTGTAAGGAAACACCAAAACAAGTATTAGTAGAAAGTCAGACTTCAAGCTAAGAAGTCACAACCCAATCAAAGTCAGATACTAAGGGGGGTTAATCATGAAAACAAACCAAGAACCAGGAATTAGTAGAAAACAAGTCTTTCTATAACAGGATAAAGAGCCCAACTGCATAAGAGAATCACTGGAAGATGACTGAGGTTCAGCAAAATTTAACCATATCCCACTCTGTGCAGTATTAAGTCATGCTGAGTGCATAATAGTGTGGCACTGTAATGCTACAGGCATAGGAACTGTGCCTGTGGCATAACTTCCAGCACTTGGCTGTGCTACCATAAGGAACTTATGTGTAATGCACTACAATACTTCACTGACAAGTAACAATGATTTGAACTTGTCACTTTCAAGCTCCATATCTCACCATCCACTACAGCTTGGAACATGAGACTACCATCATTTTACACACAAATTTGATATCTCATACATAAATTTGACTTGCAGCTATTTAACATGATTATAAATACAGCTTTTTCTTCAACTCTGACCACAAGTGTTCTATTAGGTTGAGGTCTGGGGACTAATCCAGCCCCTCTACTTCATTGTTATTGAACCATTTCTTTGCTAATCTCAATGCATGCTTCAGGTCGTTGACCTGCTGGAACAGTATGTGGTGTTTTTCATACCCACAGTACTCCAGCTTACAAATAAACTCATCTTGTAAGATACCTACATATAGCTCAGCAGTGAGACCACCATTGATCCTGGTTAAGAACCCAGCAACTTACTCTGTGAAACAACCGCATATCATGAGGCCTCCTCCACCAAACTAGACACTTCCTTCAACTTCTCGATTTGTAAGCCCCCTTTTCCCTTGTTTCTTCCAGAGCCTGTTGCATCCATCAGAGCCCTGTCTATTGACTTTCGTCTCATCGCTCCAAATGACCCGTTCTCAATCTTCTACTGTCAACTTTTTGAACTTTTTTTTGCAAGTTCGAGCAGACGCTTTTTATGTTGATATTGAGGTCAAGATTTCTTCACTTTTTTCAAGCCACCATTCCAGACTTGAGTAGCATTGGTTGCACGGTACTTGCATGGTTATCTGTGATCACATTATTACAAAGCATACGATCCATCTTCACTGCTGTGTTTTGTCATGCCAAAACTTATAGACCTTGTGATGAGCAGATTTTGCCTGGACATCCACTTTTTGGCTTTTGAATGGATGAATGAATGGACTTCATTTCTTATTCTTCCAACTGTCAGGGAACTCACATGATGATGCAGTATTGGCAATTTTCCAAAAGATTATTGATGAGCTGGATGATGCTGTTTCTCTAACTGGGAAATCTTCATGATTCTTGATTTTAAACCAAGGACCTTTTGCTTGGGAATCAACCCAATAACATACTGAGCGATTAGGGAATTTGAGAACAATTTGTAATTTGTAGTATGCAAGAAGAAAATTTTTTTTCTACTACCAGGAACAACACAGTAACAATGCAGTTACATGACAAAAATCTGCATAACTTTTTGCAGGTCAAATTTATGTATGAGATAGCCAAGATGATAGTATATAAAATGATGGTAATCTCATATTCCAAGCTGTAGTGGATGATGAAATATGAAGCCTGAAAGTCAAAAGTTCAAAACATTGTTACCCTTTTGCTCATGTGTGTATGTATTGCAGGTTCAAGTCCAAGTAAAAAAAGAAAAATTAAAAAGTTTACAATAAAAAATAAAGAAATAAAACCCACCTTTTACAGTTAATAAGTAGCATTATTTATTCTGTATGGTGAACGCCGTAAAAAAAAAAATAAAAAAATACTGGAATACGCATAATAGCGTATTTTGAATTTGATGCCTGCAACATGTTGCAAAAAAGGTTGGGACGGGGCAACAAAAGACTGAGAAAGTTAAGGAATGCTCAGAAAACATCTGTTTAGAGCATTCCAGAAGTTAAGAGGTTAATTGGAAACAGGTGAGTGTCATGATTGGGTATAAAGGGAGCATCCCCAAAAGGCTCAGTCTTTCACAAGCAAGGATGGGGTATGGTTCACCACTTCGTGAACAACTGCGTGAGCAACTAGTGCAACAGTTTAAGAACATACAATTTCAAGGAATTTAGGGATTTCATCAATTACAGTCCATAATGGCAAAAGATTCACAGGACCTGAACAAATCTCTGCAAGTAAGAAGCAAGGCCAAAAACCAGCATTCAATGCCCGTGACCTTCAATCCCTCATCCCACACTGCGTTAAAAGCCAATATTATTCTGTAACTTATATTACCATTATATTGGCTCATGAACACTTCAGAAAACAATTGTCTGCGAACACAGTTCGTCACTACATCTACAAGTGCAAGTTAAAAGTCTACCTTGCAAAGCAAAAGCCATATATTAACAACACCCAGAAACTCCGCCAGCTTCTCTGGACCTGAGCTCATCTGAGATGGACTGACGTAACATGTAAAAGTGTGCTGTGGTCTGACCCATCCACATTTCATATTGTTTTTGGAAATCATGGACGTTGTGTCCTCCAGACCAAAGAGGAAAAAGATTGTCCAGATTGTTATCAGCGCAAAGTTCAAAAGCCAGCATCTTTGATGGTATGGGGGGGGGGGCTAGTGCACATCTATCAAAGCACCATTATGGCTAAAAGGTACATACAGGTTTTAGAGCAACATATACTGCCATTCAAGTGATGTCTTTTCCAGGGACATCCTTGCTTATTTCAGAAGACAATGCCAGGCCACATTTTGCACATGTTACAACAGCGTAGCTTCATAGTAAAAGAGTGTGGGTACTAGACAGGTCTGCCTGCAGACCAGACCTGTCTCTTACTAAAAATGTGTGGCACATTATGAAGTCAAAATACGACAACTGTTGAGCAACTGAAGTTGTACATCAAGCAATAATGAGAAAGAATTCCACCTACAAAGCTTCAACAATTCATGTCCTCAGTCCCCAAACACTTATTGAGTGTTGTTAAAAGGAAAGGTGATTAGAGATGAGCGAACACTAAAATGTTCGAGGTTCGAAATTCGATTCGAACAGCCGCTCACTGTTCGAGTGTTCGAATGGGTTTCGAACCCCATTATAGTCTATGGGGAACATAAACTCGTTAAGGGGGAAACCCAAATTCGTGTCTGGAGGGTCACCAAGTCCACTATGACACCCCAGGAAATGATACCAACACCCTGGAATGACACTGGGACAGCAGGGGAAGCATGTCTGGGGGCATAAAAGTCACTTTATTTCATGGAAATCCCTGTCAGTTTGCGATTTTCGCAAGCTAACTTTTCCCCATAGAAATGCATTGGCCAGTGCTGATTGGCCAGAGTACGGAACTCGACCAATCAGCGCTGGCTCTGCTGGAGGAGGCGGAGTCTAAGATCGCTCCACACCAGTCTCCATTCAGGTCCGACCTTAGACTCCGCCTCCTCCGGCAGAGCCAGCGCTGATTGGCCGAAGGCTGGCCAATGCATTCCTATGCGAATGCAGAGACTTAGCAGTGCTGAGTCAGTTTTGCTCAACTACACATCTGATGCACACTCGGCACTGCTACATCAGATGTAGCAATCTGATGTAGCAGAGCCGAGGGTGCACTAGAACCCCTGTGCAAACTCAGTTCACGCTAATAGAATGCATTGGCCAGCGCTGATTGGCCAATGCATTCTATTAGCCCGATGAAGTAGAGCTGAATGTGTGTGCTAAGCACACACATTCAGCACTGCTTCATCACGCCAATACAATGCATTAGCCAGTGCTGATTGGCCAGAGTACGGAATTCGGCCAATCAGCGCTGGCTCTGCTGGAGGAGGCGGAGTCTAAGGTCGGACCTGAATGGAGACTGGTGTGGAGCGATCTTAGACTCCGCCTCCTCCAGCAGAGCCAGCGCTGATTGGCCGAATTCCGTACTCTGGCCAATCAGCGCTGGCCAATGCATTCTATTAGCCCGATGAAGTAGAGCTGAATGTGTGTGCTTAGCACACACATTCAGCTCTACTTCATCGGGCTAATAGAATGCATTGGCCAATCAGCGCTGGCCAATGCATTCTATTAGCTTGATGAAGCAGAGTGTGCACAAGGGTTCAAGCGCACCCTCGGCTCTGATGTAGCAGAGCCGAGGGTGCACAAGGGTTCAAGTGCACCCTCGGCTCTCCTACATCAGAGCCGAGGGTGCGCTTGAACCCTTGTGCAGCCTCAGCTCTGCTACATCAGAGCCGAGGGTGCGCTTGAACCCTTGTGCACACTCTGCTTCATCAAGCTAATAGAATGCATTGGCCAGCACTGATTGGCCAGAGTACGGAATTCGGCCAATCAGCGCTGGCCAATGCATCCCTATGGGAAAAAGTTTATCTCACAAAAATCACAATTACACACCCGATAGAGCCCCAAAAAGTTATTTTTAATAACATTCCCCCCTAAATAAAGGTTATCCCTAGCTATCCCTGCCTGTACAGCTATCCCTGTCTCATAGTCACAAAGTTCACATTCTCATATGACCCGGATTTGAAATCCACTATTCGTCTAAAATGGAGGTCACCTGATTTCGGCAGCCAATGACTTTTTCCAATTTTTTTCAATGCCCCCAGTGTCGTAGTTCCTGTCCCACCTCCCCTGCGCTGTTATTGGTGCAAAAAAGGCGCCAGGGAAGGTGGGAGGGGAATCGAATTTTGGCGCACTTTACCACGCGGTGTTCGATTCGATTCGAACATGGCGAACACCCTGATATCCGATCGAACATGTGTTCGATAGAACACTGTTCGCTCATCTCTAAAGGTGATGTAACACAGTGGTAATCATGCCCCTGTCCCAGCTTTTTTGTAACATGTTGCAGGCATCAAATTCAAAATGAGTAAAAAAAACCAAAACAATAAAGTTAGTCTTTTTTGAACATGAAATATCTTGTCTTTGTAGTGTATTTGCACAAAAAGGATTTACACAATGTCCCAACTTCATTGGAACAGGGGTTGTAAATATGGTATCGGCGTAATCGTAATAAACCGCCGGACAAAGCCGCCATGTAATTTTTAATGTAGAGTGAATGCCGTAAAAACAAAATGCAGAAACTAATGATAGAATTGCGGGTTTTTTCACATGGACCCCACATGAACATTAATAAAAGTTAATGAAAACATTATACGTACCCCAAAATGGCAATGAATGAAGTACAACTTGTCACGAAAAGAATATACCCTCACATAGCGAGAGAAAAATAAAAAAGTTAGAAATTTCAAAAGAATTTAAAGAAGACGGGGAAGGGAAACATGAAAAAGTCACCCCTGCGGACTTTTTGTGAAAAGCGATATAGGACAAACTATGATGCATTTCTGCCATGGTTTTTCATTGCCACCTGCTACACTATGTGATCAAAATTATCCGGACACCTGGCTGAAAATGACTTACAAGTTTGTGGCGCCCTCCATCGGTAATGCTGGAATTCAATATGGTGTTGGCCCACCCTTAGCCTTGATGACAGCTTCCACTCTCGCAGGCATACGTTCAATCAGGTGCTGGAAGGTTTCTTGGGCAATGGCAGCCCATTCTTCACGGAGTGCTGCACCGAGGAGAGGTATCGATGTAGGTCGGAGAGGCCTGGCACAAAGTCGGCGTTCCAAAACATCCCAAAGGTGTTCTATAGGATTAAAGTCAGGACTCTATGCAGGTCAGTCCATTACAGAGATGTTATTGTCATGTAACCACTCCGCCACCGGCCATGCAGTATGAACAGGTGCTCGATTGTGTTGAAAGATACAATCGCCATCCCTGAATTGCTCTTCAACAGTGGGAAGCAAGAAGGTGTTTAAAACATCAATGTAGGCCTGTGCTGTGATAGTGCCACGCAAAACAACAAGCCCCTTCCATGAAAAACACGACCACACCATAACACCACCGCCTCCGAATTTTACTGTTGGCACTACACAGATGACGTTCACTGGGCATTCACCATACCCACACCCTGTCATTGGATCGCCACATTGTGTACCGTGATTCGTCACTCCGCACAACGTGTTTCCACTGTTCAATCGTCCAAGGTTTACGCTTCTTACACCAAGCGAGGCATCGTTTGGCATTGACCTTCGTGATGTGTGGATCACCTGACCATATTCGAAGTTCGTTAGTTCCGCGGAGCGCCCCATTCTGCTCTCTCATGATGTCTAATGTCTACTGAGGTTGCTGATATGGAGTACCTGGCATTAAGTGGCAGCACAATGCACCTAATATGAAAAATATATGTTTTGGGGGTGTCAGGATACATTTGATCACATAGTGTACATGGGGTCTTAGCCTCAAGGTTTGGAACAAACTCCAGAAGATGATTAAAAAATCTACAGTAAGCAAATTTAAGGCAGAGGCCCCGCGAAGCAGAAACTCAGCTTTTTTTTGGTTACAGATTTTGTTGCGTTTTTTGAGCCAAAACCAGGAGTGGATTGAGCAGAAGGTAAAAGTAAAAGAGCTTCATATATGTTTCCCTTTCGAATTGTAGGCATTCTTGGCTTTGGCTCAAAAAACCACAGGAAAATCTGCAAAAAAAAAAAAAAAGTTTCGGCAATGTGGGGCCTTAGCCTAAACATGCTTATGATGAAAGTAGGGGTGTTATAAGATAAAAAAAAAGAAAAAATCTAAGGGGAGATTAGATGTACCTTTATTTTTTCTCTGCTGTCAACTTTCTATGTTTCTTTGTTTCTGTGTAGGTAAAATCCTGGACAAATCCTGGAAAACAACTAACGAAATAAATCCCAAATAGGAAACGCCCCTGTATACTCTCCCCTCTATATAAGAGAATAGCTAAGTAATATCAGATTACATCATGTACTATATAGTGGAGCAATTAGCAGAGGTAAGCTAATGGCCTTCATTCAGGACAACAAAGGTTTGTGTAATATTCTGATTAAAGATCAATGACATTGTCTGCCATGTGACATTTTCTGTTATGTGACATGGTCAGTCACATAATCCATATATACTCGACAGGATTCTTGAAGCGTCCTAATGGAGAGAATAACAATTACAATGTACTCACTAGCAGAGGACAGAGTTGAGAGCTTCGTTGCTTCTCAAGAAGCAGTGCAGAGCAAAGTTGAAGATGCCCTTCTTTTCCACAATATGGGAACAGCCCCAGGTCTGATAGGACAATTTCTGATATGTCAATGCAACCAAGCTGAAAGGGTTCCACAGAAGAGAACTGAAAACTACAGCCCCAGAATGTCACGTAACTACTGCAAGGACGTTCATCTCATACAGATGTGGCAAAATCCCAGATCTGATTGGCCAATCTCACTCTAGAATGACAGTAAAACAGCTGGTTGCTGCATGAAAAGGCTGTAACTTAGAAAATACAAAAAGTGCGGCCCGTGTCATACCCAATAGGGGAAGTGTATTGGGAAAGATCACACTACTGCACTACCTTTTTTTTTTTTTTTTTTTTTTTTTTAAATGTAGATTGTGAGCCCCACATAGAGCTCACAATGTACATTTTTCCCTATCAGTATGTCTTTTTGGAATATGGGATAGAAATCCATGCAAATACAGGGAGAACATACAAACTCCTTGCAGATGGTTTTTTTGCCCTTGGTGGGATTTGAACACCAGGACCCAGCGCTGCAAGGCTGCAGTGCTAACCACTGAGCCACCGTGTGGCCCCTACTGCACTACCTTTTGTTCAGGAAATACCAGAAGCATAAATGGCATGATGTCTCAGAAACATAAAGTGACAGTTACATCAAAACACACATTTCATACATGAGGCATCACAAATACACATATGTACACACACTAGCAAGGCACATAATAATCGGTAGACACTTTATCAATGTGATGTGACAAAACACAGAAAAAGCATTCACAAATTCAAGTTCTTAGCATCTGTTAACATGCTACACTACACTGATTCCAGATCAGTTGGAATTTTGTCAGAATTACATCCTTTGCCTGCTCCTGCCTGACACTGTTCTCCTAACAGTACAGAGCCTAAATAGTACATCAGGCACCAAAAATAGAATCAATGGTTGTTTGGGAACGGTGGGAGCTAGAGAAAAAATTCCAACTGTGGCAGAATTTTCCAACTGTGGCAGCGGAGTTTCAGCTATTAATTTATGTGAAGATATGGACTTGGTGGAGTTGATAAAAGGTCCTTTTTAAGTGGGAACCATGCCTCCTAGACTTCAATGTAATGTGATGGTCATCATGGTAGGTGGAGCAGTACAACATTTAGAAACATAAAAGATTGACAGAAAAGACCACTTAGTCTACTTAGCCTGCCCTTATATTATAGGCTTTTTGTTTTATTATAGACACGCATTTATCCAAGGTATGTGTAAATCCACTAAGGGCTCGTTCACATCTGCGGCCCGGTCTCCATACTTAGGTTTCCGTTTCCTGCCTAAAACACAGGCAGGAGACGGAAACCTGCAGGAGACTTTCTCACCCATTCATTTGAATGGGTGAGAAAGCTGTCCGGCCGTGCGCGGCAGTGAGCGTTTTAGGCTCTCCGCCGCGAAACCGGGTTTTATAATCCGGACACAGAGTTGGACATGCAGTACTCTGTGTCCGGATAAAAAAATCCGGTTTCGCGGCGGAGAGCCTAAAACGCTCACCGCCGCGCACGGCCGGACCCGGTCTATGGTTTCCGTCTTCTGCCATGCAGAAGACGGAAACCATAGAACGGAGACCCCAAACGCAGGTGTGAACCCAGCGTCACTGTAGATTTCCCTACCACATCTGTTCCAAGCCTCAACTACTCTTTCAGTGAAACAATAATTCCTGCAGACGTCTTGGAGCTCCTTCTTTACAGTACTGGCTCCCACTGTAAGGATTGGGTGGTACTGTCTCCTTGAACCTGATGTAGGTCAGTTACATAGTACAGCCCTCCTGTCTATCTCAATGTGGGGCGTTACACCGCAGGCTTTCACAACCAGAAGAACATCACATATAGTGACAAAGGAGCCACTTTATGGCTATCAGGCTCAGATTTTTAAAGATGAATAATTGAAAGTTGCTATAAATAAGGACAGGAGATTGCACATAACAATACAACATATATGGTAGTTTTTTTTTTTTTTTTTGGGGGGGGGGCACTGGGGAGTTTCAGTAATACCTTTTAAATTGCATGTGTAAAAATATTAAGTTGCACAAAGTCTAAAGATAAAAGAAGAAATAAAAGACTGCATCACTGCAGATCTGTTCACAATACGCTCCAATCTCCCACTCATTTTATGACGGCTTGTATCTAGATAGTGGGCCCAAGACTGCCATAAAATCGACAGTGTCTATAGTTGGAGGAGAAGGCAGATGCAGTAGTTATAAAATTTTTGCACTGAGCTATATGAGAAAAGTTTAACAGACCTCTAGTCAGAATTCCAGAACATGATGTGATGTCATAAAAGTCTGTCCATATTGTGGGATCCCTGCACTCTCCATTCATCCTCTCAGGTCTAGTTATAAACCAATAATTGGGACAGCAGACAATGCTGGAGCCCAAAGGTGAGTATACAATTAAAGACCAGTTACTTGATTCAGAAATGTGCCCATTAACTCATTCTCTAACACAGACCACCAATGATGTTTGCATTAACCTCTTCTCTCCCCTACTGACCTACTAACAAAGTCATTTCCAATTAAATAACTGAGAAAGGAGCAGTACACAGAACCCTATGAAACAAGGAAAATGGTGTAAAACTTAGAACTTGGTGTGTGTGACACAAGTATATATAGCAGCAGAACAATAGCACTCAATAAGTGATATATTTCCAATTTGGAAATCTAAATCCCTATATAGAAGTATACCACCAAATGTATGAACCTGTAACCCTTTTATGATCACTGTATATTTATTAATATATTATTTAAAGGGAATCTACCACCACCAAAATTACTTACTGTGTTTCCCCCGAAAGTAAGACAACTCCCGATAATAAGACTTATTGCAATTTCTTATATGCTAAGAAATATAAGAACTCCCCTGAAAATAAGACCTAGCGGTCTACTTGTCATTGCTTACACCGTCACATCCGATTACATAAACAAATTCTTACTGTGCTTGCTGTGCAAAGACTGTATGGAGAAAAGCATTGCAGCCGGCTGACCGTTACGCGCGGTGTTGCGAGTGTACAGAAAAGCCGGCTGCTAGGGGCCACACGGTGGCTCAGTGGTTAGCACTGCATCCTTGCAGCACTTGAGTCCTGGGTTCGAATCCTGCCAGTAACAACATGTGCAAGGAGTTTGTATGTTCTCCCCGTGTTTGTGTGGATTTCCTCCCATTCTACAAAGACATACTGATAGGAAAAAAAAAAAAAAAGTACATTGTGATCCCTATACGGGGCTCACAATCTACATTAAAAAAAAAAAAAAAAAAAAAAAGAAAGAAAAGCTGGCTGCTGCCACTGCTGTGCTGCATCCACTGTCCCTGCTGCTGTGGGATAGGCTTGGGAGATGCCCGCTGGTCATACGTAAGCATCGTATGTGGCGGTGGGTCCACTCTTTCAGCTCATCTCACAGCAGCAGGGACAATGGATACAGCGTATCGCAGAGGCAGCAGCAATGCTTTTCTTCATACAGTCTTTGCGCAGCAAGCACATCTCAGTGTAGCGCAGCTGAGGCAGCAGCACACACAGCGTTCAGCCGGCTGCAATGCTTTTCTCCATATGTTCTTTGCACAGCAAACACATCTCACGGGTAAGGACTTGTTTATTTGATCAGATAATGCTAATGTTTAATGGGGAGTAGCAGGAAAAATAATACATATCCTGAAAATAAGACCTAGCACATTTTTAGGACCAAAATTTAATATAAGACGCTGTCGTATTTTCGGGGAAACAGGGTATATAATCTTGTAGGGGTTGTTAGTGGTTGTTATAGGAACTGTTAGAGGCGTAGTAAACATATCTTTCTTGCATCAAAGTGCAGTATTGCTGCAGAGAAACTCCACATGCACCTAGGTTGGAACCTCTCTAGCTGGAGCACCAATTTCCATTGTGGTTTCTTTGCTATTTGTAGTACTGCCTAAGTTTAGTTTAATCACAGTGATTTGCTTTATGATTCTAGTGTATGGACAGATCATTTTTTTTACTCAGCGAATTACCAAATACACAGTTGTCTTACTTTTTCCTCTTCTTCCCTCAAGTCTGGCATGGTGCTGATAGAGAGATTCACTGCTGTGATAGTCACAAATAAAACAGACAGACAAGCAAAAATTTTTCCAGGTAGTCCAGACTGTGGTTTCTCCACCATATTGCGCAGGTGTCTCATGCACATATTCAGCCTGCTCTCATCCTCAGTTTCCGACCCATTTTCATTTTCAAGGAGCTCATCCTCCCGGAGGTTAAGTTCCGCAAACTCCTCCATCTTCTGGATATACCTTCTTTTACAGCACCACTCCAGACTATCTTCCTCAATTCCCCAGTACAAAAGCTCCTCTTGGAAAGATAGAGCACACATTTCACGTAGGAGTCGCAATTTTCCCACACGTAGGAAAGTCAGAATAGTTCTAAAAGCGCCAGGATTTCGATCAAAGAAAAATTCATTACAGGTCACATCATAATCATCACAAATACTTAATATCTCATCAAAGTTGCTGCACAGCTTAAGTTGTCCAAGACGTGTTAGTGGAAATTCTTCCAATGTCGTCCATGGAAGTACATATCTGATGCCTCCAACATTGATAATAGCATGGTGCTTGCGATCTTCTGGGTGGACACTATGAAAGAGGTCCTCTCCCGACTGTATGACCCTGGCCCTCTTGTAAAAGATCCCTTTTAGAGACTCTGTTTCCGTAAAGAAGTTTTGGTTGAAAGAAGTGTCAGAGGCACAACTTAGGGCACTGTAATCATAGTCTGAATTCTCTCCTCCGAGAAGAGTCATTATGGCTGTGTCACTTACATCCTATGGATATTTTACAATGAGAAAGCTGTAATGAAGAAAAAAGCAAAAAACTGAATTATAAACTGAACATAATTTATATATTGTATTATAGATTATAACAGGATAGATAAAATAGGTTGCACACACTGCTTATAGGACTTTTTTCAGTGTTGATTCCAATCTTTGATTAGTTCAAATAAGTGAAAAAGTTTGGTTGTAACAGGGATGCTGCTGACTAATGCCATGATAGGAATACTAGTGCTGTAGTTCAATAGCATGTAGGATGGATTCATTTAGTTACAGGGGTTATTCACCTTAAATAATCCTGTTTCGTTTCATGGTGTAACACCAATTCTATGTGCTCACTGGCATATTGCCTTCGCAGCAGACATAACTGTCTGACTACCTCTGTATCTGCTCCTGTCGCTTTAAGAATTAGTGTTCTCACCTGCTAAACGTCCTCCTGCCAATCCTTATCTGTCTGTATGTACTTAAGTCTCGTTCTTTAGAGAATGATTCGTGCAGGCACTGCGCGGCAAGCAAACGGACCCCATTATAGTCTATGGGGTCCGTGTGCTTTAACAGCACAGCGCTTGCAGTTGCGCTTGTATTCCGTCCGGGGGGGTCCTCATGCGGATGGAACACATAAGCTAGATGTGAACCGGGCATAGGTCTTACTTTGGCGCAGGATTCCACTACTTTAGGTAGGACTCTGTCTGTACTGTTTGGTATGCTAATCCTATTGTCTGTTATATCTCTGCTCCTGCCAGTCTCTGGCTTCTGTTTCTGAAACCTGTTGGCCTACAGTTTCTACTTATGTTACCTATTTGGCCTATGGCTTTTGTTTCTGTTACCTTTTTGGCCTTTGGCTTCTGTTTATGTTACCTGTTGGTTTATGGTCTCTACTTCTGTTCCCTGTTGACCTGTTTTATTCTGTCCTGTATTCTTTGTTAAACTCAGCTTTGGTAAGATGTATGATCTGTCCTGTTTTTAGCCATTGTTCACACTTTTTGTTTTATTTTGATGTTTCTGTGGTATATTGCACCATAGTCCTGACCTGCCTGGTGAGATGCTACTAAATCAAGACCACTTCAGGAGGCAGCGGCCTGGTAGACTCCCTACAGTTAAGTTCAAATCCCTGTATGGGGATTAAAGGGTTAAAACCGGGGATTCTGAATGGACAGCACCCTTAGAGAAGGACCCAGTTTTGTAGTACAGTGGGTCCATGATCCGCTGTTGTTCCACAAAGGTTCCATGATTATAAGCTCATCACATAGTGTGTGTCCCTCCCCAATAACCTTCAGCAATCTGTAAGGGTAAAAAGTTATTATGTAATGCAGGGACAAACCAAGGTGTCCGCAGAGAGATATTGTTTGTAGCCACTATATGCTTCAGCTAATTGATTGGCCTCAGCTAATGGCCTCATCAGGCCAACCACTGTTCTTATGCCCAATTAGGACATCATAGAGAGAAGTGCCTGGTTTAGATCCCACCTATAGTCAGAATGGAGAGCTGCTCTGTAGGGCCATCTCCCATTTTGGTATACTCAAGATGACCACAATTACGTGATCAGCCATTTATTTGAATGGCCACAATACTATACTATATTTACCTGGGGCATGGGAATTGCCTTAATGGCCACAGCTTCCCTCTGCAAAATAGCAGGAATTCCAGGAACAAGACCAGGTGTGTATTCATAGTGTGCATTCTGAAGTATGTTGCCATATTGGGCAACTGTATGTACAGCAATTACACAATACAGCATTAGTATCAGAACTAAGTTGTTGGGTCATCACCATAAGTTGAAGTCAGGATTTCAAAAAGTACCCCTTAGGGCTGTAGAAGTTCACCTGAAGACAGAATGTTTTATCACTGTAGGTAGTATTATGGTATTTGCACACTGCCGTCATACTGTCTGTTGTTTTGACCCTGTTGTTTGTCAACATTGACTGCAGTGTTATTGTAAGGATTGGAGTCAGGGTCAGGCAGTGCAAAGTGACACAGCTGGGAAAGCAACACTGTGCAACTAATGACAAAAGGGGTCGTAGGCCCTGCAGCTATAACTATGCTGTAATATCTGAGATGAGGCAGACCAATGCACTTCCTAATTGAAGTGCGCCTACCACGACTCCTTATGCTTCTATCCCGGCGGCTAGGATAAGGGAAGAGGAGGCCCTGAAAGTCCTAGGGACTGGAGTCACGGGGTCACACCTAAACAGAAAGCACAGTGTAACTGCAATGCAAAACAAAAGACTAAACAGCATGGAACCAGAGAGGACTACAAGTCCCAGCAAGACACAGAAGAGAAGGCGAGGTCAGACGAGCAAGAGGTTGAGCCAGGAGATATAATAAAGGTACAGAATCAAAAGACAAGGGATAGTCAAAAATACAAGCCGGGTATATAACCAAGGAACAGACCGAATACAAACAGACAGGGAATCAGACTGAGCAGGGGAACCAGGAAACACAAAGTGAATGGCTGGCAAGGATCCATCCCTGGGTGGAGTTTAAATAGCAGCAGAGAACACACCTGATGGCTAATGACATGGAGACTGAAAGCAAGGAAAAGATTAACCCTTAATGACCTAAGCACACCCAATAGAACTCCTAACACGTCTCCCAGGGAGACGCCGCACAACAAGGAGACCGCGGCGACTCCGTATCCTGACAGTACCCCCCCTTTGAGGAGGGGCCTCTGGACCCTCAAGAGGACTCCCTGGCTTAGTAGGGTAAGAACGGTAAAACTTCTCCACCAATCTAGGAGCGTGAAGGTCTCTGGCTGCCACCCAAACACGCTCCTCTGGTCCATACCCCTTCCAATGTATGAGGAACTGAAGAATTCCGCACTCTGCGTGAATCAATGACCCGTTCCACCTCATACTCTAGTTCCCCCTGAACGATCACTGGTTCAGGTGGGGAACGAGTGACCATTGCCGGAACATACTTTTTGAGTAGGGACTTATGAAAAACTGGGTGAATATGGAGGGACCTAGGAAGTGATAATTTGAATGACACAGGGTTGATTATTTCAGAAATGGGATATGGACCAATAAAACGCGGGGCAAATTTAGTAGATGGAACACGAAGTTGGAGATTTTTAGTGGATAACCAGACCTTGTCACCCACCACAAAGTCAGGTCCAGGGCGGCGCTTTCTGTTGGCGAAATTTACTTGATTAGCCTGGGCTTTTCTCAGCGATGCCAGGCTTTCAGCCCATACAGTACAGAGAGATTTAGCAACGTCCTCTACTGAGGAAAAGGCAAATTCATTACCTGTTCCTGAGGAGAATCTGGGGTGAAAACCATAGTTAATGTGGAAAGGAGACGACCGAGTCGAGGAGTTGACATGATTATTTAGTGCAAATTCAGCCATGGGCAAATATTCACTCCATTTATCTTGGCAATCAGACACAAAGCACCTCAAATATTGTTCTAAAGATTTATTCAATCTCTCTGTTTGACCGTTAGTCTCTGGGTGAAAGGCTGAGGAAAAAGAAAGAGAGACTCCCAACCTGTTACAAAAGGCTTTCCAAAACCTGGACACAAACTGTACGCCCCTGTCCGACACCACATTTGAAGGAATACCACGCAGATGTAAAATGTGTTGAATAAACAACCAGGCCAACAATTTAGCTGAAGGCAATTTTTTCAAGGCAACAAAGTGGGACATCTTATAAAAACGATCTACTACAACCCAAATTACCGATTTCCCTTTAGAGGAAGGGAGATCGGTAATAAAATCCATGGAGATGTGTGACCAGGGTCTATTGGGTAGCGGGAGTGGATGTAAAAGACCCGCTGGAAGTTCATGGGGCACCTTAGATCTGGCACAGGTCTCGCAAGAATGAACAAAATTTTTAACATCTCGTTGCCAAGATGGCCATCAATACGTTCGTGATAACAGATTCCCAGTACCAGCAATGCCTGGATGACCCGCCAGAACAGAGGAGTGGATCTCCTCTAAGAGCTCCAAGCGGATGTGGCTAGGGACAAACAATTTACCTGGTGGTAGCGTACTAGGGGCAGCATCCTGAGTGTTGAGAATACGGGTTTCAAGATCCGAGGTCAAAACTGCCACTACCACCCCAGGAGCAAGTATATTTTCAGGTTCCCCATCAGAACTACCACTAAGACCAAAACTTCTAGACAAGGCATCTGCTTTAGTATTCTTTGAGCCGGGACGGTAGGTAATTACAAAGTGGAACCTAGTGAAAAATAGAGCCCACCTGGCTTGACGGGGATTTAATCTTTTTGCCTTGTCTAAATATAATAAGTTTTTGTGGTCAGTTAGTACAGTAATTATATGTCTGGCCCCCTCCAGGAAGTGTCTCCACTCTTCAAAGGCCCACTTAATCGCCAGAAGCTCTCTATTGCCAACATCATAATTGGCCTCGGTAGTGGAGAACCTCCTGGAAAAGTAGGCGATAGGTTGGAGGTTGGTAAATGGTTCAGTGCCCTGAGACAGGACCGCTCCTACACCTACTTCTGAAGCGTCAACCTCTACAATAAAGGGCAATTCAGGATCAGGATGGACCAGGACTGGGGCAGAAGTAAAAAGTTGTTTTAAGGTGGCGAACGCTACCTCCGTCTCTGGTGTCCAGGAGGCAGGATCCGCCCCCTTTTTGGTCAAATTGGTGAGAGGTTTAACAATAGAAGAAAAATTTCGGATAAATTTTCGGTAATAGTTGGCGAAACCTAGAAACCTTTGAACTTCTTTTAAGGTAGTAGGTTTCTCCCATTCAAGTACTGCAGATACCTTTCTGGGATCCATACCAATGGTACCAGGAGTAAGGATGTATCCCAAAAAACCTATCTCCTGGACTCCAAATTGACACTTTGATAACTTAGCACAGAGGTGGTTTTGACGTAGCCTAAGAAGAACCTCTTTTACATGTTGCTGATGTGACTCCCAGTCCGGTGAGAATATGAGGATGTCATCTAAATAAATTACTAGATATCTACCTAACAGATCCCTAAAAATGTAATTCACAAAACGTTGAAATACCGCCGGAGCATTGCTCAAACCAAAAGCCATAACTAGGTATTCAAAATGACCTTCCGGGGTATTAAATGCGGTTTTCCACTCATCCCCGTCTCTCATCCGAATCAAGTTGTAAGCTCCACGGAGGTCAATTTTAGAAAACCACCGAGCCCCCACCACCTGGTTAAAAAGATCTGGGATGAGTGGCAGAGGATGTTGGTCTTTGACCGTAATTTTATTCAATTCCCTGTAGTCAATACAAGGTCGGAGGCCACCATCTTTTTTTTCAACGAACAAAAACCCCGCCCCCACAGGAGAAACTGAAGGTCGGATATGTCCTTTAGATAGGCTCTCTTTAATGTACTGGCGCATGGACTCGCGCTCTGGAGCTGAAAGGTTAAAAATGCGACCTTTGGGTAGTTTAGCTCCAGGAACCAAATCAATTGCGCAGTCATAAGGTCGATGTGGAGGCAAGACCTCCGCACTGAGCTCGTCAAAGACGTCTTTGAACTCGGTAATAAATTCCGGAATTTTTATATCATTTTTGATAGTACAAATAGTATTAATTTGAGAAGTACAGGAATCTCCCCATCTAACCAACTCCGAAGTTTCCCAATTAAAAACTGGATTATGTACACGCAACCAGGGTAAACCAAGAATAACGTCTGCAGCCAGTTTTTTCATAACAAAAAATGACACTTTTTCAACATGTAAACTGCCGACAAAAAACTGCACCTCAGCAGTACGGGCTAAGATTTTCCCTTCAGACAAAGGGGTTAGATCTGCTCCAGATACCTGAAATGGGTATTTCAAGGGAATTAATTCAATTCCTAGAGCTTGCGCCACCACTTCATGGATGAAGTTCATGGCGGCACCTGAATCCACCATCGCCTGACATGCAAAAGTTTTATTACCATTAACAAGAATAGCAGGGAGTAAACATTTCTCAATATTATTAGGAGGTACCTGTGTGCCTGAGTGACCCTCCCGGAAATCACTCAGGCATTGGCGTTTCCCGGCGGTGGTTTAGGTCTGGTTGGACAGTTTCTCAGGATATGTCCAGGTTTGCCGCAATACAGACACAGAGCGTTTTCTAGGCGATACTTTCTCCTGGAGGCGGATGTGGACCCCAATATCATTGGTTCTTCTTCAAGAATAGAACAAGAGGTAGGAACAGCAGAAGGAGGTATAGGTTCCGAAAGGACAGACCAGGATTTAGCTGAGGACCCAGGTTTGCTTAATTTCTCTCTACGCCTTTCCCTAAGCCTCCTATCAATAGAAATAGCCAAGGACATAAAGTCTCCTAGATTTTCAGGGACTGGATGACTTACTAGAGCATCTTTTACAGAATCAGATAAGCCTTGTCTAAAAAGGGTTAACAAAGGTCTGTCTGTCCACCCTGACTGTGAGCTCCACTGACGAAACTCCGTACAATAGTCCTCGGCAGTTCTAACTCCCTGCTGAATAGACAACAGATGGGACTCGGCCAAGGCAACTCTATTAGGGTCATCATAAATCTGACCTAATGTTTGAAAAAACTTATTTAATGAATTCCATTCAGGAGCTCCGCAGGTAGAGCCAAGGCCCAGTCTTGTGGTGACCCTCGTAGAAGGGACACCACCAGCGCCACCTGCTCTGCTTCAGAAGAAAGGAAATTAAAACGAAAAAATAAATGGCAAGATTCCCGAAATGTTCGGAATCTGTCTGGTTTACCGTCAAAACGGTCAGGCAAGAGCATTTTAGGATCCTGACGGGTATTCAATATAGGAAGAACTGGCGTTTGAATAGAAGAACCTGCAGCGGCTGATGCTGGATCAGGCAAAGCATCCAGACGCTGCGAGACTTGGTTAATTAACCCAGCCATGCCCTGCACCTGCCTTGACAGTTCGTCCAGTCGGTCAGTTACGGAGTGTTCGGCATCCATACTAAACCGCCGGGCGGTCTGCCTAGGGTAAGGGCCAGCCATTATGTAAGGATTGGAGTCAGGGTCAGGCAGTGCAAAGTGACACAGCTGGGAAAGCAACACTGTGCAACTAATGACAAAAGGGGTCGTAGGCCCTGCAGCTATAACTATGCTGTAATATCTGAGATGAGGCAGACCAATGCACTTCCTAATTGTAGTGCGCCTACCACGACTCCTTACGCTTCTATCCCGGCGGCTAGGATAAGGGAAGAGGAGGCCCTGAAAGTCCTAGGGACTGGAGTCACGGGGTCACACCTAAACAGAAAGCACAGTGTAACTGCAATGCAAAACAAAAGACTAAACAGCATGGAACCAGGGAGGACTACAAGTCCCAGCAAGACACAGAAGAGAAGGCGAGGTCAGACGAGCAAGAGGTTGAGCCAGGAGATATAATAAAGGTACCGAATCAAAAGACAAGGGATAGTCAAAAATACAAGCCGGGTATATAACCAAGGAACAGACCGAATACAAACAGACAGGGAAACAGACTGAGCAGGGGAACCAGGAAACCCAAAGTGAATGGCTGGCAAGGATACATCCCTGAGTGGGGTTTAAATAGCAGCAGAGAACACACCTGATGGCTAATGACATGGAGACTGAAAGCAAGGAAAAGATTAACCCTTAATGACCTAAGCACACCCAATAGAACTCCTAACACGTCTCCCAGGGAGACGCCGCGCAGCAAGGAGACCGCGGCGACTCCGTATCCTGACAGTTATATAAACTGATGGAAGGTTCCTTCCTTCAGTTTTCAGCATTTTAATGGAACTATTGTGTCTGTCTAAAAAAAAACCCTGTAAGCCAATGGAAGGAACTTCCTGTCCTTCTTTTAACACTGTAGTCAAAGTAGATGGATAGAAACAAAAACTCAGAAAGTATTTAGTTTGTATCTGTCATTCTGGCAGTCTAAATTGTAGTGTAACTATTTTGTGTCACCCACTCTACCTCATAGATTGTAAGCTCTTGCGAACAGGCCTCTTAATCACATTGGGAGAATTGACTATACTCTGTAATGTCTCATTTTGTCTGTTCTTGAAGCCTATATAATGTAAAGTGCTGCGGAATATGTTGGCACAATACAAATAAAATGTATTATTATTATTATGTGTCCTAAAATCCATTTTAATAGAGAAAGTTGAGGTACAGACAGAAACATCTGAGTTGTCTCGCTATCTGCAGCAAAATCAAGTTGACTGTTCAGAACAAGTAAATGCAGGCAATGATAAGTACTCATAAAGTATGATTATATATCAAGGAAACTGGGATGGAAAGACAGTGATAATAACACTCAAATGATACGGATGAGAGAAAACAATCAGAGCAAGTACCAAGTATTTTACTTTACTAAGGAGACAAATCTGTTTAATAGATTCTTATTCTAGCCAAGAGTTCTTGGGTGTTGGCCACAAACTGAAGGAATTATGAGTGGGAAGTCTTCATAGGGAGCACAAAATGTTGTCCATAACATAGTGATTAATAACCGGGCACATTCTCCAGGGCTGTCCTGATATGCCATAACTGCGGCAAAATGTCTGCATCTATTAGTGACATCACCAGTGGTGACCTTCAGCTTCTGGAATCAGGAAAAAGTTATTTATTTAAATACTGTTCTTAAAAATGTTCATTGTTTGATAGCATCAGATACAGTATTGTTTTCTGATTATAATAAAGATTTATCAAATGACATCTGATTTCTACTTTATATCTGACTTTCCATTAATATATATATACTGGAGAAAATTACAATCTGCTCATAAATACCAGAACGACCATAAATCAATGGTACAAGTGAAGATAAGAAACTCTGACATATCTTACTATACTGCCTCCTCCTCTACTTAAAAACCTCTCCTTCCCAAAAGAATTTACCTTAAAACGGGCTGCAGTAAAATATTTATCTTCAAGTCTTTGACAGATTCAGCTAAATCTGGTGAAATCTGCCAAGAATCTGATGTCTATGGTGGCCATACACAGTAGATTAACAGGAGATGCTACTAAAATAAACTGAATCTGCCAAATGATCTGAAGATAAATATCTTGTGTGTGTGGCCAGCGTTACTTAGCAGCAGCTGCTGGTAGTGGTAACATTCATAAAAAAAATGGCAATACAACCCTGTGATTTCCATATGGTCTCAGTTTTTTTGTGCAGAGAGAAAAGTAGAACTTGCAGAACTTTGTCTCCGTACTGAAAATAAGGCCTCATTCACATCTGCATTAGTAATCCGTTCACTGGAGTCCGCATAGGGACCCTCCCAAATGGACTACCAAACGTATTGGCAAACGGTGTGCAGTGAAAGCACTCAGATCCCCATAGACTACAATGGGTCCGTGTGCTTGCTGCGAGAGCTCCGCAGGGAACATGCGGACAGGAAAGTAGTTCACAATCTACTTTCCTGTCTACATGACTCGTGCAGAGATCTCGCGGCAAGCACACGGACCCCATTATATTCTATGTCGTCCATGTGCTTTCACTGCACACCCCTTGCAAATGCATTTGGTAGTCCGTTCGGGGGGTACCCATGCGGACTTCCCGAACGGATTACCAAACGCAGATCTGAACCAAGGATAAGGACTCCAGATGGACTGCAAGCAGTCCGTTTTGTTTTAACATTGAGGTCTATGGAAAACTGATTATATACTGATTACATACAATCAGTTTCTGCCTGTTTCAGGTTTCCGTCTTCTGCAGAAGACGGCGCTCACGGCCGGACACTTTTCAAACCCATTCAAACTGGGCAGGAAACGGAAACCTGCCAAACGGAGGCCCGAGGCGCAGATGTGAACGAGCCCTGACACAGTTTTCATCCGGACAGTTTGAAATCAGTTTTTGAAGATGTTAAATACTGATTTCAAACAGATTTGCCAAACGTAAATGTGAACCAGGCCTACAAGAAGTCTCACAAGTCATAGATATATGGAAGAAAATGCTTGTAGAATGAGCATTCAAATTTTTTATAGTTAGAGTAAAAGTACCTTTATATGTTTAGATGATCAATTGTTAATCGGGGGAAGGGGGGTTAGCTGTCACTCACAAATAACACTCGTTTCTGGTGCAACCTGCTCAGATAGTGAGCAGGCTGCTAGCTAGCCACGTACTATTAAGTCCATTTGCACCATGTCCCAGGACGTAATAGTATATCACATTTCGATAAGGGGTTAACAAAGCAGACCAATATTAAGCAAAGGAATTCCAAATCCACGTAGCACATTTTTCGGACTATAAAACACACTTTTTCCCCCAAACTTTGGGAGGAATGCGGGAGTGCATATAGTCTGCATGTAGTGCGTGGGGGAAGATGCGGTGACAGTGGAGCAGGGTCGCCTAAAGTAGTATCCACCTTTATTAAAGATTATATCTATAACCCTACTAATAAAGATAATATAGATCTGATCTAAGATTGAGGCCCGTTGGATAATGAGTTGCCAACTTGAATATCCAGAAAGCCTCCTTTTGTAATAATTTCCTTCTCCCATCTCCTCCATGTGCAGAATTAATTACTTTTTCTAAGGCAAAAAATTGCAATGAAGTAACATTACCATTATGGTATACCAAAAAATGTTTGGAAGCCCCTGGGGATTTAGAAAAAGTTTCACTATTGCAATCTGAGATATGTTCTTAGACTCACGTTTTCAAAGTACAAATTGTGCATCCAACATAATGTAGGTTGCAGATATTACACAAGATCATATAGATCACATATTTAGATTTGCAATTCATGATTTTTTTTCATGTTGTATTTTTTGAAACCCTCTGTATGTGTGAACATCGTTTCGTATTTACAGACTTGACATCTGGGTGCCCCATATGTGTAAAAACTAGAGATGAGCGAACACTAAAATGTTCGAGGTTCGAAATTCGATTCGAACAGCCGCTCACTGTTCGAGTGTTCGAATGGGTTTCGAACCCCATTATAGTCTATGGGGAACATAAACTCGTTAAGGGGGAAACCCAAATTCGTGTCTGGAGGGTCACCAAGTCCACTATGACACCCCAGGAAATGATACCAACACCCTGGAATGACACTGGGACAGCAGGGGAAGCATGTCTGGGGGCATAAAAGTCACTTTATTTCATGGAAATCCCTGTCAGTTTGCGATTTTCGCAAGCTAACTTTTCCCCATAGAAATGCATTGGCCAGTGCTGATTGGCCAGAGTACGGAACTCGACCAATCAGCGCTGGCTCTGCTGGAGGAGGCGGAGTCTAAGATCGCTCCACACCAGTCTCCATTCAGGTCCGACCTTAGACTCCGCCTCCTCCAGCAGAGCCAGCGCTGATTGGCCGAAGGCTGGCCAATGCATTCCTATGCGAATGCAGAGACTTAGCAGTGCTGAGTCAGTTTTGCTCAACTACACATCTGATGCACACTCGGCACTGCTACATCAGATGTAGCAATCTGATGTAGCAGAGCCGAGGGTGCACTAGAACCCCTGTGCAAACTCAGTTCACGCTAATAGAATGCATTGGCCAGCGCTGATTGGCCAATGCATTCTATTAGCCCGATGAAGTAGAGCTGAATGTGTGTGCTAAGCACACACATTCAGCTCTACTTCATCGGGCTAATAGAATGCATTGGCCAGCGCTGATTGGCCAGAGTACGGAACTCGACCAATCAGCGCTGGCTCTGCTGGAGGAGGCGGAGTCTAAGATCGCTCCACACCAGTCTCCATTCAGGTCCGACCTTAGACTCCGCCTCCTCCAGCAGAGCCAGTGCTGATTGGCCGAATTCCGTACTCTGGCCAATCAGCACTGGCTAATGCATTGTATTGGCGTGATGAAGCAGTGCTGAATGTGTGTGCTTAGCACACACATTCAGCTCTACTTCATCGGGCTAATAGAATGCATTGGCCAATCAGCGCTGGCCAATGCATTCTATTAGCTTGATGAAGCAGAGTGTGCACAAGGGTTCAAGCGCACCCTCGGCTCTGATGTAGCAGAGCCGAGGGTGCACAAGGGTTCAAGCGCACCCTCGGCTCTGATGTAGCAGAGCCAAGGCTGCACAAGGGTTCAAGCGCACCCTCGGCTCTGATGTAGCAGAGCCGAGGGTGCACAAGGGTTCAAGTGCACCCTCGGCTCTGCTACATCAGAGCCGAGGGTGCGCTTGAACCCTTGTGCAGCCTCGGCTCTGCTACATCAGAGCCGAGGGTGCGCTTGAACCCTTGTGCACACTCTGCTTCATCAAGCTAATAGAATGAATTGGCCAGCGCTGATTGGCCAATGCATTCTATTAGCCCGATGAAGTAGAGCTGAATGTGTGTGCTAAGCACACACATTCAGCACTGCTTCATCACGCCAATACAATGCATTAGCCAGTGCTGATTGGCCAGAGTACGGAATTCGGCCAATCAGCGCTGGCTCTGCTGGAGGAGGCGGAGTCTAAGGTCGGACCTGAATGGAGACTGGTGTGGAGCGATCTTAGACTCCGCCTCCTCCAGCAGAGCCAGCGCTGATTGGTCGAGTTCCGTACTCTGGCCAATCAGCGCTGGCCAATGCATCCCTATGGGAAAAAGTTTATCTCACAAAAATCACAATTACACACCCGATAGAGCCCCAAAAAGTTATTTTTAATAACATTCCCCCCTAAATAAAGGTTATCCCTAGCTATCCCTGCCTGTACAGCTATCCCTGTCTCATAGTCACAAAGTTCACATTCTCATATGACCCGGATTTGAAATCCACTATTCGTCTAAAATGGAGGTCACCTGATTTCGGCAGCCAATGACTTTTTCCAATTTTTTTCAATGCCCCCGGTGTCGTAGTTCCTGTCCCACCTCCCCTGCGCTGTTATTGGTGCAAAAAAGGCGCCAGGGAAGGTGGGAGGGGAATCGAATTTTGGCGCACTTTACCACGCGGTGTTCGATTCGATTCGAACATGGCGAACACCCTGATATTCGATCGAACATGTGTTCGATAGAACACTGTTCGCTCATCTCTAGTAAAAACCACTTTTTTTTTTTTTTTTTTAATGTAGATTGTGAGCCCCAAATAGGGATCACAATGTACTTTTTTTAATCCTATCAGTATGTCTTTGTAGAATGGGAGGAAATCCACGCAAACACGGGGAGAACATACAAACTCCTTGCAGATATTGTTCCTGGCAGGATTTGAACCCAGTTCAAATAAGTAAGTTCAGATGGGGCTTTTAGGACCGGAACCTGAGGCGAAGGCCACCTCAGGTTCTGGTCCAAAAGCCAGGTAACCATGACTGAAAAACGGTGCACTGCACCAGCATCCAGCTGCACACTCCACACCGGATTAGGCCCAATGAATGGAACTAGTCCAAAGGAGTGTGTGACTTTAGGCCGAATCGCAAGGTGAAACAGCCTGAAGAATGAGCATGTCGCTTTGGCTCCCGGAAATACTCCTCACTGGCTCCCATTGATTTCAATGGGAGCCATTTTTTGGTCAGTATTTTGAGGCGGATATGGCCTCAAAATCCTGACCGAAAACTATGTGTGAACTTACCCTTAGTGGTCCACAGTAAGCAATCCTAGTGAATGTTTCATTTCTTATAGTTCTTTTGAAAAATATCTACATATGTGGAGAAAATTCTTTTGTGGAGAAAGAAACCGCTAGTTTTATGATTTCTTGTTGTCTTGACAATCGGTAACTATTGTGCGTTGTACTTGGTTTCTTTGGGTTGCACAACAAATGTTTTATTGCCACCTAGAAACTTGACTGCACTAAGCTAGAACTACTTTTGTCAGGTCCAGACTTTTATGAAGCTACATGACATATTCAACTGAAATCCTATTATTCTAATATGGAGTCTCACATTCCACAGCATTAAGAGACTGGTCATAGGGACATTGGACTATACACTATAACAAATTGGCTCTGTACTGTGAAAAGAAGAATGCAGAATAAAGAATTTTTACTTTTGTTAATTTCTAGTTTTCATCTTTTTCTGAAATCATTGGAATCTTTTACATAGTAACTGCAAGCAGCTGAGCGATGTCATATGTGGTAGGACAGGAAGAATTAAGAGTGAATAAATTAAGCGTAACAGCATTCATACTCATCTATAAATTCAGAAAATTGACCAGGTGTCTCATATGAGCTCACCACTGACTATTCCCATCAGGTATAATCTTCATGAGCAGATGAGTGAAGCGAGCCATACACATCAGATATTGGACAGCCATGATGTAGGCATTTGATCGATGAAAGGCTAGCTGGTATGAAGGTATCCCATCATCAATAATAACTACAAATTACAAGTCTGTGCAAATTGGCTGATGGTTGGCAAACACTGAATGATCTCACCAAACACAACCTCAAGCACTTCTGCGGGGGGTTGCGATGCTCTGCTGTGATAATTATAGAGCAGGTCCTATCCCGCTTTCACAAGGCATCCCTGAGTGCCTTCCACAAAAAAAAAAATTGGACCCATCCTCGGCCTGCACACTCAGTCAGCTGATCTATATTTGGCAAACAAAAGTCTGTTGTTGTTTTTTGCAAACGGTTGTTTGTGATATTTTTATGATCAATGTATGGTCCTAAATACTTATCTTATACTGAGCCTGAGTTATAGCCTATAACATAATCCAGAGCTGCATTCACTATTATGCTAGTGGTTTCACTGTGCGTATACATTACAATATTTTGCCTGTTTAATCACTTAATAAATTTACATATTGTCAACACTTTTGTTACCAATTATGTTCAGTAATATCAATAACTTACATCATAAATTGAAAATATAGGTTAAAAGGGGTTTTCCGAGATTTTTTTTTCACAGACAAAAAAATATGGTGAAATTAATTTTTCTAGTTGACACCAAATAAAAATATCCTATCCTTTTGCAGAAATGTGTAACTAACACAATCTCTGTTGCAATCACTTCCATACTGGTCGTGATCATGTGACATTCACTGTGCACATGACATTAGGTGATAGCCACACCCACCATGAGCATGATGTCATCAACAATGAAAGCAGCATTTGTCTAAACTTTACTGACTGCCAGAGTAGCAAGGAGGAGGTGGGGGCTGGTCCTGATGACCAGACAAGCCAGCACTTGGTTCCAAGCAGTGATAAGAGGCAACAGAAGCAGCAAGGTAGACAAACACATTTTTTATTTTTACTGATTTTTAACTGTCCTAGCCACTCCTTCTCTGTCAGGCATTCTTCCATAAGTAGTCAGAAGGACTTGTGGATACCGACGAGCTGACAGCATGGTAGATGCAAAGGGAGAATAAGGGAGATGTGCAAAAGATGTGAATGCTCTATCAGTATCATGCATGGAAAACTGTATGCTTAAAATGCGTGTGTGAGTTTAAAAACAACACATGAAAAAAATGTGGTTTTCTGGTAAAATCAGTCCTTTTTTTTTTCTTACTAGCAAAACAGTACCATGTGAACAAGGCCTTACTGGGCTGTGTTGTATCATGGGACCAGATTGTGTAATTGTGCTTTACAGACATTTTCAATCTATATCTACAGTATCTATACTCACAGATACACATGCATATTCTTATAAACTATATATTTATGTAAAAATATAATGTATGTGTACACATACATAAGTATAAGGCGGGAATAAAAATCTGCTACAAGGTGCATTGGGCGGATGATGGAAGGGGCTGGACTCTCCCACAACCAGGAAATATTCCATGTGCCTGAAAATATAAGGAATAGTAAAAAAAAAAATGCCCCAAACACACAAAAAGGCACTCAGTCATGTTTATCAATTTACTAGTAGAATGTTAAAATGTTAAATTGTTGGTTATGCTAGCTAACATAAAATTTTCAGTGTCACACTATAGTATAAACTTTGAGCCTTTAGTATTCACCTGACACTGATAAGAGATGTAATAGGATGAATAGTAATACAGAGCAGCCCTCACAGTATTACTATGACCTGAAGGAGCCCCTCACAGGCAGACTTGTGGAGTTGCCCATTGCAACCAATCAGAGCTCAGCTTTCACTTTACCTCAGCAGCTTCAGTGATGAAACCTCCCTGTATAGTAAGCAATAATGACAATCTTACTATCAGGCAGAATTCGCCTGACAAATATTTCTGCTCAGTAAGGGTGAGTTCACACTGAGTATACGCCAGCTTATTCTGAATGTAAAACATATTCAGAATCAGCGGCATATAAAGCAGTTCCATTCATTTCTATGGGAGCCGGCATACGAGCGCTCCCCATAGAAATGAATGGGCTGCTTTTTTCACTACGAGCACTCCCATTGAAGTGAATGGGATGTGTTCGCGTGTACGGCTCTGAAGGAGCTGAGCTAGCTGTACACGCGGGCACTTCCCATTCACTTCAATGGGAGTGCTCGTAGTGAAAAAAGCAGCCCATTCATTTCTATGGGGAGCGCTCGTATGCCGGCTCCCATAGAAATGAATGGAACTGCTTTATATGCCGCTGATTCTGAACGTGTTTTACGTTCAGAATAAGCTGGCGTATACTCAGTGTGAACTTACCCTAAGGCTGCTTTCACTCTACAGTATTTTTCAGGTCTCTGGATAGACTTCTATGGAGCCTGCAAAACTCACAGCTTTGTGCACAAAGAAGTCTAAGGAAATGCCAAATCCATGGCCCAGAGGCCTGTGAAAAATACTGTAGTGTGCAAGCAGCCACTAAGGATACCAGATGTGTTTTGTCAGTGCATGCATGTCCGTGTATATGTACAGTGTTGGCCAAAAGTATTGGCACCCCTGCAGTTCTGTCAGATAATACTCATTTTCTTCCAGAAAATGATTGCAATCACAAATTCTTTGGTATTATTATCTTCATTTAATTTGTCTTCAATGGAAAACCACAAAAAGAATTTTCAAAAAGCCAAACTGGATATAATTCCACAGCAAACATAAAAAGGGGGGTGGACAAAAGTATTGGCACTGTTTGAAAAATCATGTGATGCTTCACTAATTTGTGTAATTAACAGCACCTGTTACTTACCTGAGGTACCTAACAGGTGGTGGCAATAACTAAATCCCAATTGCAGCCAGTTGAAATGGATTAAAGTTGACCTAACCTCTGTCCTGTGTCCTTGTGTGTACCACAATGGGCATGGAGAAAACAAAGAAGACCAAAAAACTGTCTGAGAACTTGAGAAGCAAAATTATGAGGAAGCATGAGCAATCTCAAGGCTACAAGTCCATCTACAAAGACCTGAATGTTCCTGTGTCTACCGTGCGCAGTGTCATCAAGAAGTTTAAAGCCCATGGCACTATGGCTAACCTCCCTAGATGTGGACGGAAAAGAAAAATTGACGAGAGATTTCAACGCAAGATTGTGCAGATGATGGATAAAGAACCTCGAGTAACATCCAAACAAGTTCAAGCCACCCTGCAGTTCGAGGATACACCAGTGTCAACCCGTACTATCCGTCGGCATCTGAATGAAAAGGGACTGTATGGTAGGATACCCAGGAAGACCCCACTTCTTACCCAGAGACATAAAAAAGCCAGGCTGGAGTTTGCCAGAACTTACCTGAGAGAGCCAAAAACGTTTTGGAAGAATGTTCTCTGGTCAGATGAGATAAAAGTAGAGCTTTTTGGGGAAAGGCATCAACATAGAGTTTACAGGGGAAAAAAAAGAGGCCTTCAAAGAAAAGAACACGGTCCCTACAGTCAAACATGGCGAACGTTCCCTGATGTTTTGGGGTTGCTTTGCTGCCTCTGGCACTGGACTGCTTGACCGTGTGCATGACATTATGAAGTCTGAAGACTACCGAAAAATTTTGCAGCATAATGTAGGGCCCAGTGTGAGAAAGCTGGGTCTCCCTCAGAGGTCATAGGTCTTCCAGCAGGACAATGACCCAAAACACTTCAAAAAGCACTAGAAAATGGTTTGAGAGAAAGCACTGGAGACTTCTAAAGTGGCCAGCAATGAGTCCAGACCTGAATCCCATAGAACACCTGTGGAGAGATCTCAAAATGGCAGTTTGGAGAAGGCACCCTTCACATCTCAGGGACCTGGAGCAGTTTGCCAAAGAAGAATGGTCTAAAATTCCAGCAGAACATTGTAAGAAACTCATTGATGGTTACCGGAAGCGGTTGTTTGCAGTTATTTTGTCTAAAGATTGTGCTACCAAGTATTAAGCTGAGGGTGCCAATACTTTTGTCTGGCCCATTTTTGGAGTTTTGTGTAAAATGATCAATGATTTGACATTTTTTTTCATTCTCTTTTGTGTTTATTGATTGCAAGCAAAATAAACGAAGATAATAATACCAAAGAGTTTGTGCTTGCAATCATTTTCTGGAAGAAAACGAGTATTATCTGACAGAATTGCAGGGGTGCCAATACTTTTGGCCAACACTGTATGTGTGTGTGTGTGTGTGTGTGCGCATGTGATGCATGTGTTTGTGCGTGCGCAGTGCAAGTGTCCATGCGTGTGGTAGATGTGTGCGAGTGCATGTGCTCTATTCGTCTGTATGTGTAGAGTGCATCCATCTGAGTGTGTTTGCGTGCACGTGCATGTGGTATTTATGGGTGGCATTTGTGTTGTGTGTGTCTAGAGTTGTCTGATGTTTGTGTGGTGTGTTGTAGCATTTGTGTGGTGTTGTGCTTGTGGATTGGTGTATGTGTGCTGTCTGTGTGATGTTTATATGGTGTTCGTGTGTGGTGGTGCGACCCCTTTAACAGCGACTCTTTGGCGCCGTCACTATAATCCATCCCTGTCAGTCACATCTGTTGTTTTCCCCTCAGCACTTTCACATTTCCTCTTTATATGTATAGGGCCTAACTTCGGGGGCCACAATCACTTGATGGGGGGACGCTAGCGAGATGTAACGTACGCAGTATTTAGCTCCTGTGGGTGGAGAGGGGGTGTGCCAAATTTCACTTAAATCAGGCCAGAACTGTGGATTCGTATAGAGTGGGCTACTACAGATTTTGAGTTATATACAGTACAGACCAAAAGTTTGGACACACCTTCTCATTTAGAGTTTTCTGTATTTTCATGACTATTCACACTGAAGGCATCACAACTTTTTTCTTGCCATAATACAAATTCTAACAGTTTATTCAGTAGGACTATAAGCTGTGTATCCACCTGACTTCTGCACAACACAACTGATGGTACCAACCCCGGATATAAGGCAAGAAATCCCACAGGGCACACCTGTGAAGTGAAAACCATTTCCGGTGACTACCTCTTGAAGCTCATCAAGAGAATGCCAAGAGTGTGCAAACCAGTAAGCAAAGCAAAAGGTGGCTACTTTGAAGAACCTAGAATATAAGACATATATATATATATATATATATATATATATATATATATATATATATATATATATATATATCAAACATTTCTTGCCTTACGGCCATGGCCACACTTGCAAATATGCACAGAAAAAATGCTGTGATTTCCAACATAATTGCATTTATGGAAATTGCATCTTGTTGATTACATTTAAGGAAATGCCATTGGTTTCTCTATAAAGAAAAAATTGTGATGTGTTTCCAGCATGAGTTTTCCCACAGTGTTCTCTCGCTGCAGCCGGATACATGGGACCTTAGCCTTAGTTACATTTTTGTAGTCCCGGAAAACCCCTTTGACTCTAACATAGGGCACAGAACATACCTAGACTGCTATAAATAATCATTTGCAGTTTATCAAAGAGGATTATGTTATAATGAGAGTAGAAGTAGAAACATACATACATTCATAACAAACCTGAAATTTGTGTAAATCATTCAGTGCACTTTGAATATTGCTGGTTTGTTATGCATTACTAATTTTGCAGAACAAAAATCCAACCTAAATCAATTATTATTTCATCACTATCACCTGTGCTTTCTATTGGTACTATTCTGTGGTAGATATGATTTTTTGATCACGTTTTATATCATTTTCTGTAAGGCGAGATCGCTGAAAATCATTATTTCTGGTGTTTTTTTAGGTTTTTTTTTCTCCTTCTCCAACATTCACCATGCAGGGTAAATAATGTTTCAGTTTTATTGTATGGATTGTTATGGATGCAGCAATAACAAGCATGCATCAATTTCATACATTTTTTAGGGTTTTCTTTTATATAATTCATTACATATAGGGAAAGGGCATTTTGGGGATTTATTAATACATTTTTCATAACCTTTATTTTTTCAATTTTTTTTTTTTACATATCCCACTAGGAGACCTGAACCAGCGATGTGTATTGCAGTATATAGAGGAAGTCAGCCTATGTAGGATCATCTACACAGTGGAACCCCTTGGATGCCGCGGTCATGTTTGACTGTGCCCTCCAAGGGGTTCAAACCCCCGATTGACAATCAGCTCGGACCGGAGGTTAATGGAGCACGTGTTAGAAGCTAGTACAGTATTAGCTGTAACTGACAGCTGATGTTGGCTGCTCAAATAGTGAGTGGGCGGCCAGAAAAGTAGTATTACATCCATTTGAGCCAAGTATAAAGTGCCCAAAACGTAATAGTGCGTCATGTGTTGCTAAGGGGTTAATCAAGGAAAGCAGATACCCCCAAAGGAAGCAGACATTCCCAAAAGAATCAGACACTGATTTAAATGAGCTAACTGTACAAGATGACAAATATTTAGACAGTTCTCCACAACAAAGGGTTGACAACCGGTAGTGCTGGGGTATCACACAAAGATTGGATAGTCTCATTGGCATCACTCCACTCCTGTTACCAGGGGGAATCAACCACTACATATGGCTGCAATGGCAAGGGACCTGACAGTGAAAAGTCTTTAACAGGAGTGACGCAGATCTGTGTGTGAGAGTTCATCCCTAATTGTTTTGGGTGTAAGGGGGTCTGGTTAGTGGATTGTTGTTCATGGAAAAAAAAAAATAAGACAGTCCCTGAAAATAAGCCCTAACTTATCTTTTGGAGCAAAAAAAAAAAAAAAAATAGCCTGTCTTATTTTTGGAGAAACATGGTATTCTGCTACTGACACGACTGTGTTCCTTATATAACACTGATGAAGGTGACGAACCTCCACCTTACTACAGATTTAGGAACAGTTTGACTAGACTACCGCAGAGACTGAAAGCTAGAGACAGGCTGTCACACAGTGCTCTATTGACTTGAGGGTGGACTCTGAATTAACCAAACATTTCTACCTCAGGATAAGAAACCCTAAGGGTAAGTTCACACAGGTATCTGCGACTGGATGCCGATGCAATGCATCGTCATCCAGTCGCGCACTCCGCTCCAGATTAGGCCCAAATGAATGGGCCTAGTCTGGAGAGAGTGTCTTCAGGCGGTTATCGTGAGGCGAATCTGCCTGAAAGAACGAGCAGCTCGCTTCTCGCCATTTGTTCCGGCTCCCAGAAAAAAGAACGGACTGGCTCCCATTGACTTCAATTTGGTCAGGATTTTGAGGTGGATATGGCCTCAAAATCCTGACCAAAAAAACCCTGTGTAAACTTACTCTAAGGGTGTTTACATTCTTTCATGCGGATTCGCCTCGCGACATCCGCCTGAAGACACTCTCTCCTGACTAGGCCTATTCATTTGGGCCTAATCCAGAGTGGAGTGTGCAACTGAATGCTGGTGCACTGCACTGGCATCCAGTCGCAGCCACCCGTATTTTGGTCCGGAACCTGAGGCGGCCTCCGCCTCAGGTTCTGGACCAAAAAACCCTGTGTGAACTTACCCTAAAGACTTTGCAGCTTGAAATGCTACTAACAAGACTGTGTCTCTGCTGTGTAACCACGACGATTCTAAGCCTCTAGAGCAGGGGTAGGGAACCTTCGGCTCTCCAGCTGCTGTGAAACTACAACTCCCATCATGCTCCATTCACTTCCATGGGAGTTCCAAGAGCAACAGAGCAAGTATGCATGCTGGGAGTTGTAGTTTTGCAAGAGCTGGAGAGCCATACGTTCCCTACCCCTGCTCTAGAGAGTAACGCTGAACTAGGTTTGAGTTTTACATCCCCCCCCCATCCTGTTTTATCTGCCATTTTCTTGCTGCACCATTCTTCTGTGGGACATCATTCTGGTCTGCCACTTCCCACATCTCAGCCTTCTTACACACTCACTATATTACTGGCAGAGTCTAAAAACTAATGTGTATAAAAAAAAAATGACAACACTGTTTATATATTATTTATAATTCAATAGTTAGATCCAGAAATATTTAGACAGTGACACAATAACATCTGAGAAGCAATTGAAGTGTATTCTTTCAGGTTTACTACAGGGGGTTGAAATGTTTAGGAATTGCAAACATTTTTCTAAAAGTCTCCTCATTTCAGGAGCTCAAAATTAATTGGACAAATGAACGTTACCATAAATAAAATGTTAATTTTAATACTCTGTAGAGAATACTTTGCTTGCACTAACTGGCTGAAGACTGAAACAATGGACATCACAAAATACTGGGTTTCTTCTTTTTTATGCTTTACCAGACATTTACCGCAGCAGTCTTCAATTATTGCTTGTTTGTGGGTCTTTCTCCATTAAGTTTGTCTTAAGCAAGTGAAAGGCATGCTCGGCCGGGTTGAGATCTGGTGATTTTAGAATATTTCGATTTGCTTTAAAAAACGCCTGTCTTGCTTTCGCAGTATGTTTTGGGTCATTGTCCTTCTGTATTATGAAGCTCTGTCCAATCAACTTTGCTGCATTTGGTTGAATCTAAGCAAAGTGTATGTTCTTGTAAACTTAAGAATTCATCCAGCTGCTTCTGTTTTTTTGTCACATCAATAACCACTTCTGACACAGTGCCACTGGAAGCCATGCACACCTATGCCATCATAGTGTCTCCACCATGTGTTATAGAAGTTGTGGAGTGCTTTGGATCATGACTAGATCCAAGATTTTTCCATACTTTCTTCATCCCATCAGTTTAGTACAGATTTATCTTAGTTTCATCTATCCAAAGAATGCTGTTCCTCTAAATACAAGAAAAACAAAATGCAGAGCGGCACATAGCGTAAAACCTTATAGGTGATGTAATTGTAATAAAGGTTCTTGGGTGAAATGGTGATTTCAGAGAGACGCAGAGTAAGGCCGGGGCCCCACAGGACGTAAACGCCGCGATTTGCCCGCAGCTTAGACCCTGCGGAAAAATCGCGGCGTTATACAGTACAAGCAAAGGGGATGGGATTCATGCGAGTCCCATGCCCACTTTGCGGAAAAAAAACGCAGTGCGGACACGCGGCGATTTGCAAAGCCGTTGAAGTGTATATAGCCGTTGAAGTGTATATATGGCAAACGGTATAGAACAGTCACTGTATACAGAACAATTTATAGCTCAGTGGACAAACAAATCCTCTCCCTAAGAAAGGACTTTAAAACTAGTACATGACAGTTAAAAAGATAACATTAAACCAGTTTAGATTTACTTACAGGTTGATCAGGGAGATTGGGTATACCTTATTAGCTCCATCCGGTAAAAAAATCAGAGAGAAAACAGGTCTACTGTAGCTGTGCACTAAAGGGATGGATTGCTCATGCATGAGCTACAGAGATACTGTAGCCACGCTATGCAAACACTAAATACATTCACTACATATTCCAAATAAGTGTGTGTTCATTTTTGCTGCAGTCTAGCAGCCATGGGATACCGACAGAATGCATCAGCTCCTGATTAGGCCTGGATGAATACCTAATCAGGAGGGAGTCTCGAGCCATGGACCCCGCAGCTGAATCAGCCACAGAATCCGTGGCATGAACAAGCAGGATGTTTCTTTTTTCTGTGTCCTGCTTTTTTCAATGGGAGGCAGAATCCAGGAATCTTCTCCAGATTTGGGGGTGAAATCCACAGCAAATTCCTTCAGGTTCCGATCCAAAAACCGGGTAGCCGAGACTGAAAGCCGATGCATGGCTCCGGATTAGGCCCAATGAATGGGCCTAGTCCGAAGGAGGGTGTGCCTTCAGCCGAATCGCGAGGCGATTCCGCCTGAGGAACGAGCAGCTCGCTTCTTTTTTCTGGGAGCCGGAAGAAACAGCTGCCGGAAAAAAGACCTGAGTGGCTCCCATGAGGCGGATACGGCCTCAAAACCCTGACCATGTGAAATTGCACTAAGGGCTGCGCATCTCTATAGATTCAATCAGGAAGAGACCCCGGACATCACAGGTAGTAACGGCCCATGCCAATCAGTGGCCTCGTGTACGATGGGGGCTTCTGCCAGAACACAATGATGGACTGGCAGGATTGGACCGCACTGGGAGGCACCGGAGTATAGGGAAAGGTGTATTTGGTTTTTTTCCACCTCTCCCGGCCTATTTAATTTATTTTTGTCTTGGCAATTCCTTTAGAAAGGCACAGGCAGTTTTATATACTGCTGAAAAGCCAACAGTGCGCTGAATTCAGCACACTGTCGGCTTTTCCCGATCTGTGCCCCAGGTAAAGAGCTTTCGGTCCCGGTACCGTAGCTCTTTACAGTCAGAAGTGCGTTCCTGACAGTCTGTCAGGAACGTCCTTTTCCACAGCAGTGCCTATAGCGCTGTACAGTGTGAGCGGGGAGGAAGGCCCCCTCCCTCTGCTCACAGTGCTTGTCCATAGACGAGTATTATCAGGAGGGGGGGGGGGGGCGTTCCTCCCCGCTCACACTGTACAGCGCGATAGGCGCTGCTGTGGAGAAGGACGTTCCAGACAGACTATCAGGAATGCCCTTCTGACTGTAAAGCGCTACGGTACCGGGACCAAAAGCTCTTTACCCGGGGCACAGATCGGGAAAGACGACAGTGCGCTGTTGCCTTTCCAGCAGTATATAGAACTGCCTGCGCCCCAAACCATGAAAGGTCTTCTTTAAGGATCAGACCCCATTTTTTTTTTTAAAACTGACATGTGACACTTTATATGGCAATAATTTTGACAAGCTTTAACTTACCCAAGTGATTTTGAGATTGCTTTTTCATGACACACTGTACTTCATGTTGGTGTTATTTAAAAAAAAAAAAAAAAAAAAAAAGAAATTTCATGGAATTTTAAATAATTTGAAATGCTCTGCTTTTCAAACAGTCATACCACCCACATATATTGACAAATATTATCTGCCATATCTCTGCTTTATATTGGCTTCATATTTTAATTATCATATTAGAAGACTTACAAGTCTAACAGCGATTTTCCAGATCTACAAAAAAAATTCCCAAACCCATTTATAGGGATCATTTCAGTTCTAAAGGGGATTTTAAAGGGATCCTATCATTAAAGCTCAATATTTTTCTCACTAACACATTGGAGTAGCCTTATGAAAGGCTATTTTTCTCCTACCTTTAGATGTCTTCTCCGTGCCGCCATTCAGTATAAATCCTGGTTTTCATCAGTATGCAAATGAGTTCTCTCGCAGCACTTGGGGCAGTCTCCAGAACTCAAACAGCACTGGGAGTGTCCCCATTGCTGCGAGAGAACTCTCCAGTGTTGCCTCCATCTTCTTCAGGAACATCCTCTTCACACATCTTCTTCCGGTGCAGGCTTTAAACTTCTAGGCCTTGGGCCTAGGGCAGAGTCGACAAGAATATGGCCGCTTGCCTGAAGAAGAGGAAGTCAAACTTTTGTAGTATCACATTTTTATTTTTCTGTTGACAGAGTTGACTGAGGGCTTATTTTTTGCAGGACAATCTGTGCTTTTAATTTGCACTGTTTTGGGGGTGCATATGACTTTTTGATGACTTTTCATACTATATTTTGTGATATAAGATGCTGAAAAATCATTACTTCTGTCTTTTTTTCCTGTTATTTTTTCACAATGTTCACCATGCAGGTTAAATTTCATTTCATTTTTATTGTATGGATGCAGTAATACCAAATATGTATTGTTTTGAATTCATTTACTTAAACATCTTATTTTATATAGAAACACTTTTTAAAACATTTTTTTTTACATTTTTTTTTCTTCTCATTGCTGGTTCACTAGTATACACTGAAAAAGTCTGACTTCCTCTTCTTCAGGCAGGATCAACAAGGTATGTGTCTCTAGATGCTTGAGGTCACTAACCAAACCCTGGGCTGTCAAAAATAACCAGAACTCAGCTCTGATTGCAGGGTTCTAGTACAGGTTGTTAGCATACGGGAGACTTCCATTGTTATAGTAAGGCATTTAGACCTGGGCGGCCACATGGTACTATTATGCCGCGAGTTGTGTAAGGGTTAAATATCTTTTGAGATAATTGTCCAATTGGTCCCTTGAAAAAGAGGCAACGATATATTCCAGAGCTGTAATTCCTAAACTCTTCCTCTAATTTGAATCTGACTACCCTCAAATTAAAGCTGTGGGTCTTATTAAAGCCCATATTGATGATATAACAGCATCTTGAAAATGTTTTGGTAAACAGCTAAATTGCCAAAATGCCGAAACTTGGGTCACTGTCCAAATATTTATGAAACAGACTGTATATAATTAAACAGTATTTAGATTTATTGAGCGTACACTTTTAAGCAGGTCAAAGATATGATCATTTTAACAAGTCCAATGAAATAAGCAGTACCAAATGTATCAGGCAGCTACATATCTCTCTACATCTATAGAAATTGTATGGTAATGTAAGAGGCACAGAATATGCCTGTTGTTAATTCTATGGTGAATATAAGAGTGACTTATTTCTGCATGCAATGATCCTGCAAATAAGATATACCCCTAAACCTAGTGTAAAATCTTTAGTACAAAGGTACATTAAAATTATATAAGACATTGTGTGTAGACGTGTGTGTATGTAGGGTTGGGAATGGCTATACTGCTACAAAAATATGATATTCTCAAATTAGGATACAAAAAGAAGGATGCTTTTGATCAATGCAAAAAACAACAATAACTGATGGCAAAATGTTTTGCGTTTTCCAAATCTAGAATCTGTAAGTGAGATGTTTTGAGCAAACTGTCATTTCTCAAGCACCATGTTCCAGATTGGCACAGAGCAATGCTGACAATGAGTTTGGACCTAGTTTGTATTTAGAAAGCCAGGGATGAAAAGATTTGTTTACTGTTTCCTGTTCACTTATTAGAAAGTTGACTCCAATCCAGGATGTGAATTAACGCAAAATTCACATGAATCTTACTGGCAAAAGAGGAAAGTTAAAAGGTACCCGAGTTTTCATGAACAATTGAAGTAAGTGCAGGGTCTTGCTGGGCAGTCTGTTCTATCTCTGTATAAGCCCTTATAAATGATTTCCTATCATTTTTATCCTCCTGCTAATAATCACATAATGGCTTGAAAACTATTTTCAATTGTCTCTGAAGCTGTGGGCGTTTACAATAAGGAGCAGACTGCCCCAATCCATTACTAATACTATTGTTTTTCTTCTACGTAATTCTGCCAGGAGTAATTGTACAAGAGCAAGCAAATAGCTGAGAAAAGCAGTCAGGCTGTGAGGAGAATCAACCCATCCCCTCTCCATTCACTTTGTGAAGACCTACCAAAACCTCCTCCTCCACTCACTGTGAAGAGATTTTGCTAATGTAATGCATCAATGGGCAGACCTTGGCTAGTAACAAGGAGTGAACTGCAAATTAGCTAGAGGGGAGACACTGGCAGGAACTTGAGAAGTTAAAGCAGCCACATTTTTAATTAAAGTGCATTACATTTTGGTCTACAATTATTCTCTATTCCCCAGTCCAGAGAAGTGGGTTCGGTGCTATCCCAATTCATCGGGCTCCTCTGGACACAGATGAGTTGAAGCCAGTGATGAAGTAGGGAGCCGTCTGCTCTCTGCTTCACCATCCAGCTGCTGTCTTTGCTCCCGGTGCACTGGGAGTAGGAGATGTGATGTAGTGAAATCACTTACATTGCGCCTGGTGTTCCTAGAAGACACTGGGGCCAGAGGGAAGAGTGATCGGGGGAATGGGGAAAGGTGAGTAATAAGGTTTGTTTTTTTTTCTTTGATATATACAGTGAGGGAACATGAAACTGGGGGCAATCGGGGCAGGGGCAAGACACTACGGGGGCAACCTGGAGGGTGGGGGGACATGATACTGTGGGGGAAACCTTGGGGGGACATGTCAGTGTGGAGGAATTGATACTGTGGGGGCAACCTGGGTTGAGGACATGATACCGGCGGGGATAGGGGGGGGGCAAGACACTTTGGGGGCAACCTGGGGGGGGTGAGAGTACATGATATTGCGGGGGAAATCTGGAGTGGGGACATAATACTGTGGGAGAAACCTGAGAGGGGGTATGAATCTGTGGGGAAGGGGGAACTGGAGTGAGATATTATAAGAGGAATATTGTACCGGGCCATTAGGGAGCTATTATAATGTGTGAGAACCACTAAGGGGTGTAATACTATGTGGATGGTATTGATGGAGAATTGTAATTTGTGCAGGTCAAGTATTTCAAGGTGGTGGTGATGGGGGGCCCACTTATGAAATCTTTGCATAGGGTGCAACAGTGTGTTAAAAAGGCCCTGCTCTGGAGGTCCTAATAGTCAAAGCTCTAGTGATCAGAAGAATAGACACTTGAAAGTATCCCTGCATGTTCCATGTGAAAAAGCACCACCCTGGCAGCTCCATAGAAGTGAATGGAATGCACTAGCACTTCATTCACATGGGAAATAATTCAGACATAATGAGGCACATTTATCAACGTGTTTGATAAATTTCTTTTTGGATCTTGTGAGCAAAGTTTGCTCTGAGACAAAAACAAAACAAAAACAAAAACAGAGAAGTCACTTGTTTCTGCTTCTTAAAATTCCATTCTGTCCTGTGTCTGCACCGTATTTATTATATAGCAATAGCTATGCTTTTTTGATAAATTTAGTTCATTGTGAACACCTGTAAAAAAAAAAAAAAAAGGCGCAACACACATGGCATGGAATTTATCTACAGCTTGCGCCCGACTATTAGAGCAAGCAAGAAGTTGAAAGGGCGCACAAAAGGCACAACCGTGCAAAATTTCACTGAAAAATGTGAATTTGATAAATAACCCCCAATAAGTTTACCATTCTCTAGCATTAAGTTTTTCACCCCAGCGAAAAATCTGTACTTGGCTTACCTATGCTGTCATTTATAACGGCAACCTCTGACCCCCCATAAAACTATGTCACTTAATACTGCTAATTGCTTCGAATGAAATCCAGCTGTTGTAGAAACACAAGTCCCAGAATATCTGCTTGCTCTGTTCTTTTTGGAACTCCCCATATTAGTATTATTATTATTTATTTATATAGCACCATTAATTCCATGGTGCTTTACATTTGGGGGTTTACATACAGTACACAAAATATACAGGCAGATATAAAACGAACCGTGACCGACTGGCACAGTGGGGTAGAAGGCCCTGCCCACAAGGGCTTACAATCTATGAGGGAAGGGGAGTAGAGACAGAAGAAAGTGAATGAAGTATTCTGGGAGTTGTAGTTTTACAGCAGTTGGAGTGATGAAACTTGCTTATTCCTCTCCGCACAAAGGTCACCATTGTATTCCTTCTAATTTGTAAAAGGTGTGCAATTCTATCACAACCTCAAATGATAAAATGGTAAGTATAAGGGAAGATAAGGATGGACAGAAGGTGGATTTCTCAGCCACACGTTGGTATGGCAGACTATTGGAATAGGGCAGCTTGAGTCCCTTGTGTTGTCTGGAGTTAGGGCATCACTTTGCAATCTATCATTTCAGAATATAACATGATGATTTCTTTCATTTATTTGTTGAACATTATATTTTATATCTCATCCTCACATTTACAAGGCCCTATAATGTTTGCAAGTATTTGGGCTAGAAATTCAGTTTTGTAATAGGATTTTATGAAGTAAAAGTCAGTCACTCTTCTCTCCTAAATGATCTTCTAAGCAGATTTATGAAAAATGAAGTTTGATTTGGTCACTACTTGGCTTAGTAGATCATTCAGGAGAAGAAAGATAGGGTCAGGAGACAGAGTCATCAAAATGCCAGTCTGATGGATTTACTAGTGAATGGCATTCTGCAGCTTCCTATTTTATATACATTTGGTAGCTGCAGGAGCCAAAGAGTCCAAAATTTGCCATAAAAACCTATTTTAAAAAATTATTTTTAGCCCAGAATACATACCTAAAATAAATAAAAAGATCTAAAGGTGTCTATAGACTTTCTGTTCAATATTAGTAAAATCTAGCACACTGCAGTGCAGCTTCAGCTACTGTGGGACGTTGCATACTATAAAACCTCAATACCTCAGCAGGATACGGCAATCTGACAGAACTTTAATTCTGAAGATTAAGAGCTGTTTAACCTTCTATGTCCTTGGCAATGGCTTCAATAGAAAAAAAGAAATTGTCTCAACTGTGCAGAGAAACGACATATGCAGCATAATGAACTGGGAGTCAAAGATGCGTAAAATGTGATCTTGTGTGGGATGTCTAGTTCTGTCCACACCAGCGGTAAATTGTGTTTTATACAGGGTGCTTGATTGCCTATCTCCTGACAATGGATATTATCTGAGAATAAGTAGGCAACAGGCAATCATGGTGCATCCAAATTACCCTGACCTGAGAAGTGGACAAAGTCTGACAAAACACATCTGTAGAATATTAAAAGATTAATAGGACAATAATGAAATAAAACACAAGTGTTATTAATGCTTAAGCTGGCTTTCAAGGGGCCCCACGTTGCGTAAACATTTCTAGCAAATCCCATCCACACATTGCGGGAAAATACGCACAGTGGACATGCTGCGACTTCTAAAACCACCACTGTTTTGGAATTTGCAGCATGTCAATTATACCTACGGAAATGCTGTCGGTTTCCATATAGGTATAATTGAAGCATAAAGTCTACAAATCTTTGCGTACTTTCTGTGATAAGTGCTGCAGGAGAAACAGCAATGTGTTGCCGCCTCGTTTTTCCTGCAGCACTTTTTTTTTTTTTTGACATTAAAGTTTATTAAAGGTTTTTCAAAGGGTTCTACAAAAGGGAGGGGGGGGGGAAGGCAAGGAAAATTCAGGGAAACAATGGGAAAGGAAGAAGGGAAAAAGGGGTTGGGGGAAAATAACAGGGGGAGGGAGAGGCGGACTCTGACGCAGTAGAGTTACAATGAACAATGCATTTCAAGTAATCATATTAAAAAGAGAGGACAACAAAATCCGTGATATGAAAGTAGTAGCAAGACAGAAAAAACTGTAAATTGTAATATGAAAATACAAGTAGTAACCATGCGAGAACCGGAAAATTGGTTGCAAGAAAGAGTATGAGAAATCGACAAGCATCACAGGGGAGAGGAGGGGAAAAGAGCACGGAAATCCGAGGAGTAATAGAACATGTTCCACAGAAGCCAGGTCTGGTGGTGAAGTCGATCATCAGGACGAAGCATTGGCAGCATGTCCTCCATTGTACGGATATGGAGGAACTCTTTAAGCCAGGAGAGGAGTGTGGAGGGGATTGGGACTTCCACAGTCTCGGAATGACTGAACGTGCTGCTACCAACATAAACCCCAATAACTTGCGAATAGGTTTCCGGAACTTACGAGAGAAAAGGGAGAGAAGCAAAGGGGCCAGATCATCTTCCAAAACGACTCCTGTAACTTGAAAAATAACCCCTCTCAAACTATCCCAAAAAGGGCGAAGAAGGGGACATCCCCACCAGATGTGGGCCATCGTGCCGCGGTCGGTGAGACATCTCCAACATCTATCAGAGGTAGTTGGAAAGATAGTATGGAGCAGAGTCGGGACCCTGTACCATCTAGAAAGGATCTTGTAATTAGTCTCCTGAGCCTTACAGGAGATAGAAAATTTGTGGCACATCTCAAAGGCCGATAACCACACACCCGGCGGAAAAGCCACCCACAGCTCCCTCTCCCACCACTCCACGAAAGGTGGTAGGTCACCCTCCGGATCCTCTAACAGAGAGTTGTATAAAAGAGAAACTGTATGCCCCGGCTGGGAAGTGGAGAGACAGAGACGCTCTAAGGGCAGAAGTGGTCTGTGGACATCTTGTGAGCGCCTCAGGGACAAGTAGAAATGTGATAGTTGAGAATAGTGCCAATGGGCGGCCACTGAGTCCGGCCTGGAAGCTAAGGTCAATAAATCCGAGCGAGGAAGGAGAGCAGAGGCAGATGTAACATGCTTAAGTCGTAGGAGAGGGTGGACAGGGGGACGATCTTGAAAAGAGGAATCAAACGCTGCTGGAAAGTCGGGGTTGCCCGAGATCGGAGTCAGAGGGCCCTGCAGCACTTTTTTATGTAGGGCCTTAGCATATACAGTCATGGCCAAAAGTTTTGAGAATGACACAAATATTATATTTTCACATGATCTGCTGCCCTCTGGTTTATGTGTGTTTGTCAGATGTTTTTATCACATACAGAAATATAATTGCAATCATATTATGAGTAACAAAAGCTTATATTGACAGAATGAGTTAATGCAGCAAGTCAATATTTGCAGTGTTGACCCTTCTTCTTCAGGACCTCTGCAATTCTCCCTGGCATGCTCTCAATCAACTTCTGGACCAAATCCTGACTGATAGCAGTCCATTCTTGCACAATCAATGCTTGCATTTTGTCAGAATTTGTAGGTTTTTGTTTGTACACCCGTCTCTTGATGATTGACCACAAGTTCTCAATGGGATTAAGATCTGGGGAGTTTCCAGGCCATGGACACAAAATCTCTATGTTTTGTTCCCTGAGCCATTTAGTTATCACCTTTGCTTTATGGCAAGGTGCTCCATCATGCTGGAAAAGGCATTGTTGATCGCCAAACTACTCTTGGACGGTTGGGAGAAGTTGATCTTGGAGGACAATCTGGTACCATTCTTTATTCATGGCTGTGTTTTTAGGCAAGACTGTGAGAGAGCTGATTCTCTTGGCTGAGAAGCAACCCCACACATGAATGGTTTCAGGATGCTTTACAGTTGGCATGAGACAAGACTGGTGGTAGTGCTCACCTTGTCTTCTCCAAATAAGCTGTTTTCCAGATGTCCCAAACAATCGAAAAGGGGATTCATCAGAGAAAATGACTTTACTCCAGTCCTCAACGGTCCACTCCCTGTACCTTTTGCAGAATATCAGTCTGTCCCTGATGTTTTTTCTGTAGAGAAGTGGCTTCTTTGCTGCCCTCCTTGAGACCAGGCCTTGCTCCAAGAGTCTCCGCCTCACAGTGCGTGCAGATGCACTCACACCTGCCTGCTGCCATTCCTGAGAAAGCTCTGCACTGCTGGGAGCCCGATCCCGCAGCTGAAACACTTTTAAGAGACGGTCCTGGCGCTTGCTGATCTTTCTTGGGCGCCCTGGAGCCTTTTTGCCAACAATGGAACCTCGCTCCTTGAAGTTCTTGATGATGCGATAGATTGTTGACTGAGGTGCAATCTTTCCAGCTGCGATACTCTTCCCTGTTAGGCCATTTTTGTGCAGTGCAATGATGACTGCACGTGTTTCTTTAGAGATAACCATGGTTAACAGAAGAGAAACAATGATGCCAAGCATCAGCCTCCTTTTAAAGTGTCCAGTGGTGTCATTCTTACTTAATCATGACAGATTGATCTCCAGCCCTGTCCTCATCAACACCCACACCTGTGTTAATGGAGCAATCACTGAAACGATGTTAGCTGGTCCTTTTAAGGCAGGGCTGCAATGATGTTGAAATGTGTTTTGGGGGATAAAGTTCATTTTCTAGGCAAATATTGACTTTGCAAGTAATTCTTGTTAAGCTGATCACTCTTTATAACATTCTGGAGTATATGCAAATTGCCATTAGAACAACTGAAGCAGTAGACTTTGTAAAAATTAATATTTGTATCATTCTCAAAACTTTTGGCCATGACTGTATATGAGCTGTCAACAGCTTGTACAATATAAACTGAATACATTAATAGATCTCTTGGACCTGATAAAGGTAAGAGAAATCCATATCAGAATGGCTGTATAATCCTCGTTTACTACAATTTATTTACCGTATTTTTCGGACTATAAGACGCACCTAGGTTTTAGAGGAGGAAAATAGGGAAAAAAAATTTTGAAGCAAAAACTGGTAAAATATTTAATATATGGGAGTTGTAGTTTTGCAACAGCTGCAAGGCCACATTGACAGGTGACCCTGCAGCTGTACGGGGATGCATAGAGCGTTTTTTTTGCGGGGCCAGCTGTAATTTTTAGTTATACCATTTTGGGGGATATCTATTGCTTAGATCACCTTGTATTGAAAAAAAAAACAGGAGGTGATTTAGAACTTTTATTTATTTCATATTTTTAAAGCTTTTTTTTTTTTTTTTTTTAACTATTTTATTCCCCCCCGGGGGCTTGAACCTGCGGTCACTTGATCGCAAGTCCCATAGACGGCAATACAACTGTATTGCCGTCTATGGGACATTCTGTCTATTAGTATTACGGCTGGTCATAGAGACCAGCCGCAATACTAATATAGCCGTGACAGGCCGGGGAGCCTCAGTAGGCTCCCGGCTGTCACCCGAACATGTCGGCTCCTGCGATATCGCCGCGCAGGAGCCGGCCTGCAACTTTACAGGTACGGGGCCGGTGGGGACCGGCCCCGGGGGAGAAGGGGCCACGGATACTGACCTGGCATCCGCTGTACTAGAGAGGCGGATGCCGGGGAGGGATAGACGCCGGGGCCTGAGACATCGCTACGCTCCTCTGCCCTGCCTGAAGCCAGCAGCGGGGGGACAGAGGAGCCCCTGCCGGCTTCATGCATGGCAGAGGAGCGCAGCGATGTCTCAGGCCCCGGCACCTGTAATGGCATCTATCACTTGCCGGCTTCCGCCTCTCTATTACAGCGGATGCCAGGCGCCACCTTCAGACTATAAGACGCACCCTTCTTTTCCCCAAAAAAAAACTTATAGTCCGAAAAATACGGTATTTATTACTTTTTTTTTTAAATTTTGGAGTCCAGCAAGACACTGCAAGAACTCATGAGTCTAGTATATTCATGAACTAAACTCAATTGTCTGGCCTGAGAAACAAGTATTTTTTGGTGCAGCTTGTACTGACCTGAGTGAGATTTCATCATTGGCAGGGGAAAAGGGATACCAAAGACTAGGTTAGACTAGGGGTTTAGCTCCCAAATACAGTGGACTCATAAGTTCATTCTAAAAATGCTTATTATACTATCAGGATTAATATTAATATTCCGCTAGGGCCTTTCTGGCCGGAATTCTGGTGTTTGATTGATGCTTGGGTGTGCGCTAATAGTTGTATGTTTGACTGTAAATTACGTACACACAGACCAACAAGTGTACAGACCAAACAGGAAAGCATCACCTGTACCACTGTAGGGTGGGTTCCTAGGATACCTGTGGTGCCACCTATATGGTTGTCCCAACATAGACTTTCATTGATATATGTTAACCATTACCAGGATATTAGCTTTCATTTATTGTGATCTATCATCCGCCCAAAATCCAGGGTGGGGTGAAGCTAGAGGAGTACTCCTTTGGCAATCATAAATCTATATAGTGTCTCCTCAGCCCACAGTGATTTTAATGCAGAGTGTTAATATCGGTGTACACAGTGGTGAGCACGGATTGGGGCCTGGCACCCTCTTTAGCTCTTTAATAAAAGTTACATTTTATTTTTTATTTTCTTCTTATTTGAGGGTACCCAACCAGTATATAGACAACAGTATTACAGATGGAAAGCAGGGGCGTTTTGAGTCCATTGGTGAGAAAAGTACATTACAAATGTTTGTCCTTTCATTTCATGACTAAGGCCAGGAGCTCCAAGTAACATCTCTGAAAGTCTAGAAATCTAATTAATAGCACATTTGGGTAGGACAGTTCTCTGAATTGGACTGTAATAGGGTGTTGATTATTTGCAAATTTGTTCCAAAAGTGGACGTTACTCAGGGCTGGGACTTAAATGTCCAGTTCCTGGGATGTAAATGTTGGTAAGCATGAATAATGCAAATAATATTTAATCTGCGTTAATTCAAAGCATGGCTTCTAGGTAATAATATACTGCCTCATTGAGTGTATATGCCTAAATGCAAAAGTGTGCGGTTTTTTTACGCACTGTCTCAAAATGCTGCAATATCCAGCAATGACTGTAGGAGCCTCCTGAATTTTAAAAAACGTTTTGGCAATATAATGTGTTGTAGAAGGCAACCTAACATATGTCTTGCTAAAGCATAAATCCACAAGATGCGCTGCTTGGTAACAGGAAACTAGGATTCCAAATTTAACTTTAGTTATGAATGAAAACAAGAACCTCCTGCAGAAACTCAATAGAAGATGAACAGAGTGAAGGATTTAATAAGGAGAATTTTAAACCATAAAAGTTGGAATGTAAGGGATGTAATGTTAAAGATTGTGATCCTTCAAAACGTATATTTATTACCTTCTATCACTGTATGCATGGGGAATGTTATTGAATGATTTGTATATCTTCTTGTAGTGTTGAATATTTGACGCTGATCTTCTCAACCTCTGTAACCTATCTATAGTAGAATCCTCTATATAAGTGCTATTAGTGTATAAAGGCACAATCAGGTAAATAAATTCACTTGCAAAGGCTTTATGACAGACTTTTGATAATGACTCAGTATGAATCTAGAGGGGTATTCCCATTTGGGAAACTTATGGTGTATCTACAGGACATTTTGTACAGATAAGCCGTAAAAGTCCCAGATGGGAATACTCCTTCAAGCACTCATGTTGTCTCCTACTCTAAGCTAAACAATATACTCACTAGCACGTACAGTGGAGATATTATAGATGTTCTCTTTACACCTATCCTCTGCTCTCTTTGCATTAGGTCTTATTCCTTCCACTATGTGTGTTATTGTCACATAAGGGATATCCTAGTATGTGATGTGAGTGTGTATGTCAGGGGTCAATTCACTCCATTCACTCAATCTTGCACTTGACCTTTACTCTGGATGTAAATTGAGTGTAAATGCACCCTAACATAGTCCATACATCCTAAATACATGTAACTATCACTGATTTCCCAGCTAAGTGGAAACCCCGCTAATATATACAAGCATCTCTCCAACAGCTAGATACAAACACACCTTAAAGAGGTAATGGGTTCATAGAGCAGCAGAAAGGAGCAAAAGGATCAGTGCTATACATACATGAAAATTTGACTCCCATAACACAATATTGCAAACCTCCTTGAATTAAATGGGATAAAAACAGAATAATACTTAAATGTATTTATCCTAGGAGCTCCGGAATCTACTGTAGTGAAAAGGAAACACCCAGCTCTCTCAGCTGGCTCCACAGATGTGACAACAGTTCTCAGGTCTCATAGACTGTAAAAAGGCATATTCCCAACTCAAGTATCTTATATATACTGTAAGCTTATGTAAACGGAAGACTTTTCCTAAATATATTGCTTTAGCAATGCTGCTTTGTTTTCCAGCTACATGAAATTATATATCCCATTGTTTCCACAGTGTTTCCATAGAGCCTGACCTGTGCAATGTTAAGACAGGACATATGACAGCACTCTCTGCTCTCACTGTTATCTAATGCTCTGCCTTCAGCTAGTTGCAGTTTGCTGATAAATCCTTGTCTGTTATCCCTCTAGATAAACAAAAATAATTTGAGTCCATTCTCTACAAGCATGTGCATATTATTTGATCTGCATTTATATTAGATTTCTAGTAATCATAATGAGTATTGTGATACTTCATAGTGTCCTGTTCAGCAAGCTGGGGTGAGGTGGCTTTGACTGAAGGAATACAGGAAGTAAGAAGAAAAGACGGCAGGCAAAGCTGCTGAAACAGAGAGAAGGGAATACCCCTTTAAGCTCGTGCTTAGCCAGTACTCCATGCCAGGGTGCGCCCCTCCTTACGCCCTGAAGTGGGGGATGAACAATTCATCTTAATCCTGAAAAGTTGGAGTGTGAATGGTTTCACAGAACTGAAGTCAATGACACGTCAGCCTCCTCCATGCCTGGCTGCCCAGGAAGCTATAAAGCAATAACATCTGGCAAGCACGCAGAATCCTTGTATACACACAATCCACTGAGGTGGACTGAGAACAAAAACATAAACACAACATTTACTAAGGATATATATATGACTAATATGATTAGGTAATAATACATAACAGGTATAGTTATTTGACTATTTCTAAGCATTTGGTACTTGATGTAATATGAAGCTGTTCTTCATGTTGTGGCTCCTTCCAAATATGTGACAATGGCAATACTATAATATGTCTGTCTAAGCAAACAGAAATGCAGTATAATGCACGGTAGCAGAACTCCAGCTTGAGCCTCCCATGAAGTGTAATATAGAGTTAAAGTGGGCCATTCACCACCTCCACCAGTTCAAGTTCTTAGCAACTGTTAATAGGTCCACTGATTCTGGTACAAATGAAATTTTCTCTCTAGCCTCCAATGTTCACAAGCAACAAGAGCAGTTAAACTCTGTGATGTCAGAAGGGCAGTGTCAGGCAGAGGTGTGTGCGATTCGGAGCCACAATTAGGGCAACCAGTGTCAGAGCTCAGAATCATACCCTATAGCCTGCTCCTGCCTGACACCGCCCTTCTGACAGTGCAGAGCCTAAATAGTATATGAGAAAACTAACAAAAATGCTAACATCAATGATTGCACAGGATCAATGGGACTAGAGAAAAAATGCCAACTGTTCCATGTAAAATCCCCTCTAAAGACAAGGGGGTGCTCCCTCCGTCTGGAGAAAAAAACTGTTTAATCTCAAGAGCCAACCAGGCTTCTTCACTGTAAGGACTGTGAATCGATAGAATAGCCTACCCCAGGAGCTTATGGGAATGTATAGAGTGTCATGCTCTTTCCTATCCACTGGTTGCACTTTATGGACATATGTCTTGAGGTAAATCATGACACATATACTAACTATATATGTAACTGTGCCAGAATCAAATGTTTTTAAATGATGTAAAGACCTGGACTTACTGGTGGTGATGAAAGGTCATTTTAAGACTGTAGGAAGTTGACTTGCAAATCAACTTAAATTTATGATGGTGTTGTTAATCTTCTGACAAGAAGTGACACCATATTGTCCTTTTGGTGATATCACTGCTCTCTGTGCTTCTATTATTCTCATCTTGGTAAAATGCTGCTGAGATGGAATTAACTGCTCCAAAGTACTGACATCAATGTTGGGACTTAGGGTAAGTTCACATGGGGTTTTTTTGGTCAGGATTTTGAGGCTGTATCCGCCTCAAAATCCTGACCAATAAGATGGCTCCCATTGAAATCAATGGGAGCCAGTCAGTTCTTTTTTCCAGAAAAAAAGAAGCGATATGCTCATTCTTCAGGCTGATTCGCCTCGCAATTCAGCCTGAAGACACTCTCTCCTCCCCACTAGGAACATTCATTTGGGCCTAATCCAGAGCAGAATGCGCGACTAGGTGCCGGCGCACTGCACCGGCATTAAGTCGCGGCTACCCGTTTTTCAGGAACTCTGCCTTGGGTTCCGGACAAAACAACCCCGTGTGAACTTACCCTTACAGGAACAGCTGAGCAGTGCTTCTCTAACGCAGATACTGTCAGTCCTATAAAGGTGAATGGGGGTATTTTAACAGCATAGCACATTTAACCATCCCATTTGTGAAACTATGAAGCTACAGAAACATTGTTTCCTTAGCTACTATTCACCTGTGCGTGATTTATAGGAACAAGCTAGATTAGTAATAATTGGCTGTTCCTATAGGTTCCGTCTATGGGCTGGATTTTAGGAGCAGTTATTCCCATCACGGCAGTCATTTCCAAAAATGGGAATAAGGCCCCACTTTCTGCAGCCAAAAAGATCTGCAGAAAAGAACGTGGTGAAATGCATAGCATTTTTTTTTTTCCACAGCACTTTTTATAGAAAGTCTGCAGGTTTTTTCCTCTGTGGACTTTCTGTCCCTATTGTGCCTATATGGAAACTGCCAGCGTTCGCATTTTTCGCAATGTGGGGCCCCGGCCTTAAGATGAATGGCTACCTATTCCAACATAATTTCTTGCAATATAATAATATATCACAAATAGAGATGAGCGAACAGTGTTCTATCGAACACATGTTCGATCGGATATCAGGGTGTTCGCAATGTTCGAATCGAATCGAACACCACGTGGTAAAGTGCGCCAAAATTCGATTCCCCTCCCACCTTCCCTGGCGCCTTTTTTGCACCAATAACAGCGCAGGGGAGGTGGGACAGGAACTACGACACTGGGGGCATTGAAAAAAATTGGAAAAAGTCATTGGCTGCCGAAATCAGGTGACCTCCATTTTAGACGAATAGTGGATTTCAAATCCGGGTCATATGAGAATGTGAACTTTGTGACTATGAGACAGGGATAGCTGTACAGGCAGGGATAGCTAGGGATAACCTTTATTTAGGGGGGAATGTTATTAAAAATAACTTTTTGGGGCTCTATCGGGTGTGTAATTGTGATTTTTGTGAGATAAACTTTTTCCCATAGGGATGCATTGGCCAGCGCTGATTGGCCGAATTCCGTACTCTGGCCAATCAGTGCTGGCCAATGCATTCTATTAGCTTGATGAAGCAGAGTGTGCACAAGGGTTCAAGCGCACCCTCGGCTCTGATGTAGCAGAGCCGAGGCTGCACAAGGGTTCAAGCGCACCCTCGGCTCTGATGTAGGAGAGCCGAGGGTGCACTTGAACCCTTGTGCACCCTCAGCTCTGCTACATCAGAGCCGAGGGTGCGCTTGAACCCTTGTGCACACTCTGCTTCATCAAGCTAATAGAATGCATTGGCCAGCGCTGATTGGCCAATGTATTCTATTAGCCTGATGAAGTAGAGCTGAATGTGTGTGCTAAGCACACACATTCAGCTCTACTTCATCGGGCTAATAGAATGCATTGGCCAGCGCTGATTGGCCAGAGTACGGAACTCGACCAATCAGCGCTGGCTCTGCTGGAGGAGGCGGAGTCTAAGATCGCTCCACACCAGTCTCCATTCAGGTCCGACCTTAGACTCCGCCTCCTCCGGCAGAGCCAGCGCTGATTGGCCGAAGGCTGGCCAATGCATTCCTATGCGAATGCAGAGACTTAGCAGTGCTGAGTCAGTTTTGCTCAACTACACATCTGATGCACACTCGGCACTGCTACATCAGATGTAGCAATCTGATGTAGCAGAGCCGAGGGTGCACTAGAACCCCTGTGCAAACTCAGTTCACGCTAATAGAATGCATTGGCCAGCGCTGATTGGCCAATGCATTCTATTAGCCCGATGAAGTAGAGCTGAATGTGTGTGCTAAGCACACACATTCAGCACTGCTTCATCAAGCCAATACAATGCATTAGCCAGTGCTGATTGGCCAGAGTACGGAATTCGGCCAATCAGCGCTGGCTCTGCTGGAGGAGGCGGAGTCTAAGGTCGGACCTGAATGGAGACTGGTGTGGAGCGATCTTAGACTCCGCCTCCTCCAGCAGAGCCAGCGCTGATTGGTCGAGTTCCGTACTCTGGCCAATCAGCGCTGGCCAATGCATTCTATTAGCCCGATGAAGTAGAGCTGAATGTGTGTGCTTAGCACACACATTCAGCTCTACTTCATCAGGCTAATAGAATACATTGGCCAATCAACGCTGGCCAATGCATTCTATTAGCTTGATGAAGCAGAGTGTGCACAAGGGTTCAAGCGCACCCTCGGCTCTGATGTAGCAGAGCCGAGGCTGCACAAGGGTTCAAGTGCACCCTCGGCTCTCCTACATCAGAGCCGAGGGTGCGCTTGAACCCTTGTGCAGCCTCGGCTCTGCTACATCAGAGCCGAGGGTGCGCTTGAACCCTTGTGCACACTCTGCTTCATCAAGCTAATAGAATGCATTGGCCAGCACTGATTGGCCAGAGTACGGAATTCGGCCAATCAGCGCTGGCCAATGCATTCTATTAGCCCGATGAAGTAGAGCTGAATGTGTGTGCTAAGCACACACATTCAGCACTGCTTCATCACGCCAATACAATGCATTAGCCAGTGCTGATTGGCCAGAGTACGGAATTCGGCCAATCAGCGCTGGCTCTGCTGGAGGAGGCGGAGTCTAAGATCGCTCCACACCAGTCTCCATTCAGGTCCGACCTTAGACTCCGCCTCCTCCAGCAGAGCCAGCGCTGATTGGCCGAATTCCGTACTCTGGCCAATCAGCACTGGCTAATGCATTGTATTGGCTTGATGAAGCAGTGCTGAATGTGTGTGCTTAGCACACACATTCAGCTCTACTTCATCGGGCTAATAGAATGCATTGGCCAATCAGCGCTGGCCAATGCATTCTATTAGCGTGAACTGAGTTTGCACAGGGGTTCTAGTGCACCCTCGGCTCTGCTACATCAGATTGCTACATCTGATGTAGCAGTGCCGAGTGTGCATCAGATGTGTAGTTGAGCAAAACTGACTCAGCACTGCTAAGTCTGCATTCGCATAGGAATGCATTGGCCAGCCTTCGGCCAATCAGCGCTGGCTCTGCCGGAGGAGGCGGAGTCTAAGGTCGGACCTGAATGGAGACTGGTGTGGAGCGACCTTAGACTCCGCCTCCTCCAGCAGAGCCAGCGCTGATTGGCCGAATTCCGTACTCTGGCCAATCAGCACTGGCTAATGCATTGTATTGGCTTGATGAAGCAGTGCTGAATGTGTGTGCTTAGCACACACATTCAGCTCTACTTCATCGGGCTAATAGAATGCATTGGCCAGCGCTGATTGGCCGAATTCCGTACTCTGGCCAATCAGCACTGGCTAATGCATTGTATTGGCTTGATGAAGCAGTGCTGAATGTGTGTGCTTAGCACACACATTCAGCTCTACTTCATCGGGCTAATAGAATGCATTGGCCAATCAGCGCTGGCCAATGCATTCTATTAGCGTGAACTGAGTTTGCACAGGGGTTCTAGTGCACCCTCGGCTCTGCTACATCAGATTGCTACATCTGATGTAGCAGTGCCGAGTGTGCATCAGATGTGTAGTTGAGCAAAACTGACTCAGCACTGCTAAGTCTGCATTCGCATAGGAATGCATTGGCCAGCCTTCGGCCAATCAGCGCTGGCTCTGCCGGAGGAGGCGGAGTCTAAGGTCGGACCTGAATGGAGACTGGTGTGGAGCTATCTTAGACTCCGCCTCCTCCAGCAGAGCCAGCGCTGATTGGTCGAGTTCCGTACTCTGGCCAATCAGCACTGGCCAATGCATTTCTATGGGGAAAAGTTAGCTTGCGAAAATCGCAAACTGACAGGGATTTCCATGAAATAAAGTGACTTTTATGCCCCCAGACATGCTTCCCCTGCTGTCCCAGTGTCATTCCAGGGTGTTGGTATCATTTCCTGGGGTGTCATAGTGGACTTGGTGACCCTCCAGACACGAATTTGGGTTTCCCCCTTAACGAGTTTATGTTCCCCATAGACTATAATGGGGTTCGAAACCCATTCGAACACTCGAACAGTGAGCGGCTGTTCGAATCGAATTTCGAACCTCGAACATTTTAGTGTTCGCTCATCTCTAATCACAAACTACATTCTATAACTGGTAAAATATATGCTGAAAGTAAAAGTGAATTGCTCTCTCTGAACACTAAAAGTAAAGTGTGCCCAAGTAGAACAGGTGCTTCTCGCTGAACATGGGTTTCATGATCTAGTTTAGCATGTTCTCATTTTGTTGTCAGTGTTTCTCTTGTCTCCACGGCAACTGTCCTCATCACAAGCAACATAAATAACTTTACCCATTAATGTCTGAATCATTCTTACTCTCAGTACCTTTCCAATAACACCACCTAGCAGTGCGGTCTCCAACCTGTGGCTCATAAGCTCAGCAGAATAACTACAACTCTCAACATGCTCTGAGGAACTTGAAAATGTAGTTTTTGGAACAGCTGAAGAGCTACAGGTTGCAGACCACTGACCAAGACGGTGAAGGTTTCCACAATGCTTCTACTGATCCAAGAGTCACCTGGAGTCTCCAGTGAACAGGAATAATAACCCACTAAAGCTGACACAAGACTGACAAGACATTTCCAGCAAGTAATGGCTTCAAGTGATTCCAATTATACATGCAATGAACTGCAGTCAGTAATGAGGAAACCATTTACATTTGACAAAAGTTAATTATACACTTCAAATGAGCGCAGAACTGCGAAAAATATTCTCTGAGCTTTGTAGCTCCATATTCTTCCAGAAAAGGCAGCTTTGCTTGAGCCACAAGAAAATAGCTCCAGCATAGATGAGGATGGCAAGAAACTGCAATACAAGATATAATATATGTAATGTAGCAGAACACAATGATGCGGCCTCGTGTCCTACAGATTACAGATGGGTTTTCCCACTATCGTGATCTATGTCCATATGTTCTATTCCAGCGTACAGGCGTCATAGAGAGTGTTCCCCCATTTGAAAGACATCCATATAACACTACCTTTCCCTTGCAGTAGCTGCATCAATTCACAGAAAAATCATGTTTGCAGGATTCTTAATTTCTGACTCTCACATCTCCAAAAAAATACCCTATGTCAGCTCCAAAACCGCTGAAAAGTCAATGCCACCAAACACCACTTGTGTTCTGACATTTACCCCCTTTGGTCTTTCTCTCTCTAGGCTGTCAAACAATTCTGGATTAAAGCTAGGGTTATATTTACATTCCTCATTCTGTAAAACTGTCAGTCTGTTGTTCTGATTCTACCACAAATAGAACAACAAAGTAAATAACACAAGTCTGAACAAAGCCTTACCTTTCTGTACTTTGTAAATACTACTAAGGTACAAGGCATTGAACTATCTCCACATAGGTTTTGCAGCATCTCTTGTAGGTTATCAGATCCGCCCAGTGGATCACACAGCGTTATATTCTGGTCAATGTCACATTAATTGCATGTTTTGACAGCTCACCGTGGGAGAGAACAGGAAAAAAAACCATGGTTTAATTTTTGTTTCATTGAATCATGTCATTAGACTTGTGATGATTCCCATAAACAGCCACAAAAGTGCATTTGTGACACTGACAGCTATAAGAATTTAACTCTGCAGCTCTCTTACTCTGAGCCTTGTTTACGTGATCTCAAGTAGAGGAGTGAAATATTATAAACTGGGAGAAAGCATTGAGATGAAGAGCATAGATATAACAGGAGTGTTTAAACATTGCACACAAGAGCCATGAAGATTTACACTGCGCTTACAACAGGAACTTTCTTTTTCACTGTTTAAGCAAATGGCATTTTAATAAACAAGACTGAAAAAGATGAATGTGAGGCACAGAAGTGTGGGTTCAGTTCCAAAGTCTGAGGGTGGTGCAGGGACAAAATAATAAAGTGAACAATGATTTTAACTGAAATGTACAACTGAGATTACATTCTCTTACACTCTTCTCAGGCCATGTCCTCAGTATGGCTCTATACATGCTGCATGCACCTATAGACAGTTGTATAAGCTCAATAAGAAGGTTGTCCAGTCATGAACTCTAAAATATTCAAATGGTTTGTGAAGTCTACAGTAATGTGTTAGGGGTTGTCTGCTATCTGACAATGTTGGGGCATAGACAGGGCATGGTGTAAATTTACAAAATGAGAATTACTTACCCCTGCTGCTCCATTGCTGCCTATCTCAATTGCTCTGCTCCAGTATTTGGTTACTTGGCTGCAGATCTCATGTTGACCCATGACCACTCACAATCCCTGATCTCAGCAGTACATTGGCAGGGAACAGCTAATACAGGGCACTGAAGTGGCAGAGGTGTCAACAGTTAAGTAATTTTTTTATAATTTGCATTATCCTCAACCTATGCCCTAATTTTAGACTAGGGCGACACAGTCACTTTGGCCGCGACTCTCATCAAGTGACCAAAGATTGCCTTGTCAATTGCAACTCCTTCGTTTATGTAAGTGAATGGAGCCATATTGTAACCCTCAGGGTGAAGCGACTGTAACTAGTCACAAATAGATTGAACTTGTGTAACCTTATTTTGCATTTCAAACAAATAAAAATTCAGCACAAGGCCAAGGCCCCATGTTGTGAAAACAGTGCAATTTGGCTGCGGTAGACACAACTCTGACGTTTTATACTACCTGCAAAGTGGATGGGACTCTGGTTAATCCCATCCACACATTACAGAAAATGCTGTGATTGCCAAAAAATGTCTCATTTTTGTAAATCACAGCATTTCCCGTATAACAAAACTCTGTGGACAGTGAAAAGCACCAAGCGTTTTGTGGCTGTGGCTCATTATGTGGAGTCTCAGCCTAACAGGTGATATCTCAACTGATACAATGGCAGTGATTTGTTGTAGCCACTAGATATTTGGTTCTAGACACCTCTAGAAGTGAATGATGTACAACATAGTATCACTATTTTCCAGTCTGACCTTCAGCTCCACTCTGTCCACATTGTGGATGACGGGCCACTAATGCAATATCTCCAGGTTATTGTAGGCAGCTTGTCTGCAGTGATTTCTCACCCATCTGTTATCAAGTAAATCCTCTGTAAAATCTTTGCACTGACAATAGGGAACACACAGCTGCCTACCCCCCACTCACATTTCACAGGTGAATGCAAAACAACCCTGTGCATGAGATTCCATTCATAATGTGAAGCCAAATGAGATGGAAATATACATGTATACCGGAGGTAGACACCGATACCTGCACACCACTGGGATCTATCACTACAAGCAGTTAATGACAAACAGTTTATATTGTAGTAGACCAAGATGTTCTTTTGTTAATGGAATATTTTAATGTTATGCAGCATGTGTTGCATATATTCAGCACAACCATACATTTATTTGTCCTATGATTCAACAGAGTGCACAACTCAAGGCTGCTGAATGTTAGATGCCTTGTTTCTACTGCCGCTTCACACTTTCTTCTGAAGTATTTCATAACATCGTTCTGTCCCGTTCTTTGTATACCAGATTACTGCGATCTCTGGATTTACTGCCATTCATGGTCACAGTCCATTTGTCCTGGTTTACTTTGCATCCCACTTGTATCTGATTATCTAAACTGAGGTTTTTTTGGGACAATGTCTATCATCCTTATTGCACTTTTCCTCTTGTGGGTGATGGCCCCACTGTGTCTTGTCTCTTTATGTTTTGTAAAACACTGCAGACTGAATGACCTTCACAGAATCTCACCATCAGAAATAAGATTATGAGGTTTATTCCAGTGATTTCCATGTACCACACTATACAATCACAATATTTATACAGTACTCCACTATATCATCCAAATATGTATACTAATATATATACTCCAATAAACAATTACAGTGTTTATTCTGTATTCCACAATATACTATACAGGTATCCATACAGTACTGCACCATACAAACCTTGTATCTATACAGTGCTGCACTATAAGATCCCAATATCTTTACTGTACTTGAATATAAAAATCTATTATCTATGCAGTGTCTTCCAATAAACATTTCCAGTTCCTTCCAATGATTCATTGTGTTACTTTAGAATTTAACTACAAAACAATATTGACAATCTAGTACTGAACTAACAATATAATCCTGGTGCCATCCAAGTATCTTTGGATCACTATTTTCCTATAATCCCAATGTCATAACTGTATGGCACAATACTATTCCAGTATGCTCTGTTTCCAGTACTGTACTTACTATAGGATACCATATTACTCTCAATACTACAGTGTACAGTCCCAATATCAACCCATTACTGCACTATATAGTCTAGTATGCTGCAAGTACTCAACTATATAATCTCAGTATATTCCTGGTACAATCCCAGCATGATCCCAGTATTTCAGTATACGTTGGATGTTCCACATCAGGTTTCCTCCGGATACCTCGGACATCCCATAAACTTATTGATAGGCTAATTAGCTTTCTCTGTAAGTGGCTCTAGGATGTGTGAAATAGTGAGGTTAGATTCTGTGCTCAATTCAGGATAGGGAATAATGTGACTGATGGCCATCTCTGTACAGTGCTATAGATTATGTTGGTGCCACATAACAGAAAATACCAGTATTTCTTAGTATAGTCGCAGTGTTGGACTATGCAATGCCAGAATAATTACAGAAATGCACTGTTTAATCCCAATACTTCACTGTGCAATCCCAGTATTGCACTATACAATTCTAGTACTGCACTATACATTTCCAGAATAATCCCTGTGCCTCATAATAAAATACCAGTATGATCAGTATGACTTTACTATACTATGCCAGTATTGCAATATGTATTCCCAGTATGATCCCAGAACCCAGTATATAACTTTAGTATTAAACTATATAATCCCAGTACTCCTCTATACATTCCCAGTATGATCCCTGTACCTCCTATTACAATCCCAGTACCGCAGTACACAACACCGCTATGATCCCAGTTCTCTAGAATGCAATCCCAGTCCTGAACTATGCAACTCCATTATGATCCCAGTACTCGATTATACAACCACAAAATTACACTATACAATCCCAGCATGAAACCAGTACTTCACTATAAATCCCCAATATTACTGTATACAATCCCATTACTCGACTGTACAACCCCACTATGGCACTATACAATCCCAACACAATCCCATAACAGACAAATGCAATTCCAGTATGTTCCCAATACTACCAGTATGACCTTAGTGCTTAAATACTCAATGCCAGTATGAACCCATCAGTTTCTCACATCCTTCAATCTGTATCTGACAGGACATGTTACATCTGCCTGGGAATTGCTTAGTGCTTGCCCAATTATTTCATGCCACATCTAATGAACCGCCAATAAACAATAAGTCTAAGTTTTTCCATCTGTTATGGCAGCCCCTAGATGCCAGTGCTGGCCACCAATGCCAACCACAGATTCTATCATCCCCCTCCTTCCACCATATTCACAGCTACAACGTTGCATCTTTGAGGACAAAGTCACCTTCTGTAACACACAGAGGAGAGACTGATCATTACCAATAACATAGCAGCAACCTGTAGCAGATACACCACTTGGCTGCTAGTAGACAACTTGGCACTAAAGTTCTTGCTACCCCCCCCCCCCCCCCCCCTTACCCCCTAACCCACTGAATGCATTTACTTTGACTACTACCCAACATTCACCTACACTAAGACGTGAGCCAGGGTGCAACTAATGTGCGCTACTCCTTGCCCCAAGTTTGCATCCTGCAGTCTCCACCAGCCCGCCTCACATGACATGGGACTGAACTTACTTGTTAGGATGGCGTCCTCCTGGTAACACCTGCTGCGGGTGCTGGTGCCAGGGAGGTGGCTGCACACATTGCCTGCGCTCCCAGTGCAGGGGAAGCAATGCTAACATTGTCAGAGCCAGTTCTCTGTGAGGCTGAGGAGGGAGGGAGGAGGCTCCATCACTGAACACTGAGGAGGGGCCTGAGCACTGAGCTGAGGAAAATGTGCGAGGTGAGAAAAGTCCCCGAGCAAGTCTATGCTGGAAGTGCGCATCCGGCCAGGGTCCTGTTCACATTATATGGATGTGACGTGTCGTTATCAGTCATAAGGAGAAAGTCTCTTATTAATGGCACATGTTGCACTGAGCTGTTCTGAGGTGCCTGAAAACAGCAAGAAATGACACCAAAATGGGCAGTAAAGTAGAAACTGAAGAGTGTGACTTACAGAGTTAACTGAGGTTACTCTCACACTGCCAACACACAGAAGGGGGCGCTGCATCAAAGTGAGTGAAATTCAGCCAGTGCCAAAGTGATTCTGGGCACAAACCCTGGCATCAAAGTAAGGCTGTATTCACACCAGAGCTCGCACTACATTCAGGGATTCCAAAGAATGGAAACCGCGTCCAGGTGTGAACGTAGAGTAAGCAGGCTGACACTGTTCTGTGTTTCTAATGGGCCAATCATTTCTCATTTCCAATACAGAGGGTGATCGGGGGTGTAGCTATGGTGAGTGCAGTGGTAGCAGTCGCTACTGGACCCTGGGGGGACCCAAAGGTCCACCTGCCACATAAAAAATACCAATTATCTGAATGACACAAGATCGGTAGGACCCATTACAGATTTTGTGGGGCTCAGGAGCTTCAAGTTCAGCTAAAGAAGTTGTTCCATCATCGACACTTATCCACAAGACGGGGAAAAGTGTCCAATCTCAGAGGAGGATGGGGGACTGAAAGTCTCCGAAAGCTTTCATGTGAATGGAATGCTATTGCGTTCATATGACCAGTCCTCCTGATTACTGGGGGACCTGTTGATTGGGCCCCAACGATTGGACACTTATCTCCTGTGAATAGAGAAAAAGTGTGGATAACAGGACAACCCCTTAAGGCCCCATTCACACGGGGCAAGACAGACCGGATTTTGGCACGGAATCCTCCCCAAAATCCGCCCCCTCACAATAGAGGTCTATGTAGACCGCTAGCGGAAAAAAAAGAAGCGAGCTGCCCTTTCTTCAGGCGGATTCCGCCTCAGGAAATCAATACAAGTGAATGGGAGTCGGAAAACCGCGTCGCGGTTTTTTGTGGTCCATTCGCTGTGCTGGAGGGAAAAACCGCCTGCCGGTTTTTGAGGCTGTTTTTACCAAAAATCGCTCCAAAAAACCTGATTCCTGAAGCATTTTTTTTCCGGACCTAATTCTGCTACACCAGACCTGGGCAAAGTACGGCCCGCGGGCCATATCCGGCCCTCTAACTGATTCAGTCCAGCCCGCATAGCTTGACTAGGGAGGCGTATCTTAGTGCCAGCAGGATAGTGCAAGAAGCTGGAGACACGTGTGGTGTGTGTCCTAAGGTACTGAGAGGGGAGGGAGGGGGAAAGTGAGATGCAGGGTGGAGAGTGTGTGTGTGTGTGTGTCTGTATGTGTGTGTCTGTCTGTGTCTGTCTGTGTGTGTGTGTCTCAGTAACCTGGGGCAGAGATGGCAGATGGAGGGGGGGACATGAAAATGGGGGCAGATGAAGGGGGATATGAAGCTGGGGGAGAAATGGAGGGGGGACATGAAACTGGGGGTAGATGAAGGGGGCACTTAAACTGGGGGGACATTAAACCATGGAGGTAGGTGGAGGGGGACCTGTCTGCCTCTAGTTGCCCCCAGATTAATGTCACACTCCAGCTACCCCTACGGTTTAATGTCTGCTTCCAGCTGCCCAATTTTAATGTCCCCCTCTAGTTGCCCCCAGTTTAATGTCCCACTTTATCTGCCATTAATTTATTGTTCCCCTCCAACTAACTCTACTACTAATGTCCCCCTCCAGCTGCCATCAATTTATTGCCCCCCTCCAACTACCCCCACTGGTTAATCTCCCCCTTCAGCTGCTCCAGTTTCATGTCCAATCTAGTTTCCACCAGTTTAAACTGGGGCACCAAGAGAGGGACTTAATACTGTGGGGCAGTTGGAAGGGAACATTATAATGTGGGTATATAATCAGTGGCGTAACTACCGTGGTAGCAGCTGCCACAGGGCGCGGGACATTAGGGGCCCGGCGACAGCCACTACCGTTGCATTTTTTTTTTTTTTTTAATAGGCCGTTACTGGCTGGAGTTACTCCAGCCGGTAACGGGCCCTATATACTTACCGATCCTGGCAGGGGTTGGGATCAGTAAGTGACGACACAGGCCCCACAAGCACTATTATACTCGGGGATCTTTTTGGACCCCTGAATATAAAGATTGGAGGCCCGGGAGAGGTAAGGTAACATAAAAAACGGTGTTACTTACCTCTCCAGGCTCTGGGCAGGGTTCGGCCTACTTGCGTGACGTCATATGACCCGTGACACTGGACCCTGGTCATATGATGTCACGGAAGATGGCTGACAGCGACGGAGAATGCAGGGGAGTCGGGAGATAGGTAAGTAACAGTAGTTTATGTTTGTATCCCCCCGGGTCTCCGATTATTATACTCTGGAGTCTGAAAAGCACGGAAAATTCAGCGCCATTTTCCTCCGTGTGAAAAGACCCTAAGTTCAGTCAGGCCCAAAATGCTTCTAGGCATAAAAGTTGGTATCTTTATCAATTTGAAAAGGAAATTGGTGTTTCTAAAGCATTATATGACTTTGGGCCACTCATCTCACACTGCTAACATACAGATGGTGATACCTTGTATCAAATTCAGTTATGTTCAGCCTTACCCAAACTAGTTCTAGGCATAAAAGCAGGCATCAAAGTAAACAGACTACCACATTTACTGATTTGAGTATAAAACTGTTGTTTTTAAAAGGTTAAATTACTTTGGCTCCCTGGTGTCACTGCCTCATATCATTAAAGGGATCCTATCATTCAAACGCATTTTTTTTTATAACACGTCGGAATAGCCTTAAGAAAGGCTATTCTCCTACTTTTTATTGTCTTCTCCGCGCCGCCGTTAGCCCGAGCTCCGAAATCAGAGATGTAGCAGAGCTGAGTGTGCGCTGAACCCTGCTGCACACTCAGCTTTGCTGCATCAGAGATGCGCTGAACCCTGTTGCACACTCAGCTCTGCTGCATCAGAAATGTAGCAGAGCTGAGTGTGCAGCAGGGTTCAGCGCACGGCCAGCACTGCTACATCTCGGCATAGGAATGCATTGACCAGCGTTGATTGGCCGGGTCGTCACACTCCGAAGTCTTCCATCGAGATATATGGTGAGTCGTAACCATCCCATTTCTATAGTTTCTATTCACATTAGCATTGCCTAACTGTTGTTTTAGTCTGCCATAGGATAAGAGCAATGTATAAGTGCACCAAAAAAAATTACACACAGTCCAAAACAGTTAAACAGATGATCAAAATATGATATGAACATCCCTTAATAAATTGCATTACATAGGTAGTACAATACATTCTACAAGCACTCGCTCACACTGCGCTTACTGATGGCAGTTTATTGACCTAAAACCAACTAACAACTGCCTTATTCCTTCCTTCATCCTTTACAAATAGCACCTAACATCATATTCTGTATCTAACACCTGTTGCTGGATTGTGCTCAGAGCCAGGATGACTGTGCCTGCAGTTAGCTTTCTGCCACATTAGTAAATAAACCACAAAGACGTGCAGTACAAAACAGAGATGGTCTGTTAACTCTTTAATGGTTGCTGTACTAAATATAAATTATTCAGTTTTCTATTTGGTTGTTTTTTGTCTTTAACTGTTGTGGCACAGTTAGCTGATGACGTCTATGGCATTATAGTGCCCATAAGTGTGTAACCCTATGCAATCATATGTTTGTAACCCTATGGTGTTCACAAATAAAGAAAGCTATGTGACATGCACTGCTAGATCTGTATTGGGGTTTCACTGATGGCTAGGTGCAGTGTAACCCCTTGTTCACATCTGCGTTGGTATTTCGTCCGGGGGAGTCCACATGAGGACCCTCCTGAACGGAATACCGAACGTAACTGCAAGCGGTATGCCAGCGAAAGCACACGGACACCATAGACTATAATGGGGTCTGTGTGCTTGCCGCCAGATCTCCGCAGGGATCATGCGGAAAGGAAAGTAATTTGCAATCTACTTTCCTGTCCGCATGATTCGTGTGGGCAGCGTGGGGCCAGCACATGGACCCCATTATAGTCTATAGGGTCTGTGTGCTTTCACTGCACAGAGCTTGCAGTTGCATTCAGTATTCCGTTTGGGGGGTCCCCATGCGGACTCCCCGAACAGAATACCGAACACAGATGTGAACAAGGGGTAAGTCTACCTCTATGTCCGGGCAATTTTATAACATTGGTGGACCCAGTGCAAAGGTTACAAAAGTGCCCCCCCATCACCTCAGTGGCCCTCACACAGTATATTGCCCCTTAGTGGTCCTCATACAGTGTATTTCTTCTGCAGTGGCATCACACATTAACCTGTCCTACTCCAGTGACCTCTCAGACATTATAATATAATGTCCCCCTCCATATACCCTCACAGTATAATGTCCCCCTCTATTCCCTCTCCTGGTGCGCTTACAGTAGAATATCCCACTTCTGGGTGCCCTCACAGTTTCATGCCCCCCTCTGGTTGCCCCCACAGTTTGATATTCCCCTCCTGGATACCCCCACAGGTTTATGTTCCCCCTCAAGGTTTCCCTCATTGTTTCTTGAACCTTTCCAGGTTTTCTCCACATTCTCAAGTAATTTGGTCATTACTTGCAGGGACTCTCAACCCTGCTTGTGAACATTATGGAACTTGTGAATGGAGGAGGCCCCTTTGTGTGGGTACATCTCTTCTGTAGAGAAAACCCGACATGCCTTCTCTATGGCATGTGAATTCTAAAACACCTATCACTCAGTATAGTCATTGCCCTTTCTTCTTTCTAACCCTAGGTAGATATGATTATTTTAGTGAGCTGAGTTTAGCTAACCTCCCTAGGTAGATAACGGTATGAAACCCAGAGCCTCAAATGATGAACATGGAGCTCTCAAGCAGAATGTTAATCTGCGAAACACTTCTATTTTTTAAGTAAACACATTGTCGAATAAATATATTGTTCTGAGATTTCACTCAGTGCCTGCAATGATTTTTATTACGCATTCCTGACATTTTATTATTCTTAATAATCCTTTCTGAAGAGTTATGAAATTCTCCTCTGCTGGAGTCCAGATTACAAAGAAATTTTTTCCAATATTGATGGTATTTCAATTTATTGTTATGATACAGGGAGGTATTGAAAGATACTGATAGAGACTCCTGAAACATTGTAGCAAAAGGAAGTCACCAGACGACATATACTCCTCAACACTAAGAGCCCGTGCACACGGAGTTTACGTGCGCACAATTTAGCATAATACTCGTGTATAGAATACACGTGTAAAAATAGCAGTCCCATTGACTTCAATGGAATGGAATTCAATAAAAATTTCCATTGAAGTCAGTGGGACTGCTATTTTTACACGTGTATTCTATACACATGTATTATGCTAAAATGCGCGCACGTAAACTCCGTGTGCATGGGCCCTAAAATTGCACCACCAAGAAGGAAAAGTCTTGGAATTATGGTAATCGCAGGATCAATAGACTTGTTAATGATATGTAAATTATAAAAAAAAAATTGATACAAGATATTAAAATTCTCAATTTATTCATTACCGAGTATGAGCGTCTTTTGCAGAAATACATCCACTTACACGCTTTGGAATGCTATGAGTGGAGTTATTAATCCTCAGAGGAATAATATGTGACACTGAATGCACTTGGGCAGATCATCAAGATTGGCTGCTTATAGGTCACCTTCAAATTGCTGGCCAAGACTGGAGACATTGCAAGCCATACAAGCATATTTAGTCCATCCAGGCTACTCACAGTAGCACGAGCAGCACATAGCCTGGCATTGTTCTGTTAAAAAATGGTTCCAAGGACACTTTGGAGAAATGGCCGTGCCACTGGCTCCATGACCAATCAATGTAACACTGAGCTGTTAGTATAGAGCTAGAATGTTAATCCAAGGACTCTCCGATTCTGTCCCTCTCAATTTGTGAGAAGCGTCGATAACTGGCATGTTGTCGGACAGGAGGCATCTCACAATTATCACACATCACTTTTTGAGATTTAATTGGGTTAAAAAACTTTGCTTTCAATCTGGATTTTTGCTCCTCCTAGATGCCTAGATTGGACCTAAGTGCTTGAAAATTTGATCATTTGCAGATTGTGTGGCAACTGTGATTGGTATTGCAGTTCAATCTCATTCACTTATGAAAATGAATCTTGTGCTTGCCTGAACAATCCCTTTTGGTGGGTTTACTTGACTTAGACCCCCCAGTGATCTGATATTGATGAACTGCATACCCCCTTTAATGGAAGTGACATCATTTATTTTGTTTATGTTGGCATATGCTTCTGGCTCATAAACAAAGGACCCTCACTTTTCCAAAGGCTTCTGTTATATTGCGTTTTGCATTTTTCCCTGATCAGTTTTGATAGCAACTTTTCCAGTATTAGATACGGATCATAAGTGCTCATAATCCCCTGATCCTTACTTGCAGATGAGAATGACTAACATTGCACTTGTCCAGATAAATGTGCAGATATACACTCACCGGCCACTTTATTAGGTACACCTGTCCAACTGCTCGTTAACACTTAATTTCTAATCAGCCAATCACATGGCGGCAACTCAGTGCATTTAGGCATGTAGACATGGTCAAGACAATCTCCTGCAGTTCAAACCGAGCATCAGTATGGGGAAGAAAGGTGATTTGAGTGCCTTTGAACGTGGCATGGTTGTTGGTGCCAGAAGGGCTGGTCTGAGTATTTCAGAAACTGCTGATCTACTGGGATTTTCACGCACAACCATCTCTAGGGTTTACAGAGAATGGTCCGAAAAAGAAAAAACATCCAGTGAGCGGCAGTTCTGTGGGCGGAAATGCGTTGTTGATGCCAGAGGTCAGAGGAGAATGGCCAGACTGGTTCGAGCTGATAGAAAGGCAACAGTGACTCAAATAGCCACCCGTTACAACCAAGGTAGCCAGAAGAGCATCTCTGAACGCACAGTACGTCGAACTTTGAGGCAGATGGGCTACAGCAGCAGAAGACCACACCGGGTGCCACTCCTTTCAGCTAAGAACAGGAAACTGAGGCTACAATTTGCACAAGCTCATCGAAATTGGACAATTGAAGATTGGAAAAACGTTGCCTGGTCTGATGAGTCTCGATTTCTGCTGCGACATTCGGATGGTAGGGTCAGAATTTGGCGTCAACAACATGAAAGCATGGATCCATCCTGCCTTGTATCAACGGTTCAGGCTGGTGGTGGTGGTGTCATGGTGTGGGGAATATTTTCTTGGCACTCTTTGGGCCCCTTGGTACCAATTGAGCATCGTTGCAACGCCAAAGCCTACCTGAGTATTGTTGCTGACCATGTCCATCCCTTTATGACCACAATGTACCCAACATCTGATGGCTACTTTCAGCAGGATAATGCGCCATGTCATAAAGCTGGAATCATCTCAGACTGGTTTCTTGAACATGACAATGAGTTCACTGTACTCCAATGGCCTCCACAGTCACCAGATCTCAATCCAATAGTGCATCTTTGGGATGTGGTGGAACGGGAGATTCGCATCATGGATGTGCAGCCGACAAATCTGCGGCAACTGTGTGATGCCATCATATCAATATGGACCAAAATCTCTGAGGAATGCTTCCAGCATCTTGTTGAATCTATGCCACGAAGAATTGAGGCAGTTCTGAAGGCAAAAGGGGGTCCAACCCGTTACTAGCATGGTGTACCTAATAAAGTGGCCGGTGAGTGTATATGGATCAGTCAACATTCTCTAGGAGCACAGCAGGAATATATATCATAGATGAAAGCTTTAGGAAGGTGACAGTAAGTTGTTCCATGTTGGTGAAATTAATTTCCATGAAATAACGTGATTATCTTTGTGAGATTCACCAGTTGCTTAGTAACTTAGGGCACATGTTAATGTGAATGACGTATCTTGTGCTTATAAAGATGGAGACGTTATTTGTGTATTAACTTATATGCAAAATGTCAGTGTATCTATCCTTTTAAAGGGGAAACACACATTTTGAATACTTCATATATACTTGCCCACCTGCAATATCCTTGCATTCTATGACTGCTGGGAAATCCAGGAAAAAGTTTTGCCTCGAAACAATATTTATATTTCACAAATATTCCTTATGCAAATCTAATTTTAAATTCAATTAGTAAGGGCATATTTTGAGTTTTTTTTGATGACCTTTCTATAGCCCAAACCGGGCATTTATTGAATTAAGAGAAATATCACTTACCGTATATACTCGAGTATAAGCCGACCCGAATATAAGCCGAGGCCCCTAATTTTACCACAAAAAACTGGGCAAACTTATTGACTCGAGTATAAGCCTAGGGGGGAAATGCAGCAGCTACTGGAAAATTTCAAAAATTAAAATGGTCGGAGTTTTTGGGTGCAGTAGATGCTGGGAAAGGGGAAGGGGAGGCGGTGTTTTGGTTGTCTGTGTGCCCCTTCCCTGAGCTTGAGGACTGTTTCCCCCCCCCCACTTGGAATTCAGTCTGGCTAAATATAGGGTATCTGTAGTGCTCCTATTAACCGACGGAACAGGAGCACTACAGATACCCTATATTCGGTAGACCGGGCACTTTCAGACACAGGGTGTGACATCTCTGCCTGTTCGGGTCACTGCACCACCCTCTGCTCGCGTGCTGCGGCGCAGGAGGCGGGTGCAGTTTGGTTCTTGGATTAAAGTTTTTGGTTGCACTGTGTGAACTCGGCTCTAGTTCTGTGATTGCATTTGCACCACACCTGTCTTCTGCCAATGTTGCCTCTGTCCATTAAGTGGTTAATTTGTCTTGCCTGTGATTGACAGCCTGCCTTCCTGTCAACTCCAGGGGCGGGTTCTTCCTCCATATTTAGCCTTGGTTCCCATTCACACCAAGGCTTGCTATTGCCGTGTGCATACTTGCTATTTACTTGTCCCTGTTTTGCTTACACTATTATCCTTGACCTTTGGCTTTCCTCACTGACTATTCTTTGGACTCCGATTTGGCACTGCATCGCTCGACTGTTACTGACCCTTGGCTAGCTGACATCTCGTTGTTGTTGTTGTTCGTCTTGTCTGCGTTTTGTGTTTCACGTATTCAGGGAGGGAACGTCTTCGTGGTTGCCGCCTATTACGTAGGATAGGGCCTGGCAATAGGAAGGGACAGTTGGGGGCGTCAGCTTAGGGCTCACTGTCTCTTGTGTCCTGTCCCAGGGTTCCCTAACACTGTCTAACACAGGGATACCTAATGTGTATGTGTTTCATAGTAATTTTTTACTTTTGTTCTAAAAAAAAAAAAAAAAGTTTTTTTTTTTTTTTTTTTTGCTGACTCGAGTATAAGCCGAGGGGGGCTTTTTCAGCACAAAAACTGTGCTGAAAAATTCGGCTTATACTGGAGTATATACCTATTAAACCTATTATACCTATACCTATAAAGGATTTATAGGTTCTTAAACTTTATGATCTGGTTTGCTTCCAAAACTGCATCAGAGAAACTGAATGTGTGTAACTTCTTACACTAAGGCTAAGGCTCCACATTGTAGAAAAGCTGCTTTTTTTTGTTGCAGATTTTGCTGCGGCTTTTTGAGCTAGGAGTGGATTGAGTGGAAGAGAGAAATATATGTACTTCATAGACATTTTCCAGTCCTTCTGTAGTCATTACAAGGTGAAGCAACAAAAAAAAAACTTTTCCTTTTGCAAAGCTCAGCTTGGGCCCCCTTACACAACTTCTTCTCATGACTGTCTTCTGCTCCCATCTGTAGATTACAGCAGCACTGACATTTCACCTTCCCTTCTCTATCTGGTCCCTACATGCTTCCCATTATTCCAATCTCCTATCAGAGCCCCCACACAGTATTATGCCCCATTTTTTGTGGCACAGTTCTCCCCCAGAAAATCCCTCCTGGATATATGCAGACGAAGTGCTCCTTTTAATTATCTCCTTTCTGACAGTGGAAAGTTGTGTATCGTAAATCTTCTTCTCCTCACTCTAGTCCACCAGAGGGCACTGACTGACATAAAAGGAAATCAGGTAGGTGATCAAAGAAAACCTGTGTAATCAATGCATAATGAAAAGTTCTGCACCTGTATTTACATTATTTACCATTTTAAGGAAATTTGTTTGGGGTCGGTGAAATCATAGAAATTTATATTTATAGATGCAGCAGAATTAACTCAAACTTCTAAAATTAGTTAAACTGCTAGTATCCAGTATCAGTACTTCTAACACGTGTTGGTTCGTTCCAACTACCAGTTTAGCCAATTGTATAGAAGCCTGTATTCACATCTACTGTAATATTTCTGTTTCTGAATCTGTCACATGACATTCTCATGGACTGCATTGCCTATAATGGTCATCAAGTTTCCATCATGATGTCTAACACTTTGGGTTTTTGAAGGAGTTTCTAAAGTGTATGTGAACACAACCTAAGCATAACTCATCAGTAGTACAAATCTCACTCTCAAACTGATGTTTTATTACAATATATGTACAGATAATATTTATCACTCTGGAATCAAGGCTATGTAACTCACAGAGGATTGACATAGAAAGTATAGGAAATGGAAAACAATATTATGTCTGCAAAAGTGTAATCCAGCGTCAACTTGTACACAAATGTTCATTCATGATTTTGCTCCATACTCTTTACTTCTTTATTGTATAGTTATAAGCATTATTTCCTAATTCTTGATGCAGAAATCTTCACATATTGGATGGAAAAAAATGTTCAAGGTCAGCAACATTACATTGAAATCTGCACATAGTGAAATCTACAATAGTAAAATTGGAAGATACTTTCAGAATTCAGTAGATGAGCAAGAACGTTATGTATCATACAATATTGAATGTTGCCACCATTGTCTATGAAAGATGTTACAATAAAAATTTATGATTGTGAAATTGGAGCTGATATGTATTTCCAGCAGTACCAGCAATATTATATATATATATATATATATATATATATATATATATATATATATCTCAAGCAGTCATGTCACCTGAAGAGGATGGAACTGCCAGCCAGTGACATGTTCTCCCCTAGTTATTAAGGAAGACAAAGAAGACACCCCAAGAACCTGAGACAAGATCTTCTAAATGGAAAGTTGGTTTTATTATCACTTTGTTATTTCTGCATATTTCTTGTTACATGGGCATGATGCATGCTCAAGCACTGGTAACGGTAACAATTCTGCATCTTGAATCTTGTGCATCTTCATATGTATCTAATAAATAATATAATAAGTAGTATAGACTTATATGCGGAGAATGAATAGAGTAAGGCTCACTTATCAAACCAAGCATTGGCAAAAATGGCATTCTCTATATGCTTGAAAGACTTGAGCCACTTTTCATCTTCTCATGTGCTTTTTATTTTATTTTATTTTTTTAATAAAAAGCAGGACTATCCATTCACACTGTTTGATCTACATTTATTAACTAGCACCATTTATGGCTCAAAATATTTGTATGTATGTATAACAGCATGGCAAAACATATGCTTAATATTCTGTGAGCTGCAGAAAATGTATTATGCAAATTACACCAAAGTCCCTAATAGAGATGAGTGAACACTAAAATGTTCGAGGTTCGAAATTCGATTCGAACAGCCGCTCACTGTTCGAGTGTTCGAATGGGTTTCGAACCCCATTATAGTCTATGGGGAACATAAACTCGTTAAGGGGGAAACCCAAATTCGTGTCTGGAGGGTCACCAAGTCCACTATGACACCCCAGGAAATGATGCCAACACCTCTGGAATGACACTGGGACAGCAGGGGAAGCATGTCTGGGGGCATCTAACACACCAAAGACCCTCTATTACCCCAACATCACAGCCTAACAACTACACACTTTACACACTCAATACCACCTCTCTGACAGTAGGAAAACACCTTGAAACATGTGTATTTGGCACTTGCAGTGAGGAGAGCTTGTCACCAGCAGTGAATTTGGCCCTTGTAGTGAGGTGAGGTTGGCACCAACATTTGTTTTGAAAATCAGGGTGGATTGAGCCTCTAACCAGCAGAGTTTGGGCAAATTCATGGTGGAGGGAGCCTCTAAACACCCCAGTTTGGGCAAATTCATGGTGGAGGGAGCCTCTAAAAACCCCAGTTTGGACCAATTCATGGTGGAGGGAGCCTCTAACCAGCCCAGTTTGGGCAAATTCATGGTGGAGGGAGCCTCTAAAAAACCCAGTTTGGACCAATTCATGGTGGAGGGAGCCTCTAACCAGCCCAGTTTGGGCAAATTCATGGTGGAGGGAGCCTCTAAACTGCCCAGTTTGGGCAAATTCATGGTGGAGGGAGCCTCTAAACAGCCCAGTTTGGACCAATTCATGGTGGAGGGAGCCTCTAAAAAACCCAGTTTGGACCAATTCATGGTGGAGGGAGCCTCTAAACAGCCCAGTTTGGGCAAATTCATGGTGGAGGGAGCCTCTAACCAGCCCAGTTTGGACCAATTAATGGTGGAGGGAGCCTCTAAACAGCCAAGTTTTGGGAAATTCATGGTGGAGGGAGCCTCTAACCAGCCCAGTTTGGACCAATTCATGGTGGAGGGAGCCTCTAAAAAACCCAGTTTGGACCAATTCATGGTGGAGGGAGCCTCTAAACAGCCCAGTTTGGGCAAATTCATGGTGGAGGGAGCCTCTAAAAACCCCAGTTTGGACCAATTCATGGTGGAGGGAGCCTCTAACCAGCCCAGTTTGGACCAATTCATGGTGGAGGGAGCCTCTAACCAGCCCAGTTTGGACCAATTCATGGTGGAGGGAGCCTCTAAACAGACAAGTTTTGGGAAATTCATGGTGGAGGGAGCCTCTAACCAGCCCAGTTTGGACCAATTCATGGTGGAGGGAGCCTCTAAAAAACCCAGTTTGGACCAATTCATGGTGGAGGGAGCCTCTAACCAGCCCAGTTTGGGCAAAATCATGGTGGAGGGAGCCTCTAAACAGCCCAGTTTGGGCAAATTCATGGTGGAGGGAGCCTCTAAACAGCCCAGTTTGGACCAATTCATGGTGGAGGGAGCCTCTAAAAAACCCAGTTTGGACCAATTCATGGTGGAGGGAGCCTCTAAACAGCCCAGTTTGGGCAAATTCATGGTGGAGGGAGCCTCTAACCAGCCCAGTTTGGACCAATTAATGGTGGAGGGAGCCTCTAAACAGCCAAGTTTTGGGAAATTCATGGTGGAGGGAGCCTCTAACCAGCCCAGTTTGGACCAATTCATGGTGGAGGGAGCCTCTAAACAGCCCAGTTTGGACCAATTCATGGTGGAGGGAGCCTCTAAACAGCCCAGTTTGGGCAAATTCATGGTGGAGGGAGCCTCTAAAAACCCCAGTTTGGACCAATTCATGGTGGAGGGAGCCTCTAACCAGCCCAGTTTGGACCAATTCATGGTGGAGGGAGCCTCTAAACAGCCAAGTTTTGGGAAATTCATGGTGGAGGGAGCCTCTAACCAGCCCAGTTTGGACCAATTCATGGTGGAGGGAGCCTCTAAAAAACCCAGTTTGGACCAATTCATGGTGGAGGGAGCCTCTAAACAGCCCAGTTTGGGCAAATTCATGGTGGAGGGAGCCTCTAACCAGCCCAGTTTGGACCAATTAATGGTGGAGGGAGCCTCTAAACAGCCAAGTTTTGGGAAATTCATGGTGGAGGGAGCCCCTAAAAACCCCAGTTTGGACCAATTCATGGTGGAGGGAGCCTCTAAACAGCCCAGTTTGGGCAAATTCATGGTGGAGGGAGCCTCTAAAAACCCCCAGTTTGGACCAATTCATGGTGGAGGGAGCCTCTAAACAGCCAAGTTTTGGGAAATTCATGGTGGAGGGAGCCCCTAAAAACCCCAGTTTGGACCAATTCATGGTGGAGGGAGCCTCTAAACAGCCCAGTTTGGGCAAATTCATGGTGGAGGGAGCCTCTAAAAACCCCCAGTTTGGACCAATTAATGGTGGAGGGAGCCTCTAAACAGCCAAGTTTTGGGAAATTCATGGTGGAGGGAGCCCCTAAAAACCCCAGTTTGGACCAATTCATGGTGGAGGGAGCCTCTAAACAGCCCAGTTTGGGCAAATTCATGGTGGAGGGAGCCTCTAACCAGCCCAGTTTGGACCAATTAATGGTGGAGGGAGCCTCTAAACAGCCAAGTTTTGGGAAATTCATGGTGGAGGGAGCCCCTAAAAACCCCAGTTTGGACCAATTCATGGTGGAGGGAGCCTCTAAACAGCCCAGTTTGGGCAAATTCATGGTGGAGGGAGCCTCTAACCAGCCCAGTTTGGACCAATTAATGGTGGAGGGAGCCTCTAAACAGCCCAGTTTGGACCAATTAATGGTGGAGGGAGCCTCTAAACAGCCAAGTTTTGGGAAATTCATGGTGGAGGGAGCCTCTAAACAGCCCAGTTTGGGCAAATTCATGGTGGAGGGAGCCTCTAAAAAACCCAGTTTGGACCAATTCATGGTGGAGGGAGCCTCTAACCAGCCCAGTTTGGGCAAATTCATGGTGGAGGGAGCCTCTAAACAGCCCAGTTTGGGCAAATTCATGGTGGAGGGAGCCTCTAAACAGCCCAGTTTGGACCAATTCATGGTGGAGGGAGCCTCTAAAAAACCCAGTTTGGACCAATTCATGGTGGAGGGAGCCTCTAAACAGCCCAGTTTGGGCAAATTCATGGTGGAGGGAGCCTCTAACCAGCCCAGTTTGGACCAATTAATGGTGGAGGGAGCCTCTAAACAGCCAAGTTTTGGGAAATTCATGGTGGAGGGAGCCTCTAACCAGCCCAGTTTGGACCAATTCATGGTGGAGGGAGCCTCTAAAAACCCAGTTTGGACCAATTCATGGTGGAGGGAGCCTCTAAACAGCCAAGTTTTGGGAAATTCATGGTGGAGGGAGCCTCTAACCAGCCCAGTTTGGACCAATTCATGGTGGAAGGAGCCTCTAAAAAACCCAGTTTGGACCAATTCATGGTGGAGGGAGCCTCTAAACAGCCCAGTTTGGGCAAATTCATGGTGGAGGGAGCCTCTAACCAGCCCAGTTTGGACCAATTAATGGTGGAGGGAGCCTCTAAACAGCCAAGTTTTGGGAAATTCATGGTGGAGGGAGCCCCTAAAAACCCCAGTTTGGACTAATTCATGGTGGAGGGAGCCTCTAAACAGCCCAGTTTGGGCAAATTCATGGTGGAGGGAGCCTCTAAAAACCCCCAGTTTGGACCAATTCATGGTGGAGGGAGCCTCTAAACAGCCCAGTTTGGACCAATTAATGGTGGAGGGAGCCTCTAAACAGCCAAGTTTTGGGGAATTCATGGTGGAGGGAGCCTCTAAACAGCCCAGTTTGGGCAAATTCATGGTGGAGGGAGCCTCTAAAAAACCCAGTTTGGACCAATTCATGGTGGAGGGAGCCTCTAACCAGCCCAGTTTGGGCAAATTCATGGTGGAGGGAGCCTCTAAACAGCCCAGTTTGGGCAAATTCATGGTGGAGGGAGCCTCTAAACAGCCCAGTTTGGACCAATTCATGGTGGAGGGAGCCTCTAAAAAACCCAGTTTGGACCAATTCATGGTGGAGGGAGCCTCTAAACAGCCCAGTTTGGGCAAATTCATGGTGGAGGGAGCCTCTAACCAGCCCAGTTTGGACCAATTAATGGTGGAGGGAGCCTCTAAACAGCCAAGTTTTGGGAAATTCATGGTGGAGGGAGCCTCTAACCAGCCCAGTTTGGACCAATTCATGGTGGAGGGAGCCTCTAAAAAACCCAGTTTGGACCAATTCATGGTGGAGGGAGCCTCTAACCAGCCCAGTTTGGGCAAATTCATGGTGGAGGGAGCCTCTAAACAGCCCAGTTTGGGCAAATTCATGGTGGAGGGAGCCTCTAAACAGCCCAGTTTGGACCAATTAATGGTGGAGGGAGCCTCTAAACAGCCAAGTTTTGGGAAATTCATGGTGGAGGGAGCCCCTAAAAACCCCAGTTTCGACCAATTCATGGTGGAGGGAGCCTCTAAACAGCCCAGTTTGGGCAAATTCATGGTGGAGGGAGCCTCTAAAAACCCCCAGTTTGGACCAATTCATGGTGGAGGGAGCCTCTAAAAACCCCAGTTTGGACCAATTCATGGTGGAGGGAGCCTCTAAAAACCCCAGTTTGGACCAATTCATGGTGGAGGGAGCCTCTAAAAACCCCAGTTTGGACCAATTCATGGTGGAGGGAGCCGCTAAACAGCCCAGTTTGGACCAATTCATGGTGGAGGGAGCCGCTAAACAGCCCAGTTTGGACCAATTCATGGTGGAGGGAGCCTCTAACCGGCAGAGTTGGTGGAAATCAGGGTGGAGGGAGCCTCTAACCAGCAGAGTTGGGGGAAATCAGGGTGGAGGGAGCCTAGTATTAGCAGAATTGTGCAACGCTTATGGTGGATGAGTATGAGGATGCGGAGGAATTGGAGAGGTTGAGTACAGACATGGTGTTTCATGTTGGGGTGCTTTACACAGGTGGGCACAAAAATGACGGCTCTACCCAGTGGTGGTTCATTTTTATCAAAGTGAGCCGGTCGGCACTCTCAGCTGACAGACGGGTGCGCTTGTCAGTGATGATGCCACCGGCTGCACTGAACACCCTCTCAGATAGGACGCTGGCGGCAGGACAGGACAGCACCTCCAAGGCATATAGGGCAAGTTCAAGCCACAGGTCCAACTTCGACACCCAATACGTGTAGGGCGCAGAGGGGTCGGAGAGGACAGGGCTGTGGTCGGAAAGGTATTCCCGCAACATGCGCCTATACTTCTCACGCCTGGTGACACTAGGACCCTCCGTGGCGGCACTTTGGCGAGGGGGTGCCATCAAGGTGTCCCAGACCTTAGACAGTGTGCCCCTCGTTTGTGTGGACCGGTGAGAACTTGGTTGCCTACTGGAGGAACTGCCCTCCCTGCCGCCAACGTCACATGCTGGAAACATCTCCATCATATTCTGCACCAATTGCCTGTGGCAAGCATTGATGCGATTGGCCCTCCCCTCTACCGGAATAAAAGACGAGATGTTGTTTTTATACCGGGGGTCAAGGATAGCAAAGATCCAGTACTGGTTGTCCTCCATGATTTTGACAATACGCTTGTCGGTTGTAAAGCACCCCAACATGAACTCAGCCATGTCTGCCACAGTGTTAGTTGGCATGACTCCTCTGGCCCCACCGGAAAGTTCAATCTCCATTTCCTCCTCATCCTCCATGTCTACCCATCCGCGCTGCAACAATGGGACGATTCGAAGTTGCCCGGAAGCCTCCTGTATCACCATCACATCATCGGACAACTCTTCTTCCTCCTCCTCCTCCTCCTCCATTAAACGCAGTGAAGCGGACAGATGTGTGGACCTACTCTCCAGCTGTGACGGATCGGATGCTATCCCTAACTCCTCTGTGTGATCTGAGTTATCCCTGATGTCAATCAGGGATTCTCTCAGAACACACAAGAGCGGGATTGTAAGGCTCACCATCGCATCCTCAGAGCTCACCCTCCTTGTGGACTCCTCAAAGACCCGTAGGATGTCACAAAGGTCTCTCATCCATGGCCACTCATGGATGTGAAACTGAGGCAGCTGACTTTGTGGCACCCTAGGGTTTTGTAGCTGGTATTCCATCAAAGGTCTCTGCTGCTCAACCACTCTATTCAACATCTGAAACGTTGAGTTCCAGCGTGTGGGGACGTCGCACAAAAGCCGGTGTTGTGGCACATGCAGGCGTTGCTGGAGAGATTTTAAGCTAGCAGCGGCTACTGTCGACTTGCGAAAGTGGGCGCACATGCGCCGCACTTTCACCAGTAGCTCTGGAACATTGGGGTAGCTCTTTAGGAAACGTTGCACCACTAGGTTGAAGACGTGGGCCAGGCATGGAACATGTTGGAGTCCGGCAAGCTCCAGAGCTGCTACCAGGTTCCGGCCGTTATCACAAACGACCATGCCTGGGCCCAGGTGCAGCGGCTCAAACCATATTGCCGTCTCATCGAGGAGGGCATCCCTCACCTCGGAGGCAGTGTGCTGTCTGTCCCCCAAGCTGATCAGCTTCAGCACAGCCTGCTGACGTCTACCAACGCCAGTGCTGCAACGTTTCCAACTCGTAGCTGGGGTCAATCTAACAGCGGAGGAGGAGGCGGTGGCGGAGGAGGAGGCGGTAGAGGAGGAGGGGGGTGTTCTTCTCGTGTCCCTGCCAGGAATGTTAGGCGGGGAGACGAGGTACACCGGGCCAGTTTGGGAAGCAGTCCCAGCCTCAACTACATTCACCCAGTGTGCCGTCAGTGAAATGTAGCGTCCCTGTCCGCATGCACTTGTCCACGCGTCGGTGGTCAAGTGGACCTTTGTGCAAAGCGCGGAATTAAGGGCCCGCCTGATGTTGAGTGACACGTGCTGGTGCAAGGCGGGGACGGCACACCGGAAGAAGTAGTGACGGCTAGGGACGGCATAGCGAGGTGCCGCA